>NC_065445.1:14095000-14720000 GCF_917563875.1 Diabrotica virgifera virgifera
CGCTTAATGGGGGAGTTTCGCTTGGTGTCCCCAGGGAAACGCTAAGGCCGCTACTACTCCAGAGAACTTACATTCACAGCGCGTTACCTTTACTTGAAATTGGAAGCGGTAATCCACGGCGGGGTTTTGATAGGAGAGTACGAGATTTCGCCCTCTTTCTCTCCTGCTCAAGCCCCTCTAGCCAGAGGCTGTCTCCAGTCGTTCTCCTATCTGCCCGCCACCTGGAGTCTCGTCCCCCTGGACTGTTATTTCATACTATTATTTGTAATCAGATCCTAAAAGGCCACATATTTAAAATAGTTATATCTCAATCAACAATTCATTCAGAACATTCTGCTGACAGTCGATAGATAGGTCACAACCGCGACGTATCCAATTACTAATACGCTAAAGTTTGTATTTCTTTCTTTTTGGTGCAAATATTGATTTGAACCCCAATTTGACTAGAGCGGCAAAAGCCCAACTCTACAGTAACAAAAACAGTACAAAGAGTCTTGGAAACTTTGACTGCAGACTGTCCAATCTGAATGAACAGTCTATCTTAGGCGGTACCTAAACAGTTTCTGGTGACTACCAACATGGTAAATATTCACTACACATCTACAAGTTGGTATAGAGGTCAATAATTCTGGAATAGGTATAATGGATAATTGTTAGATTTACAATAAGCCAATTGTCTGCAGTCAAAGCAATTATTAAAAAGTGGCACCAAACAGTACAAAACAGAAGCCTGGAGAACTCATGGGGAAGCTTTTGTCCAGGAGTGGATGCAAACAGAATAAGAAGAGGAACAAAAGGAAGAATTATAAGACTGCTTCTAAAAATAAGAATAACTCTAATCTTCGAATCAACGTAACATTTATGTATTTAAATTTCTGAGCAGCTTTTCAAGAAAACATAACTTTTTCATAAAGAATGTTCATATTTTATTTGCTCAATATTATTGTTACATCCAAATGATAGTGTTGATATACAAAGTACAGTTGTTGCCTTTTTAATGTTGATTTAGTTTATTTATAAAATTTTTGATACGATTTGTTCTTAAGCTACACAATTTACTTCTTATTGCGAAATTTCAGTAAGTTATAGCCCCTTAACAACTAACAATAGATCCGCCTATGTACAAAAAGCAGTTTTGATCAAAGGACCTTGTAAGGTCGCCTCTAAACTGCTTTCTTAAAATTTCTCAAGCCGAAGACGCACATTTCCATCTCCTTTTTGCTTGAAATTTGTCAAGAAATTTCTCCTTGCGCGAAAAAAATAATGTCTCTTTGGAAACAACGCAGATGGCTGTGGAATTTCGCCTCTAGACAAACCTCGACTCTTTTGACTAAAATAAGAATTGTATATGTACGCCGCGTGTCCAACAAAGTCAACGAGAGGTTAGGTAATTGCAGTGAAATTAGCCACAGGTCACGGTATAGAAATGGTGATAAAATAAAAGTAAACGTTGTAGCTTAACAACAAGTCGTATCGACTAATTTAAGAAATATATTAAAGCAACATTAAAAAGGCAATAACTGTACTTTGTATAACTATCATTTGGATGGAACCACAATATTAAGCAATAATAAAATATGAAAATTTTTGATTTCATTTGGACTTCATATGACACCGTACCACAATGTAAATTATGGCAAGTCCCGGATAAATCCCCTATTAATATAACTTAATAAAAGCAGTGCAAAAATTCTATAATCTATAACAACATTAAACCAAACATACAAATCAACAACAGATTATCCGATAGCTTCACGGTGAATAAGGGACTACGACAAAGATGCAGCTTATTGCCTACACTGGTTGAAATCTATATAAATGAGGTCCTGAAAAGTGGCGGAAATCATGTTCTGGTATGGGGATACAGCTAAATGACGACTCAACACTATACCACCGACTATACACACTACATTTTGCTGACGATCAGGTGGTGATTGCCCAGGATCTCTCTTCAATTCTGACCATAGATATAACAGAATAGATTAGGCCAGTCCGAAAAATAGCGTAACGCGGAACAGTTCGGGTCGGTGGTCTATCTATCCCTCTCTACCGGCGCTTAGCTTTCTCTCTCTAGCATATGATGGCTGCCGCCACTGTGTAACTGTCGTTCCATTACTCCCTCCTCTTGGAAGATACGCTCACAGTCGTACGACAGACAAAGATAGCTAGACCACCGTACTTGATATCGGCGTTACACCCCGATGCATTGAGTGGCATATGACTAGCCAGATCTATTGTTGACATATCTCTGATTCTGACCCCCCGGAGGGAGTGTAGTGGTCGACGTAATGTCGTGTATTGTCCGTCTCCAATTGTCCTCTGGTCATTTCTTTTAACTCATGCATAGGTCTTTTGCATATTCCCGTAATTTGATCGATCCATCTTGTTGGGGATCTTCCTCGTGATCTTTGGCCTTCCACCTTTCCTTGTATAATGAGTCTTTCCATGTTTTCTGTGTTTGCTCTCATAACATGTCCAAAATATTTTAATTGTTGGAGATGGACTTTACTGGAGAGTCGTTGGCTAACTTTTAGCTCTCTTAACATCGAATTATTTGTTCTATGGTCGGTCCAAGGAATTCGTAGCATTCGTCTCCAACAGAACATTTCAGTGGCGTCTATCTTTCTTCTTTCCGAATTTCTCAGGATCCAAGATTCACATCCGTAGGTCAGTATTGGGAATATTAAGCAGTTGATCAACCTCATCTTTAACGCTCTTGAAATTTGACAGTCCTTCCATATTGTGGTCATTTTTGCTGTAGCGACTTTTGCTAGATCACATCTACGTTTTATTTCTTCCTGTAGCGACCCTGTGTTTGTGATTAATGATCCCAGATATAAGTATGAGCTCACAACCTCAAACCGATCAATTGTGATTATGTGTGGATGACTGTTATGTCCACTATCATGATCTTTGTCTTTGATATGTTTAATTGCAGACCAAATATTTGACTTTCGTTTTCAACCAGTCGTATAAGATCAATCAGCTCTGCTTGACTATTTGCAAGAAGGGCTGTGCCATCTGCGAAACGTAGGTTGTTTATTTTATGACCATTTACTGAGATGGAGATGCCTTTTTCCCATCCTTCAAGTGCTCTTCTCATAATAGGCTCTCTATATATATTAAATAATTGTGGAGATAGTATACATCCCTGTCTCACACCCCGTTCTGGATGAAATTCGTTTGAAAGTGTGTCAAGCACTTTAACTGATCCAGTAGTGTGGTCGTATAGTTCAGTTATAAGCGAAATAAGGTGCTGGGGTACGCCTACTTCTTATAGTATCCGCCATAAGTGTCTCCACTTGACCCTATCGAACGCCTTACGATAATCAATAAAGGATATGTACAGGATGTACTAGATTTTTCGATTATCTGTCTTATATTCAACAGGTGTTCTCGAGTACCTCTACCTTTGGTAAATACAGTTTGCTCTTGTGGAATTTCTCTTTGAAGGAATGTTTTTAGTCTCTCATTGATTATAATATACATACATATTATGTATATTATGCTACATATTATGTAGCATTATTTTACTGGCATGTGATATAAGAGAAATAGTTCTATAATTGTCGCATTTATGGAAGCTGCCTTTTTTATGAATTGTTGTTATTGTAGATTTTGTCCAGTCTTCAGGCCATTGTTTAGAATGCCATATTTGGTTACAGAGTAGATGAAGTAATTTTACGCCAGTTTCTCCTGTGGCTTTGAGCATTTCTGCTGTTATCATATCTGGACCTGGTGCTTTATTATATTTGAGCTTAATGATCGCGAGTCTTACTTCATTTTGAAGTATATCAGGTTCTTCTTCTACCTCGTCAGAGATTTGGTTAACAGGTTCTTGGCGTTGATCATCTTTATATAGGTCCCTGCAATACGATCTCCATGTCTCTGCTATATCTTCTCTGTTTGTTCTCAGAGTTCCAGTGTTGTCTTCAATGGCCCAAGTTTTTGGCTAATATTTAGATGAGCTAATATTTATGACAAACCGGCTGTTTCGAGAATACAAAAAATGGGGCCTATACGTCAATATAGAGAAAGCCAAATATATTATGTATATAGGACGACAGAAAAATGAGTTACAGCTAGAGGATGATATGGTTATGGAGTCAGGCTCTGATTATATATGCCTTGGAACGAGAATTCAACAAAGTGGAAGGACAGAATTCGAAATAGAGGAAAAAATTATGTAAGGAAAAAAGTAATAGGATCTTTGAACCCACTACTTTGGTAAAAAATGATATCAAAAGAAAAGAAAACTCAACTATATAACATCATTTTTAAAAGAACGGTACTATATGGATGTGAAAACTGGCAAATGAATTAGCGAACAGAACAGAAGTTGCTCGCACTGAAAATGGACGTCTACCGAAGATCGGCCTGCATCTCTAGAGTTTCACACATAACGAATTAACGAGTACGAGATATTATGATTAGGAAAACAAACATAATAGAAGAAATCCAAGAAAAACAACTTTGTTGGTATGGCCATCTACAAAAAATGGAAGAACATCGACTCCCAAAGCTGATAATGGAATGGCAACCCCCGTAAAGAAGGAAAAGGGGCAGACCGAAAACTACTTGGATAAGTGGAATCTTGAAATCTATGTCTGAGAGAGATCTACCGTCCAGAAGATTGGACAGATCGACGCGGCTGGAAAATAGGAACCGGAAGCCACAGGGCGCTATAATTCGGTGTTATTTATATAAAATTTCTGATAAAAAAAGTTTGTTTTCTTGAAAAGCTGTTCACAAATTGAATGTACATAAATCGTCTAATGTTATCAACAGATATCACAGAAAAATTTTCAGTTGTCTTCACAGGAATGTAACTGAGTTGCCTTTCAACTTCAATATGTGAGGCTCCAATCCTCCTTACATTGTAACAACGTGGGAAGAGTCCTATGTTGCTCTGGGTAATATCCAGGAATATTTGCAACCTCACAAAATTTTAACAACAATAGATAGTAAATTTTAAAACTTTTTAACATTTAAAGGGTTTTTGCCCAAAACACTTTGGTGGCTCAAGTATGCACACTGTTGGTTTTTTTAACACTGATGATGGATTTTTAATCCGAAAACTTATTTAGTGGACTTTTAAATATACCTTTTACAAAGGATTTAGTATTTTTTTTGGAAAATAAATAATCTGCGGGGTATTTGAATGGAAGGTTCTCAGAAGAGATGAACTGATAGGAGAGTGGAGGAGGCGCCACAATGCTGATTTGGTGACTCTGTATTAGAGATTGCAATCCAGCAGCATTTTCAATGCAGCTAGATTTTTGTAAGCTTGGCCTAAATCCAGCTGGATGCAGCGCGGATCCAGCAAAATGTGGAATCAAAATAAAAACACGATTTTAATGTTCTTTTTGTCTGTATTCTAAATTTCTAAACAACAGAAACATGAATTATTAAGTCCTAGGTCTAGTCCTAGTATTACCACCATTGAGTCTTAGGTCAATTTTGAGCTTTCACAATGGATTACCACGTGGATTGCATTGATAAGAATCGAAAATTATGGTGCAACGTATGTGAGACTTAAAGCGGCCCTATCTATAAGCTGAGCTTAATATTTGTTGGCGCAACCAGGCATTAGTTTTTTTGGAATTGAGACTTGTCATAGACCATGGACAAATGATTGCTTTTCACTCGTTCTGTCTCATAAACGGTCATTTCCTTCTCCAAAATCTTTTCGTAATATTTGAAAAGACCAGTTTTTTTTGGTTATACAAGTTTTCTCTTTCTTGAATTTAATTTCAAGTTCTTGTTCCAAATTAAAATTGACGGGATCCGGATTATCTTCTTCCATTATGTCCTCTTGCACTGGTTCCACTCACTTGTTTATTTATACGACTAAACAAATTTTTCATCTCTTGTCGCATTACATTCTTTTTCAGCATGGGGAAATATCCAGGATTATTTAGTCCTTCGTCATACTTTTTTGGATTTTGTAAGTACACTAGTGTAGATACCTGTAATTTCAGAGAGGCGCTGTTCCGCAATTCTGTTGCGTAGTGCTTCCGATATCTCGGCACTAAGGCTAGAGTTCTGGCTATTTAGTTTGTCTAGACAAATTTCATGGTTGGGTCTGCCGCTATTAAAGTGGACTCTCTTCTGCAAAAAGCTTCTACAGACAGTTTCACCGGTTGAAGAGTGGGGATCAAGTCATTGATTATCAACCACTCGCCAGCAGAGAATATTATCGCAGAATCAATATCTATCAGCGCTATATCTATGCAAACTTTTAGGCTGTAGAAACTTTCCAGCATACTGAGCTAGCTACTAGCGCATTATAATGGAAAGTTGCCGACTCACAGCTTTGAATAAAGAGGCCAATGAAGACATTAAGTAACTTATTTCGGATTTGACACATCTGCGGATCCGAGTTGCTTTGCTGGATGCAGCATGTAAAAAAAGCACTGGATCCAGCTGGATTGTTGGATGCTGGATCCAGCAATTGCAATCTCTACTCTGTATGATACTGGAAACATTGAAACCGTTTCAATAAACCCACTAACCGTTTCTGAAACTTTTCTCTAACAATTTCTGAACTTAGTAAGATGTACAGAAATCTGGAAAAAACTAATAATACCTTCATCTTTCGTATCAACATCTAACATCTCTACGTAATATGGTTTTATCAATTTATCAAATATCAACAATCTGTGCCCTGAAAGAATAAATATAAAATTCCCGATGATGTCAGGGGGGACTTTACTAGGCAATAGATTGTTATAATAAACGTCTGGATTTGTTTGAAATATCATGAGTAATCCTTTCGCGAATTACTTTGTAGGTTTGGAATGCCGTAAACATTGCAACATATTAGCAACTGATCAACTCAACGGTATTTTTAATGAATTGCACTTTGAGAACGATTTAGTCTAGCTAGAAGTACGTCAAAACATTACTTATCTATCATTAGGTGCCTTATTAAGATTGTAAATACATTAAAACTGAATAGTGCTTTAAGCAGTTATATTTTGTTCGACGAAACTTTGAAGCAAAATTGTAGATAAATTAAGTAACTTAAGTGAAAACTTAAATAATCAATAATTTAATGCTTTACAATAAACAATATTTTTGTTTTTTTTGTGGTTTCATAAATGAAGAATTATCCTTGCACGAAACATTCACAATAAGTTAATTCCGCAAACTTTCAATGGTTGGCCTTGCGATTTTTTTCGTCATTGCAAAAAAAGTCAAACGTGCTGGCAGTTGTATATCCTTAAAGTCAAATGGTAAGTTCGTTGGAATCATCGGTAAAAGCGGGATCAATACATCCTCTCCTTTGTAATTTTCCTTCATGATCGTTGCCTCAATGATATTATTCATTAGCCTTATCACACTTAGTCTTGTTCCATTGCTCAGTCGAGTTTGATTAATGTTACGCAGCCTAATGACAACTTATCCTACAACTAAATTGTAAATTGTGAGGTGGGAGTCCAGGCAATTTCAATGGTTTCAAAAACTCTGTAGACTAGTTTGTCTACGTCATCTTGGTTTAGAATTATTATGTCAACGAAAACAACTTTCCTGGAAGAAAATTCTGGATGATCGCATTAAGCATTGTTTACAATTACTGGAAAACGTGATTGATTCTCCCTTGACTAATATTATTGAAAATGTTCAACAATATGATGAAAACCATTTGTTTTCTTTAACAAGATGGTACTCCTCCGCTTTATGCTTTACTTGTTCGTCAATATTTAGACCAAAATTTTTCATTGGATTGGGTGGAGATGTAGTATCAAATGGCCCATCGATGACCAGATTTGTATCTCCTGTTTTTTTGCGAGAGCAGTTAAGAAGTTAAATCTACAGATCACCACCAGGACCTTTTAGACGATTTACGTCAACGAATTGTTAACGAATGACAACGAATCACTTCGTAATTGCCTTGAAGTGTGGAAGAACGTTTCGAGCAAATTTTTATCATTGTATGGACGTCAGAGGTCATCAATTTCATCATTTTTGATCAACTAAGAAAATAAGTAACCAGTAAATTAAATAAAGTACTGGACCGAATTTAAAAGTTTAAAGGCCAATGTATAGGGAATTGCAAGGGCTTTCCGACGATATCTTATTTGACCTCCATTGCCATTAAAAAATGTTGGGGTGATTGTTAGCCTGGCTTAGGGGTTAAAGTAAAATAGTTGAAAATACCAGCAAAATGTGTGTCCCTTTAACCAAAAATGGACCTGTCGCTGACTTCTTTTCCTGATCATGATAAAATAAATAAAACACAGTATGTCTCACTCTGAAACCCCATCAATATTTCAGAAATTTCGGTAATATCTACCCAATTTTTTACCTAAACAAACAAGAAACCGCATATTTGGACTTTGTTCAAAACTGTGCGGTAGACGATAAGAAGTACGGTGACTAAGATACTATGAATAATGGTTCATTGATTCACTATTCATTCATAAAACTATTTCGGAAAGAATTTCTTAAGTAAAATTAAACATTATTTTCACTTGTAAACGTTACAAAATAAGTCTGTAGATCACTACTGAATCATATTATTTACGCCTCAAAACAAATTGTGTGAAGAAATTGGCGGAAAACGGTAGCTTAGTATGATTGTTAATAAAACACTTAATAAGCACAGCAGCACAAAGTTAATTTTTTTCACATCCTTCCTTGAATTAAAGAACAAGATCAACAATGCATTAAAATCTATCATCAGTAATAAAATATTGAAAAGGCTTGGTTTCTATAAATTTTGAATTGTAGTGTTGACGGAAAAATAAACAGAAATATTACATAATAGGTATCGTGCATAAAATAAATAATTTTGACATTAACTCGTCATAAGTCGTAAGTTTCTTGACAGTTACGTGTAACAAACCTATAGCGAAAAG
The DNA here is from genome assembly GCF_917563875.1 of Diabrotica virgifera virgifera. Classification (NCBI taxonomy): domain Eukaryota; kingdom Metazoa; phylum Arthropoda; class Insecta; order Coleoptera; family Chrysomelidae; genus Diabrotica; species Diabrotica virgifera. Next base: position 14,103,865 of record NC_065445.1, read on the forward strand.
CTCTGATAAAATATTTGACGGTTAGTGTGGTTGGATGCGTGTGCGATAAATAACCTTGTCCACGGAAACAATTAAATGAAATTAAAATAAATGTAAAAACAACAAACTGTCTGTCAATAATATATTTATTTCAATCGGTAAAAAGAACGTGAAAATGTCTCGAAAGAGGGTTTGTTATTCTAGCGAGGGTGTGACCGCACGGGGTGCCCGCTGTGACTATGAACTAGACTACAAACACTAATCTGTCACTATGTGGTTCTACCAAATGGCCAGACGGCGACAATTTATTAGATCTGGTGTTTTAAAAACTGTAAAGGCATTTTACCTGAATAGGGATATATTTCGTTTCTTAAAACTTAACAGGCACTTCTATGCATATGGTTTGTATATTAGGAACGAAACACATGTAAATTTTAAATGGCCCATATTATTTCGTTTAGAAAGGAAAGTTAATATTTAAAATTAGCCATTAAAAAAATAGTAAAATTGTAATTGAAGCATGTCGCCACATATTTATTTAAAAATGGCCAGAGGAATTGCGACATTATACTAAATTTCGTCAATTTTTAATTAAAAATATTTTCAGAGTAAAATAATACGAAAAACTGCTGAAGAACTAAATCTGGCTAAGTCTACAGCTGTGGGCGTAGTATCCAATCTACAGACAACAGTTTGGGTAGACCGGGAATTGTAGGTATCTAATAGGGATCAACAATTATTAGTGCAAATTGACAAACTGGGCCGTCGCAACACTTTACAAGCTATCGCAACACAATCGAACCAGGGGAATGCTTTTCAAGGGAATGCTGCATGAAATGAATACATAAATCAGGACTCAGTTTTTATAAGGTTAAATCGTAATTTTTTATCGAATGCGTAATTTTTTGCCAAGAAAACCTCTGCTAAGAGATGAGCAAAAGACAAATCGCTTCAATAGGGCTTTTCATCGATTGTCATTTGTTTCGAGCTTCTGTCATAAGTTATATAATCTCTGTATAATATTAACATACACGGATTATACGACATATGACTCATAAGACAGAAGCTCGAAACAAATGACTGTGAATGAAAAGCCCTATTGGGCAAGGTGGAAGATTTAATTGATCGTTAATAACTGGTCCAATTCAGTAACGAATCGAAATTTTATGTTTGCGTATGGGACTTTCTAAACGGATAATTTGAAGTAAAAATGAACCATTTCACAAAGATTACTTCAAAAGAACTGTGAAGTTTTCCAAGGTAATTATGATTTGAGAGTCTATGTCATCAGCGGGTCTAGAAAGATATGAGGATATTAACACAGCAAGGTATCAAGCAATTTTTAAAAATAATCTTTTACCAAATGCTCATGATCTCTACATGGACTTGAATTTTATACTCCAGTAGGACGGTGTTGCATGCCATATGGCTAAAACAACCGAAAAATGGTTTGGAGACAATAACATTAAAGTTTTCTCATGCCCTTTGATCAGTCTAGACTTTAATGTTATTGTGACATTGTGGCATAAGATGAAACAGAAATTGCGTAATGATTCCCAGAGAACCGTGGACAAAACAAGGGCTGAAACGTCGCGTACAAAAAGATTGATGAGAACTTCAGAAATTAAAGTATTAAGAACCCTAAGAGGAATTTCTCTCAGATACAGAATAACGAACAAGAATACATCCCAGGCAGCCAAATAACGTTTACAAAACGTTGAAAAGACGTCATAATTATCAGCAAACCACGTCAGTTTATCACGTTTTTTCGACGTCGAAAGTCACGTGAATTTGTCCCACCACAATTCACGTCATTTTTATCATGATTTAACCTACGTGATATTAATAACGTAGTTTTTAACGTGTTTTTTAGATTATTTTTCATTTTATGGGTTTAAAAATACACAATTATTCGTATGGGCATTGTTCTTCTTCTTCTACGGCACTACAGCCCAAATTGAACCTTGGCCTCCTTTATTTTTTGCCTCCACCCTTGCCTGCCTGTGGCTGCTCTTCTCCAAATGGGCATTGTTGGTATTGCAATTTTTCATTTAACTGTTTTAAATTTAGTCCATAGGCTGAAAGTAAAACCAAATGGAAGACTATCTAAAATGTATAGAATTACAATACCCTCAATGCAACCAATATAGAATTTTTACTTTTTATATATACTTACTGTATAAAAACTGAAACAACATATAAACTAATAAATAATTTAATTAATCTCGATAACACATAATAAGTTCATTAACAGAAAATAAACACCAAAACAAAACAAATAACATAACCTTAATAGTTTTCATGAAGAACTATTGCACTGAACTAACTCACTTGAGAAAAACGAACAAAAATCTCTTAATTAACACGTTTCTTCAACTAAATATCTAAATAAAAAGTCATATTTTACCACGAAATCGTTTAGAGTTGGAGTCAAAATCAAAGTCAATAAACTCCTCCCAATTTTGTAACGTCAGACTTGAGCTATCAAATGAAAACGTGTTTTTAAACGTATTTTAACGTCATTAATCTTACGTATTTAAAATCACCTACAAAAGACGTTTCTACGACGTAATGTTCAAACACGTGTATATATTCAATCAAAACCTGGCGATTCCTCGACGTTACTGACGTCACTTGGTTGCCTGGGATTAAGTCAAACTGAAGTCCAGAATGTGATGAGATGGACACGAGCACGACGTCGAAAATGGAGAGATCATGTCGACAGAATATATCCAGGAAGAATCGCGAAATTGGCAAAGGCATATAAATCCAAGAACCCTCGAAGATGTTTATGACAGCTGAGCCCAATATCACAATTGCTGAGATGATAGAATAAACAGGACCACGTCTTTCAAAAAAGAGAAGAGAAGAGGAATACATTAAAAAGAAGAAGAATGTATATGTGTGTGTGTGTTTATGAACGTGAGAGAATCATCATTCTAAGTGCATCATGATTTTAAGCATGATGAAATGTAAAATTGTTCACATTGATTTCCGATAGAGTCTTGATGACATGATGTTGATAATAGCAAATAGATAATGATCTCTTAGGAAAACGAACGTCTTCTATGGATAGAAAAAATGTATGTGTTGTATTAATATAACCCACAACAATATGATTCTGAGGGCGGAAATAAACGAGCACATAACCGACTTAAAAAAATAGTTAACATGGTAAGGACATGTTTTTGTCGAAATATCTTTGTTAAATTATTCGGTTTTTAAATACCTATACATATTGCTAAGTAAAACTATTACGAAACGTTCTCGATCCAAACATATTTATCAATTTCCAAGCAGTAGCAGTATTCCCATGGGAATTAAATATATAAATTTCCTTGTGACGAATATAACAGTACCCATTGTGTTTAGAGAGAGTATGATGACAAGGTAGTTGATTAAAAAATTGGAATTCCACATGGTGTATCTTCTGTTAAAGTCTGCCTTGTGTCGTCGACCAAGTCGACTGTCGACTGTTTGTATACAGGTAGCCATCTCGATTTTCCATTTACAGTGATTCTTTCCATATATGATATACTTGATCTTTATTCTTTTATAGAACTAAAGCTAAATGCGCATTGGATTGCAGTGGCGGTTATACGGGCGAACGAAAAGGTTCATCATTTTATAATGTACTTAGTGTGAGTAGGTATTCAATATACAGGTTGTGTTAAAGGAAGCGGGACAGTCGATTATTTCACGAAATTTACATCGGATCGAAAAACTGAAAAACACGTGTTTAATGTTTTTTTAAAAATTTATAGGAAGACACCAAATTCGATCCTCTACCCTCACCCCCTGGGGGTGGGGCAGGAGTACCTAACTTGGAAATTTTAAAAAGGTACCCCCATTTTTTTATTGCAGATTTGGATTTATAAAAAATTAAATAAACCTTATATGAGACATTTTTTCGAATGGTTGGTGGATGGCGTTATAATCGGAATAATTCGACTTATTTCGATACCCTAGGAAAATTTTGGAAACGGTCTAAAGCAGCGTTTAGACGCCGCGATAAATGCGAGCAAGTTATTGTGACGATAAATTGCTACGATTTATTGATTTTTTTAAAGCTTGTTTAGACGCTGCGATATATTGTCGCGATTGATTATAAATTGAAACAACTCGAATGTTACAACACATTGCTCTCATTTATCGCAGCGTCTAAACCAGCGATAAATCGCCGCGATCTACCGTTTACACACGACGATAAATTGAAACAACTCGATCGTTACGATAAATAGTTGCTCGCATTTATCGCGGCGTCTAAACGTTGCCTAATATCTCGAGAAATATAGTTCCAAAGAAAAACAACTAAAAACACGCGTTTAATTTTTTTTATTCTCATACTACCGGGTGTCCACTTATATTTTCCCCCATTTTAACTGCCTATAACTTCTAAACGGCCCAAGATTGAAATATGCGGTTTTCGATGAAATGCTTTATTTTAGTAAAAGTTTTGTCTGAATGGATTGAATTTTTTATATCGCTTTCAAATACGAAAAAAAATGGCTGATTTTTGAAAAAACGTTGTTGACTTTTTTTAATGTAACACCCAGTATATTTTTTTGTAAATTGAAAGAAACGTCATTCACCTATATAGCGATATAAAGTTTTTCAAAATCGGTAATCAAACTACTGAGTAATTAATTTTTAAAATGAGAGGTGCCACGTGGATATCACATACCTAAATAACATAACTAAACAAATTGATATTATGTTATGTGATTTCCACATTGCATCTCTCATTTTAAAAAGTAATTGCTCACTCATTTGACAACCGATTTAAAAATTTTTTTTCTACAACCGTCTTAAAAATGCAATTTTTAGCACTTCATGCGTGCGTTAAAAATGCTACTTTAAGGCACTAGTGCTTTAAAATATTTTTTCTACGAGCGTGCAAAAATGTCTACTTTCGCGCACGCATTTTAGCTTAGAAAGTTTCACTTTTCCGCACGCGTGTTACTTTTCCGCACGCGTGTTAATTTAGATATGTTAATATGGCTTTAAAGTAATTATAATACATGCAATAAACTAATATTTAGATATTATTTACTAATTTATTTCAAATATATCTTATTGTCTTCCTGTTTTAATGAAATTAACGCGACAATTCGATGAAATAAAATTATTTTGACATAATATTCCAAAGTCAAATCGGTAGACAATAACAGTCGTTTTGAATCATCGTCATGGAAACCAAAATCGTCGTCATGCTAACTAATTATATTGAAAGTTTGGTTTTGATAACCTTGTCAAAGAATTAATTTGTGTCTGTATTTTCATATTAATTAAATTAATTGATTAAGATTCGGTAATTTTTTAAAGACTCTTAGAAAAAATATTGTTCCTAACTCTTGCAGAAAGTATCTTTTCCGCACTCGACTGCTTGCCGAACTCCCGCTTCGCGTCGTTCGGCAAACTGCAGTCGCGTGCGGAAAAGAATGACTTTCTGCACTTGTTAGGAAATAGTATATTGTGCAACAAGTGCAGAAAGGTACTAATTTCTCATGAGTTTGAAAAGTTGCGGTACGAGCGCAAGCGAGTGCCGCAATTCAAACGAGTGAGAAATTACCTTTCTGCACGTGTTTCACACTATACTTTTTCTACAAGCACAGTTTTTCCTAAAAATAAAAATCACAATTTCCAAACGACGATTAATTATAATAGGTACCTATGTGATAAATTTTAAACTGTATTTAATTAATACCTACTAATCAATTTAAATTCCTTATACCTAAATAAATTGCACAGAAATCAGTTAAAAAATTAATACACTGCCTTAATTTGTTTAAATTTAAACAATTATTACACATTATTGACATTATATTTATGCAGTCACGGATTTACACAAAACCTTCTTCATTCGACGTCTCTTGCACAGGTTGCTAAATCCTTATTGGTTATTTGATAATTATAAAATGTTTAATAAGAATATACTTGTAAAATAAAACAGTTGTAACATCCATAATTTAGTTTCTATGCTATAGTTAAATATAATAATTGTCTTATAGGTTATATATTTGTCTAAAGTTTAACCACGGATGTAAACAGAATATAACGTTACTCAGAATGCGGTAGTCCACGGATGTAAACAGAATATAACGTTACTCAGAATGAGGTAGTCAACTGTGCAGAAAAGAACTTTGCGGCACAGAAACGTCACTTTGCGGCACAGAAACGTCACTTTTCTGCACACTAGTGTCAAATATCTTATACTGTGAGAAAATATCAAGTTTGCTAACATAAAACCGTGCAGAAAAGTGCACTTTGAATAGTGGTTGTAGAAAAATAACTATTTAAGGCACTGCAATACGTATTGACCATATAGACAATTTTGATGTAATGTCAAAAAAATATAAAAATGGACTGTCAGTCAAGCTCAAGTAAAAGTTTTTGTAGATATTGTCCTGTAATTACGTTTGTAGAAAAAATATTGTATGATATGCGTGTTAAAAAGTGCATTTTTAAGGCACTCATGTGAATTGCATAATTCGCTATCGCTCATTCTGCAAACTTTCACATGCGTGCCTTAAACGTGTACTTTTAACACTTATATCATAAATAACTATTATATCGCTGGATAGGTAAATGACCGTTTTTTCAAGGTTTTAGGTAAACGACCATTTTTTATATCGCTTTTGCGTAAAAAATGGCGGATATTTGAAAAAAAAAACGTTGTTGACTTTTTTTATTAAAACACCCAGTATATTTTTTTGTAACATAAAAACGGTCATTTACCTATCCAGCGATATATTTTCAACGAAAACTTTTCGTTTATAAATTTGCAAAAGTCTGTGTGTTATTGCGTCGCCGCTCCTGCAATACTTAGAGCAAACGTATCGATGGATTCTTATGTAGTTTTGTCTTCTGAATCCAAATCTGAAAACGGCATTTTGATATCTCTAACCGTTTTCGAGATAATCGACCTCAAAATCGAAAATGTGACGTCACAATCCGGTTATCTCCTACCAGGCACTAAACGTCAGCTGAAATCTTTGATTAGGAAGTAGGCTACTTTTTTAACCTGAATTTGTTAAGCAAAGCAAATGTTATTGTTTACATTTGAGTTTGACACTTCGTGAATGTCAAACTAAATTTTAAATTATTTAGCTATTAATAAAATATAAATGACATTTTATAGTGAATTTAATTATTATATAAAATAATATGTGTAATAAATGTATAAAAATACAATTTAAGTATATTTTGAAAGCAATAATACATATTATACTATATTAATAATGAATCAGTAGAAACGATTATATTTAAATTTGGTAAATTATCTATAACTCCACTCGACCAGTGACCAGCGCACACAACTCAAAACACAAGTACGCAAATACGGTTGCGTGAAGCGTGGCGCAAAGCCGTGGAATTTACGAGACTCGCTAGGTCTGTAGATCCAAGTAAAGTTCATCAGTAAAAGTATCTTTATCATGTATGTATTATTTATTTTACAATATTGGAAAATTGTTATTTAAAATGTGGTTTGGAATAAAAAAGTATGTTCTGATATATGAAATTACATCCTTCTAATGGAAAAAAATATTTGACGAATTTTCTCAAATTATGGATACCAACATCATTTTCATTTATAACTCTTGTATTTTTAATTTGACGAAGAAAAGTTATTCTTCATAAAAATCTCTTCTTGGTCTAAGATTTATGATGCAACCATCATGAATCAAATTTTATTAATTTTATACGGGGTATGTAAAAAAATATGAATTTCGAGTAAAGTATCTGTATAGTTCACAACATTTAAATTAGAATGATGTACTTGCACATTAAAACATAATTTTTAATTCTAAACAGTTTTTCGTAATAGCAATTTTCTATATTATGAATTTAAATAGGTATATAGACAAAGTTTTCGTTATGATAATGCTCGCATTTTCAGCTTGTTTTTAAATCGGTTGTCAAATGAGTGAGCAATTAATTTTTAAAATGAGAGATTCAATGTGAAAATCACATAACATAATATCAATTTGCTTATTTATGTTATTTAGGTATGTGATATCCACGTTGCAGCTCTCATTTTAAAAATTAATTACTCAGTGATTTGATAACCGATTTTGAAAAACGTAATATCGCTGGATAGGTGAATGACCTTTCTTTCAATTTACAAAAAAATATACTGGGTGTTCCATTAAAAAAAAGTCCACAATGTTTTTTTCAAAAATCCGCCATTTTTTTTCGTATTTCAAAGCGATATAAAAAATTTAAACATTTAAAAGACAAAACTTTTACTAAAATAAAACATTTCAGCGAAAACCGCAATTTCTATATTCATATTGACCCGTTTAGAAGTTATAAGCCGTTAAAATGGGGGAAATATAAGTGGACACCCGGTATAATATATCAATTATGATGTCACTACCTGCATCATAATGGTCCAAGAGCTGTGAGACATTTTTGAGTAGGTATTTTAGGCAAGCTGAAAATTTTTCAGGTGACTCTTCCATAATAGCCTAATACAAAAATGCCGGTCTGGCTGGAGGGTAGCGGTTATTTTCCCCAAAAATCCCCCCCAAAGTTAAAAAAGGGTAAAAATTGTTATTACAAAAAATATCATTGACGTGACTTTAAAGTAAATTTAAATATTCAAATATTAGGAAAATAAACAAGCCAGGCGATTTGAGGGCGATTTTAGCTCTGCAAGATACTTGCATGGGCGTCCCAGGATTATTTTCAGGGGGTGCATATTAACTTCAGAAGATTTTATCTGAATCTGTACATACTATTAACATGTATAAAATATACAACTATACATGCATAGCTATGTATATTCCTTCTGGACAGGGAGGTACAATTGTTATTTTGACAGGGTATTTTTTAATATTAAAAATAAATATTCTAAAAAAGGCAGCTTTTTGGTGAAATTTTCCAACTGCCATGTGATCAAACAAATTACGGGTTCATATAAATGAAAAGCGCTATAGGTAAGCAGCAGTGTGAGAAAGAGCGTATACCGATAGCTGTTTGCGTCCTCTGTTCTAGCGAAGTGAGTCCGTTCGCTCGAGAAAAATCACGTGACCTGGTGATACCCATGTTGTTGTGCCTCGAAACGTTAGAGTAATTGTTATATATTATAGTTTTTTAAGTAACTTTTCCTTAATTAAAGGAAAATAATACGTACTATACAATAGATTTTGCAAATATGATAGGAAATGACAAATTTATTATTATAAATATATAGGTAGAAAATTATAAAACTATAAACTAAATAAATTCTGTGTCCGAATCTTGTACTTCTTCTTCAAACTCCTCATCTGAGCTTAAATATTCATTCTTTTCTTCTTCGTCAGACTCCCCTCGAGACTCAGATTATTCTTCTACATGAACTGTAGATAGTTGTAATATGCATTTAGAATTTATTAAAAATTAATTACTGATTAATTAATTGATTTGCTACGTATTCTCTGTCATTTTGTACGGAGTCGAAGCCTGCACAACCACGGGCGCATCTGAAGAAAGACTTGCCATTGTTGAGATGTGGTGTTATCGAATAATGTAAAAAAATAATGTACACAACACGTAACAAACGCGGAAACATTAAGAAAGATGAAAATTAGACAAGAAATACTCAACACTATGAAGGAAAAAAATGAGCTACTTTGGTCATATACTAAGAAATAAAAAACCTGATGTGATTGGTTATATAAGGAAAAGTATTAAGTATTGGTTTTAAAAGAAAGAATACGTAGCAACTCAATTAATCACTAATAATCTTTTAATTAACTCTAAATACATATTATAACTATTTACAGATTAGGTAGAAGACGAATCTGAGTCTTGAGGGGAGTCTAACAAAGAAAAAGAGAATGAATATTTAAGCTCAGATGAGGAGTTTGAAGAAGAAGTACAAGACACAGAATTAATTTAGTCTATAGTTTAATACTTTTCTACCTATATATTTATAATAATACATTTGTTTTTTTTTCTATCATATTTGCAAAATCTACAGTGATGAGCGCGCTAATAACCGGCAAAACAGCTCAAAAGATGGAAAACATAATACATCTCGAAACAAAAAGAGATGAAACTCTTTTTGTTTCGCAATGTGTTATGTTTTCAACCTTTTGAGCTATTTTGCCGGTTATTAGCTTGCTCATCACTGTATTGTATAGTACGTATTATTTTCCTTTAATTAAGAAAAAGTTACAACAACATGGTTATCGCTAGGTCACGTGATTTTTCTCGAGCGAACGGACTCGCTCAGTTAGAACAGAGGACGCAAACAGCTATCGGTATACGCTCTTTCTCACACTGGTGCTTACCTATAGCGCTTTTCATTTATATGCACCCGTAATTTGTTTGATCACATGGCAGTTGGAAAATTTCACCAAAAAAAACCTGTCTTTTTTAGAATATTTATTTTTAATATTAAAAAATACCCTGTCAAAATAACAATTGCACCTCCCTGCCCGGAAGGAGTGTACATAGCTATGCATGTATAGTTGTATATTTTATACTCGTTAATAGTATGTACAGATTCAGATGAAATCTTGTGAAGTTCAGATGCATCCCCTGAAAATAATCCTGCGACGCCCATGCAAGTATCTTGCAGAGTTAAAATCGCCCTCAAATCGCCTGGTCTGTTTATTTTCTTTATATTTGAATATTTAAATTTACTTTAAAGTCACGTCAATGGTATTTTTTGTAATATCAATTTTTGCCCTTTTTTTAACTTTGGGGTGGATTTTTGGGGAAAATAACCGCTACCCTCCAGCCAGACCGGCATTTTTGTATTAGGCTATCATAGAAAAGTCACCTGAAAAATTTTCAGGTTGCCTAAAATACCTACTCAAAAATGTCTCACAGCTCTTATACTATAATGATTTCCATTATGATACAGATTTTCATTAAGATACAGATTTTTAACCAATAAATCGCGATATGGCATTCCCGATAAAGGTGACGCACGCGCAGTGTCCAATGGCGAGTCAAATACATACGCTTTGACAGTTCTCAATATGTAAACAAACTGTCAAACTGACAAACTACTTAATTTGTTTGCGTTACAAAATTAATAAATTTTAATATATTTTTTGTTGTGAATGATCATAGAAAAAATCGTGTATATAACTTGCATTGAATTATCATTATGAATTTTATTTAGCGTATGGCTTAAGTATATCACAGAATATATTTAGATTTATGCATTATACAATGCATCACAAACAGATGTCCAATTTTTTTATATATTCGATTGACCCTTCGGTTGCCATTACAAAGTCTATAGGGTCGCCTGTGTATGCTCTGCGTGGGCAGTCCTGAACAATGTGACTGATCGTCTGTCTTGCAGCGCCGCAGTCACAAGAAGGCGAGGGGAGTTTACCCCATCTGTGGAGGGAGTCGGCGCATCTTCCACAGTTTGTTCGAATTCGATTAAGGGCTGCCCAAATCTTACGGGGACGTTCAAATTCGCCAGGTTTCCCTATGATGTCCGGTAGACTATGGTAATGCGTATCTGTCCTACTTTCCCAATCTTCTCTCCATCGGGTATTTAAGTCAAAGTTGGATTGCTGCAGCGCTTGAGCAGATTGTAGAGGGGGTAACCTGGATCGGAGACGATTTCCAAGAATATCGGGGATGTCGTTGTGGACTAGAAGCTGGCGACTGTCCATTATTTTGTTATATTCTTTAACCAATGCATGTTCGCGGCGTAGGTTGGGTGGTGCTATATTACTAAGGGTAGGTAGCCACATTGTAGGGGTGGGCTTAATTGTGCCTGTTATCATACGCATAGTACGGTTTAGTTGGGTGTCGACCAGGTGGGTATGCCTGCTATTTAGCCACACTGGAGCACAGTATTCTGCCACCGGATATATCAGGCCAAGAGCAGAGGATCTTAATGTTGATGCTGTGGACCCCCATGTAGTGCCGCAGAGTTTCTTTATTATATTGTTGCGTGTTTTCAATTTTGCTGCTGTTTTCGTCAGGTGTTCTCTGAATGTGAGCGTTCTGTCTAGAGTAACCCCAAGGTATTTCGGGTATTTATTGTGTTTTAACAGCTTGTTATTAAAATACACTCGCAATTCTCTGTTTGCCAACTTGTTGTTTAGATGAAAAGCTAATACTTCAGTTTTTGTAGTACTTGGCTGTAGTCTCCATTTCTTAAGGTATTCGCTGAGGATGGATAAGTCATTCGTGAGAGTGATTTCTGTAGTTTCTAAAGATTGGTGGCTTGTTGCAAGGGTCCAGTCGTCAGCATATCCAAACTTCCGAGATTCGGTTTCAGGCATGTCAGCAATATAGAGGCTAAAAAGTAAAGGGGCAAGGACAGAACCCTGTGGAAGACCATTGTTAAGTTTCATCTGTCTACTCGTCTCCTTTCCCATTATAACCTGGAAGGCTCTGTTGGTCAGCATGTTGTCAATGAGGTTAATTATCTTTCTGCAGGGGATAATGCGGACCAGTTTATATATTAATCCCTGTCTCCAAACAGTATCATATGCTGCTGTTAGATCTATAAATACTGTTGCTGTCTTTTGTTTCTTTTGAAAACTAGCTTCTATAAAAGTTGTTAATGACAGCACTTGGTCCGTACAGCTTCGATGAGGGCGGAAGCCAGCTTGTTCAATGGGGACATTTTCTAGTATCCTGTGACTAATTCTGTTGAGGAGAAGCTTTTCTAATAGTTTATATACCATGCTGAGTAGAGCTATGGGGCGGTAGTTTTCTGGCTTATCGTTTGATTTGCCCGGTTTCGGAATTGCAATTATCTTCAATGATTATCATTATGAAGCTCGTACTCTATACGAAACTCGCCGCTAGGCGGCTCGTTTTCGTATCCCTCATACTCGCTTCATAATGCCCATCATTAAATGCTCGTTGCATAATATACTATTAAAAATCTATCGAATGACAATAAACATGACACCCTATCCTACCTATCCAAACACCCTATCCCACCCTCTGGAGATGGAGGAAAGAGCTTTGAAATCTTATATTATATGGAAATTCCCATTTTTATTACAGATTTTGATACTGTATTCAGTACCGTAAAAATTGCCATCTCCAGCCACCCTTAGGGGTATAATTAAGCGGAAATTAATTTTTTCGATGAAAATGTTTAAATATAAGTAAAATAATTATTAAAATCAAGATTTTAAAGCAATATTGTAATATTGTTTAATTCTTGATGCACGATTTTTTTATCATAAAAATATGATTTGTAAAATGAAAATCTAACAATGATAGTATTTTATCAGTCCACCGACTGGCGTATCCATTTTTTTCCACATTTTCGATTTCTTTTAGATTATCTCTATATTATTTATTTATCACGTTTTGAGTATTAGGAGCCAGTTTCGTTGATCTTTGCCTCGATGAATTGACGTGTAGTGGAGTGCAACTATTTAGACCCCCACGTCTCTGCATTCATCACCCTTTATTCCTTGTAAATTGTAGAAGGATGGGGCATAGGTATAAGAGAGAATCTGTTTCCGAACTAAGAAATCCAAAGATTTTATTAAGTTTTTAAACATTTATTTGTTTAAAGATGGAGTCTTTTGGTTTCGACAATTTATTTATTTATCGTTTGGATTTCCTGGTTTTCCGTTGTCATTATGTCTCTGTGTCTATAAATTTTAATTTTGATTTTAATTTTTCTTTAAAACTTTTGATACTATACCACTATACCTTTCGATTTTTGCTAATTTAGTTTCAGGTTTTTTTAATATCACTTATTCGGCCCAGTTTTTTTTTCTTGCAATTTTTTTAACTATTCATATCATATCAGAATCTACCCTATTTAAGGAATTGTTGACATTGTTAATTTTCATTTTATGTCTTTTCCTTTCTCTTATATTTATTGTTTTTTAACCTTGGCTAAAACTTCAAAAGTCTTAATAAATAAATTACTTATTTCCTTAAATAAAGAGGATATCATTAAACACATCTTTAAACGTCATTCATAAAACGAGGTAGGAAGACTTTTCAATCCTAATTGGGATGATAAAAGAAAAACATCATCAACAGATGAGGTGAAAAAGCCAGTGAGAAAACCACCAGCAATCGAACTGAAAACAGTCAGAAGCCAAGAAATTTTTGAGATAGCCATGAAACAAAAAATGTTAACTGAAAATAAAATGGCCAGATATTTCATTTTTATACAGACCAAAAGTATTGAAGATTACAGAAACATATGCGTACTATTAGAAAATTGCACCGAAGAGAGGCATAACATAGAATGGGTTGCCTTTCCCATCGCTGACGAAAAGACAAATAAAAAAATATAAAACGATGAAGCTGCTCTAAGAAAAACTACCAAGCTATGCCATATGTCAATAGATGTAGAAGATGTTAAAAAAAGAGAACTGGACCCCTTCTAGTGCATTAATTGCTAGAGCATTTACCAACTACCACCAGAGGGCATGTCATTTAAAAACGAGATGCTTGAAATGCGGTGACACAGGAGTGATGCATGCTACAGAGGGTGTCCAAAGGCCCCATAATATGCTCACGCCAAAACAAAAAAAATACACAAAACAGGCTACAATGAACTAGATACACACCAGCCATAGAAGAGAGCAAAAAACATCAAATGGCTCTACCACAAATGAGGATAAATGGAAAACAGTTTTCCATAGAAGCACTAGTCCAACAAATGACGCAAGTCCAGGAAATGCTAACCCAAATGAATCAAATCCTGAATAGCCACATTCAACCCAATATATCGTGCTAATTCCACCAGGGATCAAAAAACAAATACTAACTGGACGAATTCATCCACAGACTGAATTAAATGTAATAGGAATAGTAATACATGAAACGAAAATGAGGTAAAACAAAAGAATGAAATTCGGCACAATTTGCGAATAAACCCTTCTTGTCACACTTTGCCAAATTCCTTACTGACGTCTAGAAATGCAGTAGCAGTGTATTCCTTCTTGGTGAATCCCTCTGTGATGTATTTAGAGCTTCACGATACGATACAATATCGATACTTTTTAAGTATTGAGTATTGTATTGGTTATGCCAATGAAGTATCGTATCGAGTATCGATATCGGCAATACTTTCTTATAAAAATATCATATTGCTATTGATTTTGATACGATATCGATACAATACTCGATAAAATATCGACGTAAAAAGGATTATTAAATATAATACCCCTTGACATAATTAAAAAGACATTAAATTAATAAAAAAACTATATTTTATTCATTTATCACTATATTTATTAAACAAAGCTCTTAAAATATACATAGTGCAGTCACTGAAGGTGGATTTGAGCTATTACCTCTGATTTCGTTGAACCTCAATAGATTCTTTTGAAAATTGGTGAGTGGTTAGAGTTTAGAGGATACCTTAAGGAACAAAGGTGACATAGTGCCGATTTGCGCTTTTTGCATTTTAGGGGTGAAATCCACCCTTGCTTTAAAATTATTTTTTATATTTCTGAAAGTGCAGTCATCGAAGGTTTTCACCTCCGATTTCGTTGAACCTCCATTGATTCTCATTAAAATTGGTGAGCAGTTAGAGGATACCTCAGGAAACAAAAATGATATGGTGCCAACTTGCGCTTCTTGCATTTTAGGGGTGAAATCCACCCTTTTTAAATGGAAAAAATGCAGATTTAAGCATTACGGCTTAAGTATAAATTATGATTGTAATTGATTTTTCAACCCTTTTAGCAACCTTAGCTTAAATAAAATTTTATGTAATTGTAGCAATTAATGTTGGGCAACATCATAAATAATGAAGGAAAATTTCAAATTTCATAAGTAGAAATAGGAAATAATAATTTATCATAAAATAGCATTTCATTACAATGCGAAAATACAAGGTGCTCCATTTGAGAAAACTCAAGAAATACTCATTCAGTTTCGACCAATCCTGTGTACTAAAATTAAAACATTTAGCTATATTAATAATTTTTAACAATAGACTATATTAAAAATAATTTGAACATAAATATATTTCTTATAAAAATTGAATATGGCTGAATGCTTCTTTGAAAGTCGACTAAAACTTACTGAAAGTCCTCGGAAATTCGGAATAAATCGCAATTCAGTATTTTTGTTGAAAATTATTTTTGCGTCATCATCACTCACTTCCATAATATTGCCACAAATTCCACTTGATAAACGGTGTAATCATAACAGTCATTTACTCACTCTCAAGAGTTTCAAGTTCAGGCACTAAAGACTAAAGTGTAAAATATTATAACAGCTGATGCTTGGGTTGCAGATCACTCAATACTTTTATGTAAATAAATTATGATCTAAATACCTATTACACAAAATATAATCAAACAACTGTAGCGTTTTATTTTTTTTTTGTCGATATCGATATTTTCAATAATATCGAGGCAAGCGTATCGACAATACAAGAGTATTGTATTGATTTCAGATAATGAGTATCGTATCGACATTAATATTGCTAAGGTATGTATTGTATCGGTGTCGTATTGGTTTTCGTTCAATACAATATCGATATTTTTATCGAATATCGTGAAGCTCTAGATGTATTCAGTCACCCTTAACACGTGTAGCTCGCTGGAGTTTTCAGTTCTGAAACCGAATTTTGCTTCCGGTATCGTGCGTATTGTTTCAGACTCTTCTTTTAACTTAGCTAGTATTACCCTGCTCTCTTCTACCTTGCTCATTGATGATAGTAAGCTGATTGATCTCCAGTTTTAAGGAAATGTTCCATTTTTTCCTGCTTTCCAAATTGAACGGATTCATCAGTGGTCTTAAAATAAACAATATAAAAAATAAAAATGATTGATTTTACTAAATTGATTTTACTAAATGAACAAATTGCCTCACAAACTTCTCAACAAAATGTAGAAATGTGATGAAAAAGTAAAATACACCTTTTTTTCTAATAATTGGAGAGTTCTTTCAAAAAAATATTATTCTTTCGCCACAAAATAGATATAAAATAAATCTAAAAGGAGCTTCCTGAAGCACTCGACAATTAAAAACACAAAAAACGACATAAAATAAATCATTTCTTTCTTCATCAGTCAGTGGGATTGCATCCCGTATCCAATCACTTCGAGAGTCTAAAAATAGTTCTGGAAAATATCAAAATTGTAATGGTCCCCTTCGGAATTGATGGCACGTGTTCTCCTGTTTGCCGCCTAGCTGGGTATTTATTTGTTTATGGCAGTGTTAAGTGCCTGAGCTAGGGCGCAGGGGTATGAGAGAGAGAGAAAAAGGTATTTGGAAATCATTAGGGAGATTAGGGGAACAATCTGTCTGCTTTGAGATATTTCAATGGGCCGTGTTGAGGTTTTTTATTTTTAAAGGTGTTTTATTGGTTTTCGGACTGGTAAAAAGAATAAAAATAATTTGGAAAGTGTGGGGAATGATTTAAGACTTTTATCAACAGAAAATGATATACCGGGTGGTGAATTGGAAAACGGGCCATAAGAAACTCAATGTAAAATTCTAAACTGTCGAATTCCTGCTTCCCTAATTATTTTATATCAAAAGACATTAGAAACTATTTGTAGGGGTTTGAAAGCTGTATTGAAAACAACTGTTAAAATTGTTGTACGAATTAAACATATTCCAAAATTTTGTAAAAATGTAATACATTTTTGAGTTTTTCAGCCCAAAATTAGGTCATACACAGTGCAATAATGTGTCACAATGAAGTTATTATTTTCACATGTTTGAACTGCCAATATGTTTATTTTATCATTTATTGTTTAAAAACAATACAGTTGATAAAATACCCTCAGTTGCGGAGAAAGTATTAATAATAAAGATTTTTTATTCAGTCAAGGGTGTGAGCACTGTCAGTTAAATAGTAACGTGTGGCCTAACTTTTACACACATACCTACTGTGGCAAATGTATTACAGTCGAACCCGCTTATTGGAATAGCCTTCATGCCAAGCAAAAATATTCTTATAACCGGGATATTTTAATACCCGATCATTGGTGGCTAGCCGTAATAAGTGTACCGAATATACCTAATAATAGTACATACTATGTTAATATGTATATGTATATGGTTTTAGGTCTTTTTATGTCAATAATACAATAGCGTAACTAAACGTATTTATTAAATAACCAAATTACATTATATTATGTGGATGCATACAGTAATTAATATGAAATGTATGTAATATATAGATTATGTAAATATTTTCGTATTAAAATACATAATATACTTAATAAGAAAATTACTTATTTAGTCTTGAAAAATAATCGGTAATTGTAGCTTGTTTTTTTGTTACATAAAAAAATACTAGTCACTTTTGTTGCTCTGAATTATAAAAATTAGAAAAATTTACAATGGTTTGGCCATCCCGAAAACGTTTTATAACTTTACAAGCGATTAGGATGGGCGAACTGTTTCTTAAAAGTTTTATTACAGGCAACTGGGTGGCAATATGTATACTTTTCTAGAAAAACGAAATTATTTTACGACTGAATTTGTCGGTAAACGATTGAATTGGTACTCATAACAACGCAATAAATAATTTATTATCTTTCTGACAAACCCAAATAATATAAATAAAACAGCACTACAGGCCTTCGAAGTCCTTGGCGAGAAATTATAATATAAGACATAATTTAGATTTTTAGGAAATTCGAAATTATAGGTGAAAATTTATTCGTTGACCTTAAATAAATTCTAATAAGCGGTATTGTTTTATGAATACGTATTCCAATAAACGGATAAATTTATTAAGGAGTAAATGGAAACGTTTCGGGACCTCGAATTTATATTCCATAAACCGGGATATTCCTATAACCGTTACTCTAATAAGCGGTTTCGACTGTATATTTTTCAAAACTTTGGAATGCGTTTAAATCGTAGAACAATTTTAACTCTTGATTTTTAATACAGATTTCAATTCTCTACAAATATTCTCTTATGACTTTAGATGTCAAATAATTAGGGAAGCAGGAATTCAACAATTTAGAATTTTACATTGAGTTTCCTATGGCCCGTTTTATGATTCACCACCCTGTATATGTATTATGAAAAAAAAATATCTCTTTGGATGATGAAATGATTATGAGAAGTAAACTAGCTATACGCTCCCGAGGAAGCTGAAAATGTTTTTTCTTGAAAATCATTTTTGTGTGGGGGGCTCATCCCATTCTGGGTTTGGTTTTACAGTTTCTGGTGAGACTTCGTTGTTTCCACTAATTTTTTTCGTTCTTCTCTCTCTTTGATTGTCCTTGTCATATTTCTAATTTTCATACTCCTCAAGTCTTCTTCCATTTGTTATTTCAATCTCTCAGCTTAGCTTATGGCCAGACAGGAGACAATTACAGCGCTGTAACAGCAGTAAAATGAAGCTCGAAAAATGGGTCTTACGCTTTGGTCACACGGGCGATTTTTTACGGCGCGATAATTTATGGCGCCCAGTGGTTTGACTACCTCCTCCACCAATTTTAGATGGAATGAAAATCGCCGTGTGGCCAAAGCCTTAGGGTGAGTATAGTGAATCGCCAGACAGCGCTGTAAATACCGCTGCAGCGTTCCACTATACTCACCGTGGGACCCATTTGTAGAGCTTCATTTGAATGCTCTTACAGCGCTGTAATTGTCGCTTGTCTGGCCATGTCCTTAGATCTGCCTCTGGTTCTTTTATCTGGTGGTGTCCATTCCGTTATAATCGTAACGAATTACTCTTCGCTCTTATCATTATGTGTCCATGCCACCTAAATATCTGTGATTTTATGGCTCTATGTTCTCTTGGCCTATCTATTCTTGTAGTGAGTGATTCATCTATTGTCTAGCCTCCTCTTCATTTTCCCTCTTTGGTCCCGGTATTTTTGTCATAATCTTCCCCCAAAAAACTTTCAGTTGTTCTTCTTCTCTTTCTATTGATCGTATGATCGTTTTGTAGATTTTCTTTTTTGTGATTCGATAATCTTCTTATCTCTAAACAATTTTTATTTTTGTAGAACGCCTTATTTCCCTCTTGATTTTTTCTTTACATACCTACACATTAATTCCTTCTGTTGACTAATACTCCCAAATATTCGAACGTTTAACCTCTTCGAAGCTATGTGCCTCTAGTGTCAGTTCTGTCATTTGTGTCTTCTTTGTCTTGCTTACGTTCATGTATTTTATTTTATCTTTATTTATTTCCAGTCCTCTCAGTCTTGGCTTCGTTTTCTACTTCTTGAAAGGTTTCCTTTAATGTCCTTTTATCTGTTGTTATTATTGTTATATCATCCGCATATCCTATTATTTGTACTACATTCTTGTTTATAGTTCCTGCATTTGACAGCTTTTTATTAGCTTGTGTAGTGATAGAATAAATAGTACCGGTTAGAGAGCCATTTCCGTGTCGTTTTCATTTGTTTATGTTAAATGTTAAGTGCCTGAGCTAGGGCGCAGGGTAAGAGAGAGAAAGTGCAACTTCTCTCACTACTTACATACATTCAAATCATAAGAAATGTGTATTTTTTCTCACTGTATTTTGTTCTCACAGCTTTTCAAAATTTGTAATCCCGGTGACGTTATTAAAAATAAACAAGTTGGAAACAAATTGGAACAATTTTAAGCGGCATTTTGGAGGGGAGTTTGATTGAAATGTTGATTTCTCAATGCATTTATTAAAAGTATACATAAATGCAGAAAAACTGGTAGGATAACGCAATTTTTAATGCAAAATAAAATATTTTCTATAGACCTGGATCCCGCGAACGAAAAAAAAATGATTAGTAGGAAGCTGAAAATTCCTTAATAGCTGTCTAGTCGGACAAACTTTGATATGCGGGAACACTGAAACAGGGGAAGTTTTAATTGTGGAACAGTTTAAAAATTTGAAACGTCAGATTACGAAAACGTCCCATGTATTTTGTCGGACAGAACATCCAATTGAGTTGTTACCCTTTCATTAAACTGTCATGCAAAAATCAGACTACTATTACTAACCAACACGATTCCTGTCAATTGACATGTTCTTCGTGTTCCACTCATTAAGATGCCCAGTTGGTAACAAACACCAGTCTGAATTTTTGCATGAGAGTTTAATGAAATGGTAACACATCAGTTGGAAGTTCTGTCCGACAAAATACATGGAACGTTTTCGTAGTCTGACGTTCCAAATTTTTAACCTGTTGCACAATTAAAACTTCCCCTGTTCCAGTGTTCCCATACAGCAAAATCTGTCCTACTAGACACCGGTAAGTTATTAACAAATTTTCAGCTTGCTATTAATCAACTTTTTTTGGTACGCGGGATCCAGGTCTAGTAGAGCTTATTTATAATGCAAATAATAGGTGGCCCAAATTGTTTTTTAAGCTTTATTTATAATTAGTAAATAAATTAAAGGTCAAATTTAATTGAGTAAATCTTATATGAAAGATTTTTCTTTCAACTTTGCAGAAAAAATTATAAAAACTTTCTTAAATATATGAATTACCGCATCAGTCAACAATAAATTGTGTCAAAAATTGCCCATTTTTTCATTATCTAAACAATGATCCCCTTATAAAAATCATATACTTTCTTAAAAATATTTTTTGTTTTCACCAAAATTTGACACACAAGTTGTTCCAACATGTAGGGAACTACATTTTGATTTTATTTTATTTGATCGGACTACATTTCTTCCGCCATAACTGAAGGCGAAATAGTTTAAAACCAATTAAATTTTTTATAACCTCTACAAAATACATTTCGACCACTATATAAAACCCCAATGAATCCCCAATAATCCAGAGAGATAATCACATCTTGGATCTAAAAACCCGTTGTAGACTGTTTGGTATTGCAACCGTATCTATTTTCGGGGCGTCTAGTCTCAGTGCTCGCTCTCCCCTCCGTCCCTCGCCTTGCTAAACGTTTGTCTCCCTTTCCCCACTCTTCCCTACGCTCGTCTCTATCACAGCCACTGAAACTTACAACAAAACAACTCCTACAACAACTTCCGAAAGTGACACACTTCGGCGTCTCTTTAAAACGGACGCCCGATGCCGGACGGCGCTGGCTACCACAAGCGTCGGTTCGGGGGGTTCATATAGCCCAGTAAATGACCGTTTTGGAGTGTAGTTTTCAGCGTCACGACGGATTTGCTTGAAAATCTGGATTTAGGTTCTACTTAGGTAGCTTCCACTTCAAAGTTGGACTTGTGCAGTTGGTTGCTTTGACTTGGGGGGTGAAAGTTGCCGCTTCACGGAGGTGAAAAAGACTGAAATAAGTCCGAAAATGCAACGTTTGTTCTATAGGATTTTTTAACTAGGTGAATACTTTTCGTGTTATTTTGCGAGTGAAATTGTTTATTTTCAACAAAAAGAAAAACACATTTTAGGCGGTTTTTCGCAAATAACTCAAAAAGTACAATATTGTTAGCAAAACTGTAGCTTATAACAGAACGAAAAAATGGTGTATTTGTGAAGTATATAGACTCAGTAAAAGCAAAGTTTTAGTTCATGAAAAATACGTTCTTATTCAAATCGAAACTTCCAAATCGAATATTTCAACATGAAATAATAAAAAAAATGAAGCACTTTTCGGTGAAAACTCATTAAACTCTTTATGGTTTGTGTTTGAAAAAAGCTTTATCTTTATTTTTTATAAAAGTTCAATAAAAGCATCAATACTAAGCGATAATCGCTTAAAATAAAGTTAGCCCTTTTTTTTGGTAAAAAATATCGTGAAAATCTTGCTCTGTTTACCACCCCGAATGCAATTAATCTTTTAGGGGAGTGCAATTAGAACGAAAATATGCACTGTTTCGGAAAAATTCAAGCAAGCTTATATTTTTCTAAAACTTTTTTTGTTAGTTTATATACATGTTAAAGTAAAAAGTTCTACTCGCAGATTTGGCCGCTAATTGTTTATTAATTGTTTAAACAATAACCATTGTTTTGTATTATTGATTTTAAAAATATCGATTCATCATTTTACTTTGATCAAATATGTTTCTATTTTGTTTTTGATTATACTGAATCCGAATATGGCATTGCAATTTGAAAATTTTTATACAGAAGCTCTTATACAGTATGTCTGCGTAGCTAGGAACCACATGGAAAACTTATCAATTTTACGACAAAAAGTTATTCTTCATAAAATGCACTGGATAGTCAAAAATCTAAAACTCAATCATCAGATATCAAATTTTATCAATTTTATACGAGTTATGTCAAAAATATGAATTTCATTAAGGAGTAAAGTACCTTTATATTTCAGAATATCAAAAAATGTTATTATGAAAAGTTGTTTGAAATTAAAAACTATGTTTAAATATACAATTTCATTATTCTAATCGAAAATTTTTTTTCAATTTTTTTTCAAATTACGGATACTCATCATAATTTTATTACAATTATGATAACTATTTTATTATCACTTTTACGAAAAAAAGTTATTCTTCATAAAATGCTCTCCCTGATCTAAAATCTAAGATACAACTATTAGATATTAAACTTTTTTAATTTTATACGAGGTATGTAAAAAATATGAATTTTTCTTAAGAGTTAGTGCCTTTATTATTCACAATATTTTAATTAGAAGGATGCAATTGAACACTAAAACAAATTTTTTAATTCCAAACAACTTCTCTTAATAACAATTTTTGATATTGTGAAATTTAACGATACTTTACTCTTGAGTAAAATTCATATTTTTTGACATACCTCGTATAAAATTCATTAAATTTGATATTTGATGACTACATCTTAGATTATATACGATGCAGAGTATTTTATGAAGAATAACTTTTTTTCGTAAAACTGATAATAAAAAAGTTATCAACAGGTTCCAAGTTACGCAGACATACTGTATAAGAGCTAAAAAAATTTTTTTTGCTGAACATTTATTATTGTTAAAGTTTATTATTAAATGTATTTTAGGTAATTTTTACAGAAAAAAGTTTTGATCACTTTATATAAACATTTTTTTAGCTGGTAATTTTCGGTTTTTGTATTATATTTTTGTTATCTTTCTTAATTTTCTCAAAAAGGAAGTCTCTTTCTTCTCTAAAGTAAAATAATTCAGTGTATTTAAAAGATTACATCCTAAGCTTTAAAAAAGCACATATAAAACTGTAATAGATCTGTTCAAACTTGAGTAATACCGTCTTTAATTTTTGGTAATTATATAAAACTACGAAGATTTCAAAAATTACATTTTTTAAGTCATATCATTTGAATTAACTTTTTGAGATTTTTTTTGAATGAAACATCATTTAGTACGATGCTTGAAAGGTAAGTTGTGCAAAATTGAGGGTTTTATAAGAAAAATTGTATTAGTTACATATTTTTAAATCATTTTTAAACAAAATTCATGTAAGGCTCAGTTTCCGCCCCCACCGTACTTATGTCCATACATTTTATTTGTTTTTATTATAACCATAAGATAGCTTAATTATTCTTCTTTTAGGTTCAATTTGTAAAATTTCAACTGATCCATTAGTTAAAGAATTACATTAAAATAACTCAACCGTGCACTTCACCATACGCTAGTTTACAGTTTTGTGAGAAGTGTGAGTTTACAGTTTTGTGAGTTACATGTTTGTGAGAAGGGTGACTTTAGCGTTATAAATAAAAAAATATAGAAGATACAGATTTAATTTTAGAAAATTCTTTATATAAGGTTTTTTTTGTAAAATTTTCTGAATTTTTCAATGGTCAAGTCAGTTTTGGTCTAAAATTTATATTTTCGGAGTTATTTAAAAAAACATCAAACTTCGTAGTTCATTTATTTAATAAAAAATGAAGCACCCACTTCTCGAGTAGAACTTTTTGATATTATGTTGTTTATTAAACATTTCGTAATGAAATTACAAAAAGTTCTATCTTGTTTGATTTTTTCCGAAGTGAAAATCTATATGCACTCCCCTATTTACCGCTTCACTATCTACATACTTTATATACGTATACAGTAGGAAAAATGAAAGAATACCCATGAACAACCATATAAAACATACTGTATTTTCCTGTCACCGTGCCATACAAAAAATTGGCCAGCGCAAGTACATGTAATAATTATTATTACATGTACTTGTGCTGGACAATTTTCTTTGTGACACGGTGACAGGAAAATACAGCGTGTTTTATATGTTTGCTCATGGGTATTCTTTCATTTTTCCGACTGTATGTATTGTTTATGTTTATATAATCTGTAAGACCGCTTCGAAGTGCTTATTATTGATAAAATTTGGTTTCAAAGTAATTTTTTTTTGTTTTGGAATAAATGCTCTTTTTTTTAAATAACTAAAAAAGTATTAGTGGTACGAAAAATCTCAATAAGTAAAAAATGTAGGTTTCGCTTTTATAGATGTTTTGGCGTTATTTTGTTTTTCTGTAAGATAAAAATTGGTTAAGATATGGCTGTTCAAAGTTTGCATACACTCGTGAATAGTGATTTGTACAAACGATTACAACTATAACCCTTTCCAAAATAAGGACTTTGAACCGATGAAACTTACATATCATATAACCAATAAACAAGTAAAGTAAATTGTAAAGCGGCAATGATTATTTCATTTGGGAAACTAACTAGGGGGTGATTTTCACGATTTTTTGTACCAAAAAAAGGGATAGACTTTATTTTGAGTAACTTGCTTACTTTTGATGCTAGAAACCAAAAAAAACAAAAATAAAGCTTTTTAACAGTTTAAAAAGTAGAGATTTCCCCGAGACATGCTTAATTTTTTTTGTTATTTCACGTTGAAATATTCGATTTGAAATTTGACGAGTAAGAACTACATGCATACACCATTTTTTTACTTTTTTATTAACTATATTTTTGCTAAGATAATTTTTTCGATAAAAAACTTACTTTTTGAGTTATTTACGAAAAAATGTGTTTTTTTTTGTCGAAAAATTAACATATTCACTCGCCAATTACTCGAAAAGTATTGACTTAAACTGACTTGACCTGAGTAAAAAAAACTCTACAGAACCCAAGTTGATTATAATTAGTCAATTCATCCATTTCCGGACTTATTTTGAACATAAATATATTTCTTTACCCCCAAGAAGGGGTAGTACTCACCCCCAGGGCAAAAGCACACATTGGCACAATATCACTTTTTTATTTGACAAGTTAGCTATGCGTACCTACGCCAAATTCCATGTCAATCCAAGGGGTTGTTTAAAATTCGGAGGTTTTGCAATATTTTACCGTGAGTGCATGGACTAATATTGTTAAGACAATGAATTGTTAAGAAATGATATGGAACTTAATATTAATAAATGCTTTTTAATAACTTTTGCTAGATCCCATTGGCCTATTCACCATCAATATTTTATTAATAATACTCCTGTCACACGTGTGAACGAAATTCGGGATTTAGGTATAATATAATATTTGATTGTAAATTAACATTTTACTCTCACATTGACCATACTGTTTCGAAGGCATTTAAGAAGTTGGGTTTTGTATTACGTTCATCAAAAGATGTGTCAATTCACACAATAAAAATCTTACATTGCAGTATCGTGAGGTGAGATCAATTATTGAATATTAGTCTAGTAAAATAAAATTACACTACATGTAAATCAAAATGTAAATTCGTACAGGTTGAAACAAATTTTATATCAAAGTTTAGGTGGGTACAAAAGATATTTTCAAAAAAGTATCCAAATCATACAAGGGGATCATTGTTTAAATAATTAAAAAGGGGTCATTTTTGCAAAAAAAATACTTTTTTAACTGCTGAGGTCATCCAACTATTAATGAAGGTCTATAGGATTGTTTTCTGTAAAGTTGAAGAGTAAATCTTTCACATAAGACTTACTAAATTAAATTTGACCCCCTATTTATTTAAATAATTATACATAAATCTTTAAAAACAAATTTGCAAAAAATTATTTTTAGCGTTTTAAATAAGCACTATAAAATATCTTATTTTACAGAATAAGTTGCGCTATGTTATCATTATTATTAAAAAAAAATTGGTCCAAAAATATTTAATATTTTTTGAAATATTGAATTTGTTTTTTAAATGTTACTCTATTTTCAATTGCAAAAACGCGGTTGTTGCCAAAGAAATATTTACCTGTATTAAATCTTATTATTTTTATTTTTATGTATATTTAGATATTTATTTATTTATCATAATAGATAATACACAAAACAGAAACATTGCACTCCACACCTGTACAAATTACATAAGAATTGTCAAGGTAAGGAGCGCTGTATAATTATCATAAAGTATTACAAAAATTTTTACAAAAATTAAAAACATGAGACTAAACAAATAAAGAAATAAGCATTGTCAAATTAAATTAATCAGAAACATTCAATATATAAATAAAAAAAGAAAAAAATAAAATAAAAATAAAAACACTGGAAATACAACAAACATTGCCAATTGGTTTCTAGGTCTTAGTTTTAATATAATGGACTAATAATCTCTTAAATATAGTTGCATTATGGCTATTTTTAATGTGATAAGGTATATTATTGAACTGTACAATTCCTTTATGAAACAAGCTTTTCATTGAACTGGACTTGTTGGTTGTTCTAACATAAAAATTTATTGAATTTGCAGCTCTAGTGCTATGCTCATGAACATTTGCTATCGGGACCAACTGACTGTTCAAATACTCAGGCAATAAATGGTTTACCATCTTAAATAAGAATGTCATAGATTGGACATACATAAAATGTTCAACTTTTAACCAATTTAAAGTTTTCAGCATATCTTGAATTCGAGTATATCGATTGCATCTCAATATTACTCGCATAGCCTTATTTTGGAGAATTTGAAGCCTGTCATAATTAGAACATCCTGTATAAATCAATGAACAACAATATAAAAAGTGAGGTAATATTAACGAATTATAAATTGTTAATTTAGTTTGAAATGTCAAAAATGGTGATACTCTTCGAAAACAACCTATTTTTTTCCCTATCTTTCTGCAAATGTAATCAACATGTTTACTAAAAGTTAGTTCCCTATCCAATATGAATCCCAAATACTTTATTTCCTGAACCATTTCAATTTTTTCATTATTTAATTTAATGTGAACATCCAAACTTAAGAATTTCCCGAAAAGAGTATTATTACCAATAAACATGTATTTGGATTTTAACTCATTGACTTTCAATTTGTTTAACTTAAATCTTTCAGTTAATAAATGCAATTCACGATTCATCGTGTCCACTACATCAACAAAATCTTCCCCATAAAAATATATTAATGTGTCATCAGCAAAAAGATGAATTTTACATTTGCTTAATACGTTTCCCAAATCATTAATGTATAATATGATATTTTCGACAAATGTATTGATAAATTCAAATTTCAATTAAACTTCCCCCTAAAATGGCGTTTGAAAATAATTAAAATTTGTTTATAATTTGTTTTTTTTTAATAACGTCGCGGGGATTAAATATTTTGAAATGCCGTTTCGATAATTGCGTTCCTGAGAATTTTTCACTAATTAACAAATTTTTTTGTCTTTTTTTTCCTCTTCTTTTTTTTTCTTGGCATTATATTACTACGGGCCCTTTTTGGGTTAAGTTTCATTAAGAATGTCGAATCTCTAAGTTGTAGATTCTAGACCTAAAAATATTAAGATTGGTCTAAAATCACTTAACTAAAATGTGGCTACTTACTGAGTTACAGGGTGTTTTATTTAAAAATTTAAAAATTATTTTTACCAAGTACTTTCAAACTATTTGACGTATCCTCATCATACTTGGCAGAAAGTGTGGGTACTATACAGTCTACTAAATTGTGATAAATAAAAGTTTCTAGCTACCACCAGAGGCGTACGACAGGGGTCAGTTAATAGTTGACCCTTCCCAAACTCTACGCCACTGAGGGAATTACTATTTTAGCGAAATTTTTCGATTCTCCAATACTTTCTATGTAAATAATATACTCTTTACTGGTAACGATTAAGTCATTAGTTTTCGAGACATTGGACGTTAAAAATGAAACGGCATAGTTATTTTGATTGATTCATTCATTCATTTTAAACTTCCAATATCTCTCAAACTGATGACTTTATCGATACCAATAAAGTTATTTACATACAAAGTATTGGAGAATCGAAAAATTTCGCTACAATAGTAATTCACTCAGTGGCGTAGAATTTGGGAAGGGTCAATCATTCACTATCCCTTGTCGTACGCCTCTGGCACTAGCTAGAAAAGTTTATTAATCACAATTTAATAGGGTGTATAATAGCAACACTTTCTGCCAAGTATGGTAAGGATACGTCAAATACTTTTAAAGTATTTGGTAACAATAATTTTTAAATTTTTAAATAAAACACCCTGTGACTCAGTAAGTAGCCACATTTTATTTAAGAGATTTTAGTTAAATCTTAATATTTTTAGGTCTAGAAACTACAACTCAGAGATTCGACATTCTTAATAAAATTTAACCCTAAAGGGCCCGTAGTAATATAACTCCAAGAAAAAAAAAGAAGAAGAAAAACGACAAAAAAATTTTGTTAATTAGTAAAAAATTCCCAGGAACCCAATTATCGAAACGGCATTTCAAAATACTTAATCCCCGCGACGTTATTAAAAAAAGAAATTATAAACAAATTTGAATAATTTTCAAATGCCATTTTAGGGGGGAGTTTAACTGAAATTTGAACTGGTCAATACATTTATCGAAAATATACATAAAAATAAAAAAAATGAGATCTTAATTAGCTGAATATTTCTTTTGCAACAACCGCGTTTTTGCAATTGAAAATATAGTAACATTTAATAAACAAATTTTTTGATCAATTTTTTTTACTTAATACTGGTAACATAGCGCAACTTAGCTCGTAGAATAAGCTATTTTATAGTGCTTATTTAAAACGCTAAAAATAATTTTTTGCAAATTTGTTTTTAAAGTTTTATGTATAATTATTTAAATAAATAGGTGGTCAAATTTAATTTAGTAAGTCTTATATGAAAGATTTACCCTTCAACTTTGCAGAAAAAAATCCTATAGACCTTCATTAGTAGTTGAATGACTTCTGCAGTTAAAAAAGTAATTTTTTGCAAAAATGACCCCTTTTTAATTATTTAAACAATGATCCCCTTGTATGATTTGGATACTTTCTTGAAAATATCTTTTGTACCCACCTAAACTTTGATATAAAATTTGTTTTAACCTGTACGAATTTACATATTGACTTTTTTTTATTTTATTAGGCTATATGGTTCTATTGTCTGGTCACCTAGTTATGCATATCAAATCCTAAATATTGAAAAGGTTCAAAACAAATTTTTACGTTTTGCAGGTTTTAAGATGGGTTTAACAGTTAGAAATTATACTTATGACAATATATTAATGAGATTAAATTTACAAACTCTTGAACGCAGAAGAGTCTTGTTGGATATTTGTTATCTTTGCAAAATTATCTCTGGTGTTATTAACTCCGAAGAATTGTTAAGTCTTGTATACTTTAATATACCTGCTAGATTGACACGAAATCCACAAATATTCAAGGAACAACGGCATGCTACAAATTATGGTCAATATGCACCAATTAGTAGATTGACCCTGTATGGAAACAAGTTTAGTCATCTAATAGATCTGTTTGGTTCTTCAGTTTCCTCTATTAAACAAGAACTCGGGCGTCTTGAATTTTGAATTTGAAAAAAAAATTAAATATATTTAACTGTTGTAATTGAATTATTTGTCTTCATCATTTGAAAATAATTTATATTCTTTTTTATTTTTTATGTTTGTGTTTTATAGTTGTAGTTTTACGTGTATCTAATTTTTATATTTTCATTATTATGACGAAAGCTCTGCTTTATTGTATTTTGTATGTATTGGGTTTATCCCGTTGATGAATAAATAAATAGTAGCTACAGCGACTGTCTTGAGAATTCATGTTTTCCTTGTCTAATTGCAACCTGTTTTACGAATTACATTGGGTATAACATACTAATATGTGTTATAGTTACTGGATGATTATTACATGATCTCATATTTTTCCCCATTCTTGAACGCTTTCTCATACCTTTCCCTTTTAGGATGTAAATTTTAAATAAAGTATCAAAAACTTACAACACAATTGCCCCAAACACTTAATATTCCAGGGAAATAAGCAAAAAATGGACGATGTTCGGGACACTAAATAATGGAGTCTGACAACTTTTTTAGTTATTGTAAAACTATAGGAAGAAAACCTACCTATTTTCTGGCTAGAGTTCGGAGTCGTTTTTTAATTATTAAAAATTTATCACAAAAAACGCGATTTTTTCGATTTTTTGCAGCTAAAAAGCTAAATAGTTGACAGAATTAAAAAAAATTATTTTTTAGAGCAATGAAAAGGCTTCAAAATGCCGATTTTTTAGAATTAAAAAGTCAATTTTTTGATTCGCAAACTGCAAAATAAGTCAAAATCGCTATTAGTTAATAATTTTTATTAAAATTAACGCAGAACTTTGTATGTTTCATCCAAACGTAGATATGAGGGTATTTAACAAACGTAGATCTGAGGGTATTATATTTGTTTATCCCAGAGACCTTTTGTTTGCAATAACACAAGACAGAAAATAATGAACATAGGGCCATTCTGTGGGTGCCAAATGAAAGTAAAAGACTAGATATAAATATGTATTAAAAAAAATAAAAAAATATTTTTATCATAGTCCAAAAATTCTAATGCCAAATATAGTATGATATAATTGATCCAAATAATGCCATAACCCAGACATCCAAAGTGAAAGTTATCCTCCAACACCAAATTGTTCTATATGGTCCACATAATGTTCACAAAAAAGTCACACCATTTTGAGCGTCGGGTTTGGGGGTAGAGGGGGGAGAAATCGGTAAATTCGTAGTTTTTTAGGTTTTTCGTCAATATTTCTAAAACTATGCGGTTTAGCATGAAAAATCTTCTACAGAAAAATGTTCTACATTGACTTTGCAATAAAAAAGGTCCTATGCATAATCCTTCTAAAATGAACGGTTCCAAAGTTATATAGTATAATTGGTCCAAAAAAGGCCTAACCCACACATATAAAGTAAAAGTTTTCCTCCAACGCCAAATTGTTTTATATGTTCCACCTATTGTTCAGTAAAAAGTTACACCATTTTGAGCGTCCGGTTTGGGGGGGGGGGGAGATGGGGGAGAAGTCGGTAAATTAGCAGTTTTTTTTTTAAGTTTTTCGTCAATATTTCTAAAACTATGCTTTGACGTAAACAATGGTCTATAGAAAAATGTTCTCTACATAAAATTTAAAACAAAAAGGTCCGATACATAATTGTTATAAAATCAACGGTTCCAGAGTCACGGAGGGTGAAAACTGGAGGTTTTCGATACTTTTTATATTATCTGGGCAATTGATGATGATTTTGGGTGGTGAGGTTGACGTTTCTTCAAGAGCTTATCACCAACATATCATCGGCCACTGAAATAGCAAATTTTATTTACAAAACACAATCCTGTTAAAGAAAATTTCTATAAATTGCCCAAAGAATATAAAAATTATCGAAAACCTCCACTTTTACCCTCTGTAACTCTGGAACTGTTGATTTTATAACAATTGTGTATCTGACCTTTTTTTTTAAATTTCACGTAGAACATTTTTGTATAGAACATTGTTTACAGTTAATCATAGTTTTAGAAATATTGACGAAAAACTTTAAAAAACTACTAATTTAACGACTCCCCCCCCCCCAAACCGTATGCTCAAAATGGTGTAACTTTTTACTGAACAATATGTGGACCATATAGACCAATTTGGTGTTGAAGGAAAACTTTTACTTTGGATGTCTGGGTTAGGCCTTTTTTTGGACCAATTATACTATACTACCTCCGTAACTTTTGAACCGTTCATTTTAGAAGGATTATGCATAGAATCTTTTTTATGGCAAATTTATTGTAGAACATTTTTGTATAGAAGATTGTTCATGTGCTAAACCGCATAGTTTTAGAAATATTGACGAAAAACTTAAAAAACTACGATTTTACCGATTTCTCCCCCCTCTCCCTACCAAACCCGACGCTCAAAATTGTGTGACTTTTTTCTGAACATTATGTGCACCATATAGAACAATTTGGTGTTAGAGGATAACTTTCACTTTGGATGTCTGGGTTTCGGTCTAGTTATAACATACTAATATTGCTCTATTTTGCAGTTTGAGAAGCAACAAATAGACCTTTTAACTTTCAAAACTTGCCATTTTGAAGCTTTTTAAATGTTACAAAA
This sequence comes from Diabrotica virgifera virgifera, assembly GCF_917563875.1. NCBI lineage: Eukaryota > Metazoa > Arthropoda > Insecta > Coleoptera > Chrysomelidae > Diabrotica > Diabrotica virgifera. Next base: position 14,136,913 of record NC_065445.1, read on the forward strand.
AAAATCGAATTTTGTAATTTTATGGCAACTATTTAGTCTTTTAATAGGGTGCAAATAATCGAAAAAATCGCGTTTTTTGCACTAAATTATTAATAATCGAAAAAATCGCGTTTTTTGCACTAAATTATTATTAATTAAAAAACGGCTTCAAACTCTAGGCATGAAACAGGAAGTTTTTATTCCTAAAGGTTTATAATAACTAAAAAAATTGTTAGGTACCTGAATTATTGAGTGTCCTGAGAAAAACCAAATATGTGGTGGATTTGACAAATATTCAAAATATCTCGATAAAAACTGAATTTTCGAAAAAGAGGCGAAAAAGTTTTTAAAACATTGTGTTTAACTAATGGTGCTACAATAATAATTAAATTGGACCGTACACAAAAGTTTGGGGGGGGGGAGGGGATTTAAAGGAACAAAACCCCATAAAATTTTTAAGGGGTGTCCAAATGTCACTATAATTTTTTCTTAAGATACTACTGCCATAAAAATGCCACATGTCCATTTTCAATAAAAAATATCCAATAGTTTTCGATATATTGTAAAAAATCGATTTTCATTTTGTAAGTTCAAAGGGCTGTAACTTTTTTATGTGCACATTTGTACTAATGTAAGTTAGGTTCAATCGAACTATTTTTGGTCCCAGAATATGTGATTCAATTTATGATCTGTATATTTGTTACACCCAGTATAGTAAATAGTTTTGTTAAGTTAGTAACATTTTTGAATCTCTCAGAGAACATAGACGCTTATTGAAGCTTCTTTATATGACAGAGTAATAAAAATTCTACAAGAACATAATAAATTCGGAATCAAACGGCCATTCATCAAATTACAATTAAATACGTTCTGGATGTAATGTATTATATTATATTGTCCTACTTAATAATCCTTTAGTAGCGCAGATATTTCATACAAGCAATAATCATTTTACACAAAAAAAGACTTACCTAGCAAAAATATTCATTCATGAAGAAAACTTAGACACAACACGGTAGATTACACAATAAAACAGTCATTTTTACACTTTTACAACAGTTATTTTCACGATTTTGTAAATTCATTTAACCCACGCACGCCCGATTTATAAAATGACATTTACCTGTAATAAAATTATCTATTGTCTTTGTGTCAATGCATAGTCGAAAACGCAGAGCACTCTTGACCCAACCTAACAAAAAAGTTTCGCATGCCATAGACAGACTAAACAAGTTTTTTATCAAAAAATTGCAGGGTAGGCATTGTGTGCTTTTGAAACTTAAGCAGCAGATTTTAATTTTAAAAAGAAAATTCTTGTTTTTATTGAGAGTTATTTTTATTGGGATTAACAAATAGATACATATTATATTATAATATTTTTTGAAGCTATTTCTTCTGACATTTTAATATAATATAAAATATCTAATATATAAAATATATAATACAAAAATCTATATTATAATATTATTATAATATAGATTTTTTTAAGTATTTATAATAATATGTTATGAATACCCTAGAGATAGGAAACTTTTTATCGAGAAAGAGCTTCGAAAGAGAAAGGTAATTAGAAGAAGACTAAGTTTTCACTCTAATGGCATGTAAAACAACATAATGTTACTCTACATCCCACCAGACTGAAAACAATGGGAACCTTCTCTGGTTACACCTCCGAGGCTTCTACAATTTGCAAGCCATAACGGATGCTGAGACTAAGGAATATGAGGGAATTTTACAATTTATAATTCACGTTCACGTTCCAACGATGGGACGTTCCAGATAGGACGTGAATTATAAATTGTAAAATTTCCTCATCTTCCTTAGTCTCAGCATCCGTTATGGCTTGCAAATTGTAGAAGCCTCGGAGGTGTAACCAGAGAAGGTTCCCATTGTTTTCAGTCTGGTGGGATGTAGAGTAACATTATGTTGTTTTACATGCCATTAGATTGAAAACTTAGTCTTTTTGCTAGCAGTTGCCGCTAGGGCATCTATGCCATTTCGTTCGTTGCAATTCGTGACTGCACGCCGGGGTTTGTTTTGGTTGGATCGGAGAGAGCAGCATATGTGCCTCCTGATGAGAGACTAATAAGTTTCGAAACCGGTAGAGGTGCTTGCTGCACTCTCTGATTGGACTAGAATACGATGCGGGTGTATTTTCGTTTTGCAACGAAATTGAAAATGGTTATTCATTTTTGAGGAAGGTAATTGTTTAAAGATTACCATCTTACTGTTCATAACTTCGTCCCAAACAACGATCAATTTTGACGGGTTGTATCTCAGAAACCACTCTAATTGCGATGATACGCCTTCTCTGTCCTTTTTATTGCATTGAATCGTGGACCTTGTACGGAGATATATGCAGAAGATTGAAAGCATTTGAGATGTGGCTATATCGGAGAATACTTAGAATGATGTGAAATTACCAAGCAACAAATAACGAGGTCTTCAGAAGAATGAGGAAGAATCGAAAAGTACTGACCACCATCAAATCTTGAAAGTTATAATACTTCGGACACATTATGCGAAATGAATCGAGATACGCCCTCCTAGAAGCCATCCCGCATGGAAAGGTATTTGGAAAGCGAGGTTCAGGAACAAGAAGAACATCCTGGTTAAAGAACTTCTGAACCTGGTTCAACACAACAATTGTGCAGTTTTTACGTGCTGCTGTGGATAGGATACAGATTGCCATGATGATCGCCAACATTCGGCACGCATAGGCACATCAAGAAGAGGATGGGTTAACACCAATCACCAACAGCTACATATTTTATGCTGTTATAGCACAGAGCAATTATAAATATATTTTTCTATTCTTTCTTTCTTTCTTTTTTTCTCCCCTTCCTTACGATCCTTTGGGGTCCTCTCGACCCTTTCAGGTGTCGAATTTGGGTTTAGTTTAGCTACATATTCACCCATCTCTTCCATTCTTTTCTGTCTTGTGCTATTAGTTTCATTTCTTCTAGCGTTTTCCGTTTAATTTTTCTTGCTTCTACTATTTGCTGTATCCATGTTTTCATCGGTCTGCCTTTTTTCTTTTTTGTAATATTCCTTGTTTCGTGAATTTTCCTTGTTAGTCTACTAGGTTTCATTCTCATCAGATGTCCATACCAGTTTAATTGTCTCTTTATTATTTTATTCATTATTGGTTCCTGTTTAGTTATCCCTCTTATTGCCTCATTTCTTATTCTATCCCATTTGGTCTTTCCGGCTATAGCTCGTAGATGTCTCATCTCAATTGCATTTATCCTACTATTATGCTTTTTCTGTAAAGTCCAATTTTTGCTCGTATACAGTATCGTCGGTATCACGATCGTGTTATATATTTTAATTTTTGTTTCGTGGGACAATTCTTTTTTCCTCAGAACTGGCGCTAGTGCGTAGTACAGTTTGTTTGATTTTTTAGTTTTGTTTGTTATTTCGAGGTCTATTTTCCCATCATTGGTAATTATACTTCCAAGATAATCATATGCGGTAACTGTTTCCAGTTGAGTATTTTTGCATTTTATATTTACTTCATTTCCTTCCCTTTCGCCGATGACCATTATTATTTCCATTTTTAATTTCTCTATTTCTTCTGTCCATATGTTTATAAGTTTTTGCATTTTTGTCACGGAATCTGCTATAACGACTATGTCATCCGCATACAATAATGCTTCTATTTTTATTAGCTGTAATCTTTGGTATCCTATTGTTGTCTGTATTTGGTTCGTTCTTTCTCCAGTATTTATAGTCAATTCATTCATGACTATTATGAATAGTAGCGGACTAAGACTGTCTCCTTGTTTGATACCTCTTTCCCAATTGAATTCTTCAGATCTTTCTCCTGCTATCTGTACACGTCCTTTTACTACTCTGTATATACTTTCAATTATTTTTATCAGTGTAATTGGTACTTTCATGTTCTGCAAGCATTTCCATATAATTTTTCATTCTATAGAGTCGAATGCTGCCCTTAGATCTATGAATGCTAAAATGAGCTTTCGCCCTGAGTCAATACTTCTTTCTATTATATTTCTAATGATGTAAATGTTATCGTTTGTCTGTCTTTCTTGTCTAAACGTTGCTTGTTCTTCTCCCAGTTCTTTTTCTACCTCTTAGCCTCTTCTCTACTATTATCGTGTATATTTTAAAACATACCGATGATAAACATATTGCTCTATAATTTTCGCAGTTGACGTGTTCTCCCTTTTTGTATATTGGCACTGTAAGGTTACTTTGCCAGTCTTTTGGGATTTGCTGCTTTTCCCATGCCTCTTTGTATGTTTTCAACAACCAGTTTATCCCTTCTTCTCCCATGTACTTGACCATTTCCGGGTCTATGTCATCATCCCCTTCAGATTTTCCTGTTTTTACGTTTGATACTTCCTGTATTACTTCTTCTCTACTTATTTGCTCTAATTCTTTGTTCTCGTTATCTTGATATGTTTCATTTCTATCATCTATTGTGTCATTTCTAAATTTGTTTTCATAGTATTTTTTACATACTTTAACTATCTGTTCTGGATTTGTTTGGATTTGGTTTGTTGTATCCCTTACGGCTGTTATTTCTTTATGCTTTCCTTTCTTCATATGTCTGATTGTTGTCCAAAAGCTTATATTGTTTGTTACATATTTTTCCTGTAATTCTTCTTCAAACTCTTCCCACGTCTTTGTTTTTGCTTGACTTATGGTGTTTTTCGCTAATCGTCTCAGCCTTTTGTATTCTTCTTTATCTTCTTCCAGTTCGGTTTCAATGTATTTTTTCCATGCTATTTTCTTTTTCTTCGCTGCTGTTTTAACTTCATTGTTCCACCATCTCGTTCTTTTATGGTGTTCGTTATGTTTTCTTATTCCACATATTTCTGTTGCTGTAGACTTTATGACTACTTTGAAAGCTTTCTATCTTTCCTCCAGTGTCCATGCCTAATTTTGGTTTTCTAGCTGTCTTAATCTTCTATTTGTGTCTTCTTTATAATGTTCTCGCACCTGTTCTAATTTGAGCTTATTTACTTTTACTCTTTGGTAATCTTTTCTTTTCACCTCCTTTATTTTTTCATCCTCGAGTTTTGCAGTAACCATCCTGTGCTCTGTAGCTAGTTCCGGTTCCTTTTCAGTTAATACGTTATGTATTTTATCTTCTAGGTTTCTCGTATAAACTATGTAATCTATCAAACTTTTCGCTCTTCTCTCTTCCGCCACGAACGTATATTTGTCTTCCATGTTTTGGTTTGTAAATGTGTTTCCTATTAGTAGGTCATTTGCTTGACAGAAGTCTAGCATTTTGACACCAATTCCTGTTCAAACATTCCTCTCCGTATTTTCCAATGCATCCTAATGCTTTGTTGATATCCTTGCCCACTCTTGAATTCCAATCTCCTAAAATTATGATTTTCTCTCTCGATTCTCTTAAATTTGTCTAGTGCTCTTTGGAGTTCATTGTAGAATTCTGTCATCGTTTCTTCTTCTCTGCCTTCAGTTTTTTCTATTCATACATACTTTATTCACTATTTTTGAAAAAATAATGACACAAATTACTTTACCCATGAGTAATAGTTCATTACTCACGAGCTGAACGTAATAAATAAAACTTCATCATCGTGAGTAATAGTCATCATTACATGCTCGTTGAATAATATACTATTTTAACTGCCACCCAACTAAAGACCTCTACTGTCCAAGAGAATACGCAACAAAAATAACAAAAAAATCGTGTTTCTATGTTAGGATCAGATAATCCTTTTTAAATTACTGTACGAAATGTTTTTAGGTCAAATGGTCACACAATGTCCTTTGAAGTGTGCTCTGTTCTTTATAAATACTCTCTTATTTTTATTTTCAAATGATCATCGTATAAATTCGTACGCATAGTATTTATTAAATAGTAAGATAGTGTTTTGAATTCTTGGCAGACAGCACGGAGAATCTGTTCTGTACAGTCACACTTGATAGTGCCAAAAAATATACCATACGATGTATATAACGCACCGAAAAATTATAAAAAAAATCACTTATAATGTGGGATTAGATCATGGTTTGTGCATGTTTTAGCCAGGTGTGTTTCGTCAGGGATTGATCTGATTTCCACGTTTAAAATACTGTCCTATAACATTTTGATGTGTCTTGAAGTCATTAAGAGTATTTGACAGTTTAGTAACTTCCTCTATCTGTTGTTCTTTTTAATCTGGGACACGCTGGGCGCGTCTCATCCCCCTCCTCCTAAGTGCCTTCTCTATTGAAGTTGGCGATCAATATGGCAAATTTCTCTCTGTTCTGGGCTTGATGAATTAAGTCATTTCCTGTTGTGTGGATCAAATCTCTGATTTTTTCGAAGCCAGAATTTTTTCTCTTTTCCTATACCCTTTTTACCTTCGATTTTGCCTTCTAATATTACCTGGAGTTGCTCAAATTCCCTATGACGCATTATGTGCCCGAGATATGACGTCTTTCTAATTTTGATTGTATTGACCAGGTGAGGACGTGTGTTCATTATTCCCAGTACTTTTTCATTCGTAGTTCAGCTATTATTCTTAGCATTCGGCGGTATTCGAATGAATTCAGTTTGTTGACGTCATACTGTTTTAATGTCCAGGCCTCACAACCATGTAGTAATAGAGACCACACATAACACTTTAGTGTTCTCAATCTTATTGTGATTGATAGCTTGGGGTTACAGAGCATTTTACGTATGTCCATGAAACCAGACTTTGCTATTTCAATGCGTCTTCTATTTTCTTTTGAGTGGTCTAGCTGACTGTTTAGCTCTCTGCCCAGGTATATGAGGCTTTGGGAACTCTGAAGAGTAATACCATTTATTTGTATATTGGATGAAATTTGTTCATGTGGGTTCTTGTGGAACATCATCATTTTGGTTTTGGAAAGGTTAATGTCCAAGCCCAGCCTGTGCCTTTCTTCTAATAATAATATGTTCATCAATATTTTTAGTTGGTCTTCTGTTTCCGCTAATACTACGGTATCATCGGCAAATCTTACATTGTTAATGATGATTCCATTGACTCTGGCACCTTTAGGGCGATCTTCAAGAGAAGCTCTGATGATATGTTCGGCATAGACATTAAATAGTAGAGGGGACAAAATGCACCCTTGACGCACTCCTCGTTTTATGTTTACGTAATTGGTGTTTCCATTGTCTGTTCGAACGCCTCCTGTGTGGTTCGAGTATGTATTGCTTATGATAGCTATGCCATGTCCGTCCAACCCTACTTCTTTTAGCACATCTCATGGTCTCATGTAATAATGGAAGAACTGTAAGTTTTCTAAATGGTAGTCATTGACTACTAGATAAAGATTTCCCCTAATTACAGTACAAAGATTCTAAAGGTGTCATGTCGGTGGGGGATGGCGTCTATGCGCAGTATTATAGTCGGTGTGTGAGAGAGAAATAAGTCATAATAATGAAATAACAAATTTTATATTATTAGTATACCTTGGCGCCAACGTAAATGCAACTGGACAAGCCACAGAAAATAATGCGAGAACAGAACGAGCTAGATTTGTCTCTTCCCCTAAAACTACGTTAGTTAAATGCTACATTTTTCCGATCTTACTATATTATGATGTGGAGGCCTGGACGCTGACATAGATGCTGACAGCGACGAAAAAACAAGAAGCATTCGAAATGTGGGTGTACTGACTCATTCTTCGTTTATCCTGGACAGAAAATGTCACCAACATAGAGGTAATCCACAGAATCGGAAAAGAGAAAGAAATCACGAGCACAAAATTAAGATATATAACGTAATTAAGAATAAACGTAATTAAAAGATAATTACGTTTATTTGTTAATTTACATAGCAATATTTACACCCTGTAGAATTGTAGTGATTCGATATCAAATTTTTATTTTATGTTCAAACGATTTTTAATATAGTCTACTATTATTAAACATTAACAGTATAGCGAAATGTTTAATTTTAATATACAGGGTGGGTCGAAACTCGGAATGAGTATTTTCTGAGTTTCCTTAAATGGAACACCCTGTATTTAAGTATGGTAATGAAATGATATTTTATGCTACTTTTTTATTTCTTAAGCATTCCCTATACCTAAGTGCTTTAATTTGTAGGGTATTCGTGATTCTTTAAGCCAAACATTAATTGCTACAAAAATTACGTGAAACTTTATTAGGTAATTTTTCGAAAAAAATACATAATAATCTAGCCTGATCCTTATTTAATAATATTGGATGAGATGTCCAAATACATTCCTAGTTAATGTTGGTGCTTAAAATATTAATCAAACATACAAAATTCTCCCTAGTTGGCTATGACACAAAAGTTGCTTAAACATTTGACATTATACTATTTATATAGTTTCAGTTGATTTGTTGCCATTACTAATATTAATTTTTCTAATGAGGAACTGATTAAAATGGCTTTGTATTAGGAGTGTATAACAAAAATGAGCTACTTGCAATAAAAATTTATCATCAGCAATTTCCTGATAGACGACAACCAAGAAGAGAAAATTAAAAGTTCAGTTTGTTCAAGAAGAGAATCTGTGAAAGTATACTAAACCGGTCTTAACAGACTAGATATTTAGATTGTAAGAACGGTTGTACTAAGATGTAGATCCTCAGTGACACTAAGGATTACATTTAATTCCTGTTTTCTTCATTTACAATAGTTTTTGTATTATCAGATTTATCATAATCTAAGTGTCCAGTCCATTGAAACCGTTCTAGTATATTTTCAAACGTTTCTCTTCTTGGTTGTCGTCTATAAGGTAATTTCTGATGAAAAATTTATATTGCTAGTAGCACATTTTTGTTGTACTCCATACAATCATACTAGCACAAAAATCTTATTAATCAGTTCTTCAGTAGAAAAATTCATATTAGTTATGGTAAAAAAGCAACTGGAACTATAAAAACAGTATAATGTCAAATTTTTAAGCTAATTTAGTGTACTAGGTAGAATATTGTATGTTTTTATTAATATTTTGCGCACCAACAATCTTAACTACGAATTTATTTGGATATCTCATCCAATATTAATAAATTAGGGATCAGACTAGATTATGATTAATATTTTTTGGAAAAATTATTTTTGATTGAATATTTTCACGGCCACCTAATAAAATTTCACGTAATATTTTTTGCAATTAAAGTTTGGCTTAAAGAATCACGAATAACTTACAAATTAAAGCACTTAGTTAGGTATAGGGAATGCTTAAGAAATAAACAAGTACCATAAAATATCATTTTACTACAATACTAAAATACCAGGTGTTCCATTTAAAAAACTCAGAAAATACTCATTCCGAGTTTCGATCAAATACTAGAATGAAACATTTCGCTATACTGTTAATGTTTAACAATAGTAGACAATATTAAAAATCGTTTAAACATAAAATAAAAATTAGATGTCAAATCACTACAATTCTACAGGGTGTAAATATTGCTACTAAATTAACAGAGAAACGTAATTATCTTTTAAACCACCTTGTATAATATTACAAAACCCTATATTTTAAGAAAGGAAACATTGAGGGGAATCCAAAAATGTAAAAATATACAGGGTGTTTCATTAAAAAAAAACATAAGTTTGTGTCACCCTGTCAATACGGACGACCCTGTATATTTGAAAATATTTTTAAATTATGGTCCTATCTGTGCCCCTACTTTTACTAAATAACTTTTTTTCATATCTCTCACGACAAACGAGTAATTTGACTTTGTCGCACTAATCCCCGACCCTGTATGTTTTAGGTTGGTACTTCCTATGCATGTTTTGTCTATGATTGCGAATTATTAAATATTGTACATACATGTATAAGTAATTCAGTTGCTTAACTTGTGATTTGTGTGTAATTTTTTTATTTGTTCATGGTATCTCCCCACCAATTTCGTCTAGACAGGTTATTGACTATTCGTAAGACGAATGTATCATAAAACAGTTTCTTTTATTAAACGCTCATATTTTTTATGTGGTCACGGGTCTACATTATATTCACCTACAAAAGCAAATACTGCAAAAGCCTCAACACCCAATATATCTTTAGCCCCGTCGCAGTGACAGTCCGATTGGTAGTAGTTGATTTTTTAAAATTTATATGTCTAAACCTATTTTGGTTCACGTCAGAAACACTAAGGGCCGGTTGTTCGAACGCTAATCAACAATGATCATTATTAAATATTTAATTACTGTCACCAAAACTGTCAATGTCAACTTTGTTTGGGTTGCTGAAAACATAATTAATTACAATTATGAGATTTATTATTAATTATGTTAATAATTATTGTTATATTAATTGATTATAGTCTCAGAATTGTAATTAATTATGTTTTAACAATTGACATTGACAGTAATTAATTATTTGATAATGATCATTGTTGATTAGCGTTCGAACAACCGGCCCTTAATCTCGACGATAGTGACAAGTGACTCAAGCTTTTGGCTGTAGAACTAGACGATCTATACCAGCTACTTGATAGATACACTGCTCCAAAAAATTAACGCACCACTTTAGAACTTACCACAAAATATAAAAAATATTAACTATAATGAAACGCATTTTATTTCGTATTACGTTACTTTGTCGTCAAACAGATTTGGTGATGTGCTAACCATCTTGAATGTTCATAAACTTAACACAATCATAAAACAATGAACAAAAAAATCGCTAATTCTAAAAATTTAAATTATTCATTTTTTTTTTGTTGCTTTACAAGACGTGCTTTCACTCCTGCTACGAATGACAACTTGGCTTTTCAACACTGAACCAAAAAAGTATGTAAATATAATGAAAAAAACGTTGATTCAAAAACAGGGAGCATTAATTTTCGTCCAAAGATCAGTATCATTGGTCCAATGTAAGTAGATACATTAACTAATGCTCAAAAACCTCCTCAGAGTCTGCAGGGTGACTGTCTGCTAGGAGGCTGCAACTGTTGTCACGTGATTTTTTTACACCAATAAAAACACTTATAAGAAATGTATCGGTTTATGTACAAGATTATTGCCACAATGTATTGATCATTGATTCAGGTATATTACATTAATACAATGATTGCATTACATCAAAACGATGTATCGAGTTATTAATCAAAGTCGAAAACATTGATTTAATGTTACGAAAACATTGATTCAATAAACGAGTTCGTAATTTAACGAACACTGTACATTAGTGCAACGTTTTATATTCATTAATTTAACCGCATAATCCTGATGTATAGTTTCAATATTTCATAAATTATTAGTATTATGAAAAAAGTCATTGGATAGACAAAACGATTCATTGGATTAATGATTCTATTCATTATTTTTTAATGAATAGAATTACATTGTAATAATGAATATGGTCATTACTTAATGACTACGTGTTTGTAGTATTAACGAAATTTTCATTGAATCAATGTAAAAAAAAGTCAATGATTGGCGTTCATTGTTACTATGTACAATATTTTTTTCAGTGAAGTATTCTCATCCAGTTCATTCCAGATTTGGACAAGACGTTGTTTCAGTTCCTGCAGAATGTTTTGTAGATTAGAAGAATTCTGCAGACGTCTTCCAACTAAGTCCCAAACATTATATGATTGAGATCGGCACTATTCGTTGGCTATCTCATAACTTCGATTCCAACTTGCTCTAGATAATTTTGCACTATATTTGCATTTGCAACATCGTGTTTTAGCAACATCGTGATTCGTGTATTATCGTGCACTAGAACAAAATATTCGCCAATATAAGGAGCAAATGGTACGTACCATGGTCTTGAAGAACGTCAATGATGTATCGGTGAGCGTTGATGGTATCATAGTGAGCAAAATATTAGCAACAAACAGCAATAGTTCACACGACGACTTAAAAATGACACTAACCTCTTATCGACATTACATTAACAAATTTACAGCACCTTTGTTTTATGTACAGAAACCGGTTGAAACAAAAAACAATATAAGTAACCTGTTAAAAACATTCCAAATACATGGTACATTCAATAAAAAAATATATACAATTAAATTTAAAACACCGATAAATCTCTTTTTTTTTGTTATTGTAGATGGATCATTAATTTTTGGGAGCAGTGTATAAGAAGTGGTTAATATTGATAGTCAGGTAGACCATCAATTTCGAAATTTTAATAAAAAATGTGTGTGTTGGTTAGTTCTTTGAAAAACAACTATAAATTTTGTGTTTTATTGTCTTTTCCTCTGTTTTTCGTTACATCAGATAGATGTGTTGAGTGTATCAAGAGGGGACATAAATTTTAGACGAAAATGTGATATTAAAAATAATTTTTTCAAAGGAATGATTTTTAAAAGCTTTAGTGCTGTTTTTATTTGAAATTTCTAAATTATTAGGAAAAGCTTCTAAATACAAATTAGTGGACATGTCAAAAATAATGTAGGTACTGCGGAAACTACAAATTTAAAACATTTGAAAATATAAACAAATTACGTTAATCGTTACACATTTTACAATATACACAAAATGGATACTGAAAGAGTTACAAGCAATAACTTCAAAAATATCGTTTTCTTTTAGTGCCTATCCGTTTAGGATGTTGGCGACCACCATGGTAATAATATGTACTTTGCACACTGCAGCTCTGAAAAGATTTGTGGTTGTTGTGTTGAACCACGTACGTAGATTTTTCAGCCAGGAAATCTGTCGCCTTCCTGGTCCACGTTTTCCTTTTTTTTTCCCTGTGAGATTAGTTGCAGCTGTTCATATCTCTCGCTGAGACAGAAGTCTATGAAGATAGACCATACACAACATCAGAAAAACCCCTGCACTCCCTCCGGGATGTCACGACTGAAGAGAATGATCCATCCAGAATGAGGTTCATCCTCTGTTGTATATTGCTATTATGCCCGGTTCACATGATTGCATTCCAGTAATCCAGCGCGTTAATGTAGTTTATGCGCGTTTATACAATGTTGGACTGGATCATAATATCGTGACAACGCTTTTTAATGCAATAATCAAGCACCAATGGCACTGGAATCTGGAATAGGCAAGCTAATATGGACGAGCTGGAATGAAAAATAGACACTCATTCCAGCCAACTAAACTGGATTCATCACTGAAATAATTCGTTTTAGTGCAGGTACACATTTCAGTGGCATTCCACAGCTCTACCGAAATGCTAGACTGAAATAATATAAATCAGAATTTGAAAAAAATCTTTTTTTGTAGGTCATCTCATATGTATCTGTATAAAATTGGTAAAGCCTCACAAAAATGGCTTCCCTTTAACAAAAGTCAATCCTTCAATATTTTCCTCAATAAAACATACTTATTATAGTTCTATTCACTTTGTAGTCCTATTATAGTGCTATTTCACTTTCCTATGTTAAATTAATACAATTATTAATGCATTTTCTTTTTTTTACAGGTAAGTCATGAGAATAATTACAACAATTTTTATTCAGTAAGTAGAAATTTCACACAGATTTTAAGAGTTACCCTGATAACAATATAGGTCCACTCGAGCACTCGACCACTCGAATATTAGTCTAGTAAAATAAAATTACACTACATGTAAATCAAAATGTAAATTCGTACAGGTTGAAACAAATTTTATATCAAAGTTTAGGTGGGTACAAAAGATATTTTCAAGAAAGTATCCAAATCATATAAGGGGATCATTATTTAAATAATTAAAAAGTGGTCATTTTTGCAAAAAAATACTTTTTTAACTGCTGAGGTTATTCAGTTACTAATGAAGGTCTATAGGATTATTTTCTGCAAAGCTGAAGGGTAAATCTTTCACATAAGATTTACTAAATTAAATTTGACCCCCTACTTATTTAAATAATTATACATAAAACTTTAAAAACAAATTTGCAAAAAATTATTTTTAGCGTTTTAAATAAGCACTATAAAATATATTATTTTACAAGAGAATTTGCTCTATGTTATCAGTATTAAACAAAAAAAAAATTGGTCGAAAATATTTAATATTTTTTGAGATATTGAATTTGTTTATTAAATGTTACTCTATTTTCAAATGCAAAAACGTGGTTGTTGCCAAAGAAATATTCACCCGTATTAAATCTTATTACTTTTATTTTTACGTATATTTTCTATAAATGTATTGATAAATTCAAATTTTAATTAAACTTCCCCCTAAAATGGCATTTGAAAATTATTCAAATTTGTTTATAACTTGTTTTTTTAATAACGTCGCAAGGCATAAATATTTTGACATGCCGTTTCGATAATTCGGTTTCTGGGAATTTTTCAATAATTATCAAAATTTTTTCTTCTTTTTTCCTCTTCTTTTTTTTTCTTGGAGTTATATTACTACGGGCCCTTTTAGGGTTAAGTTTCATTAAGAATGTCGAATCTCTAAATTTTAGATTCTAGACCTAAAAATATTAAGATTGGTCTAAAATCACTTAAATAAAATGTGGCTACTCACTGAGTTACAGGGTGTTTTATTTAAAAATTTAACAATTATTTTTACCAAGTACTTTCAAACTATTTGACGTATCCTTATCATACTTGGCAGAAAGTGTGGGTACTATACAGTCTACTAAATTGTGATAAATTAAAGTTTCTAGCTACTGCCAGAGGGGTACGACAGGGAATAATTAATGATTGACCCTTCCCAAATTCTACGCCACTGAGGGGATTGCCATTTTAGCAAAATTTTTCGATTCTCTAATACTTTCTATGTAAATAATATACTCTTTAGTGGTAACGATTAGGTCAATCAATCAATCAATCAATCAATAATCTTTATTTCATCTGACTTTTACAAGTATTGAAATGCGTCAAATACAATCCATCAGTAAAAAACTATAAGTACATAAAAACAGTTAACATAAATACATATAAAATATACACAAAAGCATACAAATTGTTAAAAAGATGCCTGCAAGTATTCCTCTAACGAATAGAAAGTGTTTACCAGAAGTAAGTCCTTAACTGTTCTCTTAAATACATAAATATTTGACTCTTTAACATAATTAGGCAATTTATTATACAAACGAATGCATGTTGGGTAAGGACCCTTGCCCACAACGGTCAAGTGGCGAGCAGGGGTCACCAAATCATTTCCGTAACGAAAATTGTAGCCACTCTTTAAGGAAACATCACTTCTGCTAATAAAATTGCATATATGTGACTTTACATAAACAACACAACTGAAAATGTACAGTGAAATTACAGTTAAAATATTTAATTGTTTAAAAACTGGTCTACAGGAATCCAAGCGCCTTCTAAACGTCATGGTACGAATAATTTTTTTTTGAAGAACAAGCACCTCATTCATTCGCGAACAATTTCCCCAACAAACCAAGCAATATTGCAAAATTGACTGTACATGAGCAAAATAGTAAAGTTTTAAGATATCTAGGGAGACAAAATTCCTAAGTTGCCATAGAACATAACAGTGCACAGACAATCTTCCCACTACATAATCAACGTGAGAGCTCCAAGACAAATTAGAATCCAGGTAAACACCTAACAACCTAGTGGAGTGGCTATTTACCACTGACCCATTGTCAAGTTTTACTAATGGACTCATCTGCATAGTAGAAGGTGAAAAGGTTACCATATTGGTCTTTGATCCATTTAAGATTAGGGCATTATTTAAACAGTAATGAGTCATACTTTTTACAAGACAGTTTGCTTTTTGTACTACATGAAAAAAATTATTGGAATTTAGTGCAACTGTGGTATCGTCAGCAAATTGAGTGACATAACAGCCTGATTGCTGTTCCACGTTTTCTACTCGAACGCTTATTGCATCAGAAAAATTATTTAATGGATTCCGAGCCAAACATGTTGAGCTATCGTTTATCAGTTGATTTAAATCATTGACAAAAATCAAAAATAAAAGAGGGCCAATGATACTTCCCTGTGGAACTCCGGAGAGGACACTTTCTTCTGAAGAAAATATTATATTCGCATTCACATTGACCTTAACCTTTTGAAACCTTTTCGATAAAAAGGTGTGGATCCACTTTAACGCAGTACCCCTAACACCACTATGACAAAGTTTTTCCAGCAGTATTGGATGATTTACAGTTTCAAAAGCTCGTGCTAAGTCAAAAAACAAACAGATAACTTTATTACCCTTATCAAAGTTCGATAAAATATGATTGCACAGCGCTAGTAGTGCATCTTGCACACTTATACCTTCACGGAAACCAAATTGAGACTTTTCTATAATGTTGTGCTTGTTAATATACGAGAGGAGACGTGTATGAAATGCCTTCTCATATATCTTTGAAAACACAGATAAAAGTGACAGGCCTCGATAGTTATCAAATTTTGATTTGTCACCTTTTTTATGTATAGGCACAACTAAAGCAGTATTTAGAATTTGAGGAAAAATCCCTTCCTGAAATGAAAGGTTTACGAGAAATGTTAATTGTTTATATATGTTATGAGATACATGTGCTAACATAGAATACGGGATCTCATCCAGTCCAGCCGAGGATTTTTTGGAGATATCTTTAATTATACTTTTCATTTCTTCATCACTAACAGGATAAAGGAAAAGGGAGTGTATAGGCGAAGAAAGATTCTTAGGATTATAGTCAGGTGAAGTTTGACTAATTAAATTTTTTACGGAATTCGAAAAATGTTGACTGAAAGATTCTGCTATGTCATGAGGGTCATCCACAGAAATTCCCAAATTATTTTTAAATTTACTTGGGTATTTAGAAGAGTTTCGATTTTTACCTCCGACAGTGTTTCGATTTATGATGCGCCAAGCCTCAGCCGTACTATTCTGCGCATTTATCATTTTATTATTAAAATAAGTTTGCTTGGCTAACTTAACTTTGTATTCATGATTTTTTTTTAGAATGTTATACCGTATTCTGAGCTCATGACTTTCTGAATATTTTATAGATCTGAAAATGTCTCTAATAAAATCCCCCTCATTTATTAAATTAGAAGTCAACCAGCCCTTATTTTTAGACTGTTTAGAAAATCGTCTAGTATCTACCGATTGCAAAGGAAATGCCTTATCGAATAGTTCCATAATTTTTTCATAAAATATGCAAAACTTGTTATCCGAAGATAGATGTGAGTTTAGAAAGCACCAAGATTCCCTAGAGAGCAATTGATTAAAATAATTAATATTAAGAGTGCTATTAAAATCACGTTTATAAACAATGTTATCCCCCGAAAAAGAAGCATTCAAGTTGTATTCAACTTTCTGTAAAAAATGATCACTCACATCGGTATAAACAACAGAACAAGATAAAAAATTAATATTTACATTGCAGAAAATATTATCAATCACAGTTTTAGAGTCATTATGTATTCTAGTATATTCAAAAATACATTGATTTAAACCATAAGAGGTAAAAACATTTTTTAATCTTAATGCATCTATATTGTGCCCTTTTGGATCAAAATTTATATTGAAGTCACCACAGATGAAAATTATATTACTTTTGTTTAATATTTCTGATAACATTTCGTCCATTATATTTATGAAAGTTTGTGTATCCTTTGATGATCTGTAAAAACAGCCAACAGTTATAATGTTATTTTGATATTCCAAATCAATCAAAGCATACTCAAATATTTTATCAATCTTAGCAAGCGAACAGTTTTTAATAGTATATGCACAACTTACATTTACAAATATTGCGACCCCTCCCCCACCTGAGTCAGAACGATGGAAGAAATCGCTTAATACATAAGAGTCCAAGAACAAATTTAAAATTTCATGTTTATCACACCACACTTCACTAACACAAAATACTTCTGGGTAATTTAGAGACACCGTCAATTCCTCCAAATATTGAATTTTGTACCTCAAACTTCTAAAATTTAAGTGACAAACCGTCAACTTTTGAGATTGATTTATCCTATTTGAGGTAAAGGCATCTTCTTCACTAAAAAACGCCGCACATATGCACCTTGGGGCCATATGCTAGGGTCCATAGCTTTCTCAAAATGTTGGTTATAAATACTCACTTTAAAGGATGAATACTGGTCTGGAAACTTTGACTTCAGAGGGCTACTCATAGCCTCGGGAAAATGGTTATGTATTAGTTTCAATAAATTTTCATTAGACATTGATGGGTCTAGCCTATAAACATGCAAGTCCGTATATTTAGGAACACCTTTAAATTGTACACCATTTATTTTTATATCTTCATTATTTCCAATCGTGACTTTTCTTCTGGACTTTTTCCGAGAAACAGTTTGCCAATGACTTTCTTCCGACTCAGGTATTATATCTTGGTTTAAACTAATATACTTGTTACATTTTGCAGCAGTTTCAGCTTCTAAAATAGCACTGGAAGTTTGTTTTATAGTAATTTGAGATTTTTGAGAACCTTTGGCAACGCTGTTATGGTTTTCTGAATGAATATTTTGTAATTTGTTGCTTTGGGCAAATACTTGTTTATCCTCGGCTTTTTTATCTTCATTGATAAACATGAGATTTCCTTTTTTATTGGGATATAAAAAGTTGATTTGGTCTGTTAATACCTTTATTTGTTGATGCAGACCGTTGATTATAAGGTCTTTTTGTTTAATAATATAATTAAATATTTTTATATCTACCTTATTGTCAATCGATACCTGCTGAATAGCATTTAGGAAATCATCGTCCAATTTAAGGTTAGACATATCCTCTAGTTCACGGCAAACAATGTCACTTTTATTTATGTATTTCACATGATTTAGAGCTTTTGCACAACCAGGATGATAAAAACTATTGCATTTTATACAAGTTAAAGCACTTACAACTTTTTTTGAGCACTTTAGACACATTTTATTTAATGCAGCATTTTCAACGTGTGTGCTGTATTCCGCCATGTTGCCATAGGTCATTAGTTTTCGAGATATTGGACGTTAAAAATGAAACAGCATAGTTATTTTGATTCATTCATTCATTCATTTTAAACTTCCAATATCTCTCAAACTGATGACTTTATCGATACCAATAAAGCTATTTACATACAAAGTATCGGAGAATCGAAAAATTACGCTAAAATAGTAATTCACTCAGTGGCGTAGAATTTGGGAAGGGTCAATAATTCACTATCCCCTGTCGTACGCCTCTGGCACTAGCTAGAAACGTTTACTAACCACAATTTAGTAGGGTGTATAATAGCCACACTTTCTGCCAAGTATGATAAGGATACGTCAAATAGTTTGAAAGTAGTTGGTAAAAATAATTTTTAAATTTTTAAATAAAACACCCTGTAAGTCAGTAAGTAGCCACATTTTATTTAAGAGATTTTAGTTAAATCTTAATATTTTTAGGTCTAGAATCTACAACTCAGAGATTCGACATTCTTAATAAAATTTTACATTAAAAGGGCCCGTAGTAATATAACTCCAAGAAAAAAAAAAGAAGAAAAAACGACAAAAAAATTTCGTTAATTAGTAAAAAATTCCCAGGAACCCAATTATCCAAACGGCATTTCAAAATACTCAATCCCCGCGACGTTATTAAAAAAACAAATTATAAACAAATTTGAATAGTTTTCAAATGCCATTTTAGGGGGCAGTTTAATCGAAATTTGAATGTATCAATAGATTTATCGAAAATATACATAAAAATAAAAATAATAGGATCTTAAGCAGGTGAATATTTCTTTGGCAACAACCACGTTTTTGCAATTGAAAATATAGTAACATTTAATAAACAAATTCAATATCTCATAAACTATTAAATATTTTTCGACCAATTTATTTTTAATTAATACTGGTAACATAGCGCAACTTACACCGTAAAATAAGATATTTTATAGTGCTTATTTAAAACGCTAAAAATATTTTTTTGCAAATTTGTTTTAAAAGCTTTATATACAATTATTTAAATAAATGGGGGGTCGAATTTAATTTAGTAAGTTTATGTGCAAGATTTACCCTTCAACTTTGCAGAAAAAACCTCATAGACCTTCATTAATAAGTGAATTACCTCAGCAGTTAAAAAAGTATATTTTTTGCAAAAATGACCCCTTTTTAATTATTTAAACAATGATCCCCTTGTATGATTTGGATACTTTCTTGAAAATATCTTTTGTACCCATCTAAAATTTGATATAAAATTTGTTTTAACCTGTACGAATTTACATTTTGACTTTTTTTTATTTTATTAGGCTATATAGGCCACTCGAGCCCTGCGGGCTCTCGTGCCCAGGCGAGGATCTAGAAATTCTAGACGTACCGCAAATATTTGATTGCTAAGATTTAGCCATACGACTCACGCTTACTCTAAGGATAAAATTCAGTCATCTCAGATACCTACGGTATCAAAAGAATTGAGCTCTGGTTGACAGAAAGAATAATAAATAAGAAAAAATACTTATAGACTAAATACAATAGGGGGGTCCATGGACCCGTTGACCCCCTCTGTATCGGCGCCTGCTCGTGTCTATTGCCAGACAAATTATTTTCGAAAAACTGTCGCATTACTTTCAATTTATTCTCACTCTCTTGTGATATTAGGGCTCTATTAGTCTAGGTAACTGGTGGCGCAACTAGTGGCGCAACTAGTGGGCCCACCAAATTGTGAGCACGGGCAACTGGTGGCCGAGAATAGCCACCAGCAAAAATAATAAAATGAATTGGAATTGGAAAAATAATCAAATGCAATTGGAAACTTGTTTGTTATCAATTTTACGAAAAAAAGTTATTCTTCATAAAATGCTCTTAATAGTATAAAATATAAGATGCAACCATCAGATTCAAATTTTGTGAATTTTATACGAGGTATGTCAAAAAAGATGAATTTCGCTCAAGAGTAAAGTATCCTTATATTAAACAATATCGAAAAATGTTTTATAAAAAGTTGTTCGGAATTAAAAGCTATGTTTGAATATGCAATTACATTCTTCTGATTGAAATATTGTGAACTGTAAAGGTACTTTACTCTTGGACGAAATTCATATTTTTTAACATACCTCGTATAGAATTGATAAAAGTTTATATATTATGATTGCATCTTAGATTTTAGACCATATAAAGCTTTTTGTAAAAAATAACTTTTTTCGTAAAATTAATAATAAAATACTTATAGATATTTGTAATAAAATGATGTTGGGTATCCGTAATCTAAAAAAAAATGCATTTTTTTGTCAATTAGAATGATGTAATAAAATTAATGCGTCCCAAAACATAGTGTTTTAATTCTTAACAACTTTTCATAATAACAATTTTCGATGTTGTGAAATCTAAAGGTACTTTACATACAATTTTTTTGACATACCTCGTATAACAGACTATGCAGAGCATTTTATAAAGAATTTTTTTTTTGGAAAATTGATAAGAAAAAAGTTTCCCATATGGTTCCAAGTTACGCAGACATACTGTACCTATATATAAAAGCTCAATTTTTTTAAAATTTTCCAATTAACGTCACATTCGGATTCAGCATAATTAAATACAAAATAGAAACATTTTTGATCAAGGCAAAGTGATGAATTCACCGATATTTCTAAAATATAAAAAGAGCTTTTATTGTTTAAACAATGAATAAACAATTAACGGCTAAATCTGCGAGAAGAACTTTTTAATATATAAACATATTTATAAATCAACAAAAAAGGTTTTAGAAAAATATACGCTTGTTAATAGAAAATATAGAAGTTAATAGAAAAGAAATACGAAGCACTCGATTACAACACAAATGAACTAGTGGTGGCCGACACCAGTTGCTCAGTCTAATAGGGTCCATATAACATAATGCCCCGGCTTGGTGGCGCCACCAGACCCGGTTACCCGGCTGGTGGACGGGTTCGGCCACCAGATCGACAACAATTTCTGGTGGCGCAACCAGTTGCCGTAGTCTAATAGGTCTCATTTACTTAAATGCCCCGTGACGTCATGAGTCACTGGTGGAGCAACTTGGTGGCGTCACCAGTTGCCTAATATAATAGCGGCCTTATACCCGACTATTTCACTAGACTGTTTTTAACTGATAAAACTTCATAGCAACGCATCGTTTCCTACTGTCAAAACTCCTTAACGACGTGAAATCTCAGCGACAAAATTATGACAGATCCGTCACGAAAGTGTCTGGTAATAACAAATAAATAAAGATTATATTTCGTTGATATGGTGCATTAATTGTCTAGTGAAATAGTCTTGTCGAATATCATTCGAGAGAAAATTATTTACCGGCAAAATTTTCTCCTGGTTTCATTCAAGTTCGTTGCCTTTTGGTAATTTTCGCTTATGAAATTTTGACAAAATCACTCGACTGACGTCTCGTGATTTAAGTCAAAATTTAATTCGCGAAAATTGCCAGGCAACAAACTTTCATACCAGTCGAAAATATTGCCGGCAAAATTTTCTCTCTTGTGATATTATATACGATAATTTTTGATAATATCCCGTCGTCAAATATACATTCAGTGACATTAATGACAACTAATGTTTTAAAAATTATAAAAGTGATGACTCTCAACCGTCAAATATTTATAACAACTGTGTGTTTAATTGTACTAATTTGTACTTACATAAATAAATTACAATAAAATTTTGGTTTTGAACAGTTTTATTCATGAAATAATCGCAACAAATTGCACTCGATCTCTAAAATTAATATAGAATTTTTGCCCTCGTGACACTTTGGGAGCGTTCAAGTATTACGTAACGCGATTTTTGAAAATTTTTGACCCTCCCTCCACCCCTACGTAACGCACTGTAATGGGCGTTTAACTATTACGTAACGCAATTTTTGAAGATTTTTGACCCCCCCCCCCTCCAGCCTGCGTTACGTAATACTTGAACGGTCCCTTTGACATAATTTCACTCGCCTTTGGCTCGTGAAATTAAAACTGTCAAAGTGTCACTCAGGAAAAATTCGATAATTTTAGAGCTCTTGTGCAATTACTACTGAAAACACTACCCAATATTGTCGAAAAATAAATGTCTGGTTAGGAAAATTTGGGTACAATATTATTGGATAGTATTTTCAGACATTTTTAAAATCCTTTGAATTGTTTTATAACCGAGAATTGGTCTATTAGAATATGTTACGCTAAATAAAGATCTGGCAGTGCTCGCACTATTACCTGAATAAAACATTATTTCTGATTTTTCTCAGCTGAGTACATTTCATTAATTTTATTGCTTTTAAAACCATAAATCATAAAACAAAATTAATGGCAATTTAAATATTGGTAATGTCTAACTTCATGCAGACCAAACGCAACCCCTTATACACATTATGCCCAACATGTTGCCTAACTTTTACAATAGTCTAGCAAATGTACTATATTTTTGCAAAATTATCTTCTTCTTTACGTGTCATCTCCGCTACGGAAGTTGTCAATCATCAATCATCACTGCTATTCCAACTTTTGACACTACAGCCCGAAAGAGTTCAATAGGGCTTTTCATTCACAGTCATTTGTTTCGAGCTTCTGTCATGTGTCACATAATATTAATATATCTACGTCATACGTTATTGGTATATATCAATGATACAAACCAAAGACGTATGACGTAGATATATTAATATTATGTGACACATGACAGAAGCTCGAAACAAATGACAATCGATGAAAAGCCCTATTGAACTGCATCCAAACCATTCTCTTAGATTTCTCAGCCAGGACATCTTTCTTCTACCTAGGCTGCGCCTTCCTGGAATCTTTCCCTGCATTATTAATATTGTAGGAGCTCACATCTGTCAACACGTGTTATATATGACCCAAGTATTGCAGTTTTCTTATTTTGATTGAATCCAGTATCTCCCTGCTGTTCACTATTCTTCTTAGTACATCTTCATTGGTTATTCTGTCTGTTCAGGATATTCTCAGCATTCTTCGATATGTCCACATTTGATATGCTTCCAATCTATTGAGACATTGTCTATTAAGAGTCCATTTCCCCACACCATACAAAAAAACAGAAAATACATAACACTTTAGTACTCGTTTTCTAAATTTAGGCTGAGGTCTCTACTACATATAATTTTATTGAATGCACTTCTAGCCTTTTCTATTGTAACTCTGATATTTTTGGTATAATAATTTACTTCATTAATGTTTGGTCCTATAATAAATAGTTATAATTGTGAACTCGTTCTACTGTCTTGTTATTTACGTGTAGATTTTTTTCTAATCTCTTTCTGAAAAATTATGGAATGTGTATTCGTAGAAAAATTTTAAGATTTGTTTTCAATACAGTTTTAGTCCTTTACAAACAGTATCGCATGAGTTTTGATGTAAAATAATTAGGGACGCAGGAATTCAACAGTTTAGAATTTTCCATTTTCAGCAGTTACCATCCGATATATAACAATTTTCTGTATTATTTTTTTACTAATATAAACCATGACTTTTTACAATGTTCTAAACGTTCTGCGTCAATTTTCCCAAAAATCTTACACACTTTTTTCCACCAAACACTGAACGCATTAAAATCCAAAATTCATGTCCCAACAGGTGTACGAAAAATCCTAAAAGCCGAACCGGATAAATAAAAAAACAAAAACATTTCCAAACCCATAATTATTTAACATACCTTATACCATCCAACGCAAACAAACCACAAAGAAAAAAATACGAATCAACAAATCACTAAATCCATGTATTCCTAAAATCGTCCCAAAAATAAAGTTTGTCGCTCTTTAACAGTCAAAACATTGTGATTTACATGGCCACAATGATTAATCCGTAATAAAAAGAGAAGTCATTAAATCAAATGGTCTGTATGAGGAGCGGTCAATAATTTTTTGGAAATTCATATTTAGACCAGGACGGATCTGTTTTGAGGTGGATGAGTGAGGTTGCATTCTGATGTAATAGTTGTGTGATAACTTCAAAAATAATAAGATTAAATTTATTACTCTTGATGCAAAAGAGCCATAAATACAAAAAAGAAGGGAACAAGCCTTTTCTTATTCAATATGTTTCAACTACAGTGGAACCTCGATAACTCAGATTAATCAGGACCGCGGCCGATCCGGGTTATCGAAAATCCGGGTTAGTTGGAGAATAAAAATTAATAAAATACGGTACACTTACAGATAAACTCCGTTATAATTGAAATAACATGAAGTACACGTCTAAATTATTAAAAACACGCAAACACAAACCTAAGCAAAGGGAACAAACAATACAAGACTGTTCTACACACAATACAGCCACAATCGGAACGATGTTATGAACAGTGAAAACTACAACCATTGTTTAAAAAAGAATTTTTAAATAGAAAAGAAAATAATCGTTTTCGTTTTGATTCAGTTCGAGTCTCTTGCCATCCTCTGACACCGTGTTTCGACACCGAAATTTATTTTTACTCATTTAATTTTTAAATAGTCTTTTAGTCTTTTTTAAACAATGCTAAGACAGTTTGAAATAAATAAAGGAATAACAGGTGCCTGTTGTTTCGATAAATCCGAGAGAATGACCGTCACTCTGCCGCCGCCGCCGTGTGCCATGAGTCATTTTTATTATCGTATACATAGTTCAAATTACATAAATACATATTATCTCTCAAATATTATTTTACATACTATCTCTTGCAAGATAATTCGGATGGAATTCCCCAGATTAAGAGACTGGGCCGATATCAAGCACAAAATAATCTGGGGAATTCCATCCGAATTATATTGCAACGGATAGTACATTTTTATTGTTGAAATGTTTGTCTGATGAAAATCGATCCGGGTTAACCGGACTTCCGGGTTATCGGGGGTCGACTTATCGGGGTTCCACTGTACTTATATAGATTGCTGTTAGGACATTCATAAGTCGCCTAGAAACTATTATGTATGTTTAACTTCTTTGGACGCAGAATGTTGGATGATGATGATGATTATTAACTTTATTATCAAGAGTATAATAACATATAGCAGTAAAGTATGTCAGATCAAAGACAAAACAGGAAAGATAATTACAGCTACATAGATGGATTTCTGTAAAAGAGATCCTGAGGAGAAAGATGACAAACGAAAGAATTAGAGAGATAATGGCTGTACACCGCATCATTAGACAATCTCCAAACTCTAAAATAACTCATGTGGTATGACAACATACAATGTATGAACGAGGGAAGACTACCAAAACAGATTTTAGAATGGTTCCCAAGAGGAATAAGGAGAGTAAGATCTAGAAAAAGTTGAAGAGAAGGCGTAGACAAAGAAATGGAAAGGATAAAGTTAACTGATAATATTATGTGGGCTGACAGATCAGTGGCGGTTAGATGTCTTTAAAATTATCAACAAAACTGATATATCACAGACTGCTGAATATACAAAACGAGAAACAGAAGGACCAATGCAACTGTAAATTACTTGAATGAAACGAAATTGCCTTCTAGGCAAAAATAAATGAAAATATTTATGATAATGAAGTAAGTACATATAACTAAGAATTACGACCTCAAAGTTAAAAAGAAGAAAATAGTTAAAAAGAAGAAGAATATTGATATTTATGCTTCCTTTAGCGTCAATATAAATATAATAACAATATACGGAAGTAAAACATATTAAAATATCCTTGTATATGGTATCACTGGTAGACAATTTGCAATGGGTCAACGGTATGTAGCTCAGATGATGCCATGCTGTCTACTAGTTAGTCGTCCATTTAATTAATCTGTTGTTGTTGAAAAACATTCTTCCATATACAGGGTGAAACACTGCTATGCGGCAAATATAATAAGTAAATCATCAAAAAAGTTTTATAGTGTACATGTTTATGTAATTTGTTTGGAATGTAGTGTAATACATTTACTGTTCTTATAGCCATTGGACACCAAATTCAGACACAGAGAAAACTCCCGTATTTGTGAAGAAATAGAACGAAAAATAGAAAATAAAAGAGAGAAGTACAAGAAAAAGTTTAAATACAAAGGACGACGCTGAAAACTGATATAGAAGGAGGCACAAGCCAAAGTGCGAAGAACGATAAGTCGTAGGAAAAATTGAGACTGGCAACACATGTGTAACATGATATATTCCCATATAGGAGGGCGTAGAAGCACAGAAAGTTAACGAAAAGAGGTATAATATCACCAATCACACCCGATAAATGAAGTTTGCTGCCCATAATGTCAAAGATCCTAGAGAAACTGATACTCTCAAGAATTCAACTACTCCTATCAGATCAAAAACTAATCCCTGTCCATCAATTTGGATATAGCTCCTAACATAACAATAGAACAGGTTCATCGGATATGCAGAACTGTGAATCGAGCATTACAAAACAAAATGTACTGTACTGCCGCCTTTCTAGACATCTCGCAAGCATTCGATAAAAATTCTGGCCTTCTGTACAAATTAAAAAAAATGCTTCTTCTCACTCAGTTCCTAATTCTAAAATCCTACCTGTATGATTGTTACTATTTTGTACAAAATAGAGATGAGCGTACGTCAGTATTTCCAGTTCAATCCGGAGTCACACAGTGCAGTGTCTTGGGGCCACTGCTATATCTATTGTACACAACTTGAAGCGTTTTTTATGTCTGTTCTAATGGGGACAGGGATACTAACTACGAAAAAACTGGGGGTCGAAATGGGGCTAGTAGAAGGAACAGACACATTAAACCTTCATGCGAGACGGCAGCTCAGGTTTTGTTGGTGGCAGATCGTGGAATCGTTAGGGGGGATGGGAGAGTTTAAAGATGACTAACTACCATAACCAAATACAAAAGGATACTTACTCAGACTAGAGGATCTTTCTACTATTTAAAAATGGACTCCGTTTGAAATAAATCCTCTGGTTCACATATAGGGTATTTACTGGACATATGGGCTACTTACGCCACTTACGGGTACCAATTGGGGGACATCTACCTTAGATTCCTCGTTGGGTGAAATTGGGCAATCATTATCCTCAATCTTGGCTTCTTTGCCAACTTCCTTCTCCTTTACACTAAAACTCATTACAGTTGCATTAGGATCTAGTTAATAATCTTCCACAGGGGTTAGAAAAAATAAAAGAAGGTACATTTTACAATGTTTATTCAAACCTTAAACTTTAATTTTTTTTTAAACAAAAAAATTTCAACAGGAAATTATTGACGTGATTGACTTTACTATGGGGTAAAATCAATGGTAAAATATCTACAAATCTTTATGATTTTTAATACAAAACTTTTTACAGTGTATCAAAACATGATCAAAACAAATACTAAATTTGACAGATGTCATGTCAAATGTCACTGCCAATTTATTTAATTGTACATAAAACTTTCCATGTTGAAAACAAACTATTAAAATATTTAAAATCTTTACCAACTTTAATACCCACTTGGAATTTAATCAAAAACAATAATATCTTATACCTTTTTAAAACACTTTTTAAAAGAAACTCCTCAATGTCACACCTTCATGTGTCAATCTACAGGTGGGTGAGGGAGTAGGACTTCTTATCGATGAAAACAGGCTCAAGACAATGGAGACAGGACGAAATTGGGAAACAAACAATCACTGGGAGATCAACAGGGGACTCTAATACGGGAACATCGAACATCATAGCTAACAACTAGGGCTTCAAAAGATAACAGAAACCACAACATTTCCCTACCGGCTTCAAGTACGTCGCATAATCTGCACTGTGATTTTCACCTTATAAACCCAACATCATGGAGGAAAACTTTCACCAGTGTTCTTTAATGATCTCAGAACGATGGATCAGACATTTTCTTCGTTAAACTCAGCGACAACAAACAATTTCAAGCCGGTAGGTGCGGCATCTGGAGTTCCACGGCTGGCAGATATGTTACCAGCATGAAGGGTACTTAGGAACTGAACTGCACTTCGCTCTAAAGCCACAGATTGAGAAAAAAACCGCGCAATTACCGAGCGATTCTGATCCTTAGAGTGCTTATTTGACAAAAATTTATTTACTTAGGACGGGTTCAACACACAAATTACAGGGGAGTTGGGTACTTTCCTAACATTGCATAATATTTTGAAACTTTCAAACAGGGACGGCTTTAAAATATTTAAGATCGGATATTGAATTAATTTTGGAGTTTTTTCAAACGCCACAATCTGACTTACCAACAGACTTTTAAACTACGACAGCTACATGTGCTGATGACACAGCAGTGATGTCAGTACATCAGCACCCACGGACCCACGGACAGCTTCTGCAAACTAGCCTCAACAAACTAAAAACTTGGCTAAAACGGTGGCGTTTTCAAACAAATGAAACAAAGTCGGTTCATATTACCTTTACAAACCGCAAAGGTCACTGCCAACCTGTATATATCAACAATCACGAACTAAAACAGCAAGTAACAGTCAAATACCTTGACCAAAAATGAAACATAAAAACACACATTTTTTTAAAAACGTAAACAACTTAGTCTCAAATTACACAATCTATGCTGGCTGATTGGTCACAAATCATCACTTCCAATAAACTTGTCTACAAAGTAATAAAGTACTTATCTACAAAGCAATCCTGAAGCCAATATGGAGTTACGGAACCCAACTTTGGGGTACTGCATCAAACTCCAACATTAAAATTTGGATACGTTAAATAAAAAAAAACTATTTCGTACGTCTTGTGAAATTTATAGTCCCAAAAATTTTTCTATTAACTTAGATTATTCTTGAAGCTTCAAACAATAATAACTACGACTGTCTCTGCCTAATTCAATGTACAAACAAACCATAATCGAATTATAGGTCAAATATTTGCGGACTGGCGAAAGATGCGATGATAAGACCACGTTTTGGCGGCATTTAAAAATGTCTCAAGATCAGTCTGAGGCAATTAGAGCCGATTAGGTGACCTAGAAATATTAAAAATAAGACCTAGAAAACGCGAAAATGTTTCGGTACATACTGACTCTTAAAAAAATAAATAGATTTATTTTTACACTTTGTTTTAATCTTAAACACCTCTTTCTCAGTTACGCGATGTTGCGTACTATGGCGAAGTCGTCACAGTGGCGTAACACGACATTTCTACAATATAATAAGAATTTTTACACCAAGATATCTGTGACAACCCACATGATTTAATAACAAAATGTTGGATATGTGTATTAAATGGACCAGCGATTTAAATTTTTTTTTATATTTTCGACGTTGCCACATGTAGAATTTCTGAGATATACGGATAATATGCATATTGTTATATACATAGGAACAGTTTTTTATTGCCTATGCAGCATATATACTGTTAATTGCCATTATTGACCATTAATATACAGAAATTAGTAAAAGCAATTTATTACAACCAAAGATATAAAGAGAAAAAAATGAAAAGAGCCACTTGGTATTTTTTAAGTTTAAAAAAGTCTTTATTTTTTTGTATGAATATCTGTTTCTTTGCTTTAAATCAAACAGGTTATATTGTTAGTAAGTACGTCGTGATTTACTGTCAGTAGATACGTTGTGACAGTTTTTGAAAATTGGCTTAACAGTGTTAAGGTCATACTAAAAAACAATGTTTCATTTAACGGAGCGTCAACAAATTGAAATTTTATTGCTAAAAGATGTGGTAACAGGTGCTAATACCAAAAAATTATTAGATTTGAGTATGTTTTACTTGCGTCATTATTTTTGTAGGATACGAACACATGAAGAAGTATGTGAAATATTTAATAATAAGTATGTAGACGGAACGCCGGTAGCATGTGGAACTGTATCTAAAATTATTCATAAATTAGAGAATTAGAAGAAAGTGGACGAGATGTTGATGTACGAGAACTACCAAAGAGTACTCGCCCTGGTATTTCAGATACAACAAAAGCTGGTATTTTTTTGTCGATGGTCGAAGATCCTCAGGGTTGCATTGAATAAAATTAGGATAGCTATCATGGTAAACAACGTTCTGAAAAGACATGGTACATGAAGAAGAAGATCCTCAAAAGGCTACTAAAATAATTATCTACTGATATCACCGAAAATCAAATCAGTCAAACAACTATTTGTAAATGTTTAAAAAAAAAAGAAAAATGGTATCTCTATAAAGAATAATTGTTACTTGGTACAGAAACAGAATGAAGACGATCCAGATCGCAGAATGGAGTTCTGTGACACAATATTAAATATATTTAGTTCTGATCCTAATTTTTTCTGATGAGGCTACTTTCCATTTAAATGTCACGGTCAATAAAAAACCTGCAGGTACCGTTCAAATGAAAATCCGCATTGGATGATGGAGGCATATACGCAGTATTGACACAAGATCAAAATGTGGGCAGGAATTATTAATAATACCATTAATGGACCTTACTTTTGGGATAGAATCATTATATGTAAAGAATTTTTTCTTCTTCTTCTTCTTCTTCTTCTTCTTCTTCTTCTTCTTCTTCTTCTTCTTCTTCTTCTTCTTCTTCTTCTTCTTCTTATAATAGGCCTCTTGACCTGTTCCTTACCGATTTTGAGCTAGTATTCGTAGCTGTGATGTTGACGGCCAGCTATCTCGCCACCTTTTAAAAGGCATTCCTATTGGTCTCTTGCCTGTTGGCTTCAAATCCCTGGCTATACGGGCTATTCTTTCGCTGTCCATTCTCGTCACATGCTGATTCCACTCTCGTCGTCAATAGCTTCCCCACCGTACTATATCTTGTATGTTACAGAGATCTCTTATTCTGTCGTTCGGTATTCTGTCTCTTATGCTGGCCACTCACCTACGGATATCGAAGAGGCCGAGTGACTGACAGGCGGTTAATTGAAGCCAAAATCACCACATACATGCAGTTTTCGTAAAGGCGTTGGCACGCTCGATCACTAAACTGCATGTGTGTGGCGTCTCAACTGCAGTTCATTAACTTAACTACTCAAATAACGGCCTTCAGTCCTGGCCTGCATGCCATAGCCTCTTCTATATCCGTAAGTGAGTGGCCAGCTTTAGTGTTTTCTCAGTTATTGACCTCAACGTTCTCATTTCTGATGTTCTCAGTATCCTCTTGGTTTCTGCTGTGTCACATCTTGTTTCTATCGCGTACGTCATGATTGGTCTTACACATGATTTGTATATGCGTACTTTCCCTTCCAGCCTCATATCTTTGTTTCTCCAGATAACACCCCTCAGACATCCTGACACGCAATTGGCTTTATTTGCTTGCTTTCGGACGCTCTTTTTTACATCTCCATAACTACATATTTCGACTCCCAGATATTGGAATCTCGAGACTTGTTCAATTAGTTCGTTGTTAATTACTAATTTGCATCTTATGGGTTCCATTGACACTACCAGGGATTCTGTCTTGGCTGTTGATATTTTCATGTTGTAGTTCTTCGCCACTGTATTGAAAGTTTGTGCCATTCGCTGTAGGTTATCCTCGTTATCGGAGATTAACATTGCGTCGTCAGCATAACAGAGGATTTTTATTTGTTTTTCCGCCATCTTATATCCTTTTCCAGTACCTTTAATGTTTTCTATGATTTTGTTCATGAGTAAATTAAAAAGCAATGGGGCTCAAGCTATCCCTTTGTCTGATTCCCGAGTTGATTTCTACTTCCGACGTCAGTTCATTCTCGACTTTTCTTCTGGTTTTGTTCTTCGTATTTATATTGTCTTTAATTATCCTTACCATCTTGTTGGGCTGATTTTTCTCCTTTAGCAATCTTAGCACATCTTCCAATCTTACACAATCGAAGGCCTTAGTCAGATCCATAAAGCACATAAATGCAGGTTTATTATATTCCAGTGCTTTCTCAGCAATTTGTCTGGCTATGAATATGGCGTCTATTGTGGACTCATTTTTCCGAAAACCTTGTTGTTCCTCACTAATTGTGTATTCTTCATTTATTTTGTTGGCAAGTATTTTTGTTAAGAGTTTAAGAGTTGTGCTCAGCAAGGTGATGGTACGGTAGTTCATTATTAGTTAGAATCATTATATGTGAAGAATACTGGGCATTTTCAGAATTGGAATTCATCTCAGAATTTAGCCGGACTACTTCCTGATGATAAAAATCCTCATCTCGTGAGTAGATCAATTTGGTTTCAGCAAGATGGAACACTTCCTTATTATCTTCGAGGCGTTCTTGAGTTTCTCGAACATTCATTTCCAAATCATTGAATTGGAAGAAGAGGAGCAATCGAATGGCCTGCAAGAACACCGGATTTGACACATCTAGATTCTTTTTTATGGGATTATTTAGAAAGCAATGTGAATGTCGATAAGCCACAGACTATCCAAGAACCAAAAACAGAATTACAGAAGAGATAGCACTAATTTCTCCGGAGATGATTAGAAAAGTTTTAGATGAATTTTCATTTAAAATTGAGTTCTGTTTCCAAAGACAAGTTGGTCATATTGAACACCACTTTTAATTTTTTTCTTTAGGTGTTCTGTTTATTCAGCAATATTAATTGCAAAATGAAAATGTTTTTCCTAATTTCTGCATATTCATGGTCAATATTGGCCATTAACAGATTATATGTTGCATCGGCAATAAAAAACTGTACCAAAAGATTGTAAAATATACGGGTGGTCCCTGGTTCCATTTAAAAATACACATATTATCTGTATATCTTAGAAATAGTACATTTGGCAACGTTGAAAATATAAAATTTTAAATCGCTTATAATATAACCAACATTATAAATCATCTGTAATATATAACCAACATTATGTTATTATTAGGGAGCGGATTTATATGCGATCAATTTTGATGAAATATGCGCATATATATGCAGTAAAAAATTACGAAATATGCGCAAGATATGCACAAAAATTTTAGCGGGTTCTGTTCTATTTTATTCTAGCGGGTTCTTTTATAGGGGGGCTGCAATATTATTTATTATCTTTCAAATAAAATCATTATTTTAAATATATGCAATCTATTCACATTTTTTACAAAAACTGATACCAATAGTTATGTACCTATTTAAAATAAAACAACAATATCACTATTTATATATATATCTTCGATTATAATTCACTACAATGTGTTTTTCCAAATTTTTTACGAGGAAACATTTTCTTTGATATTTTTATAACTTGGAAAACTCCTTTCAACGTCAATAGAACTAATTGGGGCGTATTTAAAATAACTTGTTAAAGCCGAATATTCTGCACCAAAATCAATTTTAAAATTTCCATTAAAGATTTCGCATAAATATGTCCTCCAAAGTTTTAAAGCCGTTTAAAGACGGGATGAATATTTCAACTCCCGTTAGAAAATCGTAAAACTATGGTCACAATATAATAAAGAGGGACTATGGTTTAAATAAATGTGTAATTCTCTTAACAATAGGGGATTTAAAAGAATCACCAGAATTGTAGGTACCCGCTAAATATAATAAAAGTAAATAAAATTCGGATTTCCCGGTAAACCATCCTTCATCATTTTAACATCCTACAATCATTTTATAACGGCGTACTATAAATAAGCACTTTGTGTAAAGATCGAGTATTTTCTAAGAAAAAATGAAAAGGCAGTGAATGAGCCGTTTCTCTTCAGGTAGTTCTCGAATTAATAGAACAGCCTTTGCGGGGAAATATTTTGTGTCGAATTAAAATTTTTTTTGGACCCTAAATGTTTTAATAGGCACAACATATGCATGTTTTTTTTAAAAATATGCAAAATTTAATAAAGTTCTTAAATATGCGAAATATGCATGCAATATGCATTTAGCATAAAATCCGCTCCCTAGTTATTATATCTTACGAGGTGGCACAAATATCTTAATGTTTCCCCACTTTACGCGCGCACTGTACCTATATGAAAACACAAACAAAC
The DNA here is from genome assembly GCF_917563875.1 of Diabrotica virgifera virgifera. Lineage (NCBI taxonomy): Eukaryota > Metazoa > Arthropoda > Insecta > Coleoptera > Chrysomelidae > Diabrotica > Diabrotica virgifera. Next base: position 14,171,440 of record NC_065445.1, read on the forward strand.
GATTGAAAGAATCAATTTGTTTGAGTGTAGGTATTTTTGTACGGCATGGCACTCAGAAGAAAGACGATCGGTGGATATAGATATTATGGTGAATTGTCCCCGAAAATAAGTTGAACGTGTTCCGGTGAAATAACCTCATTTTTAAAAGTTCCTGCGACTTTTGAACATCATTAAATTAATTGATAGTTGTATTTATAGCACAGACTAAATAATGCTACCAACGAGACCAGATGTTTTAAAGCAATTTCAGCGGACCATTTTTGTTTACACTCCGATTCAAAACAATATATATTTTTTGCTCGGGGACAAGATTCATTTCTTTTAATTTTTGTTTTGTGTTTTTATGCACTCTTGGGGCTTACGTTGACGCAGCCAAATTTTCGAAATCTTGGAAAGTGCTCAGGTTTTGAAAATAATCAACTTGTCTGAACGTACACTGAGAAAAAATGCTCAGCTCTTTACCTGTGGCCTTTAGAATTATTTAAAGTAGATGAAGTTGAAGTTTTCGATCCTAATAGCATTATTAATAATATTTAGAAAATATTAAAGTATTACTAAAGGATTTTTAAATCGAAAACTTATTGGTCCATTTCCTTGGTAACACTTCCAAGGCTTCTAAAATTTGCAAGCCAAATGGATGCTGAAGCGAAGAAGACAAGAGGGAATTCAAAAAACTTACAATTCACGACCCCGTCTGTTCAGCTGCTAAATTCCAACAGAAAATGGACCTAGTTACTCGAAGGAGTAAAGACCAATATAAACATAAAATAAAAATTTTATTTTTAATTCAGTTGCAATGCGAAGGCAAAACAATCTTACTTTTCAATTAGAATACGGAGCGCAGTCCAGTCCCTTGAATCGCGATTTTCGGCTCTTATTGGAGCCTCATCGGAAACATCCTAATCCATTGGAGAAGAAGCCTACGTTCTTTCCGATGAGGCTCCAATAAGAGCCGAAAATCGCGATTAAAGGGACTGGACTGCGCTCCGTATTCTAATTGAAAAGTAAGATTGTTTTGCCTTCGCATTGCAACTGAATTAAAAATAAAATTTTTATTTTATTTTTATTTAAAGTAATTTAGAAGTTAGCATCCATTTAATATTAACCTAATATAAGTATATGCCCTTACTACAGAAAGAAAATATGAAAATAAAGTAGAAATACTGTATACCTAATAAGCTTAACATTAAAAAGTTTAAAATTCAACTAAATCACATATCTAATATTAAGCATTTTAATGTCAAAATTGTTAAAGGGCATAGGTATAGATCAGATCTTGTAGGGGAATATGGCAATTAACGAGGGAGACTCTTTAATTTTAGCAGAGGCCACAATATGCTAGGAACAAAACACATACATCTCCATGTATGCATCCTCATAAGCTGTGCTGTATACCTACTAGTCCAGAGAAATAAGATTTTTCTCGTGACACATCCCCCTCCAAGCCGAAACCAAATTTTTTGAGTAGTATGGACATCTTTATTAATAACCTATATGTTTCTTGCAGCCGATTTTAATGATATGCATGGTTATAAACAAATAAAGATAAAAAACAGTAAATTTTCGCGTTTTTCGTCTATTAATAAAAAGTGAAGCATTCTAAACAAATTTGAGAATAAGTAACTAGTAAATCATATGAAAAACTTCAATATGGCGTTCACTGAATATGTCTATCCTTATTTGTTGCTTAGAAAATTGCAAAATAAGTCATACACTTTGAGATTTTATAAATGTTTATAACTTATTATGTAAAAATTAAGTTAGAACCTTCTTATTACACTGAATGTTGATACTTCTTGTGATTAAATTATATTTTAAATTTCAAAGCAATTGGTCAAATAGTTTAAAAGTTATTTAATTTGTTTATTCCAAATTCATTTTTTTTTTCAACACTATAAGTCAGAAAATTATGAGGTTACAGTAATACTTCGGACAGTTTATGAAAGAAGAACATTTGTACTATTAGCTTGATTAAAAAAAAATGACAAAAAGTAATTTTAAACAGTATAAAATAATTTTGCAAAAACATGTCGATTTTTGCTTACTTATAAACAATTAGAATAACTTTTTAACCTCTACCCGTAAAAAAATTATTTTTTCATATTTAGAAAGATTGAATTTTTATGCACATTTAGAAAGAAAAACAATTGTCCTAGCAGAATTATGGACGAAGTTAGCCCCCCCTTTCTTTAATTCACATGTTCTTGCAAAATAATTTTGCAATATTTAGAATTATTTTTTGTCAATTGTTTTAATTAAATTAATAGTGTAAATATTCTTCTTTCATAAACTATTCAAAGTATTACCGTAACTTCATCATTTTCTGACTTATAGTGTTGCAAAAAAAATTAATTTGGGATAAACAAATTAAATAACTTTGAAACTATTTGACCAATTGCTTTGAAATTTAGGGTATGATTTAAGCACCAGAAGTCTCATCATTTCGTGTAATAAGTAAGTTCATTTTTACATAAGTTATGAATATTTATAAAAACTCAAAATTTATGATTTATTTTGCAATTTTCTAAGCAACCAATAAGGTTAGACATATTCCGCTATATTGAAGTTTTTTATACGATTTATGAGTTTATTATTCTTAAATTTGTTTGAAATGCTTAACTTTTTGGTAATAGACGAAAAAAGCGAAAATTTACCGTTTTTTGATCTTCATTTGTTATTATATAGATTATTATTATAGATGTCAATACTACTCAAAAAATTTGGTTTCGGCCTGGAGGGGGTTGTGTCATCAACAGGATATTTTTTTTCCTTATTTCTCTGAACTATACATGGAGAGCCCCTGGAGATAATCTAACACATGTAATCTAAGATATTAGATAGACTACATCATTCTTATTAACAAAAGATTTAGGAACTACATCAGTAGAGTTATGACATACCATGGAGCTATGGAGCAGATATTGTATCTTATCACAATCATGGATGACAGAAGAAATACTATACCTTATGGAACAAAAAAGACAATACAAGGACATGGCAGACGAATACAGAAGAAAACAAAGAGAAATAAAACAAAAAATACGAGCAGCTAAAGAAAAGTGTATACCTAACGATTAGATGTTCATAAATGACTGAATTAACTCTTAAAACTCATTAACTCTTAAAACTCTTAAAAATAACACATGAGGACCACATCAGTGCTATCTTTTTAATGACCTGTATACTACTCTTGGTGAAATGCCTGAGGAATGGCTGTTTTTTAGCCACTCCGAAAAACCGGTGGGAAAAAAGATGCGACTAACGCAGATTAACGAGTCTGATGATCCACAAACTACAAATTTTCCTTCTCATTATTTATAAAAGAATAAGAAGTCATTGCCAAAAAGACTAGATGCAACCCAGTGTGGATTTAGTAATGCACTGGGAATCTGTGAGGCTCTTTTTGGTTTAAATGTACTTTGGCAACGTAAAAATGTTTATGAGATTTTATTGAGTACAAAAAGGCTTTCGATATGGTGCAACATGGTACAGAATCCTTCAGCATACCATGAAAAATAAAATCGAGGGCCGGAGAGGAATTGGAAGGAAGTAGATAACATGGCTCAAGAACATTCGTGAATGGACAGGAAACGAGGAAATAAGGTGGTGTCCAAAATGATATTTTCATTTCGTTTCTTCTGCTTATCTCACGATTGAATTACTTGTAGTCTAGCCCTGACAAATCCCGACCAAGACACCTCTGCCAGACAAGCCCGGACCTCACTATCTTGATTTGTGTAACCGTATTGCTATTATTTTTATCAGAACATTTTACCATCCAATTGGGCTCACTCGTGTACCGCCCAACTAGAAACGCTATAACTTGCAATTATAGTGTAATAATAAAAATTGCAAATAATACGGAGTTGAATCCTGGACAATCACTGAAGCAATGGAGAAAAAACTTGAAGCCTTCGAGATGTGGCTATACAGGCGAATCGTAAGGATATCATGGACGGGCAAGATAACCAACGAGACCGTATTGCGAAGAATGGGGAAAGAAAGAGAGGTGATGTATACCATTAAAAGGAGAAAGTTAGAATATCTCGGAGACATAATGAGAAACGGCACTAAATACACATTACTGAAGGTAACCCTTCAAGGAAAATTATTCGAAAAGCGAGGAATTGGGAGAAGAAGAATATCATGGTTAAAGAACCTGAGGAAGTGGTTCTCCACAACAACAACTAATCTGTTTAAAGCATCAGTTAATAAAATAATTATAGCCAGAACGATCGCCAATATTCGAAACGAATAGGCACTAAAAGAAGAAGAAGAAGAAGAAGAAGAAGAAGAGTAAAAATTAAATAACAGATAGTGCTCTTGTTTTACAATTAGCTTTATTTTTATACACTCTATGTCTTATTCCCGTTTCATGTACGTTGTTGGAGTATTATAAAACTGTTTTGTCAAAGTGTGTAGGTCTTTTTTGTCTTTTTTTTTTAAGTAGTCTCCAAAGTTGACGATATTAGCATATCAAAAGCTTTTTTGAAGTAGACGAAATCTGCATAAATTTTGTTATTGACATCAAAGCAGCGTGTAATTAGTAAGATGAGACTGAATAATGCGGCCCGTGTAACAAATTCATTTAGCAAATGAAATTGTGTATGAGATAGGTCATGCTCCAGTATTCCATATATGCGTTGATGAATGGTTTTTAGAAAATATTAATAGACTTTTTATATGTTGAATTAAATGCCTTATTAGAATTTCTCCTTTGATATTTTATCCAAAAAGTCGATAAAATAACAGTGGAAGAATTACAAACCACACTCCAAAATATGAAAGATGGAAGACTGGAAGGATTGATGGGATAAATACAGAATTAATTAAAATATGCTTGCAATTTTTTTTCAACTTACCAATCCTCTACTTTTTTAATTTGTGCTGGCCAAAAAAAGAATTTCTAGACCCATCAAAAATAGCGGTTCTTATATGTGTCTTCAAAAAGAGTAATATATGCGACCCGCAGAAACTATAGAAGCATTATATTAGTTTGCTGTATGCTGCATATAAAATTATTATACAGATTTTTAATGACACAAAGGATTCCAGTAAATGTTAACACTAGAATATTAGAAAATAATGTTAGAATATCCTTTATAGGAGAAGAACTACAAAGTATTCGAAAAATCCGGTCTGCCAATAAAAAATGTTTGGTGAAATTCGTTTGGAAATCTCTCTCTTCAATCCTGACCCCCCGGAGGAAGTGTAGTGGTCGACGTGATGTCGTGTATTGTCCGTCTCCAAAGATATCTGTCTCTGGTTATTTCTTTTAACTCAGGCATAGGTCTTTTGCATATTCCTGTAATTTGATCGATCCATATTGTTGGGGATCTTCCTCGTGATCTTCGGCCTTCCACCTTTCCTTGTATAATGAGCCTTTCCATGTTTTCTGTGTTTGCTCTTATAACATGTCCAAAGTATTTTAATTGTTTTAGATGGACTTTACTGGAGAGTCGTTGGCTAACTTTTAGCTCTCTTAAAATTGAATTATTTGTTCTATGGTCGGTCCAAGGAATTCGTAGTATTCGTCTCCAACAGAACATTTCAGTGGCGTCCATCTTTCTTTTTTCTGAATTTCTCAGGGTCCAAGATTCACATTCGTAGGTCAATATTGGGAATAGTAAGCAGTTGATCAACCTCATCTTTAAACGCTCTTGAAATTTGACAGTCCTTCCATATTGTGGTCATTTTTGCTGTGGCGACTTTTGTTAGATCACATCTACGTTTTATTTCTTCCTGTAGTGACCCTGTGTTTCTGATTAATGATCCCAGATATAAGTATGAGCTCACAACCTCAAACCGATCAATTGTGGTTATGTGTGGATGATTGTTATGTAGTCTATCCACTATCATGATCTTTGTCTTTGATATGTTTAATTGCAGACCAAATATTTGACTTTCGTTTTCAACCAGTCGTATAAGATCAATCAGCTCTGCTTGACTATTTGCAAGAAGGGCTGTGTCATCTGCGAAACGTAGGTTGTTTATTTTATGACCATTTATCGAGATGCCTTTTCCCATCCTTCAAGTGCTCTTCTCATAATATGCTCTCCATATATATTGAATAATTGTGGAGATAGTATACATCCCTGTCTGACACCCCGTTCTGGATGAAATTCGTTTGAAAGTGTGTCAATGCGGTTTGGAAATAACCAATTGTTAATAATAATTGTCTAGAAGGAGAAGTCGGGCTACCAGATTTTTGGAGGACCCACTATGCGGAGCTTAGCCTTTCTCATATCTCCACAACTGGCCCAGTAGTTCTGGAAATTTCGCAAAAGAATCACATGTTCGGGTCCCACAAACAGAATGGATGAGCCCCGTCTTGCCAGACTATCAACTCGTCCGTTTCCTTCTACACCTTTGTGTCTCGGTATCCATGTCAAGTTAGCCCTATAGGTCAGCGGAACATGAGCCAGTACTCTCTTGCACCTAAGAACCAGCTTGAAGCTTCCAACGCCCTTAGCGCTGCTTGTCTGTCAGAGCAGATACAGATAGTCCTGCCTAGGACGTCATATCTATTATCTCCTGAGCACATACCAAGATTGCAAAGTTCTCGGCCTGAAAGACTGATGCATGAGAGCTGAGAGTCTGGCTATGCCCTGTCTCCAAATGGCCAACACAATGGTACATATTTCCATTCATTCCAACCAGTATCCACAGCAGTTAAGATGATACGCTGCCATCCTGGTTTCGTGCTTCTACAATAATATGTAGAAGAGGTAAATCCAACATAGCCTCAAGAGCTGCTGTGTGAGTGGTTCTCATGGCTCCTGAGATGCCAACACTTGCTACCCGCTGTAGGTGAGCCAACTAGGCATCAGCTGAAGACAATCTAGCCCAGAGTCACCACCCAATGGCTGCATACATCGGTATAGTATTTCATTGGATGTACCAATCATGGATTGGTACATCCAATATAAAACAATAACACCCCTTTATAGTGTAATATCTACCCGCCACTGTTTATTAATCACTGACTATTAATACAATATCATAATAATAAAATTGCGCGTATATACATAGTGTAACCTTTGAATGATTTCATGTGCAGTTGCACTTCCCGATCCGACAAATAATTTATTTGAACTTTTTAAAATTTTTTAATTCACAAATAAACACACATGTTAAGATCATGTGGAACTCTGTTTATTAGTTTTAGCGACAAGATTATACAATGTACATTACGCTTTTCTAGATTTTATCTTCATAGTGGATACAGGCCGGCCTTTTACATTACGTCAACGAAGAGATAGGATATTGTTACAGTCAATGATGATTGAAGGGATTCCCCATTATATTTAGCACATTTTGTTATTGTTTATTTCTACGCGAATCTTCCAGTGCTAGTATGCACTTTATAGATAAATAAGCTATCTTAAAATAAGAAAGGCATACTATGTCTAACACCTCGTACATACGCGGGCGCTTTTCCAGCGGTTACGTCGCGTTTTACCTGTTTTACCTGATTACAACCTAACGCCGCCTTTCAGGTTACCAAGGAAAATAGGTAAAACACGACGTAACCGCTGACAAACACCCTCATAACAAAGGGTAAGTTTTGAGAAAAAGTTATTCTAACATTACCAATCAGCATTATCCTCTCTGCTTTAATTTCTATACGTAGTCTTCTTCTTCCTTTTTATAAGCAATTCTGCTTGTTCATTGGCGGATTGATACCTCTATGGACAAACAACTCATCTGGTACGGACACGTAAGGAGAATGCCGGAGTATAGAATACCAAGACAAATCCTCGAATGACAACCACGAGGAAGGCGCAGACCAGGAAGGCCTAGAAGAAGTTGGAGAGAAGGAGTTGATAGAGAAATCAGGGACAGAGAACTCGAGGACGATCTATGGAATGACAGAACGAGATGGAGATTGGAAATCGGAAGACGTCGAAGAACGTTGTAAACCGATGTTATATACAGGGTGAGTCACGAGGAACTGTACATACTCCTACCTCGTATAGAGGCTCCTATGGGGAATAAGAAATGACCATTAAAAAGTGTCTGGTCCCATTGTTTAATAATATACAGGGCGAGTTTCGCATTTTGACAGAAATTTGTATTCGTCATAATTTTTGAACGGTCAGATCGATGTGTCTCTTATTTTGGCCAATCGTTACACTATTACCACCTAATCAACTAATTTATTCAAACTAGAAAAAAATCAGGTCCGGCTTTAAAAAAATTAGTTCGTTTGGGTCTTAGAAAAAATTTCACCCTGTATACGCTTTTTGAAAACTCTAATATGAATTTTACAAATTAGACAAATAGGCAATTAACATGGCATATTTATTTTTTTCCGCACACGATTACCTAATTTTTTATAAAAAAATCAAATTTCAGTATGAATTAAAAGTTTGGTAAAGTGAACCATGTATTTAAAAAAAAATAACTTTTATTAAAAAAATAATTTTTTTTGCACAAATAAGTAATTTATGTTACCATCCAATCAACTGATTTATTCAAACTAGAGAAAAACCAGGTCCGGATTTAAAAAATTAGTTCGTTTTGGTCTTAGAAAAAATTTCACCCTGTATACGCTTTTTGAAAACTCTAATATGAATTTTACAAATTAGACAAATAGGCAATTAAAATGGCATATTTATTTTTTTCCGCACACGATTACCTAATTTTTTATAAAAAAAATCAAATTTCACTATGAATTAAAAGTTTGGTAAAGTGAACCATGTATTTAAAAAAAAAATAACTTTTATTAAAAAAATAATTTTTTTTGCACAAATAAGTAATTTATGTTACCATCCAATCAACTGATTTATTCAAACTAGAGAAAAACCAGGTCCGGATTTAAAAAATTAGTTCGTTTTGGTCTTAGAAAAAATTTCACCCTGTATACGCTTTTTGAAAACTCTAATATGAATTTTACAAATAAGACAAATAGGCAATTAAAATGGCATATTTATTTTTTTCCCCACACGATTACTTAATTTTTTATTAAAAAATCAAATTTGTCAAAATCGGAATTTTAACCTTAAAATGAAAAAAAATGAACTCACGGTTTAACTCGCTACAACTCTGTTCCATTTTAATATTTTTTTTCTGAAATTTTTACAGCACATACCTCTTACCATTGTGAAGACTATGAAAATTGTGGTAGACTTTCAGTCTTCTTCTTGTAAAAGTTGCAAACTTGTAAATCGCAAAAATTGGGTGGAAAAATTTAAAATTTATCAATTTGATCACTTCTATGTTAAACTATAGAGTCCAAAAGAAGTGTTATGGGAAGTTTTAGATGTAGACGTGTTATAGAAAAAAAAAATGGTGAAACTTTTAATTTTAAGAAAAACGTTGTTTTTTTAAATTAATTTTTGTAAAAAAAGTTAATTTTTTTAAATCTATGCAAAAACTTTGCCAAACTTTTTATGCATAGTCAAATTTGATTTTTTAATAAAAAAATAAGTAATCGTGTGGGGAAAAAAAGAATGTGTGTGTACTTTGTACGCACGTAAGAAGTTATACTTCTATTACAGTCGAACCCGCTTATTAGAATACCTTTTATAGGAATATCCCGTTTTAAGGAATAGAAATCTGAGGCACCGAAACGTTTCTACTGGTCACCAATGATCGGTTATTAGAATATCCCGGTTATAGGAATACTTTTGCTTGGCACGAAGGCTATTCCAATAAGCGGGTTCGACTGTATATGATTTAAACGAAATTAATATACTTTTTATTTATATTTTGTTTAAATATTAAACTAATTTATACTTACTACTTCTCAAACATTTTTATTAGAACAGTGCCAAAAATTAAAATAATAAAAGAATAAAACACACACAGACACATTAAACAAGCCACAAATGATGTCTGAACATAAATTGTCGAAATTTTTTTTAACTAAATACGTATTTTCTGAAAATACAATTATATAATAAATATACTTACAATCATAAAATGTATTAAAAAAAACAAAAAAGAAAGTTTCTATTGGGACTCGAACCAGCGCTGATAAAAGCGGTTGGTATTGGAATTCATTCGCCTTCTCCGCTTAGCCATGGACACTATGTGTCATTATTTACGAAGATCGACTAACTAAACGGATTAAACTTGTGATATTTTGATATATTGAAAATTGATCAAATTATTTTAATTTTGAATTGAAATGATTTAGAATTGAAAAAATACAACAAAACATAGAGTAAAAAACAATATATTAGGTGAATATTGATAGAAATTTTGATGGTAATCAAATTATATAAATAAAAGTATTACATACTATGTATTTTGGCAGATCAAATAGGTAGGTTTATACCCATGATACATTAACAATTATTACGTACCTGTTGCTTTTAAAAACTATTTAAAAGTCACTACAATATTATAAACTTTTTTGTTTCTGTCCTCACAACAATAAAACTAATATATTATACATTTGTTTACCTTTACCTTTACCTCCAAACCACAGCTGCCATATCGGATAATTTTTGACATGTCATTTGAACATCCAATCAGAACAAAGTTATAACGCGCATGCGCCGGGCTGATAGGTTTTAACATATAAAAAAATCACCCTCTATCGCCGGTAAAGAAGTATAACTTCAAAAATAAATATACCATTTTAATTGCCTATTTGTCTTATTTGTAAAATTCATATTAGAGTTTTCAAAAAGCGTATACAGGGTGAAATTTTTTCTAAGACCAAAACGAACTAATTTTTTAAATCCGGACCTGAGTTTTCTCTAGTTTGAATAAATCAGTTGATTGGGTGATAACATAAATTAAATATTTGTTCAAAAAAAATTCATTTTTGTAATAAAAGTTATTTTTATTTTAATCTATGGTTCACTTTACCAAACTTTTAATTATTCATAGTCAAATTTGATTTTTTTTATAAAAAATTAGAGATTTTTTATTGAAAATGGACATGTAGCATTTTTATGGCAGCAACATCTTAAAATAAAATTAAAGTGACATTTGTGTACCCCATAAAAATTTTATGGTGGTTTTGCTCCCTTAAACCCCCCCAAACTTTTGTGTACGTTCCAATTAAATTATTATTGTGGCACCATTAGTTAAACACAACATTTTTGACACTTTTTTGCCTCCTAGTACTTTTTCGATAAGCCAGTGTTTATCGAGATATTTTGAATATTTGTCGAATCCACCACATATTTGTATATGGTTAAGTACGATTACAGAGACCTGTTAATAATCTGAAAATGTATTTATAATTTACATTTTTAGGTATATTTTGAAAAAGAAGCTATATCTCGATAAAAGGTGACTTATGAAAAAAATACCAAGAGGCAAAAGTTTTAAAAACACTGTGTTTAACTAATGGTACCACAATAATAGTTTAATTGGAACGTACACAAAGATTTGGGGGTTTAAAGGAACAAAATCCTCATAAAAATTTTACGTAAATATATTGAAAAAGGAGCCGAATCTCAATAAAAACTGGCTTATCGAAAAAATACTAAGAGGCAAAAAAGTTTTAGAAACGTTGTGTTTAACTAATGGTACCACAATAATGAATTAATTGGAACGTACATAAAAGTTTGGGGGGGTTTAAGGGAACAAAATCCCCATAAATTTTTATAGGGTGGACAAATTTCACTATAATTTTGTTTTAAGATGTTCCTGCCATAAGAATGATACATGTCCATTTTCAATAAAAAATCTCTAATAGTTTTCGATATCTTGAAAAAAATCGATTTTCATTTTGTAACTTCAGAGAGCTGTAACTTTTTTTATGAGCACATTTGTACTAAGGTAAGTTAGGTTCAATCGAACTATTTTTGACCCCAGAATGTGTGGTATAATTTATGACCAATCTTTTCGGGACACCCTGTATAAGACTACCATAAGGCCAGTGGTAATGTATGCCATAGAAACCAACACCCTAACGTTAAAAGAAGAAGAACAGCTGAAAGTATTTGAAAGAAAAATAATGGCCAACATTTTGGGACCAAAAGTAATAAAAGAAAACGAAAGAAGACCCTGGATGAACCACGAAATAAACCAATGGATGGAAGGAGAAAACATAGCGAAAGAAGCAAAAGCACGAAGAATAAGGTAGTATGGTCATATAAGTAAAAAAAGTGAAGATGATCCCATTAAAGTTATTACCAACTGGATACCCCCTGAAACAAGAGCACGAGGCAGATCAAAAGCAAGTCGAAAACGACTTAAGAGTTATGGGAATTCGAAACTGGAAAAAAAAGACTGAGAACCGAAATGAGTGGAGAAAAGTAGTGACGGAAACGAATACACACCAGAAGCTTTGATGAGACAGATTAGAAGAAAAGTGGACTGATCCCCCGTGTCTTAACGGATCATTCAATTGAAAAACAGCTATAACTTCCACGGGAGTGTACAGCTTATATACATATACATAGTGTCCATTCGTTTATACACTATATGTTACATTGTCTTCTGATATCTTCACCCTTCTTTCGATTTCTCAGTGTATTTCCTGTAATTCTTCTCAGTACTCTCATCTCTGCCTTTTCCAGTAGTCTTTGTGTTGTGGCTGTATCGGGTCTTGTTTCTGATGCATCAGCATATGTCATTATTGGTCTTACACTAGCTTTATAAATTCTTGACTTCATCTTAGTGTTAATGTCGGTTTCGCCATATAGTGTTATTAAGGCATCCTGCCAGTCTATTTGCTTTTTAAAAAAATCCACGAGGAAAAATTTTTCCTATAGTTGGTTGTATACCACTTATTACAAAAAACCATAAAATCCTTTATAAAAGGTATATTTGTTAAAATCCCTATACAGGGCTACATCACAGAACAGAACTAGTTTTCAATCGGTTGACCGATCATCATCAGTGTTTACCTAAAATGTCTATAACCTGATAAAATAATGCAAAGTATTTAAAATTTTGACTACGGTTTTAAAAGTTATAGGTTATACTTACATGAATCGTAACATGCTATCCACCAAAGTAAAAAATATTTGGGTAAAAACCCTTTACAATTAATCCGTCATAGGAACATAGAAATAAAATGTGAACTTAAACATGGATAAAATAAAAATGTATACCATTTTTATTCAGTTGCAATGCGAAGGCAAAACAATCTTACTTTTCAATTAGAATACGGAGTGCAGTCCAGTCCCTGAATCGCGATTTTCGGCTCTTATTGGAGCCTCATCGGAAAGAATGTAGGCACTGTTCTCCATATTTTAACTGATTCGTATCGAGAGCTTTTCCCACCCATCGCAACTGAAGTGATGATAGTAGGTGGCTAGCGCCATCTGGCATTGAAAGACGAAGTAGTTTTCAATCCTAATAGTAAATTACTAATATTGAAAATATTAAAAATATTACTAAAAGATTTTTAAATTGAAAACTTATTGGTACACTTTCCTGGTGACACCTCCAAGACTTCTACAATTTGCAAGTCAAATGGATGCTGCAGTGAAGACGAGAGTGAATTGCATATTGTAGCATTCCTTCCCTCTCGTCTTCACTGCAGCATCCATTTGACTTGCAAATTGTAGAAGTCTTGGAGGTGTCACCAGAAAAGTGTACCAATAAGTTTTCAATTTAAAAATCTTTTAGTAATATTTTTAATATTTTCAATATTAGTAATTTACTATTAGGATTGAAAACTACTTCGTCTTTCAATGCCAGATGGCGCTAGCCACCTACTATCATCACTTCAGTTGCGATGGGTGGGAAAAGCTCTCGATGCGAATCAGTTAAAATATGGAGAACAGTGCCTACGTTCTTTCCGATGAGGCTCCAATAAGAGCCGAAAATCGCGATTCAAGGAAGTGGACTGCACTCCGTATTCTAATTGAGAAGTAAGATTGTTTTGCCTTCGCATTGCAACTGAATACAAATGGTATACATTTTTATTTTATAGTCGTATTACTCCGTAGAGTAACTAGGTGCATTTTTCCGTTGGAACTTTACCAGCTGCAGACGGGGGATGTGAATTGCATAGTGTAGAATTCCTTCCCTCTCGTCTTCACTGCAGCATCCATTTGACTTGCAAATTGTAGAAGTCTTGGAGGTGTCACCAGGAAAGTGTACCAATAAGTTTTCAATTTAAAAATCTTTTAGTAATATTTTTAATATTTTCAATATTAGTAATTTACTATTAGGATTGAAAACTACTTCGTCTTAAACATGGATGTTTAAAATATCCAATGTTTCATGCTCTAGGTACCATTAAGCTCGAATCTGACTTGCTCACATCATGACTTTATGGTAGCAAGTGGCTCTGATAGCGGAAATTCTGAAGGATGACATGACAGAAATGACAGTTCCACAGGAAGTTAAAATTTCCCTGTTAGTTATGTGAAATCTATTGTAAAGCTTGTTAAATTACGAACAATAAAAACAGTCACTCCCACTGTGGTAAATAACCTGTTGAAATCAAAGTAAACTTGATGTAATAGTTAGAATGTTTGCAATGAAAGTGATAGGCAAACCACATTACACGTTAGATCGAAAACTTGAGAAACTATGTTAAGCCCTCTTGTGTGTACACCTAGGGTTTAGAAAAGTAATTTTATGTGATGATAACTTAATTTAGTATTTTTTTAGGAGCAAAGTACATTCTGTAAAAATGATTTATATTTGTTAGTTTACGAATTATAATCTTTTAAACAATTAAATGTCTATATTAAATTCCCGTTACTTCTTCCATTTATTTATGGACTATTAATAAAATATTAATTTTATGAGTATTTTTTAATATTATCAAGTTTATTTAAATCATTTTAATTATAAATAAATCTTGCTAAAGATTATGCAAAATTTCCTTTTGATCTATTTTCGTCTTTATAATTTTTTCTGAGAACTACCAAAGAAAACAATACTACAATACGTATTTTTAAAATACGCAAAAGATTCTACTAAAAAATAACAAATATTAACAAAATGTTTATACAGTTTTTTCTTAAAAGTATAAAAATAGGATAACTGCATTATACAAAGCCGACTTCCAATGTTTACTTTATGGGAATCATTTTGCGAGATATAAAACTACAAGATTATTATATATTATAGTTATTGAAGAATATGCCAGTAGATATTTTTGAGTTTCTTTCCCCTCACAATTTTTATATCATATGCTTTAGTCATTTGTTTAGTTGAATTTGCTCCTTTAGTCAAATTTCTAGTCTTTACTATTACAATTTGTAAATCTCTCTCCCATTTTCCTTCTGTCTCCCTCTATTTAAATCGTTTTATTCGTATCACCCTATTCATATTTCCTTTTATTTTTTTATTGTTGATTCTTTTAGTTTCAACATATTTTTTGTATATACAGAACAAACGTATCAAGTTTTGGTTTTGTTGGTACCTAATTATTGTTGATTCTTTTTTTTTTCACTTTCATTTTTCTCACACCATAATTCTCTCTCGTTCCATGGCTATGCTGGGACAGTTCCATTAATTTTTCTCTCTAATTATTACTCCACTAGACAAGCTATTTACGGAACCTTGACGACGTGTTTGAATGCGTTTGATTTGAATTAGGTTTTGTTTGTTTTGAATCTTTTAAATCAACTCATCTTCTTCTTCTTTTTGTATAGACATGACTCTGTCTGTTTTTTAATGTGCCTCTAGTAAGTTGTCGTTCCATCGTTTTCGTGGTCTTCCCACTGATCGTCTTCCTATTGGGGAACCGTCTCTCGCTGTCCTGACTACCCTATTTGTTGTCATTCGGCTTATGTAGTCATTCCGTTCTATTCTTCTGTTTCTTACCTAGGTATTAATGTTATCCACTTTGCATCTCCGTCGTATATCTGTACTTCTAGCTCTGTCCCATAGAGTCTTACCAGCGATTTTTCTAAGGGTTTTCATCTCCGCTGTTTCGAGCAATCTTTTTGTCCTCTCTGTGTCGGGTCGTGTTTCTGCCGTGTATGTCATTATTGGTCTACTGTTTTGTAAATTCCTTCTTTCATTTCTTTTCCTATATTTTTATTTCTCCATATTGTGTCATTCAGTCAACCTGCGGCTCTTTTTGCTCTATTCACTTGATCTTCCACTTCTGTTTCGAGCCTCCCGTAGCTAGATAGTGTGTTGCCTAGGTATTTAAACTCCATCACTTGTTCTATTATCTGACCTTCCAGCTCCAATTTACATCTTATTGAATCTGCTGTTATAATCATGCATTTTGTCTTTTTTGGGGAGATTAACATGTTAAATTTTCTGGCGGTTATGTTAAATTGGTGCAGTATACGGTGTAAATCATCTTCACTTTGAAAGATTAGTATTGCATCGTCTGCATAGCAGATTATTTTAAGTTGTTTTTCTCCCATTTGGTATCCTTTAAAATCAACTCATGAAACCTATATTATTGCTACATCGATCTGAAATGTCTGCTTTTTGAAATGCAGCAGTCGAAATTTTGTGCGTTCTTTGTGAAGTAACTTAACTTTTGTAGATGAAAGGCACAATGCCATTGAAGACACGAAATGCCAAAGAAGACCCCGATTACTATCGAAGAAGTCCAGTCATATATTAGAAAAACTAAAGAGCGTAGTTCCTAAAACTTATGGACGAACAGAGAGTAAAATGGTACCACTTGGTACCAAAGTCTCTATCATGATGCTATGTGGTTTCGACGTTATTAAACGGAGTAGAGGCTTGGATATTTTCTGAAGCTTCTTTAGAGTAACTCGGGTCTGCGAGATGTGATGTTCCATACGCATCTTAGTAATAATTTCTTTGGTGAATCATGTGACTAATCTTGAGGACCTTAACACAATCAAAGAGCGCACATTAGACTATCACAAGGATCTACAGACCGAGCTAGTTCTATAAATTCCACGGCTTCGCGCCATGCTTCACGCACCCGTACATACTTACTTGTGTTTCGAGTTGTGTGGTCGTGGCTGGTCGAGTGGAGTTAGAATTTGTGAAATTTAAGTAAATAATCGTTTCTACTGATACATAGTAATTAGGTATATAATATAATTATTAATAAAAAAATACATTAAAAAACAATGTTAAAAACTTTAATAATTATATTATATTATATTATAATAATAATTACAACATTATACTATAATATACAGCTTTTAATATTGCTAATACATATTATTAAAGTTTTTAACATTGTTTTTTATTTACCTACATTAAGTATGTACATACCAAGTCACCTAGGGCTTGATAACATGGAAAGAGTCCCACCAGAGCTCAATTCTTTTAATACCTTATTAGGTATCTGGGATGAGTCAATTTTCCCCTTAGAGGGAGTGTAAGTCGTATGGCTAAATCTGGATTAGCAATATTAAAAACTTTAATATATTATACATATTATATTATATTATATTATAATAATTATTATATTATACCGCAGTTGTTTTATATGAAAATGCAAAGCAAAATATATACAATTTGCAGAGTAAATTTGTTTTTTTTTTAATAAAATAATACAAATTTTATGTAGAGTAGCTAAGCGTTGAGTAGCAAAAGTAGCTACGCCACATGAGACACGAAAATGATGAAATAGTTCAGAGAAATAAGGGAAAAAAATATCCTGTTCGTGACACAACCCCCTCCAGGCCAAAACCAAATTTTTTGAGTAGTATGGACATCTATATTAATAACCTATGTTTCCTACAGCCGATTTTGATGATATACATAGTTATAAACAAATGAAGATCGAAAAACGGTAAATTTGCGCTTTTTTCGTCTATAACCAAAAAGTTAAGTATTTTAAACAAATTTGAGAGTGAGAAACTCATAAACCGTATAAAAAAACTTCAATATGGCGTTCGCTGAATATGTCTATCCTTATTTATTGCTTAGAAAATTGCAAAATACATCAGTTTTACAAATATTCATAACTTATGTAAAAATTAACTTAGAACGTTCTTGTTACACGGAATGCTGAGACTTGTGGTGCTTAAATCATACCCTAAATTTCAAAGCAATTGGTCAAATAGTTTAAAAGGTATTTAATTTGTTTTTCCCAAATTAATTTTTTTGCAACGCTATAAGTCAGAGAATGATGAAGTTACAGTAATACTTTTGATAGTTTATGAAAGATGAAGATTTATACTATTAATTTAATTAAAAAAAATGACAAAAAATAATTCTAAATACTGCAAAATTATTTTGCGAAAACATGTGAATTAAAAAAAAAGCGGGGGCTAACTTTGTCCCTAAGTGTCCTAAGACAATTTTTTTTTCTAAATGTGTATAAAAATTCAGTCTTTTCAAATATGAAAAAATAATTTTTCTACAGGTAACGGTTAAAAAGTTATTCTAATTGATTATAAGTAAGCAAAGAATCGACGTGTTTTTGCAAAATAATTTTACACTGTTTAAAATTACTTTTGGTCATTTTTTTAAATTAAGTCAATAGCATAAGTGTTCTTCTTCCATAAACTGTCATAAGTCTTACTGCAACCTCATAATTTTCTGACTTTTAGTGTTGCAAAAAAAATGAATTTGGGATAAACAAATTAAATAACTTTTAAACTATTTGACCAATTGCTTTGAAATTTAAAATATAATTTAAGCACCAGAAGTATCAGCAATTCGTGTAATAAGAAGGTTCTAAGTTAATTTTTACATAAGTTATGAATATTTATAAAAACTCAAAATTTATTATTTATTTTGCAATTTTCTAAGCAACCAATAAGGATAGACATATTCATCGAACGTCATATTGAAATTTTTTAGACGAATTATAAGGTTCTTACTCTCAAATTTGTTTAACATAAAATTTACCATTTTTTTTATCTTCATTTGTTTATAACTATGTATATCATCAAAATCGGCTGCAGGAAACATATAGGTTATTAATATAGATGTCCATACTACTCAAAAAATTTGGTTTCGGCCTGGAGGGGGATGTGTCACGAGAAAAATCTTATTTCTCTGGACTAAAATTAATTCTATTCTTTTTTCATGGAGATTTTTTTAAAATAGGTAATTACAAAATATTTTGTTATTAATACAAGTAATTTTTTGTTATTATGTACTGAGCCTTTATAATTTTGACTAAGTAATTTTATAAGCTATTTGGAAAATAGCATTTCAGAAAATACTGTATTTTTTATTTAAGTATAATACAAAATATTATTTATTATTCATTTTCTACTTAGGTAGGTACAGCAAAAAAAACTTTGAAAATAAAACAAGAATTTAAATTATAAACACAAAACTAAATAAATAATTTCCCACAACGGTCAAAAACCACACTTAAAAGTTTTAAAAGTTCACACTACAGAATCAGTATAATACCAATATTCAAACAGAATCAACAACCAAACACCTGACGCAGTCGCAAGTACGATTGCGCGCATAGGCGTAACCAGGGGGGGGTTTTGGGGGTTGTAACCCCCCCCCATTGGGATATACTTTGAGCTCTATACGCTTAACACCATAGCGCTCAGAGACCTTCCAGTAGTTGTAACCCCCCCCTTTTAGGTAGTTGTAACCCCCCCCTTAGGATCATCCTGGTTACGCCTATGATTGCGCGAAGCCGTGGAATTTACAAAGCTTGCTCGGTCTATAGATCTAAGTTTAGACTATCTTGCCATGTTATAAGACATGCACAGATATGGGCAAGGTATTTGGAAAGAGAGGAGACCAGGAAGAAGAACAGCTTGGCTTTGAAACCTGATGAAGTGGTTCAAAACGCCTACAACACAACCGGATTATTCCAACTAGCAGCAAGCAAAGTTAAGATAGTCATGCTGATCGCCAACGACCGGAACGGATAGGCACCGTAATAAGAAGATTTACACGGAGAAATATCGAGAGAACCGAATGCAACTGACAGGGGCCTAGATTCAGCAGTGGAGACCTTAGACCATAAAAACTGATAGACACGCCTTGTACCGAACCGTTGAAGCAAAGACCTCCCGCGAAAGTGACGTCACAATACGGCAATAACTCGTTTGGATCCTTAGCAAAGCACTAATAAAATTACCCAATTTTAGATTAATTATAGTATAACTTTTGTAATATAAGTAGTTTTGTAGTATAACTTAATATTTTATAAAAAATATGGAAGAAAAATCATTTAGCAAAGTAATTAATAAATGTTTGAGGTATTACAACAAACCACTTTAAATAGAAAATACATCCAAACAATAAAAGATCTCTATGCTAATGCAACAACAGCAATTAAAATTGGAACGAAACTTTCAAATACCTTTGAAACTTCGAAAGGCCTTTTGCAGGGATGCTGTCTGTCGCCCACTTTATTTAAAATTTACCTTACACATGTGTTAAAATATTGGACTAGGAAATGCCAAACAATGGGGATACCAGTAGGAGATTCTTATTTGTATACGTTGCTATTTGCTGACGACCAAGTTGTGATTGCTGCTGATAAAGATGACGCCAGTTACATGATTAGAAAATTGAAAGAGGAGTACCAAAAATGGGGTTTGGAAATGAGCATGGAGAAAACTGAATACCTTGTAGTCGGAGGTGATACTGAAGACTTAGAATTAGAAGGGGAATACATAAAAGGATGTGATGAATTTAAATATCTAGGTTCAATTTTTGACAAAAACTCCACATGCGATCAAGATATAGAATATCGAATAAGCCAAGGAAGAAAAGCTATAAAACAGCTAAATGGCATTTGGTGGAGTACAGGACTGCAAAATCAGACAAAGAAAAAAATCTACCAAACTATCGTGGAAGGAATTGTCCTGTACAACTCGGAAGTGTGGGAAGTAAAAGACCGACAAAATAAAAGACTTCAAGCTTTAGAAATGGACGCGCTTAGAAGAAGCTGCAGAATATCTAAACTGCAGCATATCCCAAACGAAGAAATAAAAGAAAGAATGGAAGTAGAAAAGGATATTATAGACAGAATAGAACAAAAAAGATTAATATGGTACGGGCATGTCCAGAGAATGGGACCAACAAGATGGCCCAAGAAAATGATCCAGTATGTACCACCCGAGAGAAGAAAAAGAGGCAGACCGAAGAGAACATGGATACAAGATGTAGAGAAAGCAATGAACAGTAGACAACTCAACGAGGAAGATATTCGTGACCGAAAAGCATGGCGAATAGGATGCGGGAAACGGCGAATGCTGTAGAACACCCGATATATATAATTAATAAATATTTTTGACTTAAAGTAATTTTGTAAAAATAAATGTTTTATTTGAAATTATATCGTTGGTATATCTCTTCTTGTTTGATAATCAAAAATAAATTTAAAAGAGAGTAATTTTCTTTTGGGTGTTAGTTTCACGTTAGGTGAAAAAATATGTAGGAAATCTATTAATTAATGACCACAAAACAAAGTACCTTTTGTTAACTTACTTCTAACTCTTATTACATTATTTAGATTTTCACCTTCGTGGTATAATCTGATGTATCAATCATGCGAACAAATGATCTTTATTCGATTAAACAAATGGTTTGTTTCAAAATCATGATCAAACATGTTCTTTGTATTTGCTAAACACAGAACCATGCACGTTTAAGATCAATTTTGTCAATAATTTAGAATCGTTCAATTTTTTTTAATTGTACCTACATAATTCTAATTTCGCTTTCAGCAATTTTGCAAATATGAATGACGTCTTTAGAAGGTTGAATTAAAAATTTTTTGATATGCTATAATTTTTGTGTTTATGAATGGACATTGTAAATTATCACATTCAGTTGCACACAAACATATGTCACAATGTAATGTTTTCTTAACTTTCTTAACTACAAACCCAGCGATATAGTCAACAACATCACAAACATAAGATGACTCTTTTTGAAAAACTGAAATTATTTACAGTATAATCATGGTTACTAGTTATTATTTCCCTATTATTTTCATCAGTTCTAGAGTTGTCAATGAGTTGATGATTAACAGTTTTCATTTTCACAGTATTTGTTGTGCTCATTGCTAAAATTGTGGAAGGTGCCTGTTCTATACAATTAGCCTGGGTAGATCCTGTAACACTTGTGTGCATTAAGAGTCTTTTATATGCATCTTCAAATTTTTTTGCCGTTGGGTTGTTGTTGTAACCTCCATGACTCCTATATTAGAACTAAAGAAAACTTCTAAGTGATACTGAGAAGGTTTATAGGCCGAAAGATACTTCAGACCTCCATCCATATGATCTTTCACGTAATTTTTCCAAATTCGCATTCGCATCATACCAATAAAACCCGTTTATTTTTGGCTTAGATGCAGTGGTTCACCATTGTTGGAATATTTGAGTGAATTAAGATACTTTATAAATTCTTCAATTTTTTGAAAAATCGCTTGTTTATTATGCTGCTGTAAACTGGATTTTAGGTGTTTTCCCCTTTTTTTTGTCGCTGCGTACAATTAAATGCTCTGCAAGATAACACCATAATTAAAAAATTAGTGTATTGGAAAAATTTTAAATTGGAACACTTTAAAAAGTTTACAACGCCTATAAACACTTCTAATCTCTAACGTTTTGTGCCGTAAACTGACGTCACGCACAGCTGTATGAATCGTTTTATGTTGGCTTCACTCTTCGAGACGAGAGAATAGCATTACGGCGTGTCTATCAGTTTTTATGGTCTAAGGTGGAGACTATAGGACTGTGTAGGATGTGTGATGATGATAATAATTATTTCAAATCCACTAGGTACTGATATATTATAATAACCAGGGCCGCGCCGTCCACGTGTGCAATGTGTGCGCCGCACACAGGCGCCAGCAATAAAGGGGCGCCACTAGAGTTTTCACAAAAATTTTAGGGGGGTCAAAATAACACTTACCCATTTTTTCAGCTTCTACCAAACGGGATATTATAAAACAACACTTTACAAGTGGCGTTAAAGCATTTACCTAATACACGTTGGTCCAGCAGAATTGATTATTTAAAGCCATTATACAAAAATTTGTCAGAAATTTATTATGCTTTATAGATAAAAAAATATCAACATTTACATTAATATGCTCAGTTGCTCCGTCTATATATTTATGGTACAAAGTTTTGATTCAAAATTTTTCAATCAAAAACAATGAACATGCAGCTGGCCTTAAATTCTTTACAAGAGATAAAACAATTGTTGCTCGAGTTTCGGACAGATAGCAAATTTAATGATGTTATTACTACAGAAAATTAAACTGCAGAGAAACCGGATGTGGAGCTCAGTTATCAACCAGCCACACAGTTACGGCATTGGAAAAAATGCTGACAGTTCGATTAAGAACATAAAGATGAACAGATTTTGGATCCTAAAATGTCATACAAAGTTAATTTCTTTTATTGTGTTCTCGAGCAAGCATTAATATTAGTAAATGAAAGATTTTCATATTGGAAAATCATGTTAATTCTTTCAAATTTTTAATAATTTGAACGACAGTACAGAAAACTCAGAATTACAACTTTTGTGTAGAAATTTGGAAAAAAAAAACTAACATTTAAGATTTAATGATCATCTAGAATCTATGTAGATATATAGAGGGAGACGATTTGTTTGAAGAATTGTATGAATTATACAGCTTCGGCCTTTGTTAAAAGATTTAAATAATGATGTTTGTAAAATTTTAAAATATATATTTTTAAAGGAATTAACTGTTTCTTCTTCTTGATATGCCTAGCCGTGACGAATGGTGGCGATCATCATGGAAATCTTTATCTTAGCTGCAGCTAGTCCACGGGATTTTAAGAATTATACGGTAGGTATAACCACATCTCAAATCTTCCAATTTTCTGCACATATCTTCGTTCAAGGTCCACAATTCTCAAAATAAAAAAGGACAGAGACATTCTTACTTTTATACCAAGAGAGAGGTTGTGACTCTTGAAGAAAGTCCCATACGGTTGAAGCTTTTACAATGTGCGCTTTTTCATTTTATTATGGTGCCGAGGTAGTTATGTGCGTCACTCTTTCTACAGAGGTTTGGTTGATTTAGAGTTGCCCTTCTGTTATCTTTTTCTTGCTAATGATCATAAACTTTGTCTTCATTACGTTTATATTGAGTCTTGAGTCCATATTGTTGACTGTAATATGTGATTTTGTTCATAAGTACTTGTAGGTCTTCTACGTTGTCCGCAAATATTATGGTGTCATCTGCATAGCTGATGTTATTTAGCAGGTACCCGTTTAATAGAATTCCTTTTTTAGTTTCGTCCAAAGCTTCAATAAATATTCTTGTAGAGTAGAGATTGAAAATTAGAGGGTAGAAAATACAGTCTTGCCTCACTCCACGCATGATTTTTACGTATTCGGTGTGTTCACCTTCAACTCTGAGGTTTGCAGTCTCATTCCAATAAATTTTTCTAATTATTTTCAGATTTTAGTTGTCAATTTTTGCTTCTTTTCGTATTTACGTTATTTTGGCGGCTGTACCTACTAGATCAAACGCTATCTGGTAATCAACCAGATAGGTATGCGTATATGTCGCAATTGAAGTCTCTGCATCTCTGGAATAACAATTCTATTGAGAACTGGAACAATACTTGAAATAACTTAAGTTTAGCAAATAGCCCAAATTTAACAATAGCTCTTCTCATTCTGCCCATATCTGTTGCCACTGCTGAACGATCTCTTTCTAAACTGAAACTTATAAAACATTATTTAAGATCGACCATCAGTTAAGGGGTTGACAAATTTATCTATCATCTCTATAGAGTCGTCAATATTAGATTATATTCACCATGTTGATGGTTTATCGAATTGCCTGGAAGAAATTGGTGAAACAAATGCAGATAAGCAGAATAAAGCGAGAGCAAAGCTTTGTTTGTGATCGATCGAGGCAGCAACGGCTTTGGATGTGTGGAGGTGGAGAACAATCAAAAAACTGTATGGTGAAAAAAGTTTTACACGAAAAATTGATTTACTTAGGACTCTCATAAGTTTGCGGCTGGATAATAATTGGGACATTATGGAGCAATTATGTTGGGCAGATAATTGAAACAAGCCAAAAATTAACTCGGATGCGTATTTTTGGGCGCCATTAAATGTTTTGCACACAGGAGCTAACACGTGCTGGCGCGGCACTGATAATAACTATACATTAATAACATTTTGGCGTGCTGTCACATATTAAGAGATGTATTCTGAATTGAATTTCATATTAGCTTCACCTTTACTATCTATTATAAGAGTTAGTTTTTGGAAAACTCAAAAAATTAAAAACACTTCTTCTTTAGGTGACGTGTTCGTATCCAGACGTTATCATGTTTGCAAGTTCCTGAAACCTTTCTCATTTACTACTGCGCGAAATAACTCTTCTCAGGGCCCCCGTAACCGGGTGTGCAACGCGTGCGGCGCACACGGGCGTAACCCCAAAGGGGCGCCAAACCGAAGGTTTGGTAAATAAGAAATATTTATTTTAAATGAGATAATCATTTTTTAAATACAATTTTAATTATTTCATGAACAGCTAGAGAAATCTCAAAAATCAAATATTGTGTTATTACTGAAAAAATAATTATTCCCGTCCTGAAATGTTGAACTTCTCCATCAAAAATATATTACATTTTGTTGTTCCTTCCTAATTTTTTTCTTTGAAGTAGATTGAATTACGCTTGGCATACCATCCATTCGATTTTATGTTGTAAACCAGTGGTTCCCAACCTTATATGTCTGGCGACCCACTTTCTGATGTTTTTCATATTCGCGGCCCATCCCTCACCCATGATGATACACAACTTGCTGGATCAAGCAGTTTTACTCGTATAATTTGAGCTCCACACTCGTGCCGAAGTCGATCGAGGTTCAACAAGTACGAGAGTGTAGACGGCCACCTTGTGCAACTTTGCCTCACTTCGTTCTACTTCCATTCTCTGTCGGTCTGGCGCGTCAGAGTCAAAGGGATCTTCGCGAAGTTTTCCTCGCGAAGTAGAACGAGTGTGTAGAGAGGTACTTCGGACTTCGGTCAACTTTGGCGAAGTAACTTCGCCACGAGTGTGGAACCCGTTTAAAGTGAATCTTTTACTCGAATTTATGATAATTACCCTTAATAAAACCAATATTCTATGAATTATGATTATGTATTTGACTTGAGTATTTTTCCTTCTCGTCTATGCGTTTACTAGGCACAAACATTATTTACTGTTACTGGTGAAGGGGTGGTTTCCTGCAGTGAAAGGTTTAAAATTTTATTTTATATTGGTGCTAATAGTTATTACCTACATTGTCATTGTATAAATGTATATTAGTATCAACTAATATACCTTTTACCAAGAAGATATTTTTATTAAATTTCACTTGTAATTAATGGTAGCAATTTTGCATGAAATCGAAGCATCGTATGAACAAACATGAAGATAGATTGTTTGTCAAAAATTGAACAGGGAATTCAAAAATAATTTTGAATTTGAAATATCTCAGTGGCGTACTATTTTTCTTGTTTCAAAAATTTTAGACTATTACCCGTACCCGCGCCAATGGTGAATATAAAATTCTTAATTGTGTTTCAAAACATGTGCACCAACTATGTCTTAAAACCCACCAAATTTCATTTGCACACCTCAATCGGTTTTAGAGCAATAAATAAATCGTCAGTTTGTAAGAAAAACTATAACACCCCGTATCTCGGAAACAATTGAAAATCAAATAACAACATATGAATTATTTTTGATTATTTTTACGTATATTATACAGTTTAAAGTTTGGTGCGTTCCTCCCCACTCACCCTGTATAGTAGATTTAAAGGGCGCTAAAATATGTCCCGCACGCGGGCGCCAATCAGCCTTGCGGGGGCCCTGACTCTTCTATCTTCTGTGGAACCAGACCATTTTCTAATATTACGCAACCATTAAAGTTTCTTTCCACTAATCCATCTCTTTCCCCATTAAAAACTAATCCCAAACAAAAGCCCAATCAATTCCTGCTTGCACCAAAATTTAATTTAAAAGGCTCCAAATTTGCTGTACTTTGTTTATTTACACAAGTCATCAACGATCAAATTTGCAATCCCACACCCACTCGATAAATGAGCACTTAATCTTCGTAGGATTTTGAGTTTTAAACACTTCATCAGAAGTGAACATTCATTTTTAATGTAAACACAGTTGATAATATTGAAGGGGCTATTTTAGAATATTCATAATACTTCCACCCAGCTTCTTGCTTATAACGAGCTTTACGCAGAGTCGAATTCAGATTATATCAATCAATTGAATTCAAACGCGGACAAAATATAATATATGTATTATTATGTCGACTGCCGCATTCAAACAAGTCGTTATTGTATTAATAATTCACGTGATTACATACCCTTATTCTTCTTTAAGTGCCATTTCCTTTAAGAAGATTGGCTATCTTGACCGTTGATACTGCTGCTCTAAACATCTCAACCTGTTTAACCAGGATACACGACGTCGGCCTATGCTTCTTCTGCCCAGTATCTCTGGATCTTTCCCTGTATAATGATCTGCAGCAACTCATATCTCTCACCTTTCATAACATGACCCAGATAGAGAAGACAATGTTCCTATTTTAATTGTCTTTAAATAGATCCTTTTCCTTTTTCATTATTTTTAAAGCGTAACATCTAATCTTATCGACCCAACTTATTTTTAAAATTCTTCTATAAACCCACATCTGGAACTCACCTATTCTCTTACTTATATCCTTTTTTAGCGTCCCAGCCTAAAATTCCATATATATAAGTAGTGGGTTCCTACGGTCTCCTCCGCATCCCACATTTCGCCCGCCATCGTTTTCTATCCACCCATTCGTTTTCGTCAATAGCTCTAGCTGCCATAGACTGTTCTATGCCTTTCTTCCATGTTTCTGTAGGCCTTCCTCTTCTTCTTCTATTTATGGGTGTGTAATTTAATGCTCTTTTTGGCCACCTTTCCTCTGACATCCTCATAACATGACCATACCATAGCAATTTCTTTGTTTCTATATGGTCAACCGTGGAATATAAACTATTTGTCCTTCGTCTTATTTCCTCATTTGGTACATGTTCTAATCTAGATACTCTGCATGCTCTACGTAAGTAATCCATTTCCGCTACTTCTATATTTTTTCTTTCCTTTCCTGTGAGTTGCCAACACTCTGCTCCATAAGTTATAATAGGTTCTACAATTGTTCTGTAGATTGTTAACTTTGTGTTCAGCTTCACCTTGTTAGACCATAGTAGACCATTTAAAATACGAGTTGCTTTCCTTCCTTGCTGTATCCTATGCTGTATGTCTCTTTTTGTAGTTCCTTCTTCTGATATTATGCTTCCTAAATATCTATATTCCTTACATTTCCTTATATTTCTTAACTCTAATTCCGGATCTTCGGTTTCCTCTCCTATTCTCAAATATTCCGTTTTCTCCATGTTCATACATAGGCCCCATTTTTCATATTCGATCTGTAACTTTCTTAGCATATAATCCATATCATGTTCATCGTTGGCAAGAATTACTTGGTCATCAGCAAAAAACAAAGTTGTTAAGCAGTTTTCTTCAATCATTATTCCCATCCCAGCAACTGTTTTCCTCCATTGCTCCAGAGCTTTCTGGATGTATATTTTAAATAGTGTTGGCGATAAGCAGCACCCTTGCCTTAAACCTTTTGTAACAGGGAATGGTTTCGATATAGATTTTCCCTGCTTAATACAGCTTTTCGGATTTTGATACATAAAATTCCATATAATAACAAAAAATAAATAACACCTTACGTCTCTTGTTGTGTCTTTGTAATGGTCATGAACTTCGTCTTTTTCATCAGAACCTGCAATTCTTCAACCGATTCTGCGATTACTAACGTATCATCGGCTTACCTGAGGTTATTTATAGGTTCTCCGTTTACTTTAATTCCACTTGATGTTTCCTTTAGTGCTAACTGAAGTATTTTTTCTAAATATAGGTTTAACGAGCAGCGGAGAAAGTATGTATCCCTGCCTTACCCCTCGTATTTAAATCCCAAAGTTGTTCAATATAAATCAAAAATGAATACCCATTTTCAATTTTAACCAATTTTTTAGTCTCAGCATCCGTTATGGCTTGCAAATTTTAGAGGCCTCGGAGGTGTAACCAGAGAAGGTTCCCATTGTTTTCAATCTGGTGGGATGTAGAGTAATATTTTTAATTAAAATGTAAAAATATTTTCAATTTCTTTGCAACACGAAAATGCAGCAGCTGCATAATACTCTGGTTAAATCGGAGAGTGCAGGAAGAGTCTATACCGGTTTCGGAGGTTTTTTCCTCCTCATCAGTATTCCTATATCCTCTTCTCTCCGATTTCCCCAGGTATCATACTTTTGGCCTTTCCGAATTGCAAAGAACGAAATGTCACGGATGAACTAGAGCCATTTACCGAAAAACAAAATAAGCTATCAATCGAAGTAGCACAGAAAACGACAATAAATATCGTTCCAATACCACCAGATTGACAACAGGTGGAATACTTTCTTTGGTTACAACCTCCTGAGATTTTCAAAAATTATAAATCATACAATATGCCGAGAAAATTACGATTAGAGAATTTTAAATAGTTCATAACCCATCTGATCAGCGTGGTAAAAGTTCCAACAAGAAAGATTCCTTAGTACTCAACAAAAGAGTAAATGGATTAAAATGTATAAAAATTTTGAATTTCTTTGCAACACGAAAATGCAGCATTTGCATTTTTAATATTATTTTATGTGCTATTAGATTGAAAACTTAGTCTTTTGTTCAATATAAGTCTAACTGATTCGTCAAATAGAGTTTTTTTTAAACTTTACTCATTTTTTATCCGAAATCATTACCGATTCTTCCATCTGGCTAACTGAGTGGTTAACACAATAATAGGTACTATGTGTTCTTTCCCTTTCTGTCCTTCTGCCATCTTATTGAGTGGTTACCATTTCGGCCTTAACCACCCTGATAACCTTAGGTTCCGCTCTGTGTTTGTGTCATTAATTAGTTTTATATAGACAAACGTATAGTCAAAAACTCGTAACGAATAATGTCAAAATTATTTAACTCTATAAACGGTGGTATCATTCATTTAAAAATCGAGTACAGCCTTTAGGAACATCTTCAGTTGAACGTAGATATTTGGTTTTTGCCCTACTAAGTTTTACATCTTTATTTGAGATCAATATTTTTCTTGATTTGGTTGTAGTCCGTCCCTGCTAGGTAATATTAATTTGAAATATATTTTAAATAACCGATGATTCCGAAAATATATAATTGTATGTATTATAGGTTTAGAATTAGTCCCTGAGAGAATTTTTTTAACTGAGGTTAACAAACTCTGGACTTTATTTAGATAATTCTATAAATTTATCCAGGATTAATTGGATCAATGGCGGAGATAGATGTTGAGATAGAGACGGGTCGATCGAGTTGCAGTTTTTTTTTTTTAATTTTCACATAAGGTTCCAATGCAATAAGATTTGTTTAGTGTAGGTATTATGGAAGAAAAGACAACGATTTTTATAGATTGAATTCGAAAAAATGTTTTGCCCCTCAAACTTCTATATTATTTAGTCACATCAATTATAAAGGGTGAGTTTTAAGCATGGAACGTCTCAATTATCTCGGAAATGGCGATTTTTATAGATTTTGGTGTGTAAGGGTCTTTTCCGAAACATCTGGAAAAATTAATATCGAGAAGAGAGTAAGACAGGGATGAGTCCTGTCATCTTTGCTGTTCAACGTTTACTCTAAGAATATATTTAAGAAAGCTTTGGAAGGCACCTCTAATGGTATAATTATAAACGGGCAATGTATAAATAACCTGCAATACGTTAATGACACGATCATTCTGGTAGATAATGCTAACGGTAAAGTAACGACAGCCTATAGAGAATTTGGAATTAAATTGAATACAAAGAAGACAAAAACGATGGTCATCAGCAAGCACCAAAATAGAAGGGTGAAGGTCAATGTTGACAGAACAGATCTGAAAACAGTAATATGAATAATATTTGGAAGTAACCTTGATGAAACTTGGGACCACTCACTAGAGATCAGAAGAAGTCTGGAAAAGACACGTATAATGTTTTACAAAATGCAAAAAGTTCAATGCAACCGCCAGCTGGATATCTCATTGAGAACTAAAATACTTAAGTGGTATGTTTTCTCCACCTTTTGAAAGGTGTTGAAGCCTGGACAATGACACAATCAATACAAAAATAATCCAAGCAATCGAACTCTGGTGCTACCGTAAAATGCTCAGAATATCCTATATGAGCCATACGACAAATACGGAAGTCTTGCGGAGGCTAAATAAGGAAAGAAAGCTTTTGATTATAATTAAAGAACGGAAAACATACTATTTTGGTCACATCGTAAGAAATCAAAAGTATGAATTGCTCCAACTTATAATCGAAGGCAAAAACAATAGCAAAAGGGGAACAGGAATAGGAAGCAACTCTTGGCTTAAAAACCTACGGCAATGGACGAATATTAGCTTCATAGAACTATTCAGGGCAGTTGCAAATAAGATTAAATGGGCAAATGTAATTGCCAACGTCCTTAAGGATGTTAAGGCACCGTAAGAAGAAGAAGAAGGGTGATTTTATTAACGTTTCGACGCCCAAGTCGGGTGTCGTTGTCAAAATACAAAATAATACTGTATTAATACTGTATTACTGTAAAGCTTGCAAATACGGTACACATCCTTGTCTGGCACAGTGGTATAGTTACACAGTTCAGTATGAGTGAGACATCAAATGAAACTTATGACTTTGCCGAATATCTTGGAAAAGTTGTAGAACAGGGCAAAAGATCAGGAAGACGCCAGAACTCGTCGCTGAAAGACCTGAGAAGATGGTTTGACCGCTCATCTACAGAAATCTTTCGTGCAGCAATTTCCAAAGCAACAATTGTCATTTGTAATAAGAAGAATACCTTGCTATTAAAGATCTATTAAAGATATGTACAATGTACAATGCTTATGATCAAAAGTTTGTCAAAAATGACTTAAAATTGTGAAATTGTACACCAATCGACGCAAAGTTACAAGAAGAGTTTAATTAATATTGCTTTCCAGTTCTCCTTCCGTCCACATTGGTTAAAAACCTAGGAATTACGAAGCCCAATTGCTTGTTGAGTTTCAAATTTAAACAGCTAGTGAAATAAATTGTAACACATTTTGTGAACGTATAGAAAACAAAAGCTTTGAGTGATTTATTCTTAAAAAACATCAAATAACGATCAAATCCATCATTTACATCAAATTTACTTTCCTAAAATCCTGCAGCAACAACTTTTTAATTGAATCGTCAAAATATGATTTTCATTTCTTCTAATCTCCCACTTGTTTTAACACGTTTTGGGTGAATATTAAAAAATGATGGATGACACCAAAAGCACCATTTAAGAGTTTCCCAGATTTTTTTAAGTTTGAGTATTAACGACCTCATCCGTTGATAAAAGACTTGACAGAAATCAAAAAGTAAACACTTCACCAATGGCGTATCCAAAGGAGGGGCAAGACTATAAATCTAAATAAAACATATTATAATAAAACAAAAGATACAGACCGTTTAGTTTTTGACTAGATATATAAGAGACTGAAGGAATTGTTAAAATCGGCAACGAAAACTAAACGAAATAGCTCTATTTTGCTGATGAAATTGATTCTCCGCCGTCGGCAACTTATACACTTTCTAATGTTTACATCTAGAGCGCATTGTGTTGCCATTTAAAGGGTGAATATCTAATTTAAATCTAAGCAGTCTGCATGAACACAATTTATACTATTTAAAAAATAAATTTATTTAGTTAAATTTATTTAAATCAGTAATCTGCAAACTAAACTTTAGTTTTTATTTCACGACTGCTATAGTTTGTAATGAAAAAAAGAGAGACAAAGTGCCTGAAAGCAAGTGCCTGAAAACAGAAAAATAGGGGACAATACATGTAGTCCAAGCAATGAAGCTTAAAATAGGACAAAACCTCGCAATTTTTGCAGAATGGATCGATTTGCTTAAAAATTTGAGAATAAGTAGTGAATAGTCCAAGGATCAAAATCTATATGATGCTGAAAGCCGCTTTTACCATGGGGTTGGTTGTCACCCCATCTCGGAGGTGGAAATTTTTTATTATATTTTGACCTCAAGAGTTAGTAAAAACATTAATTCTAAGCAAAAAAAGTTCTATATATTTTTTTGATAAAATTAATAGTTTTCGATTTATTCGCTATCGAAAGTGTTAGTTTTATATCGAAAAAATCAATGTTGTTAATAAGTTTTCGGCTAATAACTCCAAAAGTTTTCGTTTTATCAAAACAACTTTACTTAACAAAAATGTACCTTTTGAAACAATAAACAAAAAAGTTTCCTTTAGTTTTTTTTAAGACCAATAGTAATCAAGGTATACATTATTAAATGTAAGCTCTTCTTCGTCAAATGCTAAATACTGTACTTTCAAAGTCAAAAGACGGGAAAACTATTCATTTTTCGAGAGTAACTTGTTTAAACTAATTTAAAGCATTTTAAAATATCTATCAACAGAAATAAAAACAAAGTCTTAAGCTCAAAAATTAAGTGACGTATATTGAAAAGAATGTTAGTCCCTACTTTTTTCAGCGAAAAAGTGATCCGAAGCAACCTCCTAATCACCACCCTAATTAAAATTAGTCATTAACCTTATTTGGTCTTCTTTATTTTTATATTATTAATAGGTTCTACAAGTTTGACTGGCTTAGAATGATTAGTTTTTAAAAAAATGGAGTTAGAAGCGAATAACGATTTTTTGTAGTTTGAAAAAAAAATGGCTTTTTCTTCAGAATAGAAAGATTAGCACAGAGAAACGAAAAAATGTTTAAATACGAAATTGTAGCGTATCTAATTCTCAAAAAACTGGTTTGCAAAAATTTTTACTACAGTAAAAATTGAGTGAGCTATTGATAATTAAAACTTGTAATAACATGCAAAAACCACCTTTACCAACCCTTTCAAAGTCACCTCTTTTTGCGAGTGAGGATTTTAAAAAGAATTAATATTAATAGGCTTATATAACTTATAAATATCTACAAAATTCTATTTTGCCAAACTTTCTAAGATAAAAAATAGAAAAGTTACGGTTAAAAAATCAATATATATTTTTGAAAAAAAAAAGGAGAAATCCAATTGGAAGCATAATAATGTAAGTTAGCGATGTTGTTAGTCATTGGTCTTATTTATTCTTCTTTATTTATGTATTATGAATAGAATTATGTATTAGAAGTTTGACTGGCTTAGAAAGATTAGTTTTTAAAAAACTGGAGTTAAAAGCGAATGACGAATTTTTGTAGTTTGGTAAAAATGTCGATTTCTTCAGAATAGAAAGATTAGCATCACAGATACGAAAAAATGTTTAAATATGAAATTGTAGGTTATTTAATTCCCAAGAAATTGGTTTAAGAAAATTTTTTCTACGGCAAAAATTGAGTGAATCGTAAATTAGTATATTATTGAAAAACACTTATTTTTTCGATATAAAACTAACACTTTCGATAGCGAATAAATCGAAAACTATTCATTTTATCAAAAAAATGTATAGAACATTTTTTGCTTAGAATGAATATTTTTATTAACTTTTGCGGTCAAATTATAATAAAAAATTTCCACCCCCGGGATGGGGTGGCAACCACCCCCATGGTAAAAGCGCCTTTCGGCATCATATAGATTTTAATCTTTGCACTATCCACTACTTGTTCTCAAATTTTCAAGCAAATCGATCCATTCTGTAAAAATTGCGAGGTGAAAAGCTTCAGTTCCTGGACTAATGCTAAAAGTATGATTTAACATATTACTGAAATTTTAAGAGCCTGAAACACAACAACACGACTTCTATAAAGATATGAAAAAGAAATCAAAAATAGATGAGCGAACTAATAAAAACGAAACACATGCATAAGGAAAAGGTGACCACCTTAATAATGAACCATCAACATGAGAAATGACAACAAGCGAAGAAACAAATATTGAGAAGGGAGAGGTAAAGGTAGTATTAAGGAAATAAAAAAATAGAAAATTGCCAAGAGAGGACAGAAAATCGAATAAGCTCCTAACATTCGTCGAACTCAATCTGAACAAATAATTATAAAACTAATCCAAAAAATAATACAACAAACTAGAATACCTCGAGACTGGAGACCAAGCAAAACAAGGTTTTGGTCGGGAAGATCATGCAAGAGAAATCACTAGAATATAACAAACCGGCCTATTTGTGTTTCGTCTTTAAGAAGGTATTCGATAGGGTCAAATTTAAATCAGTTATCCACCTATCGTGAGAGAAATGGCTCTAGAAATTGTCAAAACTATCGAAAATATCAACCAAAACAACACAATAAAAGTAGGGGAAGAATTAAATGCCCAAGTGAATCTGGCAATGGAATAATACCTGACATAGTCCATAGTCATAATCTCATAATACAAAGGCTACTATAAACGGCAGTGATGAGAGAACTGAGAAGAATTACACAAAATAAGCTGAAAGATCTAAAGAGGAGTGAAGACATTTAACAGAAAAAATAGTAGAATAACCACATCAGTAGAATGGAATAGACCCTTGTGATCAATGACCTGGAAATGGGCATATGTAATAGCAACAGATAAATCATCTATCGGTTGAAGTATCGGACGAACGCGAAAAAAAATGGAATGACAACCTTCCATAGAGATGTCAATGATCAAGCAGAAGGTGCGCCAAGCCGGAGGTGCCAAGAAACAAGAATAATTCCTTATAAAGAAAGAGAAGAAGAAGAATTTATTTTTATTTACAAAATTAAAATATAGCAATAAATGACAGATATAACTGTCTTGTTAAAACAAGAAAGTGAGTGGACATACGGGAGAGATTTCTTTTTCCTGTACTGAAACAGTCTCATAATACAATCTCTTCATCTCTACAATCTATCTTAATTTCGTCGCCTAAAAATTTACATGTGCCTATGCAAAACATTTATATCTAATATTGAACATTTTATATTAACCTTACTGAGAGAATTTTTTATTAAAAAAGTTTGGTTATGTCACTGACCATACCTACTCATAAAAACATGGAACTTAAAGCATCCCTGGAAGCTACTAATCGTTTGACATATTACACCCCAACTAGTCAGACATTTATATAAGTGGCTTTTTAAGATGTTCCAGATGTGCTGCGCCTAATTTTCCACGTACAGGGGATGTACTAAAAATATGACATCGAAGGAATCATTATTATTTGTTAATTAGCAATTTAGCAGGACGATTTTTTAAAATGAATTGACTATTTTAAAGATTGTAGCATATTGATTGAAGCTAACTGATGACAATAGCGAACAACTTGTCTTTGTTATCTTTTCTATTAATTCTTTGATTAAGTCCTGTCCAGTTTTGACGTTGGATATGGCCTAACCAGCTCTTTGTGCTCTGACTACTATACTGTAATGATGTTAGGCTCCTTATATTATAGTTCGTCTAACTCTTTATTTGTTCTTTGTGCCCACTGATTCTCTTTCGCCAAATATCCTTCAAAGTATTTGTCTTTCCCATAGTTGTAACATTGATCGCTCAGTTTTTGTCACAGTCCAGGTTTCTCAGGCTAACTATTGGTCTTATTACAATTTAATAAGTTCTTAATTTAACTGCTTTTGATATATTTTTCCTTCTATTGAGGTATACATACAACGATTTCCTTACATTAGTCTTTTGTGTATTTCCTCCTGGATACTTGGTTTAAACTTATACATTGTTCCTTCATCTTTTGTTATCTTTACATAATATTCTGTTCAAATTCTTTGTATACGCCCATTCCATGTACCTACTTAGTTTTTGTTTCGTTTATATAGAGTCCCTTCTCTCGAGCTATTTGTTCTAATTATGTCTTTTTAATTCTTTCTTGGTTCTGGACAGAATTGCTACATCATCTGCTAATGCCAAACATTAATGTTTATTATGATATACAGTGCGCTGGAATAAGTTTTACCCCCCCCCTTATTATCTTATTCATTTTTAGCACATAAGCAAAACGCTCGGACAGGTCGATTTTTAAAATAATCGTATATTATAGCATCAATGTTTCGAACTTTACGCAGTTCCTATTCGGGTAACAGGCATAACTTTGATTTTTTTAAATGGGAAGCTACATCATGTGACACCATATTTAAAAGCTTTTGAAATACTGATTACAAACATGTATAATATTATAATCCTATTTGCGAGCGTAGGCGCAAAATTTCGGTCGAATTATTTTTAAATGCATTCATTTTGTTCGAATCCTGAGAAAACTAATGAGTATTTTTGAAAAATTTAAACGGAGAATGAAATATTACAGTATTGTCGAGGGTTGAAAGTCCCTAACAACTTTTATAATGTTTATTTTAGTAAGTATTTTAGTAAGGTAATTTTTATTTTAATAATTTTAATAACTATGATATTTATTATTTCAAATATATCATTCAAAAGAAACTTTTTGCTTAGTCTAGGCGACTTTCAGACCTCCGTAATAATGTAATCTTTCATTCTGCGTTTAAATTTTTCAAAAATACTGATTAGTTTTTTAAAATTAAAAATAAAATGAATGCGTTTAAAAAGAATTCGACCGACATTTTGAGCCTACTCTCTCAAATAGAAGTAAAGTATTGTACATTCTTGTAATCAGCATTTCAAAAGCTTTTAAATGAGGTGTCACATGATGTACTTTCCCATTTAAAAAAGTCAAACGTATGTCTGTCACCTGAAGAGGGATCTCATAAAGTTCGAAACATTGACGCTATAATATACTATAATTATTTTAAAAATCGACCTGTCCGAGCGTTTTGCTTATGTGCAATAAATAAATAACTTAATAAGGGGGGGGGGGGGGTAACACTTATTCCAGCGCACTGTATGTGACCTGATGTGTAACATTTCCGCTGTTATAGAATCACTTCCAGAGGACATAGTTGTTTTTAGATTCTGAATGATGATTTCAAATCCATTTGTGGATGGCGCTACAGTAGTTTTGCGTATTCATGGTTAAACTTGTGCATTCTTCATTACCGTGCCCTATATCTTCTTCATTTTCGTTATTTGTGCTTTCTGCATTGTCATTATTTTAACAATTCATTAAAATATTGTATCTATCGTCTTAATATTTCTTGGTCATCAAATATCATTTTTCCTTCTTTATCTTTGTAAGATAAAGAAGGAATGCATTTAATGCCTTGATGTAAATTTCTAATTAGATTATTTTTATAGCTATCTTCAGTATCGTTCAACTTATCTTTAAAAAAATTTTGTTTTTGTTTCGTAATGTTTATAAAATATTAAACATCACTGCTGTTAGTCTCTAAGAAAACTGACGAATAAAGGAAGGGCTAAATATTTCTTATTTTATTTTAATAGTTATATTGCTGCAGCAATTTAATATAACCGCCAGAAAATTGATCATGTTAATGTCCACAAAAAAGCCAAAATGTTTTTTTTGGCATGGGCATTTTCTATTCATCCAGTCACAACTTTTTTAAAAATGCATGGTTATAATTGAGAATCCAATAAGAAGAGTAGAATGGAATGACCAGATAAGCCGAATGACAACAAATAAAGTAGTAAGGACGGCGAGAGACGGTTCCCCAATAGAGAGACGATCAGTGTGAAGACCACGAAAAGGATGTAATGACAACTTTCTGGAGGCACATTGAAAAAACAGACAGTCATGTCTATACAAAAAGAAGAATGAGAAAAATAGTTATAGTAAACGTAATAGAAACAGTACATGCCGTTCTTATTGTTTACTATTTTTTACACAACTTGAACAGTGTTCCTTGACCGTGAGCTCATAACCCCTCAATAAACCGTGCTCTCCTTTTCAAAACCTCTTATGCCTGTCATTAAACCGTAGATCAACCCGAAATAATTATTTAGAAATGAGTTCCGATTTTTATGAGTTCGTTGGTGGTTGGCGAAACGCAAGGAGGTACAAATAAGAAACAAAGAAAAATGAAAAAGGAAGAAGAACGCACATATTCAAAAAATAAATTAGCTCAGTTTATTGTTCACGCCGTGATTCGTACGCCAAAAAGCCAAAAAACAACAGAACATCGTTTTCTTGTCGGACTTGTTGTTGGCTAACAAAAATTTTATTAGTGCATTTTGGCGGTGTAACGGGTGGTCCTCAGAGGCGTGCCATAACGATGACATAAATAAATATACTAGAGTTTCACGATATTCGATAAAAATATCGATATTGTATTGATATCGTATCGAAAACCAATACGATACCGATACAATACACACCTTAGCAATATTAATGTCGATACGATACTCATTATCTGAAATCAATACAATACTCTTGCATTGTCGATACGCTTGCCTCGATATTATTGAAAATATCGATATCGAGAGAAAAAAAATAAATCGCCACAGTTGTTTAATTATATTTCGTGGAATAGGCATTTAGATAAGTGATCTGCAACCCAAGCATCAGCCGTTATAATATTTTACACTTGAGTGCTTGAAATTGAAGCTCTTGAGAGTGACTAAATGACTGTTATGATTACACTGTCTATATAGCCCTGTAGCCAGGGGGGTACAACGGCCTCCTTTATTCAGATGGACTTACCCAAGTTTTTTTATGTATTTTGAACCGTAGAACAGGAATTTTTTGAGTAACAGTTGATGTGCTTACAAGTTTTTTCTTAGGATGCATAGTTTTCGTAATAAACGCGGTTGAACTTTCAAAAATTCGAAAAATTGCAATTTTTGAACGCGAATAACTTTTGATTAAAAAATAAAATTGCAATTCTGCTTACCGCATTTGAAAGTTCAAGTCAAATTTAATCGGTTTTGATTATTTTTATTGCTAAAAATTTATTATTTTTATTGAAAAACAAAGCTAGAAACAGATAGTGTTTCCCGTTGCCAATACATGCGTTTTAACGCATTCTACGTACAGTAGAAATTTTTAGCAACACAAATAATTAAAATCGATAGATTTTGACTTGAAATTTCTAATGCAGTAAGCAGAATTGCTATTTTATTTTTTAATCAAAAGTTATTCGGTTTCAAAAATTGCAATTTTTCAATTTTTTGAAAGTTTAACCGCGTTTATCTCGAAAAATATGCATCCTACGAAAAAACGTGTTAGAACATTTTTTGCTTATAATGACCCAAAAAATACAAAAAAATGTTTGGTTTTGCGAGAAATCGCTGTTATGTAATT
Source organism: Diabrotica virgifera virgifera (assembly GCF_917563875.1). Lineage (NCBI taxonomy): Eukaryota > Metazoa > Arthropoda > Insecta > Coleoptera > Chrysomelidae > Diabrotica > Diabrotica virgifera. The sequence continues at coordinate 14,211,402 of NC_065445.1, forward strand.
CCTCAAGTTCTTTTTTCATAACAATCTTATCGACATCCGGATCAACTGTTACCCAAAAAATTCGTGTTCTACGGGTCAAAATACATAAAAAAACTTGGGTAAGTCCATCTGAATAAAGGAGGTCGTTGTACCCCCCTGGCGACAGGACTAATATCATGTCGCATTTGTGGCAATATTATGGAGTAAATGATGATGACGCAAAAATAATTTTCAACAAAAATAATGAATTGCGATTTATTCCGAATCTCCGGGATTTCCCTATCTTTTCAAAAGTAGTTTTTAAACAATAGATACAGAATTAGTAAGTATAAAGGTAGACTTCCGCACCAAGCGACCAAGACAGGAGACCGCGACAGGCGACAGATAGGTCGCGATTAGACGATAGTTGGTCGCTGGTCTCGGTCGCGGGCTGCAGAACTACCCTGATATAATTGCATTGAGAGCAGTCGTGGGGAGACCTCGCCTATCTGTCGTATGTCGCGGTCTCCTGTCTCAGTCGCTTGGTGCGGAAGTCTACCTTTACTCGTTTCAAAGAAGCATTCAGCCATATTCAATTTTTATAAGAATCTATAAGTTATGAGAAATATTTGTAATATTTTTAGAGTAATGCCTATTTACCAAGCATGCCAAAGTGGGCATAAAGACTAAAGAGCCTACACAGCTCAGATGTATAATTATTCTTTTTATGTCGATATTTTATCGAGTATTGTATCGATCTCGTATCGAAATCAATATCAATACGATATTTTTATAAGAAAGTATTGCCGATATCAATACTCGATACGATACTTCATTGGAATAACCAATACAATACTCAATACTTAAAAAGTATCGATCTTGAGGGGGTTAATACTAAAATTTAACAAAACACCTACTTGTACATTATCAAAAATACAAGAAGAGAAGGGGATAGTTACTGCTTGTCTTCTTCTTGTAGTATCTGATGATCATGGCAAGTTTCATTTTGTTTACAACTGGCCGAACCGGGACTTCAGTCATCTTATTGAACAAAGGTCTTAGGTTATGGAACCAGGAAATGAATACGTCGTTGTCCCAGGCCAAATATCTTCAGCCCAATAACCAACTTCTATAAACCACATCCCTCAGTAGTTCTCAAAATATGTGGGGAGCTTCAGATCTTCAATCTGCGGAGAGCTTCGGAATTCGTCATTCTGAACAAACCAAGACACGTTGAATGAGGAGCACTCGCGAATCATGATTTACAATGTATAAACTTTGTAAATAATGATTTGGGATTTGCAATGCATATACATTGTAAATTATGATTTGGGAGTGCTCCCTGTAACATTCAATGTGTCTTGGTTTGTTTATTTCTAATGCATCTTTATTGTGATTGTAGTATAGCTTCTGGGACGTAGAAATAGAACAAGAGATTAAAAATAAAAGAGAGAAGTATAAAAAATTTCTGAACACAAGGACCGACGCCGATAAGGTAGAATACAAGAGGGTCCAAGCTAAAGTGCGAAAAATGATATGCCAAAAGAAGAATGAGGCTTGGGAGCAAAAGTGTAACATGATTAACACACATTTAGGAGGACGGAGAAGTACAGAAAGTTGGAAAGTATTAAAATCGCTACGACAGGAAAAGAAAAGAGATATAATATCAGCAATCACACCGGATCAATGGGACGAATATTTTGAAAAACTCCTAAATGAGGACAGAGCGGAATTTTTAAATAACAGTGATACCAGCAATGTAAATATCTTAGCCTCACCATTATGGGTAACAACAAAAGAAGTAGAAGAAGTATGTAAGTTTTTAAAAAATAACAAAGCACCAGGACCAGGGAACATACCAGCTGAACTAATAAAATATGGCACAACAAAATTATATGAAAACCTGGCTAAACTCTTTCAAAGATGCATCAACGGAGCGGAAATCCCAGAAGAATGGAAGACATCATGGATATCCACCATACATAAAAAAGGCAGACGGGATCAATGTGACAACTACAGAGGCATCGCTGTAACGAACTCGATCAGCCGAATATACGGAAAACTGATTAAAAATAAAATCGAAAACGAATATAAAGATATAGAAGCTGAAGAACAGGCAGGATTCAGGGCAGGGAGATCAACGGTTGACCATCTGTTTTGTATTACACAGATTATTGAGAAGAAACTGGCCGTCAACCAGGAGGTGCATCTGTTATATGTGGACTTAAGAAAAGCGTATGATAGCATCCCACAAAACAAATTATGGGAAGCATTAGAGAAAACCAATATAAGCGCAAATTTAATAACAGCGACGAAACAATTGTATACCAAAACTGCATCAAGGGTGAAAGTTGGAAGCAGGCTATCGAGAGGATTCCAAATTAGCAAAGGCCTAAAACAAGGGTGCTGCCTTTCACCGACATTATTTAAGATCTACCTCGAACAAACTCTAAAACTTTGGAAACGCAAATGCAAAAACATGGGATTACCGATCAGCAACAATACAATATACACTTTGTCATTTGCAGACGACCAACTTGTACTAGCGCAAGACTACGATGATATAGAATATATGACAAGGAAATTAATAGAGGAGTACAAAAAAGGTGGTTTGGAAATAAACATAAAGAAGACCGAATATATGTGTATCGGTGGGACACAGCAGGACCTTACACTGGGGAATGGCGAAATTATTAAACATTGCGACGCATATAAATACCTTGGTATGACCATCACACAAGAAGGAAGCGTAGACCGGACGATAGAAGAAAGAAACAACCAGGGAAGAAAAGCAATTACCCTTCTCAATAGCATCCTCTGGGACCAGTCAATATCAAACAACAACAAACATAGAATATACAATACAATTGTTAAGAGTATAATCACTTACAGCAGTGAAGTATGGCAAATAAAAGAAAGATACAAGAGAAAACTTGAAGCAACAGAAATGGATTTCTGGAGGCGCTCAGCAGGAAAATCAAGATTAGAAAGGGTAACCAACAACAGAATTAGGGAAATAATGAATGTGAAACACACAATAGTAGATGACATTAGTACCAAACAGCTTAGATGGTATGGACACGTACAAAGAATGTCCGAAGAACGACTCCCGAAACAAATCCTAACGTGGACCCCTCATGGTAGACGAAAAAGAGGAAGACCCCGCCTGAGTTGGAGAGAAGGCATAAATCGAGAAATGAGAGAAAGAGAATTGGATGAAGACCTTTGGATGGACCGAAGTGAATGGCGACTAGGCATCGGAAGACGTAGGAGAACGTTTTAAAACCGATATATATATATATATATATATATATATATATATATATATATATATATATATATATATAGTATAGCTTCTTCGTAGACACGTCCGACAGAATCTCTAGCAAATTATGCTAAATAAAATACAAAGATTGCGCTAGGCAGGGCACCTTAAAAGAAGATAATAACAGAATACGCAGTAGAACGCTTAGTGAAACTATGTATATTGGGACGTCGCGGCTAGTAGGAAGATCAATGAAGAAGTGGATAGACGAAGTGAGAACAGTTGCTAGAAAGATATTGAGAGTGGATAGGTCAAGGGAAGGGATGCTTAGAGGCGGATATGCTGGGAGAGGCAAGGCCGCAAGGGTCCGAGTTGGTGTGTAGCGCCATAGGAGAGAGGGAGGTAGCATTTAAGTAGCCGATATTTTGTGTTTAATTAGGGAATCCAACGATCGATCTGTCAAACTATTCCAATATGTCTGGCGGCTGGCATGAATACATTGAAGGCATAATATGATAGTACAGTGTTATTTTAGTATTTGAAAGTAATTTTCGTATTTTATGTCCGTGTAAATATTGCTAAATACTTCTGTGACATAGTAAAAAATATTGCTTACGTCAATAAACTTTAATAAGTAGTTAAAAAGTTTTAATTAAGTAATTTGGAAGATTGAAGAAAGCTAGGTTAACAAATTTTATGTTTTATAAGTTTAATAAAAAATAATATTGAGCATCCCTAAAATTAGATTTTAGGTATAATCATCGGGGTAATATACAGGGTGTAACAAAAATACAGGTCATAAATTTAATCACATATTCTGGGACCAAAAATAGTTTGATTAAACCCAATTTACCTTAGTACAAATATGCACACAAAAAAGTTACAGCCCTTTGAAATTACAAAATGAAAATCGATTTTTTCCAATGTATCGAAACCTACTAGAGATCTTTTATTGAAAATAGACATGTGGCATTCTTATGGTAGTAGTATCTTAAGAAAAAATTATAGTGAAATTTGGACACCCCATATAAATTTTATGGGGGTTTTGTTCCTTTAAACACCCCCAAACTTTTGTGTGCGTCCCAATTTAATTATTATTGTAGTACCATTAGTTGAACACAATATTTTAAAAACTTTTTTGCCTCTTAGTACTTTTTCGAAAAGTCAGTTTTTATCGAGATATTTTGAATATTTGTCAAATCCACCACATATTTGTATATGGCTAAGTACGATTATGGAGACTTGGTAATACAGTGGAACCCCGATAAGTCGGCCCCCGATAACCCGGAAGTCCGGCTAACCCGGACCGATTTTCATCAGATAAACATTTACATTATTTTGTATTTTGACAACGACCCGATTTGGGCGTCGAAACGTTAATAAAAGTATTGTTCAATTTAATTGTGGCTTATTTCCCATCAAAATAGTTAATTATCAGACAAACCTTTTAACAATAAAAATGTATGTAATATAATATTTGAGAGATAATGTGTATGTGTGTAATTTGAACCATAGGATAGTAAAAATGACTCATAGCAGACGCCGCAGAAACAACAGGCACCTGTCTGTAGTACCTATTCCTTTTTATTTCAAACTGTCTTAGCATTGTTTAGGAAAGACTATTTAAAAAATTCTTTTATAAACAATGGTCTTTAGTTTTCACTGTTCTTAAATAACATTACATCGTTGTGATTGTATTGTGTGTCTTGTATTGTTCGCTTCCGTTTGCTTACGTTTGTGTTTTTAGTAATTTTGATGTGTAGGTACTGTGTATATTTATAAATATATTTCATGTTATTTCAATTCTAACGGAGTTTATCTGTAAGTATACCGTATTTTATTAATGTTTACCATATTCTCCGGCTATCTCGGATTTTCGATAACCCGGATCGGCCGCGGTCCCGATTAATCCGAGTTATCGAGGTTCCACTGTAATACGAAAATTTATTTATGATTTACATTTTTAGGTATATTTTGAACCATATTAAAAAAGAAGTCACATCTCGATAAAAAGTGCCTTCTCGAAAAAATACAAAGAGGCAAAAAAGTTTTAAAAACACTGTTTTTAACTAATGATACCACAGTAAAAGTTTAATTGGAACATACACAAACATTTGGGGGGTTTAAAGGAACAAAACCCCCATAAAATGTTTATGTAAACATATTAAATAAGAAGCTGCAACTCGATAAAAACTGCCTTATCGAAAAAATACTAAGAGACAAAAAAGTTTTAGAAATATTGAATTTAACTAATGGTACCACAATAATCATTTAATTGGAACGTACACAAAAGTTTGGGGGAATAAAGGGGAACAAAACCCCCATAAAATTTTTATGGGGTGCACAAATTTCACTATAATTCTTTTTTAAGATGTCCCTGCCATAAGAACGCCACATGTCCATTTTCAATGAAAAATCTGTAATAGTTTTCGATATATTCGAAAAAACCGATTTTCATTTTGTAACTTCAAAGGGCTGTAACTTTTTTTATGTGCATATTTGTACTAAGGTAAATTAGGTTCATTCGAACTATTTTTGGTCTCAGAATATGTGATTTAATTTATGACCTGTATTTTCGTTACACCCTGTATATTTTATTATTTTAGGTACCTAGTAATACCACATTGTATCTTAAATTTGAAATTTTATTTAAATAAAGTATCCAATAAAATCGCTTGTGTGCAGTGTTGCCAGAGAAATTTTTGTAAATGCACCGGAATGACTGGAATAGTGACAGAAAGTACTAAACCAACACATTTTGTACAAAAACTTAAAAAAACGTCGTTTAATATTATTTGAAGCAAATTTCTTATGTCACAAAATTTTAGGTTTTTACTTTAGGAGACTTTAGTATCGAAAATTTGGTTGTTAATTTTATCAAATTGGTACAATTGTAACAACTCTGGCAACGCTGAATTGCCTGCCAGTCGTCCTGTCATTAAAAATCACGTGGTTTGGATTGCCTAATTGTAGGTCTCGACTTATGCTGGGGCCACAGTAACGTCTAATGCCGTTAATTAACGCATTGTTTGCATTACAGAGATGGCAAATAATGCGTTAATTAACGGCATTAGACGTTCTTGTGGTCCCAGCATTATAGGTACTTACTTACCTATTTGTGATTTAATAAAGCATATTTTGATTGCCGTTTACCACATTCCACGTCATTTCTTCTTGTCGTACAGGTATATCTTCTTCACTAAGGTCTCATTTTTTTATTGTATGGTTTTTATTTGTCCGTTCCACTGTAATATAGGACGTTGCGAGTCGTATTTTCCTCCTATTTGGTTTCCATTCCAAGTTCTTTTCGGTGGTCTTGTCCCGTGCATTCTTGGCATATGTCTATACCAGAGTAATTTTCATTTATCTATTTCATAATTTAGTCTCTCCTTTACATTCATTAGTTTGCTAATTCGTCCATTTCTCACTTTGTCCATCAGTATTAATCTGCAGATTCTTCTCTGTTCTCTAGAACATCACGTCCATTGCATTTATTCTGTTTTCATTATTTTATAATATCATTAATATTTTGTATTTCGATAACAATTTGGGAAGTGGAAGTCGAAACGTCAATAAATTTCATTTTTAACTTAAATTGTGGCTTATTTCCCAATAAAATAGTAAATTATTTTATTTGTCATCCACGTCTCTGAGCCATACGGTGAGCAAGCTATTTTCGTTAGTTTCTGTCTTGGTACTTTCTCGAAGGTTTTTTCAATGTCAATAAATGTTAAGTGTATTTTTCTCTTGCAGCTTTTTTTATGTTATCTGTTTTAAAGTAAATATATGATCCTGTATACTCCTACCACTTCTAATCCACTTTGTGCTTCGTCTAATGTCTGTTCTGTCATTATTCTTAACCGTTTGTTCATTATTTTTTCTAAGATTATGGATGTACATATCAACGACAATCCTTGGTAGTTATTACATTTTCTCCTATCTCCATCTACTTGTTTGTATCTTATTTTTCTTCAGCCTTAAGTAATCCAACTTTGGACGTAGGCCTCCCCCAATTCAATCAAGTGTTTTCTATTTTGCACCACTTACTTCCAGTTGTGTCCTGCAATCTTCTTAATGCCATCAACCCATCTCACTTGTGGCCTTCCTCTGCCTCTCATTCTTAACCATGGTCTCCATTGTTGTATTTTGTGCTTCCATCTTTTATCCTTCAGTCGGGCATTGTGTCCTGCGAAGCCTCATTTTAATTTTGGCATGTTCTCCTGAGTCCTTTACTTTGGTTTTGCTTCTAATCCAGTTGTTTGTTTCTTTGTCTCTAAGTCTCACCCGAGCATTGATCTTTCCATCGCTCTTTATGCCTTTATTATTTTATCCATATTGGCCTTGGTGAGTGTCTACGTCTGTGAACCACACGTGTTTATAGGGAGGATACACTGATCGTAAACTCTGGTTTTCAAATATTGTTCTTTTTGTATATGGATACTACTAGTAACACTCTCCAATCTTCCGGGATGTCTTCATTTTTCCATATTTTGTTCTTTATTTTTAGTAAGACTTATTTTCCATTTGTTTCCATGCTGTGTATAAGTTCTGCTTTTCTATTCACTCCAGGTGCTTTTCCATACTTCAACGTTTTTATTGTTTCTTCTAGTTCTACCTCGTTTATTGAGTTCTCTGTGTTCTGTTCCAATATATTATTTTATTCTTCATTAATGTCGTTTTGGGTTCTATCCGCTAATAGTTCTTCAAAGTTCAAAGTGTTGTTTTTCATCTTTTAACTATTTGTTTTGTTCCTATTAGTAATTCTCCATTTTTATCGTTAATGCCGTATGTTTTTTGTGTTCTTTTCGGCTTCGTGATTCTGTGTAGAATAGCTTTTGGATTCTTTTGCTATCTTCTCCCATTTTATCTTCGAATTTTTCAAAATTATCAAAATTATCCATAAATTGCTAATAAAACTATGTAATACACAAATAAGTTTTTCATCTGTACCCCTTTGTGTTAACGATAGGTCCGTCCATGGCGGTCCTTTGCACGGGTTCACGTGTGAAATAGGAGGCGGCGAGCTGTGCAAAGTCGATTTCCGATCAGAGTAGGCGCTTAGACCGCGCCATATCAAATTATCAAGCGGTCGAGCGGTCCACAACAAAAGAGCATCGTTATCGCGCGGCCACGTTGTTCTCGTGCTGTTTTTGCGACCTGCCGTGACGTCATTTTACTATTGTCTACGGCAGGCCGAGGCTGAGTGTTTTTGTCAATTGCAAAATTGGTTTATTAGCAGAGTGAAAAGGGAAAGGGCAATTCGACATAATCAGAGCAGAATTTATTTTATATACGGGCCTTCACAACTGAATGTTCGGACTTGAAAGCTTGATTTCTATAAACTGTGAATGGTATTGTTGAAAGAAAATAAAAAAAAATATATTGCAGAGTATAGCGGCTACTAAATGATCGGAATTATCTAGTTATCGTGTCGAAAATAAATAATTTTGACATTAACTCATCATAAGTCGTAAGTTTCTTGACAGTTACTTGTAATAAAACTTTAGCGAAAAGCTCTGATAAAATATTTATCCAAAAATGGCCAGTGGAAGTGCAAAACATACTAAATTTCGTCAATTGAGAATTAAAAAATATTATCAGGGTAAAAACTAAAAAAAAGAATTGCTGAAGGATTAGATCTGGCTAAGTCTATTCGCGGTGTGACTTATCCCCTGTTCCAGTGTTCCCGTACATCAAAGTTTGTCCGACTAGACACCGTTAAGCTATTAACAAATTTTCAGCTTGCTATTAATAAACTTTTTTTTTTGGTCCGGATCCTATACGTAAATAAGAATAGCCGTGAATATTTTTTATTTTACGATAGATATTATCACTAATATTTTTTTCGTTTTGTTGCAGGTAAGTGGTGGGAGAGTTTGCTTTAATTTTTCGAAGTAAGTTTTAAATGCTTAGCTAAAATTTAATCTAATAAAGAAATGTTCTCACAAGTCTTAAAATCCACATTCTGCTGCTAATGGCAGTGAAATCACTTATTATATTGTTTTACTCTCGTGTTCACTATGAATCCAGTGCCTAAGTGTTGAAAATCGTATCTATAGTTTCTTTTTCCAATATATTGCTTCCAATCAACCTCAGGACCTTCTGGCAAACATGACTAAGAGCCCTTTTTCTTTAGGATGTTTAAGTATAAAATAGAGGTACCTAGAGAAAAAGTGAGCATTATGGAGAATAAGTGAAAGAAAGCAACAAACGAAAGGGTAAAATAAAAAAAATCGAATTAAGTGATAAGGATTAAAGTATCGGAAGACAAGAAGTAAATAGTGTGTTAAATAGTTTGTTTATCAAATTTGCTTTAGTTTGTATATCGTTCGAATTCAGTTTTTACTTAATTTATTACATCTGAAATCTGATGCTGTTTAGATTTTTAGATCATGCATTGTTACCTTACTGTGAAAGAACTTTGTTATAATCTTTCAGTTGCGGTAAACACACCATCCTACATACGTTGTTTAATTGTAACATAACTACCTTAAATCAGTTTACTCAACTCTCATAAAAGCGAACACATCCCAAGTTCCTCTTAATTCTTCCAAAAATAAAAGCATCCCCGACAAAGATTAACTCTCTTCAGAGATAACAAACACCTAAAACTTCATCAGACTTCCTCGAGACTGGCGCGAAGCAAATAGGGCCTCTTGACGATGCTCGTATATCTCCACTTGAATTTCGGTAACTGATCATTATCCATCTTTCTCTTTCAACACCTTGTAGCGTATCTAAAGTATTTTAGAGACCCTTCTCTGCTATTATAGCCCAGTAAAATGTAGCCTCGTATAAACGAGACACTTTAAAATTTTGAAGTAAACCATCGATGACACATAACTTCAACTTCAATTGAAATTATAATTGAACATGAATAATAACGCAAACTCTAAGTTAAACGTACTTTATTCCACGCTTAAAAATGATATTATTTTTATGCGAAGTACCATGAAACACAAAAATTTTATTAAAAGACTTAAAAGCTAAAATATTGGACAAGTTTTGGCCCAACACGAGTCATCATCAGCAATAACAGGAAACAAACTGACCAACAGGAAGGAGGAATAATCAATTAGGCTCAATCAAATAAAATCCACCTACACATTAAAATTAAGTTAAAACTGATGAAATGGTTTACATTTTTTGATTCTGGAAAAGTGGATGGTAGAGAAATACTTTGAGAACGTGCTCTTCTAGAGGATCCATCTTTTTCTTCCTTCTGTTGGCCGTTGTCCTCCTTCCTGTTGGTCGGTTTGTTTCCTGTATCGTGTTGGTGTGAAACCCGTCCAATATTTTAGCCTTTCAGTGTTTTAATAAAATGTTTGTGGTTTATCTAAGGCAAGCCGCACACCAACGAAACATGAAAGGAAAAACATGAAACATGAAACGTAAAACACGTTTCATGAAAATTAAACACGGCTAAAAAAATATTGAAGTCCGCCTACCAATGAAACGAGTGTGATTCATGCTCATAACACATTTTTATTTTCGTAAAGCTTCATAAATGGCCGGACGTCTATTTGCTTAGCACTGTTTTATTTCCATGAAACGTGATTGACGTTTCATGTTTCTTTGATGTGCTAGATGTGATAGAGTTAAGTACTTCATTATCTCTAGACCACATTTGAGGAAAATGGATACTTCATTTCGTATTGTGTTTATATGATAGGCAATATATTATGTTTGTTGCTTCTATTCAACATGATTTCAGACATATCATCACTGTAGGTGACTGTAGATTAATTGAAGAAAATATATTTATCTACTCTATGTCATATTCTACATATTATCGGTAAGAGGATGCAAGCCGCACAAAATAGAGATACATGGAAAGAGCTGAGGGAGACCTATGTCCAGCAGTGGACGCGTACGGGTTGATGATGATGTCATATTATGTATAAGTTTTTAGTTTGTGAAAACTGTCATTATAGATAGCAGTGCGTGAAGGGTTTAAAGTGTGCGTGAAGTAACAATGTATTTTAAATGGGATTTACTTTTCCGCACACTTTCAATGGGTTTTTTGGCACACTTTCATATAATCAAATATCCTTAACTTTCGTGTTGTCATGGTGATGACAATATGAGCAATGACAACAAAATTTTTGATAGTTTTGTGGTTTGAAAGTAGTTAGGATTTTTAAATGTCAAAGTTCTAAAATTTGTAGAATAGAAATGAATTCCAGTGACGAAGAGTTACAGTTTTTTTATTTGTTTATCGTAGAGTAGATAAAATATTGTATGAAACTGTGCGTGAAGTACTTTTTGCGAACTCGCTCCGTTGTCGCTCGTGCTCTAAAAATCGCGTGCGTTCGCAAAAAGCATACTTCACGAACTGTTTCATAATAGTTATTTATGAAACAGTTATTTATAATAGTTATAGCGAGTGCTATACATCGCGTAAGTTCGCAAAAATACTTCACGCACAGTTTCATACAATATTTTATCTACTCTACGATAAACAAATAAAAAAACTGTAACTCCTCGTCACTGGAATTCGTTTTTATTCTACAATTTTTAGAACTTTGACATTTAAAAATCCTAACTACTTTCAAACCACAAAACTGTCAAAAATTTTGTTGTAAGTCATTGCTCATATTGTCATCACCATGACAAGGCGAAAGTTAAGAATATTTGATTATATTATGAAAGTGTGCCAAAAAACCCATTGAAAGTGTGCGGAAAAATAAATCCCATTTAAAATACATTGTTACTTCACGCACACTTTAAACCCTTCACGCACTGCTATCTATAATGACAGTTTTCACAAACTAAAAACTTATACATAATATGACACAGAGTAGATAAATTTTCAACCATTTTTAACTTCATTTTGCGAACATGTATGTATAATTATTGCCGAATATTGTTTTTTTTTAGTCAAAGTTGCTGATTTATTGACAGACTACACATCATTGTCATTATCAATGGCGTTATAACTCTTCTTAAGTTGACTATAAGTTGGCAGATGACGAAAACTGATCATCATCTCTTCAACTTCGTCTGCATCTGGAACGCTACAAACATCTTCACATTCTTCACCATCTTTTTCTTGAAGTGCCATTTCGCAATCGGAGGTTGGATATCACCATCACTATCTCTTTACTTGCCCACGCGAGCTCATGAATTTCCCCAGCCTCCCATCCCCAGGGGAACCATGTTCAAACCCAAAGTATTTCCATCCCCACCCTTTCCTCTCCCAACGCCCAAATCAACTCGCCAATACGCACTAGCCAAGCGTGGCGTTTTAATGGCTTATAACCCCAAAAGCTCTTTTCCATAAAAGACGAAACTACTGGACGGCCCTCTGTCTCCGTCAGCTCCAACACCCCCAACCATGGTAGCGGTTTAAACAGGGTTGGAGCAGAGGGTGCTAAGAATCGCCAGGAAAAAATTAGACTACCACAAAGAACGACAAATGCATATTAGTTCATATAAAGTTAGAACTCTTATATCGGATAAGAAGATGATGGAACTGGAGTAAAAGCTCAAAACAACAAAATGGGTCATCATCAGTCTCAGCGAAGTAAGACGAAGAGGAGAAGCCAAATTACTCTTAAATCAGGACACTTTCATTTTATGGGAGAAGATTACACTTCAAATGGTGAAGTTTCATTCATAATACATAGAAAGCACAAAAAATTTACATAGTTAAAATTAACAGCATAAGTATACCTTATAAGTTAATCCAGACTTATCGACTTAACGACTATCAACTCGGATGAAGAATTTGAAGAATTTTATGAGGATTTAGAAACAGCGATACATGCTACACCAGCATATTGAACAATAATAATGGACGACTTTAATGCGAAAATGGGCTCTAAACAAGATGATTCGGAAGTAGCAATGGGAAAGTGTGGATATGGGGAAAGACATGAACGAGGGCACAGACTACTCAACTTCTTCATCCAGGCAAATTTATCCACGATGAACTCTCTTTTCGATAAAAAGCCTCAGCACAAATGGACATCAATAATCCCAGAAGGCAGTGTCAAAAACGAGATACATTTTATCATGACAAACAGAAAAGAAATAATTTAAGACATTGAAGTACTCAACAAATTTTCGATAAGAAGCGACCACAGATTAGTCCAAGCAAACATACGATTAAATGTCAAGTTGGATAACAAGATGATCTTAAAAGCACAAAAAAATGGGTTCCCCCAGTGTTGCTGACGACTAGAGTGTCGTTGTTGTTTTCTGGTGTCTGGGGACAGACAAGGGCTCAATGAATAAAGAAAAGAACAAGAACAACCAAATAAAAAGTTACTGATTGAAGGAAAATGACAGGGAAATCACGGAAACAGTCGCCAGACAATCTGTGAAACTGAGAAATATGTGGCAAAACATAAAGCAAATAAAGGACGAAGAAGAAAAATATCTTTCTCCAATGTTATAACAAGGCATATAAATAATTATTATTTTTTCTCCTTATTCGTTTTTGTAATTTTTGATAGTGTACAAGTATAGCCATCTACTACCCCTTCGGAGATGTAAATTCTAATGGTCTACTAGTCCAGAGAAATAAGATTTTTCTCGTGACACCTCCCCCTCCAGGCCGAAACCAAATTTTTTGAGTAGTATGGACATCTATATTAATAACCTATATGTTTCCTGCAGCCGATTTTGATGATAATAGTTATAAACAAATAAAGATAAAAAAACAGTAAATTTTCGCTTTTTTTTGTCTACTACTAAAGAGTAAATCATTCTAAACAAATTTGAGAATAAGAAACTCATAAATCATATAAAAAGCTTCAATCTGGCGTTCTCTGAATATGTCCGTCCTTATTTGTTGCTGAGAAAATTGCAAAATAATTAATAATTTTTGAGATTTTATAAATGTTCATAACTTATATAATAATTTAGTTAGAACTTTCTTATTACACGAAATGCTGAGACTTCTTGTGCTTAAATTATAGTTTAAATTTCAAAGCAATTGGACAAATAGTTTAAAAGTTATTTAATGTGATTATCCTAAATTCATTTTTTTTGCAACACTATAAGTCACAAAATTATGAGGTTACGGAAATACATCGGACAGTTTATGGAAGAAAAACATTTATACTATTAACTTAATTAAAAAAAATGACAAAAAATAATTTTAAACAGTGTAAAATTATTTTGCAAAAACATGTCGATTTTTTGCTTACTCAAAAACCATTAGAATAACTTTTTAACTGTTACCCGTAGAATAATTATTTTTTCATATTTAGAAAGACTGAATTTTTATACAAATTTAGAAAGAAAAACAATTGTCCTAGGACAATTAGGGACGAAGTTAGCCCCCCCAACTTTTTTTAATTCACATGTTCTTGCAAAATAATTTTGCAATGTTTAGAATTATTTTTTGTCATTTTTTTTAATTAAATTATAGTGTAAATCTTCTTATTTCATAAACTATCCAAAGTATTACTGTAACTTCATCATTGTCTGATTTATAGTGTTGCAAAAAAATTAATTTGGAATAAAAAAATTAAATAACTTTTAAACTATTTGACCAATTGCTTTAAAATTTAGAGTATGATTTAAGTACCAGAAGTCTCAGCATTCCGTGTAATCGGAATGTTCTAAGTTAATTTTTACATAAGTTATGTATGAATATTTATAAAAATTCAAAATTTATGATTTATTTTGCAATTTTCTAAGCAACCAATAAGGATAGACATATTCAACGAACGCCATATTACTCAAAAAATATACTCAAAACCCATATAGATGTCCATACTACTCAAAAAATTTGGTTTCGGCCTGCAGGGGGTTGTGTCACCAACAGAATATTTTTTTTCCTTATTTCTCTGAACCAGTGGCGTGCTGGAACTTTTCAAGCGGCCCGGTGATTTTATAGGAAAGCGGCCTCCCATCCTCATGTTACCTTCTATCATCAGAATTTTTTATTCATTATTTATAATGAAAACTTATTTGACCGGCCTCAACAGGCTGCAGCCTCTCGGTGATTGCACCGATTCATTTATATGACCAGCACGCCACTGCTCTGAACTATACGTGATTTGTTTAAACGTGCTTTAAAAATGTAGATATATGTGACATAGCACACTAGACATACATCTAGAAACACACGGAAACTGTGTCACTAAACTAAAACATCGAATTTTTGATCCTGCGGCCGAATCCTGGCCTATTAAGTCCTAACCAAGTCGTAACGACCATCAAGCACATCAAGCACTAAAGTAGTTCAAAAGTAGCATCTGGTAGGCCATTCGGCCCGCGCGAGTAGTCGAATCGTTTAAAAATACATCCATCAAGAAGGCTGTGCCGGTGCAGAACCGGACTGGACGCGGGCGTATGTGTGCCAGACAGCGTGGATCCTCACGTGCACCGAAGGTTCCCTGTAGAGTTCCATCGAATGTTATAATCTTACAATAATAAGCTATTGATTATGTACTGTAGAAAGGAACTACAATGTTTGCTGTGTTTTATTGTTTCATTATGGTCAATAGACCAAATATGGAAAAACCGCGGAGTGCTAGATATCATTTAAAGGGCTGCGTTTTTCAGAAACGGTGTGAATCAGTCACTGTCCACTATTGTGAATATTATGCACTTTTCGTACATATACGTTTACAGAAAAGTTGTTCAAAATTAAATTTCCTATCGATATGTCACTTTATGTAGTCAAAAATAGTTTTTTTAACAATACATTCAAAAAACGGAGCAAAAAAATACGAAAAAAAGAGATTTTCCTTTGCTCCATAATTTAAGGGCTATACCTAGTGGCAGAAATAAGAGCAGCCATAATATCACTAAAAGAAGGGAGAGCTCCAGGACCAGACGGAGTACAATCTGAATTTATTAAACTATTTGATGATGAATCTTTAAGAATACTACTTATGTAAAATCTTCAATAATACCTATGACACAGGCAATATCCCAAAAGATTGGCTAGTTTCAGAATTTATTACGTTACCAAAGAAAAAGGGAGCAAAAAAGTGCGGAGAATATAGACTAATAAGTCTAATGAGCCATACATTAAAACTTTTTCTTAAAATTATACATCGTAAAATATACAAGCTATGCGAAGAGAGAATACAAGACACACAGTTTGGATTCTTGAAAGGCGTATGTACAAGATATGCACAATTTAGTCTACAGGTATTATTTCAAAGATGCATGTATATGACTTACGATATTTACACCTGCTTTGTGGACTACCAAAAAGCATTTGATACAGTTCAACACCGAAAAATAATGGATGTTCTAACAAAAGCCGAAATGGATGATAAAGACCGGCGTATAATACAAAATTTGTACTGGAAACAATCAGCCACAATAAGAACAAATCTTGGAGATGAACCAACGGAAGCGATCCAGATTTTATGAGGCGTTAGACAAGGATGTATACTTCCACCTATATTATTTAACCTATATTCAGAGGAAATATTTAGTGAAGCCTTGGAAAATTGTGAACATGGAATACATCTAAATGGAGAACGCCTAAACAACATCCGCTATGCAGACGACACCGTTATTTTTGCAGACAGTTTGAACAGTTTACAGCAACTAATAAACAAAGTAAATGAAGTAAGTGAAAGATTTGGACTGCAAGTAAATGTATCAAAAACTAAATTTACGGTCATCAGCAAAAATAAAATTAGAGACGCCCAACTGCTTATCAAGAATACACCAGTGGACCGAGTAAAACAGTATACCTATCTTAAAACAACAGTAAATGAACAATGGGATCACTCACAAGAAATAAAATGTAGAATAGAAAGGCTAGGAATGCATTCAATAACATGGCAAAACTCTTTAAGAGCCACAACCTTAATCTGGAGATAAAAGTAAGGCTCCTACGATGTTACATCTTCTCAATATTATACTACGGAGTTGAATCCTGGACACTCACTGCAGCGATGGAGAAAAAACTTGAAGCCTTCGAGGTGTGGCTTATACAGGCGAATCCTAAGGATATCATGGACGGACAAGATAACCAACGAGACCGTAATACGAAGAATGGGGAAAGAAAGAGAGGTGATGTATACCATTAAAAGGAGAAAGTTAGAATATCTCGGACACATCATGAGAAACGGCACTAAATACAGATTACTGAAGGTAATCCTTCAAGGCAAAGTATTCGGAAGGTAAGGAATTGGGAGAAGAATAATATCATGAATAAAAAACCTGAGGAAATGGTTCTCCACAACAACAACTAATCAATTAAAAATCTTTTAAAAATATTTATTTTACAAATATTTTCATTAGGTTGAAAAACTTAGTCTTTTATTTAGCAGATGCCGCTACGCACCTACTACCTTCTCGTCAGTTGCAATGGGGGATTAATGAATGTCGAAAATTTTTACCTGGACCAGAGAAAGCAGCCGATGCAGTCTCTGATGAACCTCTAACAAGAGGTGAAATCGTCGGTAAGGTAAGAGTGCTGGCTGCACTCTCTGATCTAAGTAAAAATTAAGACAGTTTTGACTTCGCATTGCAACTGAATAAAAATGGTATACATTTTTATTTTTATATTAGTATTACTCCTATAGAGTAACTAGGTCCATTTTCCGTTGGAACTTTACCACGCTGCAGACGGGGGTTGTGAATTGCATAGTGCAGAATTCCTTCTCTTTTGTCTTCACTGCAGCATCCATTTGGCTTGCATATTGTAGAAGCCTTGGAGGTGTTACCAGGAAGATGGGCCAATAAGTTCTTCAGTTAAAAATCTTTTAAAAATATTTATGTTACAAATATTTTCATTAGGTTGAAAAACTTAATCTTTTATTTAGCAGATGGCGCTACGCACCTACTACCTTCTCGTCAGTTGCAACGGGGGATTAATATGTCGAAACATTTTTACCTGGACCAGAGAAAGCAGCCTATGCAGTCTCTGATGAACCTCTAACAAGAGGTGAAATCGTCGATAAGAGTGCTGGCTGCACTCTCTGATCTAAGTAAAAATTAAGACAGTTTTGGCTTCGCATTGCAACTGAATAAAAATGGTATACATTTTTATTTTTATTATTGTTATTTTTAACAACTAATCTCTTTAAAGTATCAGTTAAGAAAATAATTATAGCCAGAATGATCGCCAATATTCGAAACGAATAGGCACCAAAAGAAGAAGACGTAATATTGTTCAATCCCATCCTGCTTGGGTCGCCCTCCGAAGTGGTATCGCATCAGATCCGTCTGATTAATTAATTCACTATTAAATTACTTTTATGTTTCTCAAATTGTTGTTAATTGACAAATCTAAGGTCACAGTCTGAGTTCCTTCAACTTCGCTATGTTTGTATGTATGTGTACAATTTTTAAGCAGACAACTCATCCATCGTCTGATATCAGACTCAGGTCCCAATATGTCTGTATTTTTATTACAGGGTGATTTTGTACTAAGGTCACGAGGTCATCAAAATATTTTTTGCTAGAACCACGTCTATAGAGTTGTCGGTAAATAAACAGTCCGTAATTGGTCTTCAAGGTTTCAACCGTAATTTGAATTGTGAAGTAAATATTTTGGCATAATAATTATAGTAGATTTATGAAGATTAGCAGTGCAGAACAGTTGGAAAATAAATAAACGTTTTAACAGATATTATGCGGCTAGAGATCAACGAAAACAAAATGAACTTGGCTTTGGTTTTTAACCCGAGATCGGAACCGCTGTTGAATTTCCCGCCATCGCGCATCGCATCGGTACTGTGTTAGATTTTTTCCTTCTTCTTCTTTCAGTGCCGTTTCCCAATCGTAGGTTGAATATCATCATCACTATGTTTACTCCATCTACCGCTGCTCTGGAGAGTACTATAGAACTGCATTTAAACCAGTCCCTTAAATGCTTCAACCAGGACACTGTCCTTCTTCCTATACTCCTTCCTCCTCTTATCTTTCCCTGTATTTTCAGTCTTGGCAGTTCATATTGCTGTCTCCTCATTATGTGTCTCAGATATTGTAACTTTTTTATTTTTATTGTTTATTATTTCGTTATCTTTGCCCATTTCTCGCAATACTTCCATGTTAGTTTTCTTCTGTGTCCATGCTTATTTAATTAGCTTATTTATGTGTTCTTACTTCAATTAGCCCGATCAAAGAACAATTTGACCCCAAAAAAATAAAGGAAGGATTGAAATTGTCTATTATTGGATACAGAATTGGATAAAATGACTAATTCTAAACAACTTTTGTTCTATAGAGGTTTTTCGCTAAGTCAATACTTGTCGAGTTATTTGCGAGTGAATATGTTCATTTTTAACAAAAAAAAAAAACATATTTTTGGACGGTTTTTCGCAGATAACTCAAAAAGTAAGTATTTTAGCGAAAAATTTTAGCAAAAATATATCTTATAAAAAACTGAAAAAATGGTGGTATGCATGAGGTATGTAGACCCAGTAGAAGCAGAGTTGTAGCTAATGAAAAGTAGGTTCTTCTTCGTCAAATTCCAAATCGAATATTTCAATGTGAAATAACCCACAAACGGAGCACTTTTCGGGGAAAATTCATTTCAACTTTTTTAAAGTGTTTTAAAAAAGGTTTATCTTTGTTTTTTAAAAAAACTTCTGACATTAAAAGTAAGTGAGTTACGCTCAAAATATTGTTGGTCCCTTTTATTTTTTGGTAAAAAAAATCGCGAAAATCACCCCCTAATTAGCATCACAAATAAATTTTGTCATTACCACTTGACAAGTTACTTTGCTTATGTATTATTTATATGATTTGTAAGTTTCATCGGTTCAAAGTGCTTATTTTTGAAAAAGCTGTAGTTAAAATGTCTTGAACGAGTAACTAATCACGAGTTTAGGCAAATTTTGAACAGCCATAGCATAACCAATTTTTGTCTAACAAGAAAACAAAAAATCAAAAATATTCAGAAAAGCAAAACGAACATTTTAGTCATCGAAGAGTAATCTCTTTGAGATTTTTGGTATTACTAATCATTTTTAAGTTAATTCTATAAAAAATTCCAGTTTTTTTTTTCAAAATAAAAAAGAATGTTTTATTTTAAACCCAATTTTTTTCAAAAATGAGAACTTTGAACCAATGAAACTTATAGATAATATAAACAATACATAAGTTAAATAACTTGTGAAGCGGTAACGATAAAAATTATTGGGGAAGCTAATTAGGGGGTGATTTTCGCGATTTTTTTAGCAAAAAATAAAAAAGACCAGCAATATTTTGAGCGTAACTCACTTACTTTTAATGTTAGAAGTTTTTTTAAAAAATAAAAATAAACTTTTTTTTAAACACGTTAAAAAAGTTGTAAAGAATTTTCCCCGAAAAGAGCTCCGTTTTTGGGTTATTTCAAATTGAAATATTCGATTTGGAATTTGACGAAGAAGAACCTACTTTTCATTAGCTACAACTCTGCTTCTACTGGGTCTACAGACCTCGTGCATACATGACTTATTTTGAAAGTATATTTTTTCACCCCTGAGAAAATATTTTTCACCCCATTTTTTTTTTAAATGGAGGGGATGTAGAATTGTAAACTTTTTCTTATATAATAATAGACAACTTCAACTAACTATTACCAAATTTTCATCCTTCCTTTATTTTTTTGGAGGTTTTCGTAAAATGTTGTGTTCCCTGATCGGGCTAAATTGTGCAGCCTTCAAGTTCATATTGCAGTATCGAAAGCACGTAGCATCTCAGATCTCTTATTATCAGTTATTATTCTCAGTCTTATTCTTATTCTTTGTAAAAGTTATAAAAACTTTTTTAAAATCCCCTTGAGGGCTACATCACAACAGAACGTTTTCGATTTTCTTACAAAACATCATCAGTGTTAAAATAAACAGGTTGAATGCTAGCTGAGCCACCAAAGAAATACCCTTTAAATGTTATGTGCATAATTATTTTACAAATGCATATTTGTTAGAAATTCCATAGAATGAATATAATTAGTAAGGAATTATGCTCTTAGATAAAGTATGAACCTTCCCATCACGTGGGATGTAACTTGAGTCAAACACATTTTTTATTATATGTATATCTACTCACAAAAAAAATAAAAAAATAAATTTTGGGCTCTGCTGATTTGATAGTCGTAAAATAGTTTATACCAGATTTAAACAAGGGTGTGGGTCCGTATAATCTAAGACTAAATTATTATATCAAGTATAGTATAATAACGGTTCTACTATAACCTATTTCTCTAAGTTTTTCCATGTTCATTGTGAGTGATTTTGCCTGTACCTATTTTATTCCCAGTATAACATTTATACTTGGTTTATTAGTAACATTGTATGATATTATTGAAACTTTTTGTATTAATACAATCTATTAATATCAATTTGTTTCTAATCATGTAATAAAATTCCATAAATGGATTGTTATATACATATGTAATAGGTACATATGTTTAAATGTTTTATAAATTATTTTATTAGTTGGATTATATAGAAATTGGTTATATATTACCATTAAAATATGGTCATATATTGTCTTTTAACCAATTATGAATTATAAAAAAAATTATATACGCACACATAATAATCTGTAATTTAATTTATAAACAAAAAAGCATTTTAAGTAAGTACAGTTAAGAAAGACTAGCCCAGAAAGCCACTGTGCATCCGCTAGGAAAAATATCCTGATTCGGATTTTTTTCACAATCTTACTCGAAAACGTCCCCTTTTAACAAATTTGCATGTTTCCAGGTCCAAAAGTGAGTTAAACATTTTTTAAAATGATTTTTTTTTTCTAAAATTATTTTTTTTAAGTTTTTTTTAGGGTTTTTTTGGATCATTCCAAACAGAAAAGGTCTTTAGTGACTTTACTCTAAAGTTGATAGTTTTTGACATAAGCGATTAAAAATTTAAAAATTGCGAAATCAGCCATTTTTAACCTTCAAAACTATATGAAAAACTGAACATTTTAATGTTGCCAAGGTCAGTAGATATTCTTTAAACATCGATTGATGAAATCCCCAAGAGTTTTTTGCAATACAATATCGAAAACCCCTTAGTTTTTTAATTTCTAATCAAGCGGGCGCGACACTATTTTCAACCGTTGCGTTGCATGTACCTATGTAATATGCGTAAATATATTTGCGGAAAAATATTCTGATTTAATTTTTTTCACCATCTTTCTTGAAAAGGTCTCCTTTTAACAAATTTTCATGTTGCCATTATCAAAAGACAGTCAAAAATTTTTTTGAAAAAACGTTTTTTTTTTGTTTTGTTGTAAAACTAATTATTTTTCATCAACTTTTCATCATCATTTTTTTTTCAACAATTTTTTTAGGTTTTTTGGATCATTCCAAATAGAAAAGATCTTACGTAATTTTTCTCTAAATGTGATAGTTTTCGAGATATAAGCGATTGAAAATTTAAAAATTGCAAAATCTGCTATTTTTAACCCTCAAAAACTATATGAAAAACCAAAAATTTCAATGGTAACAAGGTACGTAGATATTCTATGAGCATCGATTGATGAAATCCCGAAGAGATTTTTGCAATATAGTATCGAAAACCCCTTTGTTTTTAATTTCTAATCAATCGGGCGCGACACTATTTTCAACAGCTGCATGTAGATGTAATCGGAAAACATTAGAAGTTTAAAAAAAATTGTTTAAAATTTTTGTTTGAAATTTGCGTTAATTGCTTGAAAAATTGTATGTTTTGGGTTTGAATCCTTTTACCTTCAACCCTAACTCCGCCGCTGTCCTCTTATTAAAAATATACTTTCTAATCTAAGTGGGTGGACGGTTTGTAATATTTAAAATAAATATTTGGTAGCTGCGGTTGGGATCCCGGATCCGAGATTGAAATCATTCCGATGATTTTTTTTCGTCGGAAAAAAATCTCGGCTCAATTTGCGAGGCGAAATCATCTAATTACACTGGTCAACAAAAAAAATTGAAAAAAAATGAACAGACACTCTGATGGGTGTTCTTTACTAATTTTGGGTCGCTGAACTCGAATATGACCTCCGTTTTTTTCCATCACCCTCCATTTTTCCGCTCCCCCCTATTCTTGCCAAAATAGTGGCGAAATAGGTAAATTTCGTTTAATTTGCTCATTTCGCCGCGATAAATGCCAACTTATAGATTAAAATTACAGTAAAATAATGATTAAGATTATGTCCAACGATAAACATAATTGGGGATCCGAGGGGGCGAAAAAAGGGGAAGAAAGGGGTATTTTTCTGAAAAAAACGTAAAAAATCAGCATTTTTCAGTATCTTTTTTGGAAAAAAAGCGACATTACAGGCCTTTTGCCATTTTTTACACCTTCCCAATACCCCCCTTGAACCGCCTTGCATCATCATATCTCTCTTTTTCACCCTCCCCCCTTAAAGTACCCTCGTTCTTCAACAAGAAAAAAAAACATAAATATGGATGTACAAAAAAAAAGAAGTTACCTATTTATTTGAAACAAACTCTTATGTGGTTTTGATTGTATCTGAGAATTATGACAAAAATATGATTAGACAAGGTGGAGGGGGAGAAAAAGTATTGAAATTAATCATAAGGCTAAGCAATCAAAAATTTTGAAAAAAAAACATACCTGCATCTACTTGGAAATTTTTCTCCTTTTGTAAGCGTCCTCCGGTGTTTCTCGACTTTGAGTCCAACAGTAGTCCGCCAACATACTAGGGTTCCATTTTCCAGCGTATCTCTTCTCCATTTGGGCAATCTGCTGATGAAATCTTTCACCATGCTCGTCCGAAACGGCTCCACAATTTTCCGGGAAAAAACTCAGGTGGGAGTGGAGAAAATGGACTTTCAATGACATATTGCAACCTAAAGCCTTGTAAGATTTAAGTAGCTCATCAATTCGTTGTTGATAGTCATCTGACCTTTTGTTTCCAAGAAAATTGCGACAAACAAAAACAAAAGATTCCCAGGCTCTTTTCTCTTTTCTTGACAAACTGTTGGAGAAAGCATCGTCATCAAATAACTGTTTAATCTGGGGTCCCACAAATACGCCTTCTTTGATTTTGGCATCACTTATATGCGGAAATTTTTGCTTCAGGTATAAGAATCCTTTACCATCCCTATTTAGAGCCTTAACGAATTGTTTAAAAAGGCCCAGCTTAATGTGAAGTGGAGGTATAATGATTTTTTTTTGTCTACTAAGGCACCAAAAGCGATGTTTTTACAACCGGGAATATCATTCGCGCGCAAGGGCCAGTCTTTTCGCACATAATGTTGATCTTTAGCACGGCTGTCCCATTCACAAAGAAAGCAACAAAATTTAGTGTATCCAGCTTGCAATCCAGTTAATATTGCCACTACTTTGAGGTCAGCACAAACATTCCATTGATGATGATCGTAACTAATTTTTTCCAAAATTTTTCTTAGATTGTCATATGTTTCCTTCATACTGGTTGCATAGGCAACAGGGACCGATGGTAGATCATTTCCATTATTAAGTAAAACCTCTTTTAAACTAGTTTTTGAGGAATCAATGAAAAGTCTCCAGTTTTCAGATACGTATGGTATTTTTAGCTCAGTCATTAGTCCTGCAATGTTGTTACAGCTAATTAAATCTTCATCATCATCATCTCGCGAGAAAAAAGAAATGAAGGCGGAATTTCTTTTTCTGAAAAACGTAATATTGACATCTTTCTGCAGGAGATTTTTCTGCTGAAGTCGTGAACCAAGAAGCTCAGCTTTTATTTTAGGCAGGTCTAAATCGCGAACTAAGTCGTTCAATTCCTCCTGAGTAAAAAGTTGTAGTTCGTTCGAACCGTTAGGCGTGTAGTCTCCATCTTGGCTCCCATGTGAGGTCTCCTCTTCCAGTGGTGACACATTCTGTTCAGTTGCTGATTCTTAATCATCTAGGGTGTAGTTTACGGGTGGTATGGGAACAGGCAGCATATTACTATGTTCCACGGGTCTAATTGCCGAAGGGATATTCGGATAAGTGATGGTACGTTTCGATTTTTGCGAAAATCCAGATATTTTCGTCATACAAAAATAACAGTCCTCGGCATGAGAAGTGGGCTCACGCCAGACCATTGGTACAGCGAAGGACATCGAACGTGATTTCCCACGTAACCACGAACTTAAATTAGTGTAACAACTATTGCAACATAACTTTGGGGCCCATGGTTTGTCTTGATCCCCGACTTTGCAACCGAAATAATGCTCATAAGCTTTTCGAACCATCTTATTTAAAGGTCTCCTTTGATTCTTAAAAGTTACTTCTCCACAAATATAACAGAAAGAATTCACATCATTCTTACAAAAACGCGGCATTGTAACTCCAAAAACTTTACAAAGAAACGCAAACACCTCACTTTTAAAAACTTCGAGATATTCTGTCTCGAACAACACGCTCACTGCAACTGACAGGTGCTTGCTTGCGAATTCAAGTAGTGTAAAAGAGAGAAGGGGGGGTGAAAAAGAGAGATAGGAAGGTGCAAAGGGGTAGTGAGAAGGTGTAAAAAATGGCAAAAGGCCTGTAATGTCGCTTTTTTTCCAAAAAAAATACTGAAAAATGCTGATTTTTTACGTTTTTTTCAGAAAAATACCCCTTTCTTCCCCTTTTTTTGCCCCCTCGGATCCCCAATTATGTTTATCGTTGGGCATAATCTTAATCATTATTTTACTGTAATTTTAATCTATAAGTTGGCATTTATCGCGGCGAAATGAGCAAATTAAGCGAAATTTACCTATTTCGCCACTATTTTGGCAAGAATAGGGGGGAGCGGAAAAATGGAGGGTGATGGAAAAAAACGGAGGTCATATTCGAGTTCAGCGACCCAAAATTAGTTAAGAACACCCATCAGAGTGTCTGTTCATTTTTCCATGTTGACCAGTGTTATGACATCACTGTCAAGTCACTGTTCTGGACTTACACAAATAATTGCATCTGGATTTCTTGGCAGAAAATTTATTAATTTTCTAGATTCGCAAACCATGTGTTTCGAAGGCTGTTTCAGTACATTACTCTCTTCCCGTTTTCAGGTTTTTTTCTCGCAGTTTTCAGTTTACACTTTAGGATTATGAAAGTTAGTACGCAATGAATTAATAGGCCAGTATTTAATGATTGACGGCGGAGTAATATACACTGCTCAAGTAAAGTTTGCTTTATTTTTTTATTGCGCCCAATTATTACAGATATGACAGATACAGATATTACAGAGTCGAAGTTTTGTAGAAAATTGTACGAAAGACAAAAAAAAACTCCCAAAAAGAAAAAACACAATAATTGGCAAAAAAGGAGATAATAGAGGTAATAAGAGATCTAAACGAGAGCTAAAAAATAATAAAAGGATATAAAAAGAGGATAATAAAAGAGGATATGTGCCGAAAGTTGGAAGCATTTGAGATGTGGCTATATCGGAGAATTCTTAAAATCCCTTGGACTGATCGGGTCACAAATGAGGAGGACCTTAGAAGAATGGGGAAGAACCGAGAGGTACTGACCCAAATCTCGAAAGTTGGAATACTTTGGACACATTATGCGAAAGGAATCCAGATATGCCCTCCTACAAGCCATCCTGCAAGGAAAAATATTTGGAAAGCGAGGTCCGGGAAAAAGAAGAACATCCTGGTTAAAGAACCTCAGAACCTGGTTCAACAAACATCTGTGCAGCTTTTCCACGTTGCTGCAGATGAGGTGAAGATTGCCATGATGATCGCCAACCTTTGTCACGGATAGGTACATCAAGAAGAAAGAAGAATTATGAGACATAAGAATAACTATGATTTTTGTATAAAAAGACACTGTACCTATCTAATGTACTTTACATAATTGAAATTGGACTATTTAAGCGGCCTCAGGAATATTTTAAAATTATAAACAATTTTTTGGCTTATAAACAAATAGAATATCTCGGGAAATATTAAATTAAATTAAATCATGAAAACGGTATTGGAAAAAAGCGGCAGGATGCTTCTTTAAAAAAAAAACGTTTATTTGTGATGAGTGGTTCCTGAGATACGACCAGCCAAAGTTGACCGGCACTTACGGCAAAGATATGAACAATAGGATCATAATTTTCGAACCATCACCTTTTTATTTTTGTCCTCTTTTTCCACACCAATTTTCATGTCTTTAAAATACTCATACAATATATTATTATAATAAAAACTATCGATATTACGAGTGAAAATTGTCAAAAATAGCAAAATTCCAATCAAAATTAGGTTGAAGAAAATGTAATCTCAAAGTTCAAAATCGGTATACGTTAAAAAATGCATTTTCTCGGCTTCCCATGGAGCAATTTTCTTCATTCTTTTTTTGTTCCCAAGTAACTCGAGTAGAGCCATCTAACTAACGCATTATTCAATGTCAAACTTACTTTTGTTTGGTTATAATAGATTAATTTATTTATAAGAAAAGAAAACTACATATTTTTTCCAGTTGTAGACTTTTTGATTTAGATAAACTTACTACAAGTGTACTTTTTAACGTTAAAAACACAAATATTCTCATTTGAAAGCTGTATAATTATTTAAACAATACTTATTTAAACAAAATAAAAATTTTTGTTATAATAAATAAATTAATTTATTATAACAAAACAAAAGCAACTTTGACATTTAATAATGCGTTAATTAGATGGCTCTACGCGAGTTATTTGTGAATAAAAAAAGAATGAAGAAAATTGCTCCATGATGGGAAGCCGAGAAAATGCATTTTTTTAACCTATACCGATTTTGAACTTTGAGATTACATTTTCTCCAACCTAATTTTTGATTGGAATTTTGCTATTTTTGTCAATTTTCACTCGTAATATCGATAGTTTTTATTATAATAATCAAGGACCGGATTAAATGCAATCTGCATTTTTTGCATATTTTTGCATTTTTTTTTGATAAATTAGAAAATGTTGCATTTTTTCAAACATTTTAAACATTTTGCATTTTTTCTTGATAAATTCAGAAAAGTAGCATTAATTCGATATTTTAAATCTCAAAGGTTCACTTTCACTTCCAATTAAAAAACTATCAGTCGTTAATTCAATAACTGTGTATAATCCATTTCTTAAGAAAAATGTTTAAATCAGGTATTTAATATTCTTATTCTATTATCTATTTTTGGGACTAAAGGACGATTCATATTTATCCGTTGGGGCACGTAGTGTTTCGTTTCCGAAAAATATTGTTTTTATGGTTTTAAATATGAACAATTTATACTATACGGAGCGTATAGTATCAGACAACTCTTTGTTAAATAAGGTTTTTATATTTTTCGGAAACGAAACGCTACGTGCCGAACGCATAATATGATTCGACCTTTAGCCGACTAATCCCTAATATAACTTGGTCGGTAGAGCAACAATTAGTTGACATAGGTTGTAAAAACCTGTTTGCTCTTTGTAGGGGGATAAGCAGGTACAGAAATTTGGATTTTAATATTTGTTTATAAAAGCTGAATCATTTCGTGTTTTGATTGGCAGTGCGTTGTTGCGTATTATTTTTGACATATAGTTTAAATTGAGTAACGAATAATTTTTTCGCCAAAATGCCGAAAGTGACAAGTATTAAACATTTTAATATTGCATTTTTCATAAAGGCTCTTGCATATTTTTCACAAATCAATTGCATTAAAATGCGCATTTTTTTACGTTTTTTTGGTGCATTTTTTCCGGTCCTTGATAATAATATATGTTATGAGTATTTTAAAGATATGAAAATTGGTGTGTAGAAAGATTACCGAAATAATAATGGTAATGGTTCGAAAATTATGATCCTATTGTTTATATCTTTGCCTTAAACGCCGGTCAACTTTGACCGGTTGTATCTCAGGAACCACTCATCACAATTAAACGTTCTTTTAAAATAAGCGTCCTGCCGCTTTTTTTCCAATACCGTTTTCATGATTTTATTCATTTATGAGTTCTTTTCTAATTGTTTTATTTAGTTCTACGTACTGTTGAGCATGACTTTGTTTTTCACTAGTAGTTCTCTCCTTTCCTTCATTAGTTGTTTAGTTTAATTGTTTTCTTTGAGACCTCTAGTCAGGCTTCGAGAAGGTTTTTATTTATTTCAGTTTTTGTTAACGTCGCCAATTTGTTCCTGATTATACGAAGGATCTGATTCGTACTTACTCGCTAAGACCTTTTCCAATTCTTTTTTAATTGCTCTTACTTTGATGGTATCTATCCGCGTTGTTCTATAAAGATCCTTTTTTCTCTTCTTTTATGTTAATATTTATTTTCCCATACCTCTACGATGGTCAGTACCAGTTATTGCGTTGTTTATTATTATGACGTCTTCAAACTTCTTACCCTTATGAAACAAATAATTTTCAACACATAATCGATCTACGATTATGCTCAACAGGTTGTAATAACTCATGACTCTTTTATTGTGTCTTAAACCTTCGGTGTCATCGCATCGCATTTTTAATGCACACTCTCACTGAACCTCCAAGAAGGATAAATTCATAAACTCTTGCAGATACATTTAAGGAAAGTCTGTATAAGGAACAGCTCAAAGGAAACCACCTCATTTTCATACAGGTGCAAATTTAAAAAATGCGGTGCAGAGATTCACACAAGTTTAAAGCGAATGCTTTCGTCATGAGACAGCAAAATAAGACATAAATCACAAAGAACAAAGTGAATTAAAACATCGTTTAGGAATTAAACCATAGTTAAACCATAGTTTAATAGTACCTTGAGAATTGGAATGTTTTCAATAGATAGAAGACTGCATTGGCGGATCTACAAGAAAAATCGGTATGTGGGAAGTGTTTGAGACTTCCATTTTGTTTATTGAGTTGAATCGTATCTACAATTTCCATATGTTTACAAAAATACTTACAAAACCTTATACTTGTGATGAAGTAAGCCACATTATTAAGTTAAAAAATTAGTCCATGGGTCAGGGTCCAGCAAAATAAGACGTAAACAACAATGAACAAAGTAAATTTTACGAATTAAACCATAGTTAAACCATAGTTTCATAGTACCATGAATTGGAATGGTTTCAACAGATGGAAGACTGCATTGGCGGATCTGCAAGAAAAATCAGTATGTGAGAAGTGTTTGAGAGTTCCATTTTGTTTATTGAGTTGAGTCGTATCTACAAGTTCCATATTTACAAAAAAAACTTAAACAGGTATATTTTGATGAGGCAAGGATGAAGATGATTCACATTATTTAGGATTAGTGATTTAAAAAATTAGTCACTGAGCCAGGGCTGTTTTGTGTCCCATCAAAGTTTACGGCGTTTCAGAAAGTAGTTTTGTGTAAGGCAAAGTTTTCAACCTAATAGAAACATTAATAATATTGAAAAATATTAAAAATATTACTAATAGACTAGGGCGGATCTGTGAAAAATCGTCTATTTTTGGATGTGCGAGGTGGCATTCGGATTTTTGCAGATAAAATTAGGTGAGAGCTTCAATAATAATAATTGACTTAGGCTCCTTCTCAAATATGCCCGGAACATTAATGAAAAAATTAAAATATGTAAGAATTTCGAAAAACATCGATATTTTTCTACTTTATTTGCTTATAACTTTAAAACGATTCATTTTGAAAAAAGTGGTGGGGAAATAAAATAAAGATAATTGAATTTTGTACCATATACGTCCGGTCAAAAATGTCTTAAAATATTAACCTTTCTGCAAAATAGCAATAAACACAAAATAAGGGGGCAAAATAAGCCTGTTTTATACAATGTTTTTCAACCACTTGGTTGCACTTAGAACCTTCATAATTCGCTTAGAAAATTCTTACAACATACTTAAATCGTCCACCAAATTTCATTAAAATCAACTTAATAGATTTTGCATAATAATTTTGCAATCTAAATTTTTTTAACAAACTTAAATTTTTTTAAAAACTTTTTGAACAGAAAGTAGACTATTTAGAAGTTTGCTATTTTTTTACATATAAAGAGGCGCTCTATCTATCTAATAGACTTTACAGAACTAAAATTGGATTATTTAAGCGGCCTCAGCACTGTTTTAAAATTATAAACAATTTTTTGGCTTATAAACAAAATGA
This sequence comes from Diabrotica virgifera virgifera, assembly GCF_917563875.1. NCBI lineage: Eukaryota > Metazoa > Arthropoda > Insecta > Coleoptera > Chrysomelidae > Diabrotica > Diabrotica virgifera. The sequence continues at coordinate 14,242,507 of NC_065445.1, forward strand.
GGACGTTTGAGTTGGAATAAATTCATTTTTCAGTTATTCATCAAATAAACATTTTTTTCTGTTTTAGGACAACAGTAAAATGTATTTCGAATTTAATTTAAATAAATTATACATTTTCTTCTTTTCTCTCAATTAATTAAAAAAATTTTTTTTGGGCACCCTCTATAAATAATTAGGTTAATGTCTATAGTAATGAATAGAAAATAAATAACCTTTCGAATAAGCTAGCACACGACCTCTATTCTCATTTAAAAAAATCATCGATTACGTCATCACACCCAAATGGATGACGTCACTAGTATGATATGTATACCAAAAAATTATAATTTAAATATAACAAAAGAGTCGCCCATTCTCGAGAAAATGAATTTATTCCAACTCAAATGTCCTCACTATATTTGTGTATGAGCCAAAAAATTGTTTATATTTTTAAAACAGTGCTGAGGCCGCTTAAATAATCCGATTTTAATTCTGTAAAGTGTACTAGATAGGTAGAGCGCCAATTGATATGTAAAAAAATTAGCAAACTTCTAAATGGTCTACTTTCTGTTCAGAAAGTTTTTAAAAAATTTTAACTTTTTTAAAAAAATTTAGATTGCAAAATTATTATGCAAAATCTATTATGTCGATTTTAATGAAATTTGGAGGACGGATTAAGTATGTTGTAAGAATTTTCTAAGCAAATTATGAAGGTTCTAAGCGGTTGAAAAACATTGAATAAAAACAGGCTTATTTTGCCCCCTTATTTTGTATTTATTGCTATTTTGCAGAAAGGGTAATAATTTAAGACATTTTAAGCCAGTCCTATATCATACAAAATTCAATTATCTTTATTTTATTTTTGTACGACTTTGCTCCAAAATGAATCGTTTTAAAGTTTTATAAGCATTGAAAGTAGAAAAAAATCGATGTTTTTCGAAATTTTTAAATATTTTAATTTTTTATTAATGTTGCGGGCATATTAAAAGTCAATTAAAATTACTGAAGTTGTCCCCTAATTTTATTTGCAAAAATCCGAATGCCACCTCTAACATCCACCTCAAAACAAATCCGCCCTGGTCTATAAAAGATTTTTAATTGAAAACGTAAAAATGGTATTTTTATTTTATTTTTATGTACTTTGGCCCGCTCAATTCTAATTTTAAATTTAATTTTGAGTTGGAAGTGACGGGAATTTGTTATAAACAATTTAATTGTTTAAATGATTATAATTCGTAATAAATGTAAATAATTTTTACACAATATAATTTGTTTGTGGGTTTTGTTTTACGGCGCTGAAACTAAGCCAATTAGTCCCTTAAAAAAAACTACAAAATGATGTTTAGTAAACCTTGATTCAATAATTAATTAGAACAGATGTATTGCAAAATGAGTACAAGAACTTTTCACGTCATTTAAGCAATTTGTCTCTTAAAACTCAGCTGCATTTTGAGTAAAATAACTTTGTAGTAGCTCAAATTAAAGGAAAATATAACAACTTTGAGACTAAACCCTAATTATAATAATATATCCGCCATTTTTAACTTTTCGACAAAAATCTTAGGAACTGAAATTGTACCAAATAAATCGTATTTACAATTATTACAATTTCTTTTTAACAGTTTTTGTCGTGAGGTCGATATTTTCGAGTTAATTGTACTTACAGTAGACGCCTATATTTTTGTTGATATGATATTGCATGTAATTTTTTTGGTATTGTAATATAATGCAAATCCTTCTCACCACTTAAAGTCCTATGTTTTGGCTATCTGTGGTCAAATTTTCAGCCAAATCGATTACATATGATGTATTTTGGGAATGAAGAAAAATGTAAAAAACGGTATTTTAACGTTTTCTATACTATAAAATTTTATCAAAAACTTGTTTTGAATCAAAGTAACTTGTTATAATGCCATATAATTACATTTTTGAGTCCCTTCTATTAAAATATTATGTTTTCCATTGATACTTTACTAAAGAAAATGCAAATATGTTTAAATAAACACCAAATCACTGTAAAATCGCATAAAATAACATTTTGAGAAAAAAAGAAGAAGAAGATTTTTTGACCTTAAATATCTTATTTTTACGTCCCGCAGAAGCTATATATCAATTTTCAGATAAATCGGAGATCCAAAATTTTTTTGCTCCATAATTGAGTGATTTGAAACGGAATTACCCATTAACTTTAATTATTGTGTTTATCTCACCAACAAAATGAACAAAATGCCATTATGCATAATCTTTACCTCAGAATAGTTATTTTCCTAACAAGTGCAGAAAGTCATTTTTTTCCGCACGCGACTGCAGTTTGCCGAACGACGCGAAGCGGGAGTTCGGCAAGCAGTCGAGTGCGGAAAGGAGACTTTCTGCAAGAGTTAGGAACAATATTTTTTCTAAGAGTCTTTAAAAAATTACCAAATCTTAATCAATTAATTTAATTAATATGAAAATACATACACAAATTAATTCTTTGACAAGGTTGTCAAAACCAAACTTTCAATATAATTAGTTAGCATGACGACGATTTTGGTTTCCATGACGATGATTCAAAACGACTGTTATTGTCTCCTGATTTGACTTTCGAGTATTAGGTATGTCAAAATAATTTTATTTCATCGAATTGTCGCGTTAATTTCATTAAAACAGGAACACAATAAGATATATTCGAAATAAATTATTAAATAATATCTAAATATTAGTTTATTGCCTGTATTATAATTACTTTAAGGCCATATTAACATATCTAAATTAACACGCGTGCGGAAAAGTAAAAACCGCGTGCGGAAAAGTAACACGCGTGCGGAACAGTAACACGCGTGCGGAACAGTAACACGCGTGCGGAACAGTAACACGCGTGCGGAACAGTAACACGGGTGCGGAACAGTAACACGCGTGCGGAAAAGTGAAACTTTCTAAACTAAAATGCGTGCGCGAAAGTAGACATTTTTGCACGCTCGTAGAAAATAGTATATTGTGCAACAAGTGCAGAAAGGTACTAATTTCTCACGAGTTTGAAAAGTTGCGGTACGAGCGCAAGCGAGTGCCGCAATTCAAACGAGTGAGAAATTACCTTTCTGCACGTGTTTCACACTATACTTTTTCTACAAGCACAGTTTTTCCTAAAAATAAAAATCACAATTTCCAAACGACGATTAATTATAATAGGTACCTATGTGATAAATTTTAAACTGTATTTAATTAATACCTACTAATCAATTTAAATTCCTTATACCTAAATAAATTGCACAGATATCAGTTAAAAAATTAATGCACTGCCTTAATTTGTTTAAATTTAAACAATTATTACACATTATTGACATTATATTTATGCAGTCACGGATTTACACAAAACCTACTTCATTCGACGTCTCTTGCACAGGTTGCTAAATCCTTATTGGTTATTTGATAATTATAAAATGTTTAATAAGAATAAAATTGTAAAATAAAACAGTTGTAACATACATAATTTAGTTTCTATGCTATAGTTAAATATAATAATTGTCTTATAGGTTATATATTTGTCTAAAGTTTAACCACGGATGTAAACAAAATATAACGTTACTCAGAATGCGGTAGTCCACGGATGTAAACAGAATATAACGTTACTCACAATGAGGTAGTCAACTGTGCAGAAAAGAACTTTGCGGCACAGAAACGTCACTTTGCGGCACAGAAACGTCACTTTTCTGCACACTAATGTCAAATATCTTATACTGTGAGAAAATATCAAGTTTGCTAACATAAAACCGTGCAGAAAAGTGCACTTTGAATAGTGGTTGTAGAAAAAACTAATATCGCAACGTTAAAAATATTTCAGTAGATTGAACGAAACGATATGTCACAATTAAAAATTACAGCTGATGGTCCGGTGAAAACAGTATCATAGAATTTGTGATAAAAAGGTGCGCTAGTTTCCGGTTATTAAAAAAATATTAATACAAAAAGCACTTCTTTCGGGAAAAAGTGTCATAAATCTAATTTTTGGAGGATAACTGTATTATTTTGAATCAAAATTGTGTTTTTGAGTTGTTATTTTCTTTAAAAATCTTACTCTAGCCCAGTTGTAACAGGTAAAATATTGATACAAAAATTATATGTAGACTAATTAAAATAAATAAAATATATTGGGAAATCACCAAAGTAAACAAAAAAATAAAATTTCTGCTGTAAAATTTTAATATTTTGAGTTGTTGATTTTAATATTGTGTTTTTTATATCTCCCATGAAAATACACGCCCATGTAAAAGTTCATTACCAATAACAACTCTCCTAGCGATTCTATTTTCTATTGAAAATGCTTTAATTGTCCAAATAGAGTACAAGTCCTTTTCTTTATACGATACCGTGAGAAAATAATTTTACACTATACAACGCTGCAAATGGTTTATTTACTATCTTTTTCGATACGTCATACCAATTTACAGATGGAATATGGCTAGAAGATAATGGCTATATAAATAAGGAAAGTGTTTTACATGGATTGGTTATATTTCACAAAGAAAGATTAATTTTCCTTAGATCACTAACTGGTTAAATACTAAAATATTTTTATATCGAGTTGAGTTTTCATGCAGAATAATACAATTTATTTCTCAAAAAAATTATTGAAAATGAGGACAAAACATCCAAAATATAGGTACATAATATGATCCATAGGAAACCTAAATATATCCTATAAATAATAGCAAAATTGACACTGAAAAATCATATTCCTGCAAATTGTATGTAGAGGAATGCACAATTAAATTAAGAAACCCACTAAAAAACAGATGAAATCAGTGTTAATGAAAAAATTCTACACAATACTAAATGGATATAAAATGGTTATTAATAAAAACAAAAATAGGTAAATGTCAAAAAGAAATTCTCATACCAACCAGGTCCAAAAAGAAACAATGGATGACGGAGGAATAGATTTAATGGAAGAAAGACGTCAACATAAAAACAAAGATAATCAGATGTACAATAAAGTAGATAAACAAATAAAATACAAAATTAAGAAAGCGAAAGAAAAATGGTTAAAAGAAAAATGCACACAAATAAAAGAATACCAGTGTACCCGGACATTTTTAAACGTGTCGAAATGAATATCAACGATGGACTACCACTATCTGGGTCTGTTTTTGCACCCTTAATGTTCAATTTATACATCGCATCGCTGACCTGTCCAGGACAACTTCGCACAAATTTGGTTACGCTGACGACTGGGCCATTGCAGCAAGACGTAATGATATGGATGTTACATAAACAATACTAACGGATAACCTTGCCATTATGAGAATAATTCCTCAAATGGAAACCGAAGTGTACTGTTTCGATCTAAATAATGCCCAAGCCAACAAGAACTCTTCGTTCATTTTGAAAACAGACTACTGACCCATAGATCAACACAAAAATATATTAGAGTAAAAAATAAAATCAATGGGAAAATCCCAATAGTTCGCTGTATACCATATTTTAAAAAACTCATACAGAAGTAAAAACTTCAAATTGTATTATGGTATAAAATCGTTTATTAAAAACTATCTAAAAGTCATCCAAATGGATTGCAAAACGTTTTCGTTCTAATTCAGAACATCTTCAGTGTATATTAATAGAATATGTTGACTACAAGTCGATGTTGTTAGATATAATAGAATACATGCCTAAAGGGCAACATGCTTCCCTGCTCGAAAATGCTAGGTACTTGACAGTTCAATGGGCACAGACCACTGAAGATGTTCTGAATTAGAACGAAAATGTTTTGCAATCCATTTGGATGACTTTTTAGATAGTTTTTAATAAACGATTTTATACCAGAATACAATTTGAAGTTTTTACTTCTGTATATTAGAGTAACTCTTGACAGAACTTTAAGTTTTAGATAGCACCTACAAATAACGGCAGTAAAACTGAAGACGCGAAATAATATAATCCAAAAGCTATGTGGGCACCACTTATTATTCCTCAACATTCCTCAGATCATCCACCTCCGACTTGTACACTCGGCAGATGAATATGCTTCCCCGGTATGGCTCAATAGCAAACACACGAAGATTGTTGACAACCAATTAAATCAGACAATACAAATTATCTCAGGTACAATTAGACCAATGTCGAACTATTGGATTCCCATTCCGTGTGACATCTCACCGCTGAAATTATGAAGAAGTCATTCTCTTATCAAGGAATAAAGAAAAATCCAGACTTACCGTCAACTATCCATCCACCATGACAAGCTTGTTATCTGCACTGAAATGAATAGTCTGCTCTCAAGATATCCTCCATTGTTAAGGGTCCTCTCCATACATTAGAAACATTTAAGCCTCACCAATGGCCTGTGTCGATCAGAAACCGCCAGGCTTTGAACTGCCCCACAGTACATGGACAACATCATCATTCTCTTTGTCTTATCCCTATGTGGGATCTGCTTCCCTAATTGCATTTCTCATATAGTAACTCTATCTTTAAATGAGCATTCCAAATACTCTGTTTTTGTCCTACTAAGTTTTAAACCTTTTTCCTCCAGAGCTTGTCTCCACTGTTCCAGTTTTTGTTCTAAGTTTCTTTCACTATTTCCTATTAATACTACATCATCAGCATACATTAGGCACCATGGAATGCTACCCTGTAGTTTCGCTGTTATCTGGTCCAAAACTAATGAGAATAAATAAGGACTAACCACCGAGCCATGATGCAATAATACTTTCACCTGAGATTTATCTGTAATTTATCTGAAATTTATCTCTCCCACACCTGTTCCAACACTAGTCGTTACTCCCTCATACATATCTCTCACAATCTTTACATATTTTCCAGGTACTCCTTTCTTATTGAGTGCCCACCACAGAATCTCTCGAGGAACTCTATCATATGCTTTCTCAAGATCAATGAATACCATATGAGCGTTGGTCTCTTTATTCCTGTATTTTTCCATCAGTTGCCTTACAATGAAAATTGCATCTGTTGTTGATGTGCCCTGCATAAAGCCAAACTGATTATCAAGTATTTCGGTTTTTTCACGTATCCGTCTATCAATTACTCTCTCCCATATTTTCATGGTGTGGCTAAGTAGTTTTATAGCCATGTAGTTTTTACATTGTTGTATGTCTCTCTTGTTTTTGTAGACAGGTATTAATATAGTGCTTCTCCATTCGTCTGGCATTTTTCCAACTTCCATAATTCTATTAAATAGACCTGCTATCCAACTTATTCCTGTCTCTCCCAATTCTCTCCATACTTCCCCAGGAATATCATCTGGTCCGACTGCTTTTCCTTTCTTTATTTTTTTTTAAGCGCTTGAGCCACTTCCTCGTTTGTTATTCTGGTACACAATACATGGACATGGACAACGCTGAACAGAATAAGAACAAGACAAGAGAACAACACAATACAGAACAGAACAACACAATACATGGACAACGCTAAACAGAATAAGAACAAGAAGCGGTAGATGTGTTGTCACCTTACATACTTATATGAAGAAGCGCACTTACTCTTGATAGTGACTGTGGTGCGTAACGACAGACTGTCCCTGACATTGTTGAAGGATACCCCCAAACGCGGTTCCCTGGAGTTTTTGATGAGTTGCTGAATGCGACTGAATACATTTTAAATTATATTGTTGCATTGCATTATATTATATTCGTTTGTTCTACTTCATTTAATATTAATAAATAGGATTTTACGAGGAATTTGACAAACGCCAATGATTGTTTCATAAACAAGAAATAGTGGCCTCTAAATATACGAAGAAAAAACTTCGTGTGTTTTCTTTTGTTATTTTGAAATTTTTATTGGATATGTTCGATGAAAGCCAATAAATAATGATGTTTTACGGTCCATCGGATTCTTTTTTATAATATAATTGGTCCACCGTGTAGAAAATACCTTCAAATGCGGTCTGTATGCATCACGTGACCTCAATAATAACATAAAAGTCTCATGAATACGTATTTGTCCTTTCCACTTCGGCTCATATGGTCAGGACGGGTTCAGAGCACAAATTCAGGACTAAATCTTAGAAAAAAAATTCTTCTTTCTGCTCGCGACTGCTCTTGAACTGCTAACTGTATACTTATACTGGATGATATTGATGCATATACCGAAGCACACAGGCCGACGATGAAACTATACTAAGAAGAAGAATTATCTTAAACGAGTCTTGTTCTACATCAAATACAACTGAAATACTTGTATGTTACATTAATTTGAGATGAGGATCGTGAAAGGAATCGACAAAGTAAGGATTGAGTGAAGATTACTACCGTAACAACGATAAACAGAAGTTTTCGTAGTAAGAGTCTACTAAGGATTATACGTAAAAGAAATAAAGTACGGAAGAAAAGTATAGTCATAAATAACATAAAATTTACAAATTTGTCATTAATATTAAACGACAAAATAATTATAGTAGGGGAGGAAAGTATGCTAAATTTGCAGTTACTCGAGCGCTTTGGGGACCTATTGGGTTGTGATTATTAGGTCCTAAAACCAAAAAAAGTTTAATAAAATTTACCACTTTAGTGGGGACTTTCCATTTTTTAATTTAATTTTCCATTTCGACCAATCGTTTTTTTCGATTATAGCGCCATCTATCCATAATTCGAAAAAATGTTTCGAATAAAAGTTGCTTATTTTTACGTAAAGAATCCAAATCTGCAATAAAAATTTGGGGCTCCTATTTAAGATTTTAAAGTAACCCCCCATCCCACCTCCGCGGGGGGTCGTGTTTGGTACCATTCGATAGATTTTTCAAAAATATTGAACAAGTGTATTTTGCAATTTTTCGATCTGATGCGAAATTTATTTTGCTTTATTTTGCGAAATATCGCGGGATTTGTATTTAAAATTTTAAATTTACCCCCCACCCCTCTCCGTGGGGGGTCATGTTTGGTATCATTCGATAGATTTTTGAAAAATATTGAACAAGTATTTTTTAGTTTTTCTATATGACGTTCATTTCGCGAAATATTCGCTTTTTTTGTGAAACTTTTTGATCCTCCCATTTCCTTACGGCTCAATTCGTCAGATTTTTGAAATATAGACTCTTTTGCATGTACTGAACTTACCTTATCTTAATCTGACAATTTCCAGTGTTTTTAAGGATATATTTTTTTCGGGCACTCTTAACGAACGCCCCTATGTTAAGAGCCAATATATGGTAGAGGTACACCTGGTTCCAAAAAAAACTGATACGACTCTTGACGCGTATTTTGTAGAAAATTGAGCAGTGTAGTTTGAAGGATAAATACTTAATATTTACATACTGTCAATGTCACTGCCAAATCTTAAAATTTGTCAGATAGCTTATTCTGTTCCACGGTTATTAGACTTTATTATTAATCTTTATTATTAATACTTTCTCCGCAACTGAGGGTATCTTATAAACTGTATTGTTTTTAAACAATAGATGATAGAATAAAAATATTGACAGTTCAAAAATGTGAACATTATTGCATTGTGTGTGGCCTAAGTTTGGGCTGAAAACTGAAATGTATTACATTTTTACAAAATTTTGGAATGTTTAATTACGTAGACCAATTTTAACAGTTGTTTTCAATACAGATTTAAATCATCTACAAATAGTTTCTAATGTCTTTTGATGTCAAATAATTAGGGAAGCTGGAATTCAACAGTTTAGAATTTTACATTGAGTTAATGCAAAATTGTGACGCATGTCAAAATTCTCAATATATTTTAATTGTATTCATTTTTTTTTGAATCCTGAGAAAGCTAATAAATATTTTTGAAAAATTTAAACTCAGAATGAAAGACTACATTATTACCGAGGGCTGAAAGTCCCTGAAAACTTCTATAATATTTATTTTAATAAGTTACAGGGCTGAAAATAAAAAAAAAGTGTGATATTTAATTTCAAATATTTCATTCAATAGAAACTGCTTGTTTATTCTAAGGGGCTTTCCGCCCTCGGTAATAATGTAATCTTTCATCCTGCGTTTAAATTTTTCTAAAATACTTATTAGTTTTTTCATGAATCAGTTGTTTGTTGTTTGTTTATTTTATTATTTGTCTGTCATAATAAATATAATGTCAGATCAATCAAATACACTGCTCAACATGATGAAATCTTACTAAGAGTCGTATCAGTTTTTTTAGGAACCGGCTGTACATCTGCAGGGTACCAGGTTTTTCTCCATATGATAATCTGACGCGCTCGAGTAACTGCAAAAATCCCCGCTTGGGCTCCCCTACCAATGTGTAATGTAGCTGTTTGGTTGATGCAATTTACATTTTAATTATTATATTTTCTAAATATTCTTCTTCACCCTGTTTGGATTCATCATCATCATCATCATCATCATCACGTAGCGCTACAACCCTGGGTGAGTCCTGGCTGACTGTACAACTTTCTTCCAATTTGTTCGATCTTTCATCAACCTAGGGTCAAATGGGATGTTCATTTTCCGGAGATCTGCTTGGATGCTATCTCTCCATCGCATTCTGGGACGTCCGAGTGGTATTTTGCCTGTAGGAATCTCCTCCCATACCAGTCTTACAAGTCTCTCATTATGAAGTCTGTGCACGTGGCCTGCCCATCTTAGTCGCTGTGATTTAATTTCTTGGACAATATTGGTGTCATTGTAGAGTTCTTTTAATTCGAAGTTGGTTCTGATCCTATACTGGTTTGTTTTAATGTCGTGGTGAGGTCCGAAAATTGTTCTAAGTATTTTTCGTTCAAAACGTCTGAGCTTTTCTTCGTTTGATTTGGCCATGGTCCACGTTTCGCAACCATATGTTAGTACAGGTCTGACGATGGATTTATAGATTTTGATCTTGGAACTTCTTGTAAGATTTTTTAATTTTATAAGCTTATCCAGTGCAAATAGACAGCGATTTGCTGATTGAATTCTGTCTTTTATTTCTTCAGTAACATCGTTGTCAGCTGTGATTACGGCCCCCAGATACTTAAAACGTTGTACTCTTTCGAAATTGAAGGTGTTGACCGTCACATTTTGTCCTATCCTGTCTCTTCGTGTCGTTCTATTTATACACATATATTTCGTCTTCTCTTCATTAATCATCAGCCCTACTTCGCTTGTTGCTCCTTCCACCTTGTTGAAAATGGCTTTTGTGGAGAGGATGGAGTCTCCAACCAGATCAATGTCATCTGCGTATGCTAGTAATAACTTGGGACCTTGAACCGATAGCAGTTCTGTCTTTATTTCGGCCGACCTCATGGCTTTCTCTAATACAAGGTTAAAAAGTAGTGGAGATAACGCATCACCCTGTTTGAGTCCACTGTTGATTTCGAAGCTGTCAGACACGTACGTTATTATTTACACGTACTTTTGATATTCCACCCTCCATACAGACTTTAGTCATCCGAATGAGTTTCTTTGGAATTGAGAACTCCGCCATGGCATTCCATACTTGGCTTCTTTCTACGCTGTCATATGCCTATCTAAAGTCTATGAAGAGATTGTGTATGGGCCTGTTATACTCCCATCCCTTTTCTAAAAGCTGTCTCAGCGTGAATAGTTGATCTATTGTGGATCTGTTTGCCCTAAAACCGGCTTGATATTCTCCTAGGACATTTTCAGCATAAGGGGTTTGTCTACTAAGAATGATGTTTAAGAGGATTGTATATGCCGTGTATAAGAGTGAACTTGATGTTTTCACTATGATGTTTTCCTTCCATCTTGCTGGTATCCTTTCTTCTAACCATATCTGTGTTATTAATTGGTGGATTTGGCGATGTAGTGTTTCTCCACCATATTTCAGAAATTCTGCTGGTATCTCGTCCATACCCGGCGCTTTATGATTTTTCAGCTTATTTAAGGCCTTTCGGGTTTCTTCAAAAGAGGGATTTTTGACGGGCATGTCTGCTGTTATATAGATCTCTTCTTTGTGCTGTTCTTCCTGTATGATGTTTAGAAGGTCACTGAAATATCCTTTCCATTCTTCTGTTAGTTCTTTATCGTCGATTACTGTCGATTATCGTCGAATCCTGTTTGGATTCACTCCTGGAAAAAGGCCTCCCCATGAGTTCTCCATTCTTCTCTGTATTGTGCTACATATTTGGTGCCAGTTTCTCCCCACTTTTGTTTTGATGTCGTCTACCTACCGTTTGGGGTGTTGGGGTATTTTATAGAGGTAGTACCTTTTATGAGAACGGCCACATCGAGCGTAATATACGGGAGATGGTTCGAAGTAACTGGTCCTCATAAGACATCCAACTGTCACTTATGGCTCCACGTGCCACACCCTGGGCAACTGCATTGGTCTGTAGGCTAAACTAAGTGAGGGTAACCACCGAGCGATTGCCGGTATAAGCAATCTCCACTTACTAGCCAACAGCTTCGGGTGGATGAGCTAGTAAGTGTTAGGGCACTCTTTTGTCCTGAGACTGAGAAATCGGTCTCGAAGGCGGATGAACCCTACAGAATGGTCAACGGCATAAGGATGCAGAAGGCAACGGGGAACCACTGCATTAAGGACTCATAGAGTACCCCTAGTAGTAATCATCATGGTGGACATGCACAGGAGAAGTACTGATCATGGACATCGGATACCAAGATCCGGCAGAGGAAGACAAATAGATAAGTACAAGGCTTCCTCGGTCGTAAACCTGCGAAACCCTTGTAATAAGAAAAAGACAACCATAAAAATTGCTACGTGGAATGTGAGGAGCTTATTCTCTTCGGGAAAATTAGATAACGCCGTGTTGGAAATGGATCGTTTGGGTATAGACATATTAGGCATAAGCGATACACAATGGCCAGGAAATGGCAAATGCCCCACAACTAATCATGGTATGTTTTATTATGCCGGAAGTGACACCACAACCCATCGATACGGAGTTGGAGTCATCATCTCAAAAAAATGGAAAGATGCTGTAGCAAATTTTACTCCATTCTCAGAGCGCGTGATGTTAATACAACTGAAAGATAAGAAGAACATAATAAACATCATACAAGTGTACGCTCCTACAGCAGACAAAGACGAAGAGGAAATAGAACAATTCTATAATAACTTAGAAGAGGTGATGAGAACAACAAAGAGACAACACATTAACATAGTAATGGGCGATCTGAACGCCAAGGTAGGTCAGGGTAAAGTTGGAGAAAATGTCGGTGAATACGGCTTAGGTAATAGAAATGAAAGGGGTGATCGTTTAGTTCAGTTTTGTCAAAGCGAAGATTTAATAATAACTAATACATTCTTTAAATTACCCCCAAGGAGACTGTATACGTGGACGTCACCTCAACACACACAAGAAAAAGTAATCAGAAACCAAATAGATTACATAATGGTGACAAAAAGATACCGTAATGCCGTGAAATCTACTAAAACTTACCCTGGAACTGATATCGGTTCGGATCATAATCCAGTAGTATCTGTGTTAGAAGCTAGACCAAAGAAAATGAGAAAAACCATCATCCCAACGTTAGACTTAAGTCAGCTTAAAAGTGAACACCGACGACAAACAGTGCGCGAAGAAATCAACACCGACCTCAGTGTAGCAGAAAACCAAATCCGCAGAACAGACAACATAGATGAAAAACTGAAGTATATAAACACTATAATAAGAACTACGGGAAAGAAACACCTACCCAAATCTCCAAAGAAACATAAGGTGTGGATGACACCAGACATACTAGAACTAATGGATGAAAGACGCAAATTGAAGAATAATTCAGAAAAATACAGAGAGGTTGATAAGAACATAAAGCAAATCATAAAGAAGGCCAAAGAATCATGGATTAAAGAACAATGTGTAGAAATGGAAGACTATGAAAGAAAGTATGACACATTCAATATACATAAAAAAGTAAAAGAACTTACAGGAACCCAAAGAAGACATCAAATAAGTTTGCTTAAGGACAGAGACGGAAATATTATTGTAGACAGAAAAAATTAATAGATGGAGTGAATACATAAGAGAATTGTTTGAGGACAACAGAAATAACATTGACAAGGTAAATGGTGAAACGGGACCTGAAATCCTAAAATGTGAAGTAGAAATGGCACTTAGAAATTCCAAAACTGGAAAGGCAAATGGACCCGATGAGGTTCCTACTGAATTACTAAAGCTCTTGAATGATGAATCAATAGGTATAATATTGCACTTATTTAACACAGTATACAATACTGTATTATACCTCAAGAGTGGCTGCTGTCTACATTCGTTACACTGCCAAAGAAATCCAATGCAAAAGAATGTTCAGAACATCGAACAATATCTTAAATGAGCCATCTACTAAAGATATTTCTAAAAATCATCCACAACCGAGTTTATCAAAAGTTGGAGTCAGATATTAGTAATACACAGATGGGGTTCAGAAAAGGACTAGGTACTCGAGAAGCTCTCTTCGGTTTGAATGTTCTTACACAAAGATGCCTAGACGTTAATCAAGAGGTACATGCATGTTTTATCGATTTTGAAAAAGCGTTTGACAGAGTACGCCACGATAGGCTAAGAGACATTTTTGAAAGAAAAGACATAGATAATAAAGATCTGCGAATAATTCTCAACTTATAATGGAATCAGAAAGCTAACATCAAAATAGAAAACGAGATATCAAAAGCAATAGAAATACGTAGAGGAGTAAGACAGGGATGCATTTTGTCACCACTGCTATTTAATGTATATAGTGAAAGCATCTGTCAGGAAGCCCTTTTGCAAGCAAATAAAGGAATCGTAATCAATGGAGAGGTTGTAAATAATATTCGATACGCAGACGACACTGTACTAGTTGCAAGAACAGTAGAAGAATTACAACGATTACTTACAAACATAAATATTGCTTGCAACAATTATGGCATAAACATTAATATCAAAAAAACCAAGTATATAGTCTTCAGTAAAATCATGACACAACCAGCACATATTAGTATAAACGGCATTCAAATTGAAAAAGTATCAAGTTATAAATACTTGGGAACTTTAATAAACGAAACTGGAGACCAAAACAATGAAATAAAAAGACGTATCGAAATTGCCAGGGCCACCTTCATAAAGATGAGAAAATTCTTCTGCAACAGAGATATAAGCATCCCTCTACGATTAAGAATGCTAAGTGGCTACGTATTTAACACGCTATTATACGGTGTAGAGGCCTGGACTCTCAAACAGAACAACATAAAAAATATTGAAAGTTTCGAGATGTGGTGCTACCGTCGAATGCTGAAGATAAGTTGGGTTGAAAGAATCACCAATCTTGAAGTAATACGAAGGATAGGAAGAGACCCAGAAATTTTATTAACGATAAAACGAAGAAAACTCGAGTATTTGGGTCACCTGATGAGAGGTCATAAATACGCATTACTTCAAAATATAATGCAAGGAAAAATAGAAGGAAAGCGGAATCCAGGCCGTAGAAGAATGTCGTGGATGCGGAATTTGAGAGAGTGGTTTGGCTGCACCACTAATGAACTTTTTAGGTCAGCTGTAAACAAAGTCAGGGTAGCCTTGATGATTTCCAATCTCCGATAGGAGTGGCATAAGAAGAAGAAGAAGACCTACCGTTTTTCTTCCTCTAATACGACTGTGCTTGCATGGTCTCTAATGAAAATGCTACCCAGATATTTCATTTACATAGTTCTTGTGAATATAACTGCTGTGTATCCTTTTCTTTAGATTTATTGGTATCTTTTTCTTTTTCAACACAACACTGAGTCTTCCTACTGCTACCCAAGTGCAAAAATACTGAGAAAAGGATATGACCCAGTGCAAGAGGAAGACGGCACATGGAGAATCAGGAGAAACAACGAGGTTAATGAATTAAATGAAGGTTACGATATTGTACGATTTGTGAAAGGTCAAAGGCTGTCATGGTTGGGACATGTGCAGAGACGATGAAAAAACAACAAAGGAAATATTACAATGGAAGCCGATAGGAAGGCGAAAAAAGGAAATCCCTGAACGAGATGGTTTGATGACGTGGAAGACGACCTGAAACCATAAAATTAAGACAATGGAGAAGAAGGAAACAAGAGAGATCCGAATGGAAGGATATAGCCAGACAGGTAAAGACCCATCCAGGGTTATAATGCCAAAATAATAATAAGAAGAAGATAGCTAACCTTCATTAGCGTAGTCGGTACTAGAAGAAGAAGAAAAAGAGGAAGAAGAAAAAAAAGAAGAAAAAGAAGAAAAAGAAGAAGAAGAAGAAGAAGTTTTAGTTTAAATCCAGTGTACAGTAAGGGAAAAACCCCTTACTGTATAATATAATATGTATCAAAAAATGTATATAATTTTAAGTAATTTAGGTTGTTACAAAAGATATTGTTTCTAAATATGCAAACAAAACGAAGGTTGATTAACGCAGTTTTGTTTATGTGAGTAATCTCGTAGAGGCTCACGTATAGTTTACTTTTTAAAGTCCAAATTATAAGGAGATATAAATAGCCCACAGAGGGATTATCATTATCATTATAGTATTGTTATTATCAAGATCGTTACTATGCTAGTGAGCCGTCCTACGAGAAGGGTGTCCTGAAGGACTACCCCGCGAAACATCGTAGTAAGCTTATGTTGATTGATGTTGTAAACAGTAAATAAAGTTATAAAGTTAGAGTCAGTGTTTCAACTCGACATTCCAACCCTGCAAGATTATCAGTAGTAATTGCACAAGAGCTCTAAAATTATTTTATTTTTCCCGAGTGACACTTTGACAGTTTTAATTTCACGAGCCGAAGGCAAGTGAAATTATGTCAAAGTGTCACAAGGGCAAAAATTCTATATTAATTTTAGAGATCGAGTGCAATTTGTTGCGATTATTTCATGAATAAAACTGTTCAACACCAAAATTTTATTGTATTTTATTTATGTAAGTACAAATTAGTACAATTAAACACACAGTTGTTATAAATATTAATTTGACGGTTGAAAGTCATCACTTTTATAATTTTTAAAACATTAATTGTCATTAATGTCACTGAATGTATTTTTTCGTAGCAACGAAGGGCATCTGACGTAATATACTTGACGACGGGAAATTATCAAAAATTATCGGGTATAATATCACAAGAGAGTGAGAATAAATTGAAAATAATGCGACAGTTTTTCGAAAATTTGTTGTCTGGCAATAGACACGAGAGCCCGCAGGGCTTGAGTGGCTATTGCCCAATGATAACAAATTTGAGTAAAAATGAAGCATTATTTTCTTATTTATTCTTACTGTCGTGTGATATTCGTAAGATTATTTTTTAATACGTATATTATGGATATTTTCTTAAATGTGACAGTTGTCAAAACTAGGAAACTGGTTGCCATTAAACAGAAACAATCTAATTAAAAAAATTCTATCGGTAATTTTCTACAGTAGATAATTCTCAGTATAATTTTAATCTGATTGGACAGAATTAAACACGTGATCAAATATCTTACTATACGATTGGAAGTTAAAATCATTAAAAAATAATCGATTCAATTTAGATTTATGTAGCTTTCTATTGGTCAGAATTTCCTATGAATGAAATAATCATGGCAATCTACCAACGTAGCACCAACGTAATACCAGCACAGAGCAGATTATGGTTAGTTGCTGCGTCTGCACTTGGATATGCTTTTGCAGATGTAATACTGTTTCTAAACTTTCTATCAATGATAATGTAGTCAATTGGATTGTCTACTGCTACTATCACGTAGTAGTCTCTCCGACTACTATAATTATCATTTTTTACATATCTAATTTCTATCTAATTTCTTACCATAAAATTATTATGAATGATTGTGTCCATTTTTGTAAGCTACAGACAATTTTTTATAAACGAAAACAGAAAAAAGTCTAAAAACATATCATCTTGAGATAGGTGGTCTAAAATCAAAATTAATGACACAAAAAACCGTATCCCCTGTATATAGATTAAAGAGAAGCGAGTTTATATAGTTTTAGGTAATGCGTCGCAAAAACTGGCACAAGTACGAAATCGCCAGAGATGTATCGGGTGAGGTCTCTCTTCTAGCATCTTCCTTCTCTTTTCAACTTACGGTACTGTCCGAGTCTAACATTCCACGGTGACTTTGATTGTTGGTACTCGAAGATTCTGCGTGACGCGCATACTAACTACTCGAAATTGTGTTTTGTTATTGTTTTCGATATTTTTGTAGGTTGTTTTAAGGATGTTATCAAAAAAGAGGATTTTACGAAATTCTTTAAATGCTTTTTTCAAAGATACAACGAGTACTAATATTATAAAAATTTGTATTTAATAGAGAAGTAGGTAATATACCTACGTACTTGCCTGTATTCTCCTTGAAGTTGAAAGAGGGGTGAAAAGGAAAGAGAAGCTTTCTATGACCAATTAGAAGACACACTGGCAGTTTCTTGAAAGTAGAAGGGTGTTTTTTAAAGTTTTTTAAAGAACACCAATAAATAAGGCAAAATACTGATAAAGTGACTTAAAGATTCCTATCGGATTCTCTTAGCATCGTTCGATAAACTACATTACTACATGGTACAAACTCCACAAAATTTAAAATCAGTCATATTTATTTTATTTAGCGTATGCACAGTTGAGTTTTGTGTAAAAGCAAACAGGACAATACATTCCAAACAGTAAATAACAATAATTATTTTGGAGAAACAAACATTTAGTTGACAAATATATACAATTCATTCTTTGGTCCCAAGGACGGATTGTCACTGTAGAATCTAATCGGGCATTCCTCCACTAGATCTTTAAACGTTTAACTTGCAACACCGCAATCACAATTTGGATATGGTATTTTTACCCACCTGAAAAGTGAGTGGGAGCACCTGCCACAGTTTGTTCTCATTCTGTTCAGTGCTGCCTAGATTCGTCTTGGTTGGTCGAAACCCTCTGGCTTGCTTGTAATACATGGCATATTTCGCAAGTAAGGCCCTAATAGACCGGATCAAATAGTCATTCTTAAAAGACATGGAAACTATTAAGTTTCTACCTTAAGCTGAACTCCACATTGCCCGTTAAATATTTCGTTAAATATTATTTCCGAGTACATGTTAAACAAAGTTTAGGATAACACACAACCTTGTCTGATACTTCTTTGAATAAAAATTATGTCTGTTTCTTTGCCCTATACCAGAATAGAAGCTTCTTGATTCCAATATAGATTATTGTCAAAGTCTAAGATCTTTATCATCTGTGGTTGCAGCGAACAGTACATAAATAAATAATAAAAAAAAAAATAAAAATGTATACCATTTTTACTCAGTTGCAATGCGAAGGCAAAACAATCTTATTTTTCACTCAGAATACGGAGCGTAGTCCAGCACTCTGAATCGACGATTTTCGACTCTTATTGGAGTCATCATCGGAGAGGCGTAGGCCTGCTGCTCTCTACTCGAAGTGACTAACCATGAAAGCTTATCCCCGCATTGAAACTGACGTTAATGGAGTAGGTGACTAGCGTCATCTGGCAATTGAAAGGTAAAGTTTCATGGTAGATGGTAGCGCCATCTGGCTTGCATATTTTAGAAGCCTTGGAGGTGTCACCAGGGAAATGGACTAATATGTTTTCAATTTAAAAATCTTTTAGTAATATTTTTAATATTTTTCAATATTATTAATGTTGCTATTAGGATTGAAAACTTTACCTTTCTAAAAAAAATGTTCACAATCGTGTTATAATCACCCGTGTTGAGCTGCCCCCCCCCCCCCCACTTATAGCCCTGATTTATGAACTATTTATGAGCTTTCATATTCCGTAAAATAAAAATTTTGAGATCGTTCCACTGAGCAGGAATTTAATACTTTAGTGGGGGGGGGGGGCTGAGTACTACTTAAAAATAGGAATATTGAATCGGTTTTTGCGGCAGAATTACGAGCTATTTATGAGCTCTTGAAATTATATAGTTTCGATTTTTGAGCTCATCCTTTTCATCCCAAACAACCCTTTAATTGATTTAACTTAAGAGAAAAATGCTGAGAAAATTTAAAATATATCGTATTGCGGATATAATTCCTATAGCTTATATACTCTAAGAATAAATTATTAAATCACGTGCATTTCGATTATTGAGCTACAACCCCTTCGCAAGAAAACCACCCTATCTTCCCGGCTTAAGAGAAAGTTGTACTTAAAATGCATTAAATTAATTATTTGGCGACTACATATCATTTAATAATTTATAAGCTTCCAAATTACGCGCATTTAGATCAGTAAATTGCAATTTATTTTGTATAGTGCAGTCACTGAAGGTAAAAATCAACGATTACCTTCAACTTTGGTGAACCTTCATCGATTTTCACGACAATTGGTCAGTGGTTAGAGGATACGTCAAGAAACAAAGGTGACATAGTACCACCTTGCGCCTTTACCCTGAGGGTGGATACCACCCCTTCTCGGGGGTGAAAATTATTTTATAAAAAATAACTGCACAAATCAATAAAAGAACAAATTAAAAGCAAAATTTATTATATAAAGTTATTAAAATAAGTAAATACTTTTTAAGCTATTAAAGATCAAAGATTTTACTTATTCGTGAAGAAAATGCATGTTTTGAAGCGGTTTTTCGTAAATCACTGAAAAACTGTAAGTTTTTACAGTAAAGTTAATAGTAGTTTAATTCGTATAGCTTATATTCTAAGAATAAACTCTTAAATCACGCGCCTTTCGATTATAGAGCTACAACCCCTTCGCAAGAAAACCATCCCATATTCCCGGCTTAAGGGAGGGTTGTACTTAAAATAATTTAAATTAATTATTTGGCGACTACATATCGTTTAATAATTTATGAGCTCGGAAAATATACGCATTTCAATTATTGAATTGCCATTTTCTTTCTATAGTGCAGTCACTGAAGGTAAAAATCAACTATGACCTTCGATTTCGGTAAATATCCATTCATTTTTACGAATTGACAATAACAACTTGTAGTTTTAGCCTGGGGTATATGTCACCCTTTCTCGGGGCTGAAAATTACTTTATTAAAAATATATCCACAAATCGAGAGAGGGACTAATTGTAAGCAAAATTTGTTATATGATGTTATTAATAAATCAATACTTTTTGAGTTATTAAAGATCAAATATCTTAATTTTTATGAAAGAAAATGCATGCTTTAAAGCGATTTTTAAAGCAAAAACTTTAAGTTTTTACAAAAAAGTTTTCATCACTAAAATTGAAGCTAATAAAAAATATAATAAATTGCTTACTTGAAAAACCCTTTAATGTTAATTTAAAGTAAGTTATTGGTAATTAAATGTATATTTTTTTCTGCGACTGTTCAAATCTAAGGATTGAAGCTTAAATAACGGGAAAGAGATGCATTTTATAACACTTAGGTACTAAACACTTGTCAAAGTACTTAGAAATACCTATCAAAAATGAGCTCCAGAAAAAGTTGATAGTATCAAAATCCGCTCACCAATTTTCGTGAAAATGAATGGCAATTCAATAATTGAAATGCGTATATTTTGCGAGCTCATAAATTATTAAACGATATCTAGTCGCCAAATACTTAATTTAAATTATTTTAAGTACAACTCTCTCTTAAGCCGGGAATATGGGATAGTTTTCTTGCGAATGGGTTGTAGCTCAATAATCGAAAGGCGCGTGATTTAAGAGTTTATTCTTAGAATATAAGCTATACGAATTAAACTACTATTAACTTTTTTGTAAAAACTTTTTCAGTGATTTACGAAAAACCGCTTCAAAACATGCATTTTTTTCACGAATAATTAAAATTTTTGATCTTTAATAACTAAAAAGTATTGACTTATTTTAATAACTTCATATAATAAATTTTGCTTATAATTTGTTCTTTTATAGATTTGTGCAGTTATTTTTTATAAAATAATTTTCACCCCCGAGAACGGGCGGTATACACCCTCACGGTAAAGGCGCAAGGTGGTACCATGTCACCTTTGTTTCTTGAGGTATCCTCTAACCACTGACCAATTTTCGTGAAAATCGATGAAGGTTCACCGAAATTGAAGGTAATCGTTGATTTTTACCTTCAGTGACTGCACTATACAAAATAAATTGCAATTTACTGATCTAAATGCGCGTAATTTGGAAGCTTATAAATGATTAAATGATATGTAGTCGCCAAATAATTAATTTAATGCATTTAAGTACAACTTTCTCTTAAGCCGGGAAGATAGGGTGGTTTTCTTGAGTAGGGGTTGTAGCTCAATAATCGAAATGCACGTGATTTAATAGTTGATTCTTAGAGTATATAAGCTATAGGAATTATATCCGCAATACGATATATTTTAAGTATTCTCAGCATTTTTCTCTTAAGATAAATCAATTAAAGGGTTGTTTGGGGTGAAGGGGATGAGCTCAAAAATCGAAACTATATAATTTCAAGAGCTCATAAATAGCTCATAATTCTGCCGCAAAAACCGATTCAATATTCCCATTTTTAAGTAGTGGGGGAGGGCTCCCCCACTAAAGTATTAAATTCCTGCTCAGTGGAACGAGCTCAAAATTTTTAGTTTGCGGAATATGAAAGCTCATAAATAGCTCATAAATCAGGGCTATTTGTTTTTTAATTTTTGCAAGTGGGGGGGGGGCAGCTCAACACGGGTGTTATAATCACTATGTTTTTTGTTGGACGTTAATTGTGTTATTGATTAAGTTTTTATTACTTCTTAACTACTTCATTAATTTCCTTTGTACACCAGCCGTGTGGTCATGTAAGTAGCTACCGCGTTATTTTTAAAACCCTCTGTATAAGCGTGACGTGTAGTGACCTCTTAGTCAGAATTCACAGACTTCGACAGACGTCTGGAGTGAAATTTTGTCGTTTTATTGGAAATTATTATGAAACATGATTTCCCAGTTGAAGTGAAAACGGTTTTCGCCGGCTGGTGATGCCATCTATTTTTAGATCTCTGGAAATATCTCAAGACAGTCAAGAATCTAGAGGTGTGGCGTTTGGTAACGAGCTAACGAACCGTTGGAGACTGGTATTTAAAGTGAATCAATGAGTGGATTCGATAATATTGAATTTAATAGGTAATTTTGTAAATTCTCGTTATCCCTCAAAAATTTCTCCAATCTAGACGGATATAGATATAGACGAAATTGATTATGTCCAAAAAGAGGGGCCTAAAAGGAACTACAACATTATTATCGCGAAAAAACGCGGTTCTTCTTTTTGGTCCAATAACTTTTTTCCACTGGGTACCTATAGGTACTGATTCACAGGAAAAAAAGGTGGTACAGTAGGTTATACGGCAGACTAGCACAAAGCATCATACTATGTTTTCTGTAATTTTAAAATTTAAATACATATTTTTAAAATTTAATAAAGTAATTTTATTATTTATTTATTATTTATATTTTAAATACCTAAATTGTATTATATTAAAATAATTCAATAAATTTTCTCGGTATTTTTCTCTCGAATGTCGTGAGTTGGGCTTCATCTTTTTTAATAGGCCTTAAGGGGGTAGGCGCAAAATTTTCGTCCAATGCTATTTAAATGAATTCATTTTTTCGAATCCTGTGAAAATTGATAAATTTTTTGAAAAATTTAAACGCAGAATAAAAGATTACATTATGGCCAATGGCCGAAAGTTCCTCAGAATAAACAAAAACTTTTATTTTGAATAAAATATTTGAAATTAAAAATCACACTAAATTTTCGCTTTTTTTTACCTCTGTAGCTTATTAAAATAAACATTAGGTATAGAAGTTTTTAGGGACTCTCTGCCCTCGGTAATAATATAGTATTTCATTCGGCCTTTAAACTTTTCAAAAGTACTTAATAGTTTTCTCAGGACTCGAAAAAAATTAATGCATTTAAATAACATTGGACCAAGATTTTGCGCCTACCTCCTTAAGATGAATACACAAAAAGAAACATTTAAAAAACAATATGCCAAGGAATGGCCTATGGAAATAATAAAATTAAAATAAATGGAAGACCAATATAATAATTAGATAAATTTACACACTTGGGATTAATCATAAAAAAATGGCGGTAGTAGATCAGATGTAAAATCACAAAACATGCATAATATAACTAATCAAAGAAAATCTGGAATACACGCTATACAGGGTGTCCCAGACTAATTTATCCAGGCTATATCTCTTAAACGAATAGAGATTTTGGAATGGGACAAAAACAGGTATATTCCATTTGTAATACACTTTAATATGACGTAGAAAAAATCATCCCCTAAATATTCAGCCCTTAGTTACAACCCCTAACTTTAATTTTTTAATAGCACCCTGCATAGTTTTTTATAGTTTTGGATGTGGTCTTCTATCGTCTATTTAAAAGAATTTTTAAAAATAAAATCGGTTTGTAAATAATCAAAAAAATATCAATTTATTTTTTATTTTGTTATGTGTCCCAGACTAATTTATCCAGGCTATATCTCTTAAACGAATAGACATTTTCGAATGGCACAAAAACTGATATATTCCATTTGTAAATACACTTTAATATAGCGTAGAAAAAATCATCCCCTAAATATTCATCACTTAGTTACAACCCATAACTTTAATTGTTAAACTATAGCGCAATTATTAACGGTTTTATTTTTAAAAAATCTGTTGAATAGACGATAGAAGAGCACATCCAAAACTATAAAAAAATATACAGGGTGCTATTAAAAAAATTTAAGTTAGGGGTTGTAACTAAGGGGTGAATATTTAGGGGATGATTTTTTCTACGTCATATTAAAGTGTACAAATGGAATAGACCTGTTTTTGTCCCATTCCAAAATCTCTATTGGTTTAAGAGATATAGCTTGGATAAATTAGTCTGGGACACCCTGTATACCAGAATTAACCAAAATCAAAATATTTAACAGCTGTATTAAGAGTGTAATATTGTATGGCGCAGAATCTTGGATACAGGAAGAAATAAATAACAAAAAATTACAAACCTTTATAAATAAATAGTTGGGAAAAACGCTAAACATGTTTATAATATTATTATATTAGAAGAACTGTAACAAGAGATCATAAAAGAATTGGCCTAAGCTGAAGACCATACTTCAAGGTAAAGTGCATGGGAAAAGAGGTCCAGGACGAAGAAGAATATCCTGGCTGCATAACCTGCGAAAATGGTTTAACTTAACCACTACCGGACTTTTCAGGGCAGCAGTCAACAAAGTCAGAATAGCCATGTTAGTGTCCAACATCCGTAACGGATAGGCACCATAAGAAGAAGAAGAAGACAGATTAAACAGAGAGCAAGAAAGAGGAATGTAAAATATTTGTAGAGGAGATTTTGAAGGAATAAAACGGAAAGAAGATCTGCTGATCTAACCAATCAGCGATCTTTCACTTTTGGCTAAAAAACGCAAGAGCGTCCCATACACCATAAGGAATGAAGGTAGTAGGGAGAGTCATAGCACAAGTACTTGTAAGAGAAGACAGAGCAAAATTGAAGTTGCCAACAAGGGGTGTTGAAAAAGTAGCGAAAGAAACAGAAGTAGAAATGCTGGTAAAAGAAAGAAAACTGCAATAACTGGGATACATAATGGCCTAGGTAAAGAAGAACGAGAAATTAATCACAATTGTATGCCTGGAACTACTTGGTCTGAATATGTTTTTTAGATTTAAAGCTGGAATTTTCAAATTTCCCTATTTTGAATAATCTGTCCGATGATCCGGATTCGACTCAAAAGATCCGGATCACTGTTTGGTTCCCCTGAACCACATCTCTACATCGAATTCAAGACACCCTACATTCTAATTTACTGGCGCGTTCCCTCTACTCTTCGTTTTATTTCTCTAATATTTTCCTCTTAGACTTCAATGAACGAGCTACATTCAGCACATAACATTCACAATAAAACAGTTTTTATTGCCTTTAATAATTATGATATAGAGAAGAAGCTATAAATTATAAATAGAGAAAACTCAGACAAGCTTAAAGACGAATACAAAACGGGTTAGGGTTATCAAAAAATAATAGAGCCGAGAGGAATGGTCAAGAGAGTAAACATTTTTAGAACATGTAAAGAAACAATGATCTAACGAAGACCTATGACAGGAACCCGTTAATAGACTATGGGAAGTACTAGAAAAAACCAGCAACAATAAATATAATTTAGGAGCTGAACGAACTGTATAGAAAGTCGACATCCAGAATTAAAAGTGGAAATAGAATATCAAATGTTTGTTACCAAATGACTAAGGCACGGATGCTGTATATGGCCAGTATTATTCAATATAGTTGGCCAAATTGTAATTACACACGACAAGGCATATCTTAAATATATGGCAAGCAAACTAATGAAGGAATATAGCAAGTGATGTCTGGAGGTAAATACCAAAAATGCACAATATCTATGCGCAGGAAGGGAAGGAATGGCGAACCTTAAACTGTAACAGGAGACAATGACAAGCTGCAATGAATATGTATATCTAGGAATAAAACTAACGAGTACATGACGAAACGACGAAGATATTAAAGAAAGGATAGTAAAGGTATTAGATTTTATATTATTTAATTTAAGAAAGAACTGGAGATTTGACTTTTCATAAAAACTTTTTATTTTATCAACAACAACCTACTTAACTTTTTATGTAAACATTCTAAAGCTTGGTTTATATGAACAACATTACAAAGATATATATTCCAATAAAAGGGAAAACAGGTGATAGAAGCCCTGAATTCGGTACTGTGGCAAAAAATATAAGAACAGAAAATAAAAAACGAATTTACTTACAATACATACAATATTAAAACCAGTATTAAGCTATGGAGTTGAAGTCTGGCAATTAACGAAGAACTACAACGCTGAATTACTAGCCACTGAGATGGATTTTTGGAGGAGGTCAGTAAGAAGATCTAGAATCTAGACTATAACACATGAGAAACGACTACATTCGAAAAGAAATGGGAATAGAAAGAACGATAATATACGATATCGAAAGACAACAGCTAGTACGGTACACGGAAACGTAAAACGAATGGAGGAGAGAAGAATTCCCAAAACGAGGAAGACCAGGAAAAAAGGGCATTTCCAAGGCGATGTCAGAAAGAAATTTCAGAGATGAGAGCTGCCACAATAGAAATGAATGGCGGTTAGGAACGGAAAGGCTGATAACGCTATAAAACCGATTTAATTTAAAGTGCCTAGCCGGGTAAGATGGTGAAAAGTGCCCCCAACTCAATTTAAATTCCATATAGGCCACTTTTTAACACGTATAGAGGAACTCACTTTCTGAAATTTTTAGCCCCCTAGGTGGTCACGTGACCCCCCTAGAGCCTAATTAGGCTTTTTATGTTTTTATTTTTTATCTCAGCCGCGTCAAGAGCTAGCCAAAAACTTTATTTAAAAAAGTTGTAAGCTTCAAAAAGATCTATATGAAAAAAAATTTTATTAACTTTTGGCGGGAAATTCGAATTTTTAGAACAATTTTAAACTTTTAAATAACTCTGAAAAAAAAACTAAGACACTCGTTTTTACGAAAATCAATTATAATGTGTATTTTTGCACAATCTTTCACCCTGAATTTTTTCAGATTTTTAAAATTGGTACCTTTAAAAATAAAAAACCGCATTTTTTCGGTTTTTTTTTTCGGTTTTTGATATAATTTTATACATATTTTTCAAAAAAAGGTAACACCGTCACTAGAATAGGTAAAAAAATGAAAAATAATTGGGGTTTGTTTAATAAAATTTTTTTGTAACGCCATCCATTTTCAAGATACAGGGCGTTGAAGAAAACAAAATTTTACACATTTTTTACGATTTTGCCGAAACTACTAGCAACATTGCAATAAAATTTGGCAGGTTTTAAGAGGTAGTTATTGTGCATTTTTTGACAGACAATTAAGTATTTTATATTCATCATTGGCGCGCATACGGGTAATGGTCTGAACTTTTTTAAGAAAAAAAGATGGTACGCCACTGACATATTTTAAATTAACAATCATTTTTGAATTCCTCGTTCCATTTGTGACAAAAAATCTATCTTCCCATTTTTTCATACGACGCGCCGTTTTGTTGCAAAAAATAAAATATCTTAACGCTTTAGTCCTGTCGCCAGGGGGGGTACAACGGCCTCCTTTATTCAGATGGACTTACCCAAGTTTTTTTCATGTATTTTGACCCGTAGAATACGAATTTTTTGGGTAACAGTTGATCCGGATGTCGATAAGATTGTTATTGACCAAGAACTTGAGGAATTACATAACAGAGATTTCTCGCAAAACAAAACATTTTTTTTGTATTTTTTGGGTCATTCTAAGTAAAAAATGTTCTAACAAGTTTTCCCGTAGGATGCTCAGCTTTCGAGATAAACGCGGTTAAACTTTCAAAAAATCGGAAAACTGCAATTTTTAAACTCGAGTAACTTTTGATTAAAAAATAAAATAGCAATTCTGCTTAGCGCCTTTGAAAGTTCAAGTCAAATTATATCGGTTTTGATTATTTGCATTGCTAAAAATGTATTGTGTTATTGTTAAACAAAGCTACAAACACCTAGTGCGTGAGTAATGCTTTCTATGATTTCTCATTTAAAATCGAACGAGTAGGTAGAATAGGTATGTACTAGTGCAATCGAGGCTATTTCTACGTAACATACGTTAAAACGCATGTAAAGGCACGGGAAACACTATGTGTTTATAGCTTTGTTAAACAATAAAAAAATAAATTTTTAGCAATGCAAATAATTAAAACCGATATAATTTGACTTAAACTTTCAAATGCGGTAAGCAGACTGGCTATTTTATTTTTTAATCAAAAGTTATTCGGGTTTAAAAATTGCAATTTTTCGATTTTTTGAAAGTTCAACCGCGGTTATCTCGAAAACTAGCTATCCTACGAAAAAAATTGTAGAAACATGTTTTGCTTAGAATGACCCAAAAAATACCAAAAAAAGTTTTGTTTTGCGAGTGATCGCGGTTATGTAATTCCTCAAGTTCTTGGTCAATAACAATCTTATCGACATCCGGATCAACTGTTACCCAAAAAATTCGTATTCTACGGGTCAAAATACATGAAAAAAACTTGGGTAAGTCCATCTGAATAAAAGAGGCCGTTGTAACTCCCCTGGCGACAGGACTAAGTATTCGAATTAATTTTTATAATGGATGTACGAGTTTATGTATGTAGATGTAGAAACTACTAGAAGTTCGAACGCTTTGTAAGGGTTAAGATCTTTTATTTTTCTAATAAAAATGGCGCGTCGTATGAAAAAATAAGAAGATAAATTTTTTGTCACAAATTGAACGAGGAATTCCAAAACGATTGTTAATTTGAAAGATATCAGTGGCGTACTATCTTTATTCTTTAAAAAGTTCAGACCATTACCCCTATGCGCGCCAATGATGAATATCAAATCCTTAATTGCATGTCAAAACATGCACAATAACTACCTCTTAAAACCCGACAAGTTTTATTACAATGTTGCCAGTAGTTTCAGCAAAATCGTAAAAAATGTGTAAAATTTTGTTTTCTTCAACGCCCTGTATCTTGAAAATGGATGGCGTTACAAAAAAATTTTATAAAGCAAACCCCAATTATTTGTCAGTTTTTTACCTATTCTAGTGACGGTGTTACCTTTTTTGAAAAATATGTATAAAATTGTATCAAAAAACGAAAAAAAATCCGAAAAAATGCGGTTTTTAATTTTTAAAGGTACGTTTCACCAATTTTAAAAATCTGAAAAAATTCACGGTGAAAGATTGTGCAAAAATACACGTTATAATTGATTTTCGTAAAAACAAGTGTCTTAGTTTTTTTTCAGAGTTTTTTAAAATTTTAAAATTGTTCTAAAAATTCGAATTTCCCGCCAAAAAATAAAAAAAAATTTTCATATAGATCTTTTTAAAACTGACAACTTTTGTAAATAAAGTTTTTGGCTAGCTCTTGATACGGCTGAGATAAAAAATAAAAACATAAAAAGCCTAATTAGGCTCTAGCGGGGTCACGTGACCACCTAAGGGGTTAAAAATTTCAGAAAGTGAGTTCCTCTATATGTGCTAAAAGTGGCCTATATGGAATTTAAATCGAGTTGGGGGCACTTTTCACCATCTTACTCGGCTAGGGGCCGTTCAAGTATTACGTAACGCAGGGGGGGGAGGGGGTAAAAGTCTTCAAAAATTGCGTTCCGCAATAGCTAAACGCCCATTAGAGTGCGTTACGTAGGGGGGAGGGGGGGGCAAAAATCTTCACATATCGCGTTACGTAATACTTGAACGCTCCCCTAGGCCCTTTATATTATAAAAAACGCATGCGTATACGTGATACGTAATACGTAATATGTATACGTAATACATATTCAAAATATATCAATTGGAGTTTTCACGCTTCAGTCATTTAATTGCTGGATACGGATACCGCATATTACGTTTGTTTTTATTACCGACGATATGATACATACACAAAACTATCTGCTGCTTCAGCTACATCGGCATATGGAATGGAACCACACAAACATCCTCCAATTTTGTTTCCATTTTTGTTTCCAAAGACAAGGCAGTCATCTTGAACATTACCTTTAATTTTTTCTTTAAATTACAGTTAAGTTACAGTTAGGTTACAGTGAGGTACAGTTAAAAAACTGTAACAAAACATTAATATACGGGTGGTCCCATATAAAAATACTCATATTATCGGTATATCTCACAAACTGTATATTTGGCGACATAGAAAATATACAATTTTAAATCGCTGGTACATCTAATATACATAACCAAGATTTTACTACTATATCATAAGAGGTGTTACAGATATTATTATCTTTATATTTCATACTTTTCGCGCACACTGTATATTAATGAAAAATTTTAAATGCTAACTGAATTTAGTTTCGGAACACAACTATTCATGTCTTACAATGTTGATAGTAAACACGATCATATGCCCTTGGTCACTGGTCACACACACATTCTACTTCGGTTCTATTTCTGTAGCATTTTTCATTAGATACACACAGCATCGTAGACCATAAATAAATATCAGAACGATATGATTCGTGCTCTTTGGCAAAAATAAACTATTAAAAATTGTATCACCTAGTCCGAGATGCCCGAAGTTTTGACATAAATTCAATATAAACTGGTAGTTTAGTTGATGTTAAAAAGATATTGGCGACTCTCCAGGATTTTGACTTAGGTGAAAAAACGTGACTCATCGTCAATGGTGATGTTGTCATTAAGAATTGATTCATAAAATTAAGAAGTTAAGACAGTGTCTGTTAATTGTATACTTTACTTACTCATGTAATTACTACTTAATTATATTTATACTTACCGAATAGGATAAAAGTTTAGAGATGAGGTAGAGAATGGATAGGAAATGAAGAGAAAGAGTAGCTATACAACATAAAAAGAGAGAAAGCTACACAAGGGGGTCAAAAAACTAATAAATAGTGAACAATAAAGGAAAACTGGTAACGAATTGACTACATTAAGGACAATGGTTTTAGTGGAAAGAAAAGAAGATAGAAAGAAAGGAAAGAAACAAATTGAAAATGGGTTGAAACTAGGTACATGAAACGTAAGAGAGACCTACAAGCAGCTGGAAAATGAGATAGTGAAACAGTGGCGTAGCTAGCCACACAGGGGCCTCATATCAAAGATTGTCGCGGGGCCCTTTTCCACGACTGCTATGGGATAGGCTAAAAAAATGTTCAACAAAAGAAGCAAAAACGCTTGTATGGAATATAATAGACATATGCTTTATTGTCACTGAAAATTTTACAGATTTATGGACAAAGCTTAGAAAGAGTCGAAAACAAAAACAATAACAAATACTGAAATTACACAAATCGTCAATATTATTACAAAATAAAAGATAATGAAATAAAACAAAACAATACAACTATGTCATTAACAACTGTAGTTTCCTGGGCTCAAAATATTGAGATTCAACCCAAATCATCAACTCCGAAACTAAGGGAGCTGGAGTTCTTTGAATACCTCTAGAACGCTTCTATTTAGAAAAACGAAAACTGGTACGTCTATTCATCTTCTAGAGATAAATCGATTTTAAAAATTGCGAAGTTGTAGTACCGGTCATATGCGTCCCTTTTGGGTAGGGCAACGGTTATTTTATCGAATAACTTTTTTGTCTTTAACTTTTAAGCATTTTTGACCCTGGATTATTAACTTGTGAGGTATTCTAGTACTAACACTTACTCTTGCTTTAAATCGGTAGGATACACCTTTGCAAAATTTAAACAAATTGCAAATTGCATAATACAACCTTAGGAACTAATAAGTTCTGCGAATAACACCCAAGTATAGATAATAATAATAAACTTAATAAACCAAAGTCGCAAAATAGATTTGAATTTTTAAGACTCATTGTTTGAAAACAGTCCAGTTTTTTTAAGCCAATGGTGAATGGACATTGAAAATTAGCGTAAACAAAGAAGCTCTGTTCTTGTGGTATAACGGCGAGCGGCTGGCAAATAGATATACCTAAATACAATTTATAGATGATAAAAAACAGATTACACGAAAATATACGCAAACAATACACACAATTTGGCATTATACATTACACAATGTCTCACACACAGCCATCGGTGAATAGAGAGTAAAAAGTAGCTTGAAAACAAAAAAGCTCTGTTGTTATGGAATGACGGCGAGCAGTAGAAAATAGATAGTTACCTTTACATAAATATAGTTTATATATAGATAAAGAATCCATTACACGAAAATGTGGATATCCAAACAATATACACTATACACTGTTTCAAAGCGTTTTAATAGTGAAATAATTGTAGAATATTTTGTTCAATTTTTTTTTCGGCATACCGCTCTGGGGCCTCTGAATGTCAGGGGCCTCGTATAATTGATACGGCTGATACGGCGCTAGCTACGCCTCTGTAGTGAAAGTTGGAAAAAGTAGGTACTCTTTTTAAAAGCGGCGGGGAAACTAGATACCTGGAGATGGATTTTGTGGTGTCAAAGAGAATAAGCCGAGTAGTAAATGACTTTTAAGCAATATCAGAAAGACTGGACTATTTAAGATTGCTCGGGAAATAAAAAAAATCAGTATAGAGATAATGTACATGTTTCTACAAAAGGGAAAGTTTCTACAACGGTGAAGGTGAAGGGGAAGGAGTAGAAATGAGAACTAATACAAACAACCATGATTCAAGCAGCAGATTTTGGTAATGGAAAAACAGAGAAAGAAAATGTAGAACACTGGTTTAATGAGGATTGCAAAAGAGTCATATCGCAAAGGAACAACGCAAAATGGAAAATATTAGAAGCGGTAGAGAAAAAAGTAAAGAGCAGGATAAAACCAAAATGAGAAGCTAAACGATTATGCAAGCAAAAAAAAATCCAAAAGTTAGAATTTTTTATCAAGGGGTAAAAATGGCTAAGTGACACAAAATAAAAGAATCTTCTGCAGAAATAAAGATGGAATGTTACCAATAGAGAAGAAAAAAAAATTAAAGAGATGAGCGACGATATTTCGACGAACTAAAAATTAAGTATTTGGGAATGAAAGGGGAAATGCAGTCGAAAAAATGGATCCGTCTAAAGACGAATGAAAGATAGTATAAATTTGAGCAGGTAACAGAATTTGAATACCTTGTAGTAACAGCTACAAATAGAGAAGTCAAAGAGAGAGACATAACGAACGTTTGTTGATATAGTCTGTTCGCTAAACTCAGACGCAACTTTCTAGATGTTTTAGTCGGTAATTTTGCCAATTTTAGTAAAATTGGCAAAAAAAAATTTTACTAAATAGTTAATAATCACTAAATAGTTAGTAATTTTGCCAATTTTTGTAAAATTGGCAAAAAACAAAAAAATTACCGACTAAAATATCTAGCCAGTTGCGTCTGAGTTTAGCGAACCGACTATAGCAGTAAATTCATTAAACACACTTTAGAAGGTAAAAACATGTCCAGAGCAGCGAAGATTGGAACTTATGAAACAATAGTGAGACCAGCCTTTATTGTATGAATGTGAAACTTAGAAAATAAATAATAAGAAAAAGTTAGAGATTTGAAGAGGAAAATCTTGAAGAAAGTTTTTGGTGGTATAAAAGAGGCTGACGGGGAAAGGCGCAGAAGAACAAAGCAGGAGCTAATGGAGATGTATCAGAGACACGTTTTACGAATGTCAAAAGAAAGAAACATCCTAAGAGTTTTTCAAGCCAGAGAAAAAGAAAGGAAAAGGAGAAATAGACCACGAAGGAAATGCTTTGGTGCCGTCCGGACTGACATAAAAAAAAATGAGAACAAGAGGCTGGAAGAAACAAGTAAAAGGCCAGAGAAAGGAAAATTAATTAGTTAAAACCATTGAAACCAAAGGTTTCTAAGGCCTGTAGTGCTATTTGTATTTGAATCAACAAAAGAAAAAGCCATAGGTATAGGCTAGATAAAAAAAATAAACAGTACTACAGTGTAGTTATTAATGGTTGATAGCACAATACACTCATTATACATTCAAAAAAGGCCATTATCTCTCTCCGAGTGATCCTCGTAATTTTACAAGTCTTCTTCTTCCTTTGTATAAGCAATTTTACTTGTTCACTGGGTTGTTGGTGATTTGCTTTTGCTATTGTAATGACTCTTGTTTTAGCCATTCCACTGATGTGACTGTTTCATTATTTTATAGAACTTGAATCAATAAAAAGTATATACAGTCAGAAAAATGAAAGATTACCCATGAATGATGACATCATTCACTTATTTTGTATTTGCTGTCTTTCTCTATAAATAACAAACGTTTGTTATAGAAAGAGACAGCAAATACAAAATAAGTGATTGATATGATCGTTCACGGGTAATCTTTCATTTTTCCGACTGTAAAGCTTTTTTCAACAATTATTGATTTCCTATATTTTTTTTACTTCCATTTTAACATTTTTTAATATTCTTTATGAACGACAAAACTAATCCCAGCAAGATTTTCGAAAAGGTCATCGACAAATCCGCTCCGGGCTAAGGAATCTTTTCAACATTTTATGGACTTTCTTGCGGACCCTTCAATTTCAAAAGTAAGTAAACACAGCCTGGAATGTCTGCAGTTTTTCCTGCGGAAAGCTGTCTCGGGACATTTCAATCCCGTTTTATAACGTCTATTGTTTCTGGAATGATCTTCCGTTGACGAAACCTCATTTTCCGAAGTACTCGTCGCGTTTTTGCCGGTTTATTTTCCGTAATAAGTTCCGGCTACATGGGTTTAATAAAGAGGTCAGGAATTGTGTATAGGGTGTTTGAACATTTTCCTGCAGAATGGAATATTTTTATAGTCGGCTCGGAAATCACTAGAAAATTTAAACCGAATATAACAACATTGAATTTGGCAACATTGTGTATATACCAAGTCCTCTGATATCAACAGTACCGTAATATAATCCAGACAAATTAGTATATTTTTGTACCAACAAATTGAGAGATATTTTAACCCAAAAGCGTTTCAAAAATGATGTGCAGAATAACCTTGGTTCCTCCAATGAAATTGCTTTTTTCCTTTGAACGTAGAAAAAAAAGTTTAATTTCCCTTGCTTAATATTTTATCGTCCAATAATTTTAATTGTACTAATATGCAAGTTGACTACTAATGACTAATTTATATGATTAATGGGATGTTAAAATATAGGCAAGCTCTTGTCTTCAAAGCGGAGCGGAGTATCGAATTTCTTAAACATTTATACCAAACATTGATATGGCCACTTTTTTGCCCATTCTGACAAAGTTCTGTTTCTACTATACTATGAAATATTTTGATTCACATTTTTGTTTTAGAAAATAATGCAACATGTTCTTATATATTTCAGAATTCAGACAGATTTCAGTTGTTTTTACATCAATACCTGAAAACCAGTTTCTATCGTAATGTAAGCAAAATGTTTGACTCCAATGATTCTATAGCAAATGAAGGGGGTAAAATAAACTGTACTAAAATCACAATAAAGATGCACTAGAAATAAACAAACTAAGACACGTTGAATGTTATGAGGAGCACTCCGAAATCATGATTTACAATGTATTTTACAATGTACATTGTAAATCCCAATTCATGATTTACCAAGTTTATACATTGTAAATCATGATTCAGGAGGACTCCTAGTAACATTCAACGTGTCTTGGTTTGTTTATTTCTAGTACATATTTATTGTGATTTTAGTATATTTATAAGATATTTTGGATGCTTTTAAACAATCTAAAAACAACCAGATCTCCAAAGAAAGATGATGTTTCTAACAAAGAAATGCTAATGCAAATGATGAGTATGTTGAAAAATCTCACAGAGGATACGAATGAAATAAGAAAACAACAAAAATAACAAGCGTACAAGATTGAGGCAATTTCTGAGGAAATAAAAGAACTCAAATAATGACAAGGCGAACATAAATATTATTAATGAAGCATGCTAATGAAAAATTTAATTTAACTAGAAATTAATATTTTGCGGAAAGATATAAACAATCAAAATATTTGAAAGCGACAAAAGAAGGAAAAACATAAGTTATACAAGGAATCGCGATAGATAAAAATAATGTATGCAAATGGAACTAAAAATTCTTTTATAAAAATACTTCAATAAATGGTGAATGCGCTCAAATAATATAGCGCTGCCACCAAATTTTTAAATATTTTTTATAATATTGTTAGAAGTATTAGTTCACCGGAGGGACCGCAGACGTTCGGATACAATTAAACAGACCACGCACCGAATCGGCATATAGCGATCGGCTCGGCTAAGAGCAATCGGCAGATTTTGCTATACATGGAAATAAATGAGCCACAGCGCACCGCCTAAGAACGTTCGACTGTCGAACGTTCTTAGGCGGTGCGCGGTGGCTTATTTATTTCCATGTATAGCAAAATCTGCCGATTGCTCTTAGCCGAGCCGATCGCTCTATGCCGATTCAGTGCGCGGCCTGCTTTAGCGTCTCTTTGCAAAAACAATGTGACAATGATGTCGACTTTGCAAAGTAACAAGACACTTACTCAACAACACACTACACATTACTCCCTTGAGTTAGTGATAAAACATCTAGTTAGTCTAAAGTTAGTCATCTTTTCAGTTAGTATAAAACATCATTATGAAATTGACTGGCCAGTTGGTTGTGAAAACCAGTGCCAATAAAACACAATATTAAAAACACACACAGAAGTATTAGTAAATCACATTACTCGTTAAAATTATAAAGGATTATTTAAATAGCATAGAAAGAAGAAGCAGAAGAAGTGCATAAGTGCATTAAGGATATTTTTAGAATGAGGGAAGACAGATGGATAAAGAAGACAGCAAGCAGTATGAAGATCTTGGACTGACAAGAGATCACGAGAAGTTATGACAACCAGTTAGTACAATAGTAAAAATGATAAATTGCTGAATCCCTACCAAGTGCTGTACCCCTTGTATGACCACCAGACTCAGCCAAGTAGACTAATATCTCGGAAAAGCTTTGTGAAAAAATCAAGATCTATCCCCGAAGCGTCAGAAACACGCCGAATATACTGTGGCAAACGTCAGGTACCACGAAACATTTTGCCCCCTTACGGCCAGTTTCACAATCTGCGGTTAACCCTAGCGGTCAACTAACCTTTGCCCACAGTCTAACTGACAGATGCTGTTTCACAACCACAAATTCAATCATGGTTAGTTGACCGTAAGTTTTGTTTTATTTTTCTTATGTTGGTAGGAAATTATGGACAATGATCACCAGAAATAACATTTTTATGGAGAATTATCAGATCAGCTGATCAGTCAGATGAGTTTTGATTAATTTTTATTAGGATAAATTCAACAAATTTTTATATTTCTTTAGGACTATTTGTTGTATATATTTTTAGGCATTTTATATTGAGCTGTGGAGTTTATTTTGCAGATTAAGGAAAATATATGTGTGGTTAGGATATTCACTGCGGGACTTGTGGTTTCATTTGCATAATCATATTTTTGATGTTGATTCTTGCTATCTTGCTTTAAAAATTTATATATTTTAACATATCTCCTATGAGATTAATACAATTTAATGTATTATGGTTGAATCTTAGATTTTGGACCATATAAATTAGTATGCAGAACTTTTTTTGATGTATCTTTTTTTCGTAAAATTAATATTAAAAATGCTTCCCATATGTGGCCAACTAAAGTACACACGCTGTATGTTACATGCACATTATACATTTTAATTTTTGCTTAAGAATAATATTTGTTCTAAGGTCTTTCGCCAAAATCGTTAAAATTAAATTGTTAATATAAAAACATGTAACAAGCAAGAGGCTATATATTATATTATGTGTATTAATAATTACCCCAGGAAGCAAATCATTTAAAAATCGAAACATTATTGGCCGCTGAAATGCTAAACACATTTAAGTACATCATATTATAAATTCATATATCTGTAATTAATAATTTACGTGTATCACTCTATCACTCTACATTCTGCCCTGCCAATAAAACGAAATTAGGTTAGGATAACCTCTGGTTAAGAGCTTAACCATCACTCCAAGCTCTGGTTAAAAATTCTGTCAGTTAACCACAACTTCGCCGTTGACCTGATATTGTAAAACACATATTTCGGGGTAACCTCTGGTTATCTCTTAACCACAAGTTAACTTGACTTTGTGAAACCGGCCGTTAGAGGAAATGGCGGTACGATACATTTAAACTCGTTTTTGTTTTGATCTCTGATGTCATACAACATCAACAAACAATTGGCGGTTATACGCAGATTTTAACAAAATTCTCTTCTTTTTTTTTTTTTTTTTTTTTATTTACATTAACGTGCTCGGCAACTATGGCCACTCGCACGGGACGATTACAAACAAGATTACAAGAGGTATAATTAAAGAGCATTAACAAGTTGTCATAAAAAAAAAATTAAAGTTTATGATACAATGATATTTTTTTAAAAAACTGAAGAACTCTGTCTAACTGGTTGGTATCACTTAGAATGTCACATAGCTGCGGTTTTAGTTTGAGCTGTTGTCTTACTACACTGAACTGGTGGCATTCGGTAATAATG
Organism: Diabrotica virgifera virgifera; assembly: GCF_917563875.1. Taxonomy (NCBI): domain Eukaryota; kingdom Metazoa; phylum Arthropoda; class Insecta; order Coleoptera; family Chrysomelidae; genus Diabrotica; species Diabrotica virgifera. The sequence goes on from NC_065445.1 coordinate 14,281,302, forward strand.
TGGTTCACGGTAAGTTGGACGATAATAAGATAATAAAATTCTCTTCAATCTTTCTTCGAGGACGATTTTCGGGGTAAAAATCGAGACGTCATTATTTTTTAGGTAATAGTGTAATTTTTATTACAACCAAACTGTGGTTAGTCCTATATAAACATGATACTTAATTTTAGTCAACAATTTCAATCGTATCCCTACGTCACGAACGCCTCTGATTCCCGTAAGCCTTCCTATAAAGAAATAAGTAGTAAACGTGACGAAGGCGGTCCAGTCGCATCAGTCACATACGCACATAGACAAAATCGTAAATAAAAATAAACAGCAGCAGGCAACAGTTAAATAAACTCTGGCAGAGTGGTTCCCAAAATTCGAGACGAAAGTATTATGGAATGAGAGGGCGGGAACGACACAATATGACTTATTTCAAAGTGGTTTCAGAATTCAGAGACCACGTGACCGAACGTGTTGATATTTGGATATGGGTCATTTTATAAAAATAGGTGAACTTCGTGTCTTGGAGCTGGGTCTCTACGAGGGAACATGAAATAGTAAATAAGTAATAGAAAATTACTCTTATTAGCATACCTTTTGTAACTGTAACAATTTTAATTTTTTTACCATACTTTCCAAAATATGGAAATTCGCTGAAATGATTATAATTCTTAAGCCAGGAAAAGAGCACAATGAAGTAACATTTTATTGATCCATCAACCTACTCCCAACTGTAACCAAGGTTTTTGAAAGATTGCTGCCACAAAGGCAAAAACGTCAGTTTGGTTTACCCAGGTGGGATGAGGGATAACTTTAAGGACTTAAATAAGAATCTCCATTTTTATTGCAGATTTCGATTCCTCATGAAAAAACAAGTACCTATCATTTATTCAAAACATTTTTTAGAATTGTTGATAGATGGCGCTACAATCGGAAAAAATCGATTTGTTAGCGCCATCTATCAACAATTCTAAAAAATGTTTCGAATATTCTTACATGAAGAATCCAAATTTGACATAAAAATGGGGGTTCCTATTTAAGATTATAAAGTTACCCCCCACTTCAGCTCCAGGGTGTAGAGAGGAGGGTCGTGTTTGGTGTCATTCGATAGGTTGTTGATAAATATTAAACACTTATTTTTTGGTTTTTTATTTGGAAGTGCAATTTTCGAGATATTAGACAATTTCTATAATTTACCTATGGTATCACGAAAAATCGTTTTTATATACCGATTATAGCGCCGTCTATCCACAATTATAAAAAATGTCTTGAATAAAAATTGCTTATTTTTACGTAAGGAACCCAAATCTACCATAAAAAATTGCGGTTTCCATTTAAGATTTTAAAGTTACCCCCCATCCCACTGCCACGGGGTGAAGTGGGGGGTCGTGTTTAGTGTCATTCGATAGATTTATAAAAAAATATTGAACACGAATTTTTCAGTTTTTCAACCCGATGTTCATTTCGCGAAGTATTAGACGTTCCGCTACTTTTGGGATACCCTGCATATCAAATTAATGTTTTTTTATAGGTTAAAATATGTAACTTGAACTAACGCTGTCCTTTAGGACATTCAAACATGGGAGAAATACGTTCAAACCCCCCACAAATATGGGGGATTTTTTGAGGGTCTTTTTTTTTAATTTTATGTGATGTAAATCATTAATTTGTTCCATATGGTTTATTGTTTTATTTGTTTCTGACATTCAATCAATTAATAATCCTTTTTGTTCCAGGTATGTACACTTTTAAATTACGTCGAAATAAGTAAGTTACATATTGTTATTTATAAAATGAAAGACGAAATGTGGAAACACCTGTAATTAAAACGTTTCCTTGGAAAATTTTGCGCAGGAATATCATTAATTTATCAAATACATACTATACTGTAATATTATGATCTCAAAATTGATGTTGCTACAACATTTTTATCATACTTCTATAATATTAAATAGTAGGAAGAAAAATATATTTTAGAATACAAGTGTAGAATACAAGGCTACCCGCACTATCTCTTACTTCTCATATCCCTGATCTATGTACTCTGTTAGGTTCAGTACTTGGCCTGTGCAGAATTGGGAATGGCTGGCCTGAAGCCTGCTTGTTGTGGAACTCACAACAAGCAGGCTCTTTTAATCAAGCATCCTAATACGCTACACTCAAAAAATTTAGTTCGTAATATTGATTAACAGTGATTATTGAATAGTATTTCGTTGTAACAACAATTTAATTTTTTGTTTCAAATAACTTTTAGACATTGATCAATATATTTGGTTATTGTCACAATGATTGAGTAATAATTGTAAAAATAACTGGAGTACATTTATCAATAACACTCAATTTATTCAGACAATAAGTTAGTTTCGTATATTTAATAAATAATGGTAATTCTGGCAGCAAAGCACTTTCTTGATTTCGTAGATGATAAGTAATTACCTTGGTTTATCGTGACAATGTACAGATTTCATTAAAATAATGTACAAATGTTGTTAATATAGAGTAAAATTTGATTTTTCCATAGATGTAAACTGATTGTTGTGACAACGAATGCATTAATCAATCTACCACTGCGTTTAATAACCACAATCAATGCGTTCATTGTAACAATAAACGAAGTTGTTTAAACAATAAATGTTTTGCTTGACCATTTGAAATGTAACGGATGTTCCTTATCGTTCTTTGTTAAACAATGCTGTTACCTCTGCCGAAGTGCCGAATAATTTCATTTCGTTTCCAAGTGTAGTCCGTATTGGAAAGAAGTTTTCGTGTGTCTATTTTCGTATTCATTTTTTTCGAATCCTGAGAAAACTAATTAGTATTTTTGAAAAATTTAAACGCAGAATAAAATATTACAGTATTATCGAGGGTCTGAAGTCCCTGAGAACTTCTATAATGATTATTTTAATAAGTCACAGGGGTGAAGACGAGAAAACTTAGTATGATTTTTAATTTAAAATATACCATTCAAAAAAACTTTTTTTTATTCTAAGGGACTTTCAGCCCTCGGTAATAATGTAACCTTTTATTCTGCATTTAAATTTTTCAAAAATACTTATTAGTTTTCTCAGGATTCCAATAAAAATGAATGCATTTAAAGAGAATTCGATCGGAATTTTGCACCTGAGCTCTCCAAAAGGATTAAAGTGTTATACATTTTTTCAATCACTATTTCAAACGCTTTTAAATGAGCTGTCACCTGATGTACTTTCCCATTAAAAAAACCAAATATGTGGCTGTCACCTGAAAAGGGGTCGCGTGAAGTTCGAAACATTGATGTTATAATATACTTTGATTATTTTAAAAATCGACTTGTCCGAACGTTTTGCTTATGTGCTAAAAATAAATGAGTTAATAAGGGGATACCACTTTTTCCAGCGCACTCTATAAGTGAAATCATATGAGAAATCACACAGTGTAAAGTCCATTAGGTTTTGGACAAAAAAGGGGGATTTGCAAAATTATTATTAATCAATAATATACATTGAGCTAATGCATTCAGTAATTATCAATATAAAACACGTTCATAGTAGGGATGAATAGAATTGCTTGTAAGAATAACCGTATTTATTGTGAGAATGAACGGAATTAATTGTAACAATAAACGGAAATAAGTGTAGAAATAAACGAAATACGTTACGAGAAATAACACTGTTATTGATACAACGAATAGTCTTCGTCGGTCAATTAACGACGTTGTTGTTTCAATGAATAGTGTTCGTTGGCTCAGTGAACAGTGTTCGTAATATTAATAAATGGATGTTCATCCATTCAATAAACGTACTACATTGGATCAACTAATGAACATAATTAATTGATGAACATCGCTTTGTTGTTCCAATAAAACCAAGAATTGCACAAATTTTAAGTATTGCTTTTATTGTCTGAATTAACATTTTTATTAATATTACGTACCTTTTTCGTTGAGTGTAATATTCTAATATATACCTCCAAAAAGGGAGACAAATCGGACCAGGTGAATTACAGAGAAATTAATTTATTAAACACAACATTAAAATTAACAACCAAAGTGATAACAAATAAACTGAATGAAATTGTAACATTGGCAGAAGAAGATTTTAGGTCGGGAATATCATGCTCCGATGCTATATTTATAATGAGGCAAGTTCAAGGAAAGTCATTAGAATACCAGAAACCGGTATCTTTATGTTTCGTGGACGTTAAGAAAGCATTTGACAGGGTCAAATTAAAGGACGTCATCCATTTACTGTACGCAAGTGAGATACCTCTAAGAATAATTAGAACAATCGAAAATATCTACCACAATAACACAATAAAAGTAAAAATAAAAGAAAAACCAGCTGACCTAATTGAAGCTGGCAATGGGATAAGACAGGGGATCTTCCTGTGTCCTCTATTATTCAACCGGATCATTATTGAAATAATAAAAAAGTAAGAATTAAAAAATAGTACCAAATGGGAGAAAAACAAGTCAAAATAAGACGATACAACGATGCAGACGATACAATACTAATATCTCAAAGTGCAGATGATTTACAACGTATGCTGCTCATCAATTTAATATAACCGCCAGAAAATTTGACACGCTAATTTTCCCAACAAAGACAAAATGCAGGGTTATCATAGCAAATCTACTAAGATGTAAATTAGAGCTAGAGGGTCAGATAATAGAGCAAGTGATGGATTAAAATATCTAGGCATCACACTAGGGAATATAATCAGGACGTTCATCAGATCTTTATAGACTTCAAACAGGCTTATGATTCAATTAATCGTGCAACATTATGGAACGCAATGATCGAGCTCGGCGTACCAAAGAAACTAGCTGCGGTAACACAAATGTGTGTAAGTAACTCCTTTGCACAAGTTAGAATAGAGGGGAAAATATCAAATGCTTTCTGCGTAAATTCTGGACTAATACAGGGAGATCCGTTGTCTCCATTGTTGTTTAACCTGGCCTTAGAATATGTCATGCGAAAAATGTATCCAAAACTCAAACCAGACATAACTGCTAGGGGAGACCAAAAATCATACTCGCCTTTGCCGATGACGTAGATGCAGTAGCACAATCAACGTTATAAATTAAGGATATTTTCTCGAGCTTTGAAGAAGCTGCATTAACATCGGTCTAAAAATAAATGAAGACAAAACAAAATACATGGTCGTCACAAAACAAGAACGACGGCGAATAAGGCAAAATATTACTATAAACGATCATAACTTCGAAGTGGTTAAAGAATTTAAATATCTAGGAGCATTAATCACAAATGAGAGCGAGAAGTTGAAACGCGAATAATGGCAGGAAACAGATCTTTCTTTGCAATGAAACATCTAATGAAGTCAAAACTTGTTTCACGAGGTGCAAAAATCCAGATATATAAGACCATAATACGACCAGCAGTCGCGTATGGAAGCGAAACATGGACGCTAACAAAAAGAGAAGTAAATAAATTGCTGGTGTGGGAACGAAAAATCCTTCGAATGATATATGGCCCTTGCAGAGACAGCGTTACAAACGAATGGAGGCGCAGATAAAATAACTAGCTAGAGTCTCTATTCGGAAAAGAAAATCTAGTCAGATATATAAAGGCTAATAGACTCAGATGGGCAGGGCATGTGATACGCAGTAACGACAATTGTCTTATAAACAATATGTTCTGGGAAAGGCCAGATGGAAGAAGGTCTGTAGGGCGGCCTAGGAAAAGGTGGAAAGATGCAGTCAAAGAAGATCTGGAGAAAATGGGAGTGCGACAATGGGAATTAGTGGCACAGGACCGACAAACATTGAAGGCAATAGTAAACGCGGCAAAGACTCACGAACAGTTGTAGCGCCATTGATGATGATGAAATGATGATGATGATGATGATGAGGCATCACACTATCTAACTGCGGAAAGTTCGAGACAGAAGTGGAAGATAAAATTAATATAGTAAACAGAATAACAGGTTGTCTGAAGACAGAGCTATGTCTACACAAAAATAACACGAAGAATAAGAAGAAAACGTTGTAAAACATTGCATCCATTTTTTTCAAAATATTGCAGTTGTACAGGCAATTTTTTCAAAGTTATGAATACTCACAGCACTATTTTTCCATTTTTCCAGTGTTGTATTAATTTTAGTCCACACTGTATACTAAGTGTATTGATTTGTGGTTAGATGTCTATTTAAAAACGCTAATCCTCACTACAACATAGTATAGAGTGAATATAGGTAGCCAAAGCGAATACAAATATTTAAAGATTAGCCGCTATGTTTACATTCCGGTTCTGAAAGCAAACAAATGATCGTTATCAAATATAAACACAAACATTTATTCTTCTTTCTTAAAAAGCCGAAAAAGCGAGTCTGTTTATTTGTAATTTCATAAATTGCAGTGCTTTTATAACGTTATAAAAATAAGTAAATAGTTTTCTATAATAAGGAAAATCCTTTGTGTGTTCTGTTAGTAAACGTGTAAAAGTGTGCTGAAAGTGATAACTGAAAAAAATAGTTCAAAACAGAAAAATTATTATACAGTACGGAGAGGTTACGGACTAACCCACGATAGGTCAGCGTAATGTATTGCTAAAAATTTTACATTTTTTTCAATCCTTAAACTTTGTTTAAGAAAAATTTTTCACAGATATTTTAGGCTGTAATAAATTTTGTTATATTATATTTCCAACGTCCTTTTAATAAAAAATTGTAAAGATCGACAGATTTGCAGACTTCCATTAGATTTACACATTTAATAATAACAGTTTCATATCGGCCCTTTTTTATCGTGTAATATATTTAATTTGTGATTGAACATTCTTTTTACCTTCCTCCTTCAGGATCCAGCGTTTCGATGCATAAGTAAAAACTGGAAAAACTAGACTCCTTACCAGTCTGATTATTGTATAGTCCGTTCGCTAAACTCGAGACTCAACTGGCTACTGATGTAAGCTAGTAATTTTGCCAATTTGATAAAATTGCCAAAAAAATAATTACTAAATAGTTAATAATTACTAAATATTTAGTAATTTTGCAAAATTTGTCAAAATTGGCAAAAAACAAAAAAGTTACGTACTAAAATCATTAGCCATTTGCGTCTGAGTTTAGCGAACTGACTATATCGATAGTTATTTCATGGCTTTTCCAATTTCTTTTAAATTTTACCATAAAGCTTTTTGCAATTGCTGACTGGAGTTTTATTTCTTCAGTTCAGCCCCTCTTGACAGTTATTGAAGAGGCCAGATACAAAATTTGTCTATAACAGCGATATTGTTTAGGTACATGATTTTGATTGTCGTTAGTTCTGTCAATCATCACGATTCTCGTTTTGTCAATATTTGTTCCCATCGTTAATTCTACATCTTATTTTTTCAATCCGTTGTAGCATGTGCAGTTCAACCTCGGAACTAGCGAGGACGGTTGTATCATCTGCATAATCTCAAGTTGAAAATCTTATTCCTGTCGATAATGACTCCACCGTTCCAGTCCTCAGTAGAATACAGCATTGTCTATTCACCATATATGTGGAATAGAGCTGGGCTTAGTATGCAGCCTTGCCTCACGCCCTTAGTCTCCCTGAAACTTTCGGTTAGTTCCCCAATTACTCTAACTATGGCTTAATTGCTATTGTATAGGCTTTTAATTAGTAGTATGCGATGATTCTGGTCTCTTATTTCAGACACAACCTGACACATTTTACTCCAGATGGCTAGGTCGAAAGATTTACTATAATCTATGAAGCACAGATATGTTGCGATTTAAAATTTGTTCCCTAGTACTAGATCCGAGGAGGAAACCTGCTTGTTCCTCTGCAATTTCAGAAAGTTAAAATTGCTTTATCCTCTCTAGAATGATGTGTAAAATTTCTTACTGCGGAATTAGAGTAAGTGTGCGATAGTTGCTACATAAATCTTTCGCACCCTTTTTATGTATGGGAATATCTAGTGATTTTGTCCAATCTTCAAGCCATTTACCTGTCTCCCACACTCTTTGACAAATTTTATGTATTATACCCACACCAGCGTCATCTAGGGCTCAATACATTTCAATAGGTATGTTATCTGGACCAGCAGCTTTATGACTTATTTGCCTGATAATTGTTGCTTTAACTTCACTTTTGAGTACGTCAGGTTCCTCCCAAAACTGGTAACTATATAAAATGTATGCTTATTAAACTCGTTTGATTTTAAAAAAATTCCTACTCAGAAGATTTTTCCACAAAACTCGATTGTAATAAATGTTAGGATATAAAGAGTATACTGCTCATAACCTTATTGAAGGTTTTATTTACTACAGTGTGTGGGCGACCGGTTTCGGAGTTTACAATTTGTACGCCATCATCAGGGCCTTCAGAAACTGAACAAAGCTAAGTTTCTGAAGGGCCTGATGATGGCGTACAAATTTGAAACGCCGAAACCGGTCGCCCACAAACTGTAGTAAATAAAACCTTCAATAAGATTATCAGCATTCATTAGACTCTTTATATCCTAACATTTACACAATGTGTTCATACCAGCAACTAGTTCATCATTCGATTGTAATAATTCGAAAATTATAGAAATCCCAGTTTACCCGAAAAATACGAAATTTGGCAACCGTGTTACCATTTTACCTACAACTTCAGGAATTGGTCGTAAATCGGACCGATTGTAGTAGGTAAGCCGGTAGTGTAGTGTGGGTGAAAAATTCGTTCTCACGAGACGAGAAAAATTATCTCGTACACATGGAATCACTTAAAATAGGATGCGATCTTAACTATGTACAGCTCTTCAAAAAATGGTTCCAATAAACTCGTTGACTGCATTTCGGGATTTACAAAAATCCCAGTTTACCCGAAAAATACGAAATTTGGCAACAGTGTTTCCCTTTTACCTACAAATTCAGGAATTGGTCGTAAATCGGGGCGATCGTAGTAAGCCGGTAGTGTAGTGTGGGTGAAAAATTCGTTCTCACGAGACGAGAAAAATTCTCTCGTACACATGGAATCACTTAAAATAGAGGAAGCGATCTTATGCAACCGTCAAAGTTGGCTTACCTTAATGTCTCATTTATGACTTAGTGTTTTTTCAAATGCTTTTACGATGATGCATCCGTAGCATGCCGTGACATTGCGTTGGTGCAGTTCGCGATCCTGCCAAAATGTTACTCAGACTCAGTGCTATTTTTCAACTGAAGATGCTATAAATGTAAACAATAATAAAACCATCTTTTGATTCTTCTTCCGGGTTTGAGTCGTGTCCTTTTTGGTTTTTTTCATTGGAGTGTGTTGCACAAAATTTCGCTAATAGCCCGATCAGGGAACACAAAATTTTGGTAGTTGAATAGGTAGTTGAAATTCTCTATTATTATTTAAGAAAAAGTTTACAATTGTATATCCCCTCCATTTTTCAAAAATTGGAAAATACGGGGTGAAAAATATTTTCTCGGGAGTGAAAAAATATACTTTCAAAATAGGCCCGGAATTGGATAAAGTGACTAATTCTAAGCAACTTTTGTTCTATAGAGTTTTTTCACTAAGGCAATACTTTTCGGGTTATTTGCGAGTGAATATGTTCATTTTTAACAAAAAAAAAACATGTTTTTCGCAGATAACTCAAAAAGTAAGTATTCTAGCAAAAAAAATATTCTTACTAAAATATCGCTTATACAAAACTGAAGAATATGGTGTACGCGTGAGGTCTGCAGACCCAGTAGAAGTAGAATTGTAGCTAATGAAAATTAGGTTCTTCTTCGTCAAATTCCAAATCGAATATTTCAATGTGAAATAACCAAAAAACAGAGAACTTTTCGGGGAAAATCATTAAAACTTTTTTAAAGTGTTTAAAAAAAGTTTTATTTTTATTTTTTAAAAAAACTTCTAACATCAAAAATAAGTGAGTTACGCTCAAAATATTGTTGATCCCTTTTATTTTTTGGTACAAAAATCGCGAAAATCACCACCTAATTAGCTTCCCAAATAAAATTAATCGTTACCGCTTCACAAGTTACTTTACTTATGTATTGTTTATATTATCTACAGGGTGTAACAAAAATACAGGTCATAAACTAAATCACATATTCTGGGACCAAAAATAGTTCGAATGAACCTAACTTACCTTAGTATAAATATGCACATAAAAAAAGTTACAGCCCTTTGAAGTTACAAGATGAAAATAGATTTTTTTTAATATATCGAAAACTATTAGAGATTTTTTATTGAAAATGAACGTGTGGTATTCTTATGGCAGGAAAATCTTACAGAAATATTATAGTGAAATTTGTTCACCTCATAAAAATTTTATGGGGTTTTGTTCCCTTAAAGCCCTCCAAACTTTTGTGTGCGTTCCAATTAAATTATTATTGTGGTACCATTAAATAGTACCACAATTAATGTGGTACCATTAAAGTTACATTAAATATTTTTAAAATCTTTTTGGCTCCTAGTATTTTTTCGATAAGGCAGTTTTTATCGAGTTGCGGCTTCTATTTTAATAGGTTTACATAAAAATTGTATGGGAGTTTTGTTCCTTTAAACCCCCCAAATGTTTGTCTACATTCCAATTAAACTATTACTGCGGTACCATTAGTTAAACACAATGTTTTTAAAACTTTTTTGCCTCTTTGTATATTTTTAAAAAGGCACCTTTTATCGAGATGTGGCTTCTTTTTTAATATGGTCCAAAATATACCTAAAAATGTAAATCATAAATAAAATTTCATATTATTACCAAGTCTCCATAATCGTACTTAACCATATACAAATATGTGGTGGATTTGACAACTATTCAAAATATCTCGATAAAAACTCGACTTTTCGAAAAAGTACTAAGAGGCAAAAAAGTTTTTAAAACATTGTGTTTAACTAATGGTACTACAATAATAATTAAATAATTGGAACGTACACAAAAGTTTGGGGGGATTTAAAGGGACAAAACCCCAATAAAATTTGTATGGGGTGTCTAAATTTCCCTATAATTTTTTTCAGATACTACTGCCATAAGAATGCCACATGTCCATTTTCAATAAAATATCTCTAACGGATTTCGATATATTGGAAAAAATCTATTTTTATTTTGTAACTTCAAAGGGTTGTAACTTTTTTTTATGTGCACATTTGTACTAAGGTAAGTTAGGTTCAATCGAACTATTTTTGGTCCCAGAATATGTGATTAAAATTTATGACCTGTATTTTTGTTACATCCTGTATAAGTTTCATTGGTTCAAAGTGCTCATTTTTGAAAAAAATTGGGTTTAAAATGAAACATTTTTTTAATTTTGAAAAAAAAATGGAATTAACTTAAAAATTATTAGTAATACTAAAAATCTTAAAGAGTAATAAAATGTATATTTTGCTTTTCTGAATATTTTTGCTTTTTTGTTTTCTTGTTAGACAAAAATTGGTTATGCTAAAAATGGCTGTTCAAAATTTGTCTAAACTCGTGTTTAGTTACTCGTACAAGCCATTTTAACTAAGCCTTTTCAAAAATAAGCACTTTGAACCGATGAAACTTGCAGATCATATAATTAGTACATAAGCAAAATAACTTAATAATGATAAAATTTATTTGTGATGCTAATTAGGGGATAATTTTCGCGATTTTTTTACCAAAAAATAAAAGGGACCAATAATAATTTGAGCGTAACTGACTTACGTTTAATGTTATAAGTTTTTTTTAAACAAAAATAAACATTTTTTAAACACTTTAAAAAAAATTTGAGATGCGCCTGAAATTTTCCCCGCAAAGTGCTCCGATTTTGGGTTATTTCAGATTAAAATATTCAATATGGAATTTTTAATGAAGAAGAACCTACTTTCATTAGCTACAACTCTGCTTCTACTGGGTCTACGGACGTCAAGCATACACCATTTTTTTCAGTTTTTTATAAGCTATATTTTGGCTAAGAATATTTTTTTCGACAAAATGCTAACTTTTTGAGTTATCTCCGAAAAACGTCAAAAAACATGTTTTTTTCTGTTCACTTGCAAATAACTCGAAAAGTATTGAAATACGGAAAAAACTTTATAGAACAAAATTTACTTAGAATTAGTCATTTTATCCAATTCCGGACTTATTTTGAATACATATTTTTCACCTTCGAGAGGGGGTATTCCCCTCCATTTGTAAAATGGAGGGGATGTAGAATTGTAAATTTTTTCTTAAACCGGCCTTAAAGGCCTAGGGCTAAAATACTATTAATATTATTAATATAACACTTATATTATTACAAAACTTATCCGTATCAAATAGGGTGGCTGCTTGTGCAGTTATGTTTCCTTGCCTACTAAATTGAGTTACTATTCTCCTCCATTCATCCTTATTCTATTCCCAATCATCAATTCCCTTTTTGCCGAGATCTTGCTGTACGCTATCTAATCATCTCTGTCTGGGTCGTCCAGTCGTCCTTTGCTTCTTTTCGTGATTGGCCCTGTTTCAGGATTGTCTTTGGCATCCTCTTTCTTTCCATTCTCATCACATGCTTCATCCGTTTCATCCAGCCTTGCACCGTGTTTTTGCATCCAGATTTGGAGCATTGCACTCTGAGCATTTTCCTTCCCCATATTTCCAATTTATTTATTTGCTTTTATGTATTTTCTTTTTTCATTGTCCATACTTCGCTACCATATGTCACTGTGGGTGTTATTACTGTTTTATATATTCTTATCTTTGTTTTTCTCGATAAATATTTGGGTTTCATCAGTGGTCTTGATTCAAATCTTTTTATTTTCCGTTGCCAATCTGGCATTCAGTTCCCATTCTTCCCGGCCTTCTTCGTCTATAATAGACTCCGATGAGGAAAATATGAAAGTAAACTGTCACTCTCCTTTTTGCTCTATATTTCCGAGTATCCATTTACTTTAACATTTCTTGGGTTATTTCTAGGTCAAAATATTTTGACTCTTTCTTAATCTTTTTATAACATTTCTTAATTCTTTTTTTGATGCCAGCAGATGTAGCATAATCTAGTATAAGATCACATGATTCTCACAGTAATATCAGACAGAACGAAGAAAGTAATTTCAGCTTTGCCAGCTAACCCGTTTTGAATTAAGTACTGTGTAAAAGTTCAGTAATTAAAAATTAACAGAAATCCAAAACAGATACGCAAAAATATTAAGTATAAAAAAGAATTTTGTTTTTTTGCGGTGCGTATATATACAACGATGGCGATTTTCCGACGCGCGAATCATGTTCCATGCCCAAAACGTGGCCAAGTTAATTCCGCAAACTTCTAACTAAGTCCGTCGGAATCATCGGTATACGCGGATCAAGACATTCTCAAAAAGTGTTTCTAGCTAAAATAGATAGAACCATTAACAACTGGAACCAATTAACACAAATAAATTGTATCAAATTTCTAAGCCACTTAGCGCACCTTAATGTATTAAGGCCTAAGGGACGTGTTTCAGCAGTTTTGCGGGTATGTCTCCATGGCCAATCGCGCTGTTATTTTTGTCTGTCTTTTACTCCTTAAGTTGGAGGAGTATATAGATATCTCTTATCTGAATTCAGAATACATATCTGAATATCTGAATATTACTTTTCGTATATTATTTTACATATCATTTTCATACTTTTTAAAAGTAGAAAGTTGCAATTATTTCCTGCTTGTTTGACGTCTTAGGTATTTTCTAATAAATACCAGGGCCATTTACTGCCCACACAGCAGAGGGACAGATAGGTTCCTTACCTAAACAAACAAAGTAGGTTGCTTCTAAAAAATAATTCAGAGTGTACCAGTCTGTGAATGACTACATGGCTGTATAGCGGCGTCGGATAAACGGAAAGAATATTCTATGCCTTCGTCCGACGAGCCATAAAGCCATAAATGGCGAAATCGCTCTCAAGATGGCAAGACAAACGAGGGTGTGAATAATCCTTTTCGTATATTATTTTACATATCTTATATCTTATATATAAGTTTGAGTAATATTTTACCAATTCGTCTACTTTTGTTGGTTCTATCTTTACCCTTTTATGGGTATTCCACTCATAAAGTAAACATCACACATAATGGTAGGGGAGCCCAAGCGGGGATTTTTGCAGTTACTCGAGCGCGTCAGATTATCATATGGGGAGAAACGTGGTACCCTGCAGATGTACCTCTGCCATATATTGGCTCTTAACACAGGGGAGTTCGTTTAGGGGGGCCCGAAAAAAAAATCTATCCTTAAAAATACTCGAAATTGTCAGATTAAGATAAGGTAAGTTAAGTACATGCAAAACAGTGTATATTTAAAAAATCTGACGATTTGAGCGGGGCGTAAGGGAATTGGTGAGTCACAAAGTTTCACAAGAAAAAGGCGAATATTTCGCGAAATGAACGTCAGATCGAAAAACTAAAAACTACACGTTCAATATTTTTCAAAAATCTATCGACAGATACCAAACACGACCCCTCGCAGAGAGGGGTGGGGGGTAAATTTTAAATTTTAAATACAAATCCCGCGATATTTAGAAAAATAAACATCAGATCGAAAAACTGCAAAATACACTTATTTAATATTTTTGAAAAATATATCGAATGGTATCAAACGCGACCCCCCACGGAGGTGGGGTGGGGGGTTACTTTAAAATCTTAAATGGGAGCCCCCATTTTTTATTGCAGATTTGAATTCTCTGCATAAAAATAAGCAACTTTTATTCGAAACATTTTTTCGAATTATGGATAGATGGCGCTATATTCGGAAAAAACGATTAATGGAAATGGAAAATTAAATTAAAAAATGGCAAGCGCCCGCTAAAATGGAAAATTTTACTTAAGTTTTTTTGGTTTTAGGACCTAATAATCACAACCCAATAGGTCCCCAAAGCGCTCGAGTGACTGCACATTTAGCATACTTTGCTCCCCTACCATAAAGTAATCTATTTAATTTTCAAGCATTCAGATCATGTACATTTATTTCTTGTGACAGATTAATCAATTTATATGTCACATCTCAGTCATTTCTGTTTCCTTCTCCACAGACCGGTATTCGCGGTGTGCAAGTACTTGGAGGGGCTACGAGAAACGATCGTGCGCGAATAGCGGACAAATCTTGCAACTTTCTTAAATAATTCATAGTGTCGTATATAATATCACAAGAGAGAAAATTTTGCCGGCAATATTTTCGACTGGTATGAAAGTTTGTTGCCTGGCAATTTTCGCGAATTAAATTTTGACTTAAATCACGAGACTAGTCCTGTCGCCAGGGGGGGTACAACGGCCTCGTTAATTCAGATGGACTTACTCAAGTTTTTTTTATGTATTTTGACCCGTAGAACACGAATTTTTTGGGTAACAGTTGATCCGGATGTCGATAAGATTGTTATAGACCAAGAACTTGAGGAATAAAATAACAGCGATTTTTGGCAAAACAAAACAATATTTTGTATTTTTTGGGCCATTTTAAGTAAAAAATATTTCTACAAGTTTTTTCGTAGGATGCACAGTTTTCGAGATAAACGCGGTTGAACTTTAAAAAAATCGAAAAATTGCAATTTTTGAACCCGAATAACTTTTGATTAAAAAATAAAATAGCAAGTCTGCTTACCGCATTTGAAAGTTTAAGTCAAATTATATCGGTTTTGATTATTTGCGTTGGTAAAAATTTATTTTTTTATTGTTTAACAAAGCTATAAACACGTAGGGTTTCCCGTGCTTTTACATGCGTTTTAACGCATGTAACGTAGAAATAGTCTTGATTGCACTAGTACCTATTCTACCTACTCGTTCGATTTTAAATGAGAAATCATAGAAACATCACTCACGCACTAGTTGTTTGTAGCTTTGTTTAACAATAACACAATAAATTTTTAGCAATGCAAATAATCAAAACCGACATAATTTGACTTGAACTTTCAAAGGCGCTAAGCAGAATTGCTATTTTATTTTTTAATCAAAAGTTATTCGGGTTTAAAAATTGCAGTTTTTCGATTTTTTGAAAGTTCAACCGCGTTTATCTCGAAAACTGTGCATCCTACTAAAAAACTTGTAGAAATATTTTTTGCTTAAAATGACCCAAAAAATACAAAATATTGTTTTGTTTTGCCAAAAATCGCTGTTATTTGATTCCTCAAGTTCTTGGTCTATAACAATCTTATCGACATCCGGATCAACTGTTACCCAAAAAATTCGGGTTCTACGGGTCAAAATACATAAAAAAAACTTGGGTAAGTCCATCTGAATTAACGAGGCCGTTGTACCCCCCCTGGCGACAGGACTAGACGTCAGTCGAGTGATTTTATCAAAATTTCATAAGCGAAAATTACCAAAAAGCAACGAATTTGAATGAAACCAGGAGAAAATTTTGATGGTAAATAATTTTCTCTCGAATGATATTCGACAAGACTATTTCACGAGACAATTAATGCACCATATGAACGAAATATAATCTTTATTTATTTGTTATGACCAGACACGTTCGTAACGGATCTGTCATAATTTTGTCGCTGAGAAATCACGTCGCTAAGGAGTTTTGTCAAAGGTAATACCACGAGTCCTCTAAATTTTATCGATAAATTTTTTTGTTTTCACGAAAACTTCTTTATTTGGTAAAATTACGAAAACAAACCGAATGATAAAATCACGAGTCCGAAGGACGAGTGATTTTATCCATTTCGGTTTGTTTGAGTGATTTTACCCTAAATAAAGAAGTTTAAGTATGAAAACGAAAAAATTTATCAAGCAAAATTTAGAGAACGAGTGGTATTTGAAAAGATTATTTTGTGAACCAATATGTATTATTAGTAAATACGGGCATCTGTGAAATATTAGGTATGTACGTATTATGTGAAATTTAGGGTACCTTAAGTTTTATCAGGGAAGAGACTGTTTTATCAAGGAAGAGGCTGTTTTATCAGTATTACACTCAATGATTGGCTAGAACGACGCGTGGTGATTGGCTGAAAAAGCAAAAACGTCAGAATTTGACAGGTGAAAAAAATAATCAAAGGTAATACCACGAGTCCTCTAAATTTTATCGATAAATTTTTTTGTTTTCACGAAAACTTCTTTATTTGGTAAAATTACGAAAACAAACCGAATGATAAAATTTTATCCATTTCGGTTTGTTTGAGTGATTTTACCCTAAATAAAGAAGTTTAAGTATGAAAACGAAAAAATTTATCAAGCAAAATTTAGAGGACGAGTGGTATTTGAAAAGATTATTTTGTGAACCAATATGTATTATTAGTAAATACGGGCATCTGTGAAATATTTTTAAGGCAACTAGGATCAATAGAGAGATATTGCAAATTTAACACAGCCTACGTTACGCTATTTACACCGCGCTATTTAGACAGAATTGACATTTCTCAGACGTGTCATAAATACATATATTGCTCAACATTTTGGTGGCGGTATTTTTACGGCTCGATTAAGATTAGTTGTTTGTGTAATTTGTATACAATTTTGGATCAAGATTTAGTTAGAAGTTCTCATTTCGGCCAATGCTAATGATGAAGACATCTAGTTTATCATCTTGCATAACATTCTGGAAGATGAACATACACCTATTCGTATTACATGCTAAAAATAAAGAATTTGATTTAAATGGAAGGAAGGTTTGAATTCTCTTCCAAATATCGAGCATGAGAAACAAAATGATCCTTGAGTGTTCTTAAAATAAAAAAAATTTCTGTTGTACACTTCATGTTTTCCTGAACTAACTTCCAATTTTCTGAATAAGTCAGTTGATTTTGACCTAAAACTTATTTTAATAAACACAAATCGTCATCAGATGTAAATTTGATTAGTTTGCTACTGTCAGGTACTTGCAATTTAGAAAATTATTACAAATAAACTTGGTTTAAATGAAAGACAAACAACAAACATAACCTGAATAGAAAATAGCGCAACGAATACCGCACAGCGTAACGGCTCCCCTAATAACGGCAGGCACTATTTCCAATAACGCAGCGTAAGCCAAATATCACATCTGCGCATGCTCTACTGTCAAAATAACGCGTGCTGTAATACAGCAAGTGCAAAAGTGACTATGCAATATCTCTCTAATGTCTTAAGTAGGATATATATAAATTATTTTATGATTTAAAAATGAACCAATTTATTTATTATATTGTTAATACATAAAAAACTGTTTAAATCGAAAATGAACAATTATTAAAAACACAATTTTTATAACTAATATGAGATTTTCCAATGTCGTTCGTAATTAAGGTATGTACGTATTATGTGAAATTTTGGGTACCTTAAGTTTTATCAGGGAAGAGACTGTTTTATCAAGGAAGACGCTGTTTTATCAGTATTACACTCAATGATTGGCTAGAACGACGCGTGGTGATTGGCTAAAAAAGCAAAAACGTCAGAATTTGACAGGTGAAAAAAATAATCAGTAGAAAGCGATGAGTTGCTATGCCGTTTTATCAGTTAAAAAAAGTCTAGTGAAATAGTCAATTGAAATTGTCAAATTGACGTATATTTCATACCTACTGTCATCAAAAAAGAAAAATTATATGTTGCTCACAATTTTAATATGATATTATGCAATTATTATATAAAAGTATATTTAATTAATTGTATTTTGCTTGCAATAAAGCAGGAAGCGATGTTTAGATATCTGGGAATAGATATAACCAGTTACGGAGATGTTGAAGAGGAAGTACGACAACAAAGTTTAAAAGCAAGTAAAGCGGCGGGATCTGTTAATGACACAATCTGGAAGAACAAACACCTAAGACAAAGACACAAAAGCAAGATTCTATAAAGCAGCAATTAGACCTATATTGACATACACGGCGGAGACAAGACCTGACACATCTAAAATGGGACGACTACTAGAAGCAACAGAGATAAAAATACTCCGACGAATATCAGGGAAAGGTCTGTTGGATAGGGAGAGAAGCGAAAGCATAAGAAAATCATGCAATGTAGAATACATAAATGGATGGGTGACAAAACGGAAACAGGAGTGGAACGAAGTAGAATGACAGAGGATAGGATAGTACGAATAGCACGAGATAAATCACCAAATGGACGAAGAAGTATTGGTAGACCAAGAAAAAGATGGTGCGATAACTTAAACAATTTAGGAGGCTAATATTGAAGAAGAAACAGGCTTTAAAGCTTACATACAAGAAGGAAGAAGAAGAAGTATTTTGCTTGCAGTACTGCATTTTAATAATTAATTTTATTTACTGCATACAATTGTTTACCTTTTAATAACATAACCTAAATCTTACTTTTTCTTCTTATAATTTTTTTGGGCTATATCCTTGACAATTATCCAGCAACCAGGACTAATATAATTGGCCAGTATAATTAAAAGTGCTAAAGGTGCTTTTTCGAACTTGCACGGTCCCAATATCCCACTTCGATCTCATCATTATCATGTAACTTTTTAAACATTTCACTTAGTTTAATTTATTTTCCTAATATTGTTTCAATCAACTGAAAATTGTTTTAAAAGCGCCAGGGGAAACCCACGCGCACAGATTAATCAAATAAGTTTATCAAACCGTTCGAAATCAATTAAACAAAGTTGCACTTAGCTAATATGCCTCCATCATTCTCTAAATGTGAACTTTAAACGAATCGGGGTCTATTTCAAGCTGTCTATTAGGTTGATTCGGTACATTTCGTTTCGATATGCTCTATTTATTTGTTGAAAGTTCGGCTCCAGGCTACCTGGATTTATTATAGGTATGTGTATATGTGCTGTATGTGTGTATTTACATACACACAACAAAGATGTTCAAATGTTCTATATCTGTAATGTTGTTTCACGCCTGCATCATCGTTCCTATAAAGTAGTTGCGAACGCGAAAGTTAAAAAAGAGTCGGTGATTATCGTTCCTGGAAATTTAAAAGAGTTGTCTTATTTGAGCAGAAATTGTTTCGTTCTGTTTTACATGCAATGTCCGCGACGAAGGTTGGCAATCATCATTGCTATTCTAACTTTTGACACTACAGCCCGAAAGAGTTCAGTTGAGCTGCATCCAAACCATTCTCTGAGATTTCTCAGCCAGAATATTTTTCTCCTGCATTCTTCCCTGCATAATTAATTTTAGTAGTTCATATCTGTCACCACGTGTTATGTGACCCAAGTATTGAAGTTTTCTTATTTTGATGGAATCCAGTATATCCTTGCTGTTCTGTATTCTTGTTAGTACTTCCTCATTGATTATTCTGTCTGTCCAGGAGATTCTCAGCATTATTCTATATGTCCACATTTCAAATGCTTCCAATCTATTGAGACATTGTTTATTAAGAGTCCATGTCTCCACACCATACAAAAGAACAGAAAATACATAACATTTTAGTACTCGTTTTCTAAGATTTAGGCTGAGGTCTCTACTACATAATATTTGTTTCATGTTAGTGAATGCACTTCTAGCCTTTTCTATTCTAATTCTAATTTCTTTGGTATAATCGTTTGTTTCACTAATGTTTGTCCCTAAATAGTTATATTTCTGAACTCGTTCCATCGTCTTATTATTTTCGTAAAGATTGATGTTTCTAATATTTTTCTTTAATATAATCATGAATTTTGTTTTGTTTATGTTTAGTAATAGACCAAATTCTTCACTCGTTGCAACAATCTTATCTAAAATTCTTTGTAGATCTCTAATAGTTTCTGCTACAAATAGACAGGATTATAAGGAAGAATACGATAGAATAAGACATGAATTTAAGAAAAAAATAAGGAAAATTAGACGTGACTGGTTGGATGATAAGATAAAAGAAATAAAAAAGGAAAGTAAGAACAGAAACACAAAAGAATTCTATAAGAAAATTAGTGAGCAGAACAAAACCTTTAAATGAAAGATAAAAGGCATAAAACATAAAAATGGAAAAGTATCAGAAAACGATGAAGACTATAAAGAAATTTGGACTAACTATTTTAAAGAATTATTAACAGAACAAGAAGATCAAGACCTAGATGGAAACATAGAAGAAGAGACAGTGATGTTGGGAACCAGCTAGAAATATATTAACAAAAGATTAAGTTGAGGAAATTATTAATAGCAGCCGTAATGGTAAAGCCTCAGGATCGGACTGTATCAATATGGAGCTTATAAAATATGGTGGTGAAGAATTAAAAGATAAATTATGTATACAATTTAATAAAAAACATATGGAACGAAGAAAAAATGCCGGAAGAATGGTACAAAGGACAAATTATCACAATTCATAAAAAAGAAGATCAACAGATGTGTAATAACTACAGAGGACTGACGCTATTAAACACAGCATATAAAATCATGTCCGCCTTAATACAACGAAGACGCTACCACGAATATCATAGGACACTATCAATGCGGATTTGTTAAGGGAAAGTCTACAACAGATGCCATACATACGGTTAAACAAATTATGGAAAAAGCTCATGGATATAAAATAGAAATTGAACTGCTTTTTATAGATTTTCAGCAAGCATTTGATACAATCAAAAGATCAAAATTAATGGTAGCTCTGAAAGAAATGGGAATACAAAATAAATTAAGAAGATTAATACAAATGACAATGAGTAGAACTCATATATAATGAGTTAGTATAAAAACTCAAGTAGGCTGCACAAAAAATTTGTCATCAATAAAGGTGTGAGACAAGGAGATTCATTATCAGCAACTCTGCAAAAGGCATTCTCCGAACGAGAGAAGGACAAATAATAGCATACGCTGATGATATTGTGCTAATAACAAAAAATAGAAAAACAATGGAACGAATGTTAAACGAAATGGTAACAGAAGGAAAAGTAATGGGATTAAAAATAAACCAAGAAAAAACAAAATAAGGAGATTTGACAAAAACTTTGAAAAAAGAAAGGTTAGAGTAGGAGAATACATTTTTGAAGAAGTGGAAAAATTTAAATATTTAGGAATATTAATAACAAATAATGGAGAAAGAGAAACCGAAATCAAAGAAAGGATTATTACAGCAAATAAGAGCTTCCATGCAAATAAAAAATTACTTAAAAATAAGTTATTGAGTAAGATATCAAAAATGAAAGTATACAAAACAATAATTCGACCGACGATGATGTATGCAGCCGAAACTCTTAGCATGATAAAAAAAAACAAGAGGAAAACCTTAGAATACAAGAAAGAAAAATACTAAGAGCAATATTAGGTCCAATAAAAATAAGTGACAATGATTTTAGACAAAGAACGAACCTTGAGCTACTGGAAGAAATTAAGGAGAATATAGTGTGTAAAATAAAACAACAAAGAGCCAAATGGCTAGGACACATATGGAGATCCGCATAAACTACGACGATATTCTCAATATTGGAATGGACACCAGCTGACAAAAGAAGACGTGGAAGACCAAGATCTACATGGTTACAAGAAGTAGTAAGTGATCTCAACAAGACGGGCATACGACATTGGAAAGAAAAAACCAGAGACAGGAATGAGTGGAGAAAAATAACCGAGAAAATTAAATAACGAACATGAGGACTGATCTACCTCAAACCATAGATCTAGAGAGCGTAAGCGACGTAACCCCTAAAGGGGTGTTTAGCCACTATATATAATAGTTTCTGCTATTAGTATTGTGTCATCAGCGTATCTGATTTCACATATGGATAGGCCATTTATTTTTATGCCTGCTACTTCATCTTCTAATGCTTTTTTGAATATTTCTTCTGAGTATGCATTAAACAGTGATGACGACAAGACACAGCCCTGCCTAACGCCTCTTTTGATTTTTATTTTATTGGTGTTTAAATTATTTATTCTGATGACAGCTTCTTGTTTATAATACAGATTATTTATTATTCTTATATCCCGTGTGTCGATGTTCTTTGTTCTCAGTAGTAAAAATTCAGATAGCAAAAATTCAGATATATGTAATATGTAAATCTTTATTTGACACGGGCGACGAATAGCTTGTTCAGAAGGCATACACAGCACGATAATTTAATCGAAACAATATTTTAATCCCGTTACCACTTGTCTCAAATCACGAAGGTTAAAATACTTACTTTGGATACATTATGCGAAATGAATCCAGATATGCCCTCCTACAAGCCATCCTGCAAGGAAAATTATTTGGAAAGCGAGGTCCAGGAAGAAGAAGAACATCCTGGTTAAAGAACCTCAGAATCATTTTCAACACAACATCTGTGCAGCTTTTCCGCGTTGCTGCAGATAAAGTGAAGATTGCCATGATGATCGCCAACATTCGTCACGGATAGGTCACGGTTCATCAAGAAGAACCATCTGTCTCTATCTCTCAACATGTATTCATCTAAGTTGCTGTCTCTAATTTCCCTGCCTACACATTCTCTTCATGCTTTTCTTTTTCTTCCACATTTTCTGTATCTGGACGGTACCCAATTTAGCAGTTGTTTTGGTACTCTGGTGGAGCTCTATCTCAGATTGACTTCATTGATGTTATAAGAGGGACAGAGATAAATCACAAAATCAAGTAGCCCTAGGTTTGGTTTAATCTGCCGATCTACGATCTGAACATGCTGCCTTAAAATTATCATATTAACTATGCAAATAAATAAAACACCAGCTTGCAACATCACCGGATATAGAGCAATCTCAAAGATTTTACAGATTCTTGATGTACTAAACGAATGTACGATGGCCCACAATGGATCAAGGTCACTATCAAACAAGAAGATCACAGGTCACTATGGGATTTCCACTTTTAGAGCCTAATCTTCAAAACCTATAACATAATCTAACAAATCTATGATTTTACGTCACAAGAAATGATTCCACAAAGAAGGCATTGGGTAAAATTCGCAGCTGAGTAATTTAGAAAAACGTATTTGTGCAATCGAAAAGAAACAGTTTTTCGTTTAAACGTTTTAGATCATGTAATGTGAAAGTTTGTAATGTGGAAGCTTGGACATTGAAGAGACAACATATAAGAAGAATAGAAGCGTTCGAAATGTGGTGTTACAAAAGAATATTGAAAATTCAGTGGGTTCAAAGGATTACCAATTTTGAAGTTCCACGACGTTTAAATAAGGAGTTAGAAATTATGAAAATTATAAAAACTAGAAAACTGGAATATTTGGGTCACATTACCAGAGGAGAAAAATATGAGTTGCTGAGAATTATTATGAAAGGAAGGATCCGAGGAAGAAGAAGCATAGGAAGAAGACGCATCTCCTGGCTGAGGAACCTTAGAGAATGGTTTAACTGTAGTTCATTACAACTATTCAGAGCAGCAACCAACAAAGTGACCATAGCCATTATGATATCCAACCTCCGATAGGAGAGGGAACTTTAAGAAGAAGAATGTGAAAGTTTAGATTCAGTGATTTTTAGGCATATCAACTGACATTCAAAATGGTTACCACTCCAACCCCTGGACTTATATTATTTCAAGACACTCCAAACCTCTCCTGGACGCGAATTTACAAAACCTATACCAGTTCAGTCACGGCACCGACTGAATTCGAGTAGGGTTTGTGTGCAGAATATTAGTTACATGTCCTATGCTATTTCGGTCCAGAAATTAACTGTATTGGTGTAGGATTTGCAAACGAAATTTTTGGTTATTATTTAGCAAATGTCTATACTGTTTCAGTCATGTAAGTAAAACTGATCAAATATTTACTAAGTGGATTTATTATTATATCATAAAATTTAGATATGTTTTGAAAATTAAAATGAATAATACATATTTGGATAATATTAAAAATTAAAAACAAATGAATAATTACTAATGTACGAATATATACAGTATGTCCCTGTAAGTTGGAACCATATGGAAGACTTTTTTATTATTGACTTTACGAAAAATAGATATTCTTCATAAAAAGTTCTGCATGGTCTAAAACCGAAGATGCAATCATCTGATATTAAGTTTTATTAATAGTATATGAGAGATGTCAAAAAATATGAATTTCTTTCAAGAGTAACGTATCTTTATACAGAGAGGGGCTAAATTATGGAATAAATTCATTTTCTCTAAAATGGACGACTTGGGAGAAAAATACCGAACAAGGTCGATTTTTATTTTTAAATTATAATTTTTTGGCATATATTTCATAATAGTGACGTCGTCCATCTGAGCGTGATGACGTAATTGATGATTTTTTAAATGGGAATATGGGTCGTGTGGCACCTCATTTGAAAGGGTGTTTAATTCTCTATTCAGTAATATAAACACAAATATCATTATTTATACAGGGTGGCCAAAAAAAATTTTTTTGAATTATATTAATTGACGAAAAAAGAAGAATGTATGCAATTTATTTAAATCAAAATACTTTCTAACGCTGTCAGAAAATAGAAAAAACTGTTTATTTGGCAAATAAACATTGGTTTTGGCTTAAATTAAATGTTCAAACTGCCAAGAGGTATGTACGTGGGAGGCTGTTTGTGATTTAATTTAAGCAAGAAGAGATGTTTATTTGTGAAATAAAAATTTTTTCTATTTATTGATAGCAATAAAATGTATTTTGAGTTAAATAAATTACATACATTCTTCTTTTTGCGTGAATTAATTTAATTAAAAAATTATTTTTTTGGTCACCCTGTATAAATAATGATATTGTTTATATTACTGAATATAGAATTGAACACCCTTTCAAATGAGGTGACACATGACCCCTATTAATTCCCATTTAACAAAATCATCGATTACGTCATCACACTTAGATGGACGACGTCACTAGTGTGAAATATATGTCAAAAAATTGTAATTTAAAAATAAAAATCGACCTATTTCGGGATTTCTCTCCCAAATTGTCCATTTTAGAGAAAATTAATTTATTCCTTTTAGCCCCTCTCTGTGTCAAGATACCTATTTTAGTCTTAACAGAAATTCATATTTTTTGACATCTCTCATATGCTATTAATAGAACTTAATATCAGATGATTGCATCTTCGATTTTAGACCATTCAGAACTTTTTATGAAGAATATCTTTTTTGAGGAAAATCAATAATAAAAAATTTTTCCATATGGTTCCAACTTACAGGGACATACTGTATATATTCTTACATTAGTAATTATTCATTTGTTTTTAATTCTTAATACTATCCAAATATGCATTATTCATTATAATTTTCAAAGCATACATATCTAAATTTTATGATATACATAATAATAAATCCACTTAGTAAATATTTGATTAGTTTTACTTACATGACTGAAACAGTATAGACATTTGCTAAATAATAACCAAAAATTTCGTTTGCAAATCCTACATCAATACAGTTAATTTCTGGACCGAAATAGCATAGGATATGTAAGTAATATTCTGCATACAAACCCTACTCGAATTCAGTCGCTGCCGTGACTGAAATGGTATAGGTTTTGTAAATTCGCCTCCTGGACGACTTCTTCCTAAACCAATCTGCTGGTAATCTTCAAAAACTATTACATATTATATGAAATTTCGATTTTGAGATTTGGCAACAAATATGAGACAATTGAAATATGCCTTTAAAACGCTGAATTGAAACTTTTATTGTATTGTTCTGGTAGATATTTTCGATAATTTTACTTATTCTTACAGGTACATCTGTCTTGTGAATAATAAATGGCTAACGTCCTTTAAGTTTTCCCTGCCAAATGCCTTCTTAAGGTTCACGAAACATAAATATGCCAGTCTATTGTTTTCCAATGACTTGTCTTAAAATTACCGTTGCTTTGTATTTGTATCCAAAGTTGCATATTCTCGAAAAAATTAATTTATTCCATAATTTTGTCCGCCACTATAGATATCAAAATATGTACCTTGATTCAAGGCCTCTACAACTATAAATTTCTTAAAATATATGTGTATTTTGTTTTCCTGCAAAAATTTGAGCATTACCACATATTTCATCCCGCATGAAAACGCTAATACGAGTAGTCTTAAAAATGATCCTAATTTATATCTATCAAATTTACCTGTGCACGTCACTGGCCTGTGGTTAATGGGTGTTAAATTTGGCACACAGCCCAACACACACAGCATTTTGTGATTCATCTTGGCACAATGCCACAATGTCAGAGTCGAACTTGAGGGGTTTTGCCGGTATAAATTATCCTATTGTCTTATTATAGTGTTAAAGTACATACTCGCAAGTCAATAAATGATATAAACTGTGAATCCCATAACTGCTAGATATTTTTTATTTCATTCTTACTGCGTTTGTTATTTGTGTATTTTATGTAAGGAAATAGTGGACTTACATGATACATTGGTACATAGATAAAAAATAGATGGAATAGCACAAACATATCGTAAAAACAAATTGGAAATATTATAAACGCAGAACAAAAAGTACGTCGAAAGAAGGGATAAATAAAAATAAATAAATCTGTTGGTCCAGACCAAACGAGTTGCCAAAGCTAAGTTGTGACAAAAGTCTGGGCATATAGGGTGGGTTTGTTCCATAAATGTGTAAAACCACCCCTTTTTCGGTCAAGATATCTCTAAACGAGTTCATTAGGAACGAAACATGAGGATGTCTTGCGTAGTCTTGAAGTGGGGGTGAATTTAATGAGGATTATACGACACCAATGTTACTTAACTGATGGCGAACCCAAAAGGGGGGGGGGGGATAAAAGAAAACCAAGACCTTACTCCTGGAACTTATAACATACCTTGTTTTTTAATTTAATTTTTTAGCTAATTTATTTATTATTGTTTATTTATTAATTGAGGTTAAGATTGGTGAACCTTCAGCTTACTTGTTCAGCTCTTTATAACATGGTCTTTTTGCATGATCTTAGTTATGCGGTCTATAACGAAATAGAAGTTTTCTTTGTATTATATTGCAACTCGTATGATATTTTCTGGCGTTAACGCTTCTAGCCATAGCCCCCGTAATGGAAGCCAATTGTCAGTTTGCCATTGAAATCCAATATGTGAGGTTTAATTCTCCAAAAAAATTCCAACCACGTGGGAGTCCTGTGTGGACCTGAGTTATATCCAGGCATATCTGCAACATCTTTAAACTTTTATTTTAACAAGAAAATAAAAATGTATACCATTTTTATTCAGTTGCAATGCGAAGCCAAAACTGTCTTAATTTTTACCTAGATCAGAGAGTGCAGCCAGCACTCTTATCGACGATTTCACCTCTTGTTAGAGGTTCATCAGAGACTATGCATATCAAGCAGCCTATGCATGCTTTCTCTGGTCCAGGTAAAAATTTTCGACATATTAATCCCCCATTGCAACTGACGAGAAGGTAGTAGGTGCGTAGCGGCATCTGCCAAATAAAAGACTAATTTTTTCAACCTAATGAAAATATTTGTAAATTAAATATTTTTAAAAGATTTTTAATTGAAAAACTTATTGGCCCATCTTCCTGGTGACACCTCCAAGGCTTCTACAATATGTCGAAAATTTTTACCTGGACCAGAGAAAGCAGCCTATGCAGTCTCTGATGAACCTCTAACAAGAGGTGAAATCGTCGATAAAAGTGCTGGCTGCACTCTCTGGTCTAAGTAAAAATTAGGACAGTTTGGGCTTAATTAGTTTGGATAGTTTGCAACTGAATAAAAATGGTATACATTTTTATTTTTATATTAGTATTACTCCTATAGAGTAACTAGGTCCATTTTCCGTTGGAACTTTACCACGCTGCAGACGGGGGTTGTGAATTGCATAGTGTATAATTCCTTCCCTTTTGTCTTCACTGCAGCATCCATTTGGCTTGCATATTGTAGAAGCCTTGGAGGTGTCACCAGGAAGATGGGCCAATAAGTTTTTCAATTAAAAAACTTTTAAAAATATTTAATTTACAAATATTTTCATTAGGTTGAAAAACTTAGTCTTTTATTTAGCAGATGCCGCTACGCACCTACTACCTTTTCGTCAGTTGCAATGGGGGATTAATATGTCAAAAACTTTTACCTGGACCAGAGAAAGCAGCCTATGCAGTCTCTGATGAACCTCTAACAAGAGGTGAAATCGTCGATAAGAGTGCTGGCTGCACTCTCTGATCTAAGTAAAAATTAAGACAGTTTTGGCTTCGCATTGCAACTGAATAAAAATGGTATACATTTTTATTTTTATATTAGTATTACTCCTATAGAGTAACTAGGTCCATTTTCCGTTGGAACTTTACCATGCTGCAGACGGGGGTTGTGAATTGCATAGTGTATAATTCCTTCCCTTTTGTCTTCACTGCAGCATCCATTTGGCTTGCATATTGTAGAAGCCTTGGAGGTGTCACCAGGAAGATGGGCCAATAAGTTTTTCAATTAAAAATCTTTTAAAAATATTTAATTTACAAATATTTTCATTAGCTTGAAAAACTTAGTCTTTTATTTTAACATGTAACATAACATAATTGTTTACATTTAAAAAGTTTTTACCCAATACATTTTCGTGGCTCAGGCATGCTATTTTTTGTAAGTATGGCCTCTTGTTTTTTAAACATCTGTTAACTTTTAACTTTTTTCGTAATTAATTTGGTTATACTTAATTTTAGGGCTTTTAGAAACACTGATGATGGATTTCTTAATCCGAAAACGTTTTGTTTTAATGTGACTCTTATTTAGGGTATTTTAAATATACCTTTTACGACAAATCTAGTATTTTTGTTTATTCTCTTCCATTTTTGCTGTAAGTCGTTACAAAGAAATATGTTCCTGTTGCCTGTTGTTCTACATTTAAAATGTTTACCGATGTCTTTAAACCCTGTTCCCGAGAAAGAGAGTTTAATTGAGTAATAATCATTAATAAATTATCTTACGATCCGTAACAAAAGCATAAACTAAGTGGAAGGAACACTCATCACAAGGAGGTCATAGTGTCAAAGTCGTAAATATTAACTCATATAGTTGCTTATTGTCAGATTCCGATAATTAGATAAAGTTCTTAAGGTGCGGTTGGTTATTAGTTCCTGCTAAAAATGATATACAGGAAAGATAAAGATTTTAAGACAACAAATCGTGAATTATGATAGTTTATTCATAGTGTATCAAAAATTTTTGTCAAGCAGTATATACCTATGTACTGTCTAAAAAATAAAATAAATTTTCTCGTAAAGTAGTCAAGCAATGTCGAAGAATTATAATAGATAACAAATTATTGCAAACGTTGATGAGGTACAGTTGATGAGTGCAATTGTTGAATATCATTTTCTTTAGATTTATCTTTTTAGTTTTCAAATTTTTAACAGAGAACTGAATTTTTCTACCGCTGCCCAAGTCATTCGGATTCTAATAGTTATCTCTGCTGTGTGATTCTGTTTGCCTAGTTTGATCGTGTAGTCCATTCTTTCACGGTTTTTGCTCTAAATTTTAAAGAACCGCTTGGATTGACATGAAATTTGGCATACGTATAGCTTACATGTCAAAAAAAAAAAGTGATATTGTGCCGATGTGTGCTTTTGCCCTGGGGGTGACTTTCACCCCCTCTTGTGGGTGAAAAATATATGTCCAAAATAAGTCCGGAAATGGATAAACTGACTAATTTTAAGTAACTTTTGTTCTATAGAACTTTTTCGCCAAGTCAACCCTTTTCGAGTTATTTGCGAGTGAATATGTTCATTTTTCAACAAAATAACCACATTTTTAGACGGTTTTTCGCAAATAACTCAAAAAGTAAGTATTTTGTCGAAAAAAACGATCTTAGTAAAATTATAGCTTATAAAAAAGTAAAAAAATAGTGTACGCGTTAGGTCTCTGGACCTCGTAGAACCAGAGTTATAGCCAATGAAAAATAGATTCATATTCACCAAATTTCAAATAGAATATTTCGACGTGAAATATCCAAAAAATTAAGCACTTTTTGGGGAAAATTTATTATAACTTTTTTAAAGTATTTAAAAAAGCTTTATTTCTGTCTTTACAAAAAGTTTCTAGCATTAAATTTAAGCAAGTTATGCTCAAAATAAAGTTGGTCCCTTTTGTTTTTGCAAAAAAAAATCGGGAAGACCATCCCCTAATTAGCAACTTAAATGAAATTAATCGTTGCCGCTCCACAAATTATTTTACTTTTGTTGTGTTTATATGATCTGTAAGTTTTATCGATTCAAAGTGCTTATTTAAAAAAAAATGGTTTTAAAGTAAAATTTTTAAAAATTTAAATTTTGAAAAATATGTTTTTTTTTAAATAACTTAAAAATTGTTAGAGATACCAAAAATCTCGAAAAACAAAAAAAGTCAGATTTGCTTTTCTGAATTTCATGTATTTTTTTGTTTTTCTGTTAGACAAAAATTGATTAAGATTTGGTGTTTCTAAATTTGCATACATTCGTGATCAGTGACTCGTTCAACCCCTTTTAACTACAGCCCTTTCAATAATAACGACTTTAAACCGATGAAACTTACAGATCATATAAACAATATATACACGAGTCAAGAAACTTGTGAAGTCGTAACGATGAAGTTCATTTAAGATACTAATTAGGGGGTGATTTTCTCGATTTTTTTACCAAAACCAAAAGGGACTAACTTTATTTTGAGCGTAACTTGTTTAATTTTGATGCTAGAAATTTTTTTTTATAAAACAAAAATGAAGATTTTTTTTAAAACTTTAAATAAAATTGGAAAGAAATCCTTTGTAAAGGTATAATTTTTTTTTAAATCCCTTAAAAGGGCTATATCACAACAAAACGTTTTCGATTTTTATAAAAAATCATCATCAGTGTTCGATAAACTGGATGCTAGCTGAGCCACAAAAGAAAAATATCTGGGTAAAAACCCTTTACATAAAATATAGATGCCTTAAAAGTGCATACTTCAATAAAAAGGCCTGTGATGGTCACATGGCAAGTATGCACTTTTATTGAACTTTTTATTGAAGTATGCACTTTTAAGGCATCTATATTTTATGTAAAGGGTTTTTACCCAGATATTTTTCTTTTGTGGCTCAGCTAGCATCCAGTTTATCGAACACTGATGATGATTTTTTATAAAAATCGAAAACGTTTTGTTGTGATGTAGCCCTTTTAAGGGATTGTTAATAAAAAAAAATTTCATACCTTTTACAAAGGATTTCTTTCCAATTTTGTGATTGATGGTATACAGCCAACTACAGGAAAACTTTTTCTTTTCCTTGTGGACTTTAAATAAGTTGTAATGAGTTTCCCCGATATGTGCTTCATTTTTCGTTATTTCACGTTGAAGTATTCCATTTGGAATTTGACGAATATGAACCTATTTTTCATTAGCTATAACTCTGCTTCTACTAGGTGTAGAGACGTGATATATACACCATTTTTTTAAATTTTTTACAGGCTATATTTTTACTAAGAATATTTTTTCGACAAAATACTTACTATTTGAGTTATTTGCGAAAAACCATCTAAAAGCGTGGTTATTTTGTTGAAAAAATGAACATATTCACTGCCAAATAACTCGAAAAGAATTGACTTAGTGAAAAAACTCTATAGAACAAAAGTTACTTAAAATTAGCCAGTTTATCCATTTCCTGACTTTCTTTGGACGAATATTTTTTCACCCCCATGGCAAAAGCACATATTGGCACAATATCACTTTTTTTCTTTGACTTGTTAGCTATGTGTATGCCAAATTTCATGTCAATCCAAGCGGTTCTTTAAAATTTAGAGATTTTGCAATATTTTACCGTTAAAGAACGGACTAGTGTGACTTATACTAAAATCACAATAAAGATGCACTAGAAATAAACAAATCAAGACACGTTGAACATTTCAAGGAACACTCACGAACCATGATTTACAGTGTACAAACTTTGTAAATCATGATTTGGGATTTACAATGAATATACATTGTAAATTATGATTTGGGAGTGCTCCTAGTAACATTTAACGGATCTTAGTTTGTGTGTTCTTCTTGTTCTTGGTTCTAGTGCATCTTTATTGTGACTGTAGTTTAGGTATATGCTCTTCCACAGCTTCGATTTCAATTGCATCTAAATCTATTATGATATTTTGATTTTTCTTATCACTTTTGTTTATTTAAATTTCAGTTTTAAACCGATTTTTGCAGATTATTGTTTAAGCTCTTTTAGTATCTATGTAGAGTAATTCTCATGTATTGTTGCATATGAGTAGGTACTATGTCATCAGCAAATCTTAGATAACTTAAAAATCTGTCATCTTAAAAAATCAATTTGAATTCCGCGTTGCTCCCAATTTAATTTCTTGAACACATCTAATATCACGGTAAACAATTTGGGAGACATGGTGTCTTCAAATCTAACTCCTCTTTCGTTCTTATTTTGCTTATTTTTAGACTTTCTACTACATTTAATTATGTACATAGTTGTATTGTCGTATATATTTTTCAGATACAGTGTAGTCTATATATTCTGAAATCAATCCTTGCGTTATTTTTCTTCTAATCCGACCCAGAGTTCTATGAAATCGAATGCCTTATTGTAATCCTACTACGACTTCTATCGGTTTACAGCGTTCTCTGACGCCTTCCGACTAGTGATGTTGAAAAAGTAACTATTCGTTACAAAGTACTCGTTACTTACGAATACCGAAAGTAACAATTACTATACAGAGAGGCAAATCGTTACTTTCATTACTCTGATTACTTCGTTACTTCGTACCAATCGTATCAGAGCGAGTAACGACTATTGTATCTAAGTACTTTGATTACTTTGATTACTCTGATTACTTCGTTACTTCATACCAATCGTATTAGAGCGAGTAACGACTATTGTATCTACTTTGATTACTTTGATTACTCTGATTACTTCGTTACTTCATACCAATCGTATTAGAGCGAGTAACGACTATTGTATCTACTTTGATTACTTTGATTACTCTGATTACTTCGTTACTGCATACCAATCGTATCAGAGCGAGTAAAGACTATTGTATCTACTTTTATTACTTTGAATACTCTGATTACTTCGTACCAATCGTATCTGAGCGAGTAACGACTATTGTATTTACTTTGATTACTTTGATTAGTCTGATTACTTCGTATCAATCGTATCAGAGCGAGTAACGACTATTGTATCTACTTTCATTACTTTGATTACTCTCATTACTTCGTACTTCGTGAAGGTCGTTATTATATCGGAATACCTATACAAAATACGTACCTACTGAGAAATACGATTCTCGATATGATTACCGGTACTCAAATACAAAAGTAATCATAGTAATCAAATCATTTTATCCCTTAAACAGATCGGTGAAGGTCGTTGTTATATCGGAATACCTATCTATACAAAATACCTACCTACTGAGAAATACGATTTTCGATATGATTACCGGTACTCAAATACAAAAGTAACAAAGGTAATCATAGTAATCAAAGTAACGCGTACTGTAAATGATTACTTTATACAAAAGTGACGATTTGTAACGAATACTCGAAAGTAACTATAATCAACATCACTACTTCCGACTCCTAACCGATATTCTTCTCTGTTTAGCCATAGACCTGGAGGGATTTCTCTTTCCTCTAGTTTTTGTCAATTCTCTCCCTCCAGCTTCTTCCAACCTTCCTCTTTTAAAGCTTACAAGAATCATAAGAACAATAACAAATAACAAATACAATTTACTAGAATTATATAAATCGTCAATATAAATAAAATATAATGAAGTGAAACAAAAAACAGTAACAATCTATGGCAAAATTTAAAAACATTTGCAATTTGCATAATCTACCTGAAGAAATTTAAGTTAAGTTAAGTTAAGCTGCTGCCTATGACACTCAAATATAGGTTAAGATCCTACTTATAAATAAGAATATGTACTGTACTTTCTTAGTTATTGGTTAAGAAACTCTGCTATTGAATAATATGGTCTTTCAGATAAATAGGCTTTAGTCATTTTACGGAACTTGGGGAAAGATGTTGCAGATTTAAGTTGTAGAGGGAGATGGTTGTAAAGTTTTTTGCAGAATATAACATAGATTTCTTTACTAACTCACTGGACGGGATCGGTAAATAGATGTCAAAGGTAGAATTTCTGGTAGAATAGTCATGTATAGGTGTTGCTGGAAAGACATGTAGATGTTTACGAATTAAGCAAACAGTTTCTAAAATATATAAAGAAGGTAGTGTTAGAATCCTGTGATCTTTGAAGTAGCTTGTGCAATGTGTTGTTCTTCTGAGGCTAAGCAGATATGTTATTGCTCTTTTTTGTAATTTAAAAATAACATCGGATTGGGCAGCCGTACCAGAACCCCAAAAAGGGAGACCATATCGAAGATGGGACTCGAACAAAGAAAAATATGTTATCTTGGAAGAGGCTAAATTCATTTCCTTCGAACAGATCTTATTGCAAAGCAAGCTGAGTATAGTTTCTTGCTTAACACATCAATATGAAGGGACCATTTAAGGTTGCTATCTAAAAAAATTCCAAGACCCGTGTTGAGCTGGCCCCCCCCCCCACTTGCAAAAATTAAAAAACAAATAGCCCTGATTTATGAGCTATTTATGAGCTCTCATATTCCGCAACTAAAAATTTTGAGCTCGTTCCACTGAGCAGGAATTTAATACCCTAGTGGGGGGGCTGAGTCAGCCTCCCCCCCCACTACTTAAAAATAGGAATATTGAATCGGTTTTTGCGGCAGAATTACGAGCTATTTATGAGCTCTTGAAATTATATAGTTTCCATTTTTGAGCTCATCCCCTTCACCCCCAAACAACCCTTTAATTGATTTAACTTAAGAGAAAGATGCTAAGAAAACTTAAAATATATCGTACTGCGGATATAATTCCTATAGCTTATATACTCTAAGAATAAACTATTAAATCAAGGGCATTTCGATTATTGAGCTACAACCCCTTCGCAAGAAAACCACCCTATCTTCCCGGCTTAAGAGAAAGTTGTACTTAAAATGCGTTAAACTAATTATTTGGCGACTACAAATCATTTAATAATTTATAAGCTTCCAAATTACGCGCATTTAGATCAGTAAATTGCAATTTATTTTGTATAGTGCAGTCACTGAAGGTAAAAATCAACGATTACCTTCAAGTTCGGTGAACCTTCATCGATTTTCACGAAAATTGGTCAGTGGTTAGAGGATACGTCAAGAAACAAAGGTGACATGGTACCACCTTGCGCCTTTACCCTGAGGGTGGATACCGCCCCTTCTCGGGGGTGAAAATTATTTTATAAAAAATAACTGCACAAGTCAATAAAAGAACAAATTAAAAGCAAAATTTATTATATAAAGTTAATAAAATAAGTCAATACTTTTTAAGTTATTAAAGATCAAAGATTTTAATTATTTGTGAAAAAAATGCATGTTTTGAAGAGGTTTTTTGTAAATCACTGAAAAACTGTAAGTTTTTACAAAAAAGTTAATAGTAGTTTAATTCGTATAGCTCATATTCTAAGAATAAACTCTTAAATCACGCACCTTTCGATTATATAGCTACAACCCCTTCGCAAGAAAACGACCCCATTTTCCCGGCTTAAGAGAGAGTTGTTCTTAAAATAATTTAAATTGATTATTTGGCGACTACATATCGTTTAATAATTTATTAGCTTGCAAAATATACGCATCTCAATTATTGAATTGCCATTTTCTTTCTATAGTGCAGTCACTGAAGGTAAAAATCAACTATTACCTTCGATTTCGGTAAATCTCCATTTATTTTCACGAATTGGCAATAACAACTTGGGGTTTTAGCCTGGGGTATATGTCACCCCTTCTCGGGAGTGAAAATTACTTTATCAAAAATAACCCCACAAATCGAGAGAGGGACAAATTGTAAGCAAAATTTGTTATATAATGTGATTAAAATAAATCAATACTTTTTGAGTTATTAAAGATCAAATATTTTAATTTTTGGAAAGAAAATGCATGCTTTAGAGCGATTTTTCATAAATGGCTCAAAAACTGTAAGTTTTTACAAAAAAGTTTTCATCACTAAAATTGAAGCTAATAAAGAATATAATAAATTGCTTACTTGAAAAACCTTTAATGTTAATTTAAAGTAAGTTATTGGTAATTAAATGTATATTTTTTTCCGCGACTGTTCAAATCTAAGGGTTCAAGCTTAAATAACGGGAAAAAGATCCATTTTATAACACTTAGGTACTAAATACTTGTCAAAGTACTTAGAAATACCCATCAAAAATAAGATCCAGAAAAAGTTGATAGTATCAAAATCCGCTCACCAATTTTCGTGAAAATGAATGGAGATTTACCGAACTCGAAGGTCATAGTTGATTTTTACCTTCAGTGACTGCACTATAACAAGAAAATGGCAATTCAATAATTGAGATGCGTATATTTTGCGAGCTCATAAATTATTAAACAATATATAGTCGACAAATAATTAATTTAAATTATTTTAAGTACAACCCTCTCTTAAGCCGGGAATATGGGATGGTTTTCTTGCGAAGGGGTTGTAGTTCAATAATCAAAAGGCGCGTGATTTTAGAGTTTATTCTTAGAATATAAGCTATACGAATTAAACTACTATTAACTTTTTTGTAAAAACTTACAGTTTTTCAGTGATTTACAAAAAACCTCTTCAAAATATGCATTTGTTCACAAATAATTAAAATCTTTGATCTTTAATAACTTAAAAAGTATTGACTTATTTTATTAACTTTATATAATAAATTTGGCTTTTAATTTGTTCTTTTATTGATTTGTGCAGTTATTTTTTATAAAATAATTTTCACCCACGAGAAGGGGCGGTATCCACCCTCAGGGTAAAGGCGCAAGGTGGTACCATGTCACCTTTGTTTCTTGACGTATCCTCTAACCACTGACCAATTTTCGTGAAAATCGATGAAGGTTCACCGAACTTGAAGGTAATCGTTGATTTTTACCTTCAGTGACTGCACTATATAAAATAAATTGCAATTTACTGATCTAAATGCGCGTAATTTGTTTAACGCATTTTAAGTACAACTTTCTCTTAAGCCGGGAAGATAGGGTGGTTTTCTTGCGAAGGGGTTGTAGCTCAATAATCGAAATGCCCTTGATTTAATAGTTTATTCTTAGAGTATATAAGCTATAGGAATTATATCCGCAATACGATATATTTAAAGTTTTCTCAGCATCTTTCTCTTAAGTTAAATCAATTAAAGAGTTGTTTGGGGGTGAAGGGGATGAGCTCAAAAATCGAAACTATATAATTTCAAGAGCTCATAAATAGCTCGTAATTCTGCCGCAAAAACCTATTTTTGTATTCAATATTCCTATTTTTAAGTAGTGGGTGTTACCCCACTAGGGTATTAAATTCCTGCTCAGTGGAACGAGCTCAAAGTTTTTAGTTTGCGGAATATGAGAGCTCATAAATAGCTCATAAATCAGGGCTATTTGTTTTTTAATTTTTGCAAGTGGGGGGGGGGGGTCAAGCTGAACACGGGTAATTCCAAGAAACTTTACAGAATCAACGATACTGATCTGGCTGTTATGAAGAGATAAGGGTTGAAGAGCTCCTTTATAGGATAATGCTACTATTTTATCTATGTTAAAAGAGAGTAAATTTGAATCGGACCAGGATTTTATTGTGAGTAGATCAGAAGTTATAGTAGCATGAAGAGTTGCGATATTTGAGTTGCTCCAAGTGATACTGGTATCATCAGCAAAAAGAAAAACTTTTCCCTCGATTTTTAAGCTAGTGATGTCATTAATAAAGATAAGGAAAAGTAGAGGACCCAATACTGAACCTTGTGTACCCTACATACTTACAACATTTTTGAGACTAGAGTCTGTATCATTTGCTCTAACCAGTTGTTTCCTATTATCCAAGTAAGATTGAAACCAGTTCGAAGAAATACCTCGAATTCCATAGAAATCTAGTTTTTTCATTAAAATTTCGTGATTTACACAATCGAAAGCTTTGGCATAATCACAAAAAACAGTGGCAGTGTGCAGGTTATTGTTTAATGCTTGATAAACCTCATGTAGTACAGAAAACATGGCATCTGTGGTAGATTTATTATTTAAAAAGCCGAACTGATTTTGTGATAAAATATTGTTATGAACGAGAAAGGACATAAGGTCGGGCTTTTATGAGTCACTCAATCATTTTGGAGAGTACCGGTAGTAATGCAATAGGTCTATAATTGCAGGCATTTGATTTTTCACCACCCTTATGAAGAGGAATAATGATGGCCGTCTTTAGGCACTCTGGAAATTTATCTTTCTCAAAAGAATCATTAATTAGAGAGATGAGGACTCCCAACACACTGTCTGGGAGATTTTAGTCAATTTACAAGAAAATTTTAAGTGGAAGAGGATTGTTAGTATTTTTCGCTGCAATCAAAAATTGTGTTTTTTGTTAAATTAATTAATATTAATTAAGTTAAATAATTGTTTCGTTTGCTATTACTACATATAACGTAAAATTTTTGAATCCACTGTATTACCAACACTTTACACTACAAATCTCTAAACACACTTTAATATTTTCCGTGATTTATATATTTTTTGACGAATCAATGACCGTTGGCACGAAACAGTTTTCGCAAAAATAGAAAATCGCAACGATTAACCCAATTAACCTAGTGAGCTAGAATGGATACGTTGGAAAATAGAGAAAAGGGGATACAAGTGCAAAGGTGCATGCATAACAGCGTTTTTGTTACAGGTAAAAAATTACAGTGTTTTTAGTCTTAGAAAAAGATTCTTTACAAAAAAATATTCCGAAAAAATAGTTATCTACAGGAAATATTGATAATATGGGAAATAAATACTTGCAAAAAGGTTAATGGAGGGGGGCAAAATAGTCTCTAACGTTTTTTAGACTAAACATAACAAAAAACAAATACCTAACTAGGTACAGTTTAATCAAACAGTAACAGACATACAGCAGAAAAATTTTGATGATAAAATTAGATCTATGTGTGCAATCACTTATTGCATAAATTTCACCTAATCTAAACCTGCTTCACCTGCGATTGTCTGAATAATTCCGAGAAAAATATGCAGGAGGCGTTGTAAATATAAATTGATCATCAACTCTTTTGCATCATGCATCAATGCATCAAACTGCATTTAAACCAGTCCCTTAAATTTTTCAACTGTGACAGTCTTCTTATTCCTATACTCCTCCTCTTATATTTCACTGTATTATCAGTCTTAGCATTTCATACGCTGTCCCCTCATTACATGTCCCAGATTTTATAACTTTTTTATTTTTATTGTGTTTATTATTACCTATTCTTCATTTCTCGCAATACTACCGTGCTAGTTTTCTTCTGTGTCCATGCTATTCTAAGCATCTTTCTGTAACACCACATTTCAAATGAATGGACTTAACTTATTTCGCCGCCGCCTACGAAAAGTATAACTCCGAAAAATGCCGTTAAGAGTAGAACTTTCAATGAACGCCGGCGAAGAATATTATTTTTGATTATGTACCTATATGATTGTGAAAATTTTAATCTCTAATAAAGTGTTTTCGTGGACCCAAAAACAAAATGATTTTTTTTGCTGATACTCCTCAAAAAATAATTTTTTTCGCTCGCTCAGTTCTAATAGGTCTTTGTTGCAGAGAATTGTTTTCATTTTTACAAAGACATTTGTTGCTATTTATATCCTGACCTTTCTTTCTGTTATTTGATCATTATTGTCTGAAATCCAGGTGCCTAGCTTATTTGTATTTATTCAAGCCTTTATATCTTTATGTATAATGGAGAAATACTTTTTGTAAATTGGAACGATAATAATAGTCCGTTCTTTAACGGTAAAATATTGCAAAACCTCTAAATTTTAAAGAACCGCTTGGATTGACATGAAATTTGGCATACACATAGCTAACAAGTCAAAGAAAAAAAGTGATATTCTGCCGATATGTGCTTTTGCCCTGGGGGTGGTTTTCACCCCCTCTTGGGGGTGAAGAAATATTCGTCCAAAGAAAGTCAGTAAATGGATAAACTGGATAATTTTAAGTAACTTTTGTTTTATAGAG
The DNA here is from genome assembly GCF_917563875.1 of Diabrotica virgifera virgifera. Taxonomy (NCBI): domain Eukaryota; kingdom Metazoa; phylum Arthropoda; class Insecta; order Coleoptera; family Chrysomelidae; genus Diabrotica; species Diabrotica virgifera. The sequence continues at coordinate 14,321,927 of NC_065445.1, forward strand.
TTTTTTCACTAAGTCGATACTATTTGAGTTATTTGGCAGTGAATATGTTCATTTTTTCAACAAAATAACCACGCTTTTAGACGGTTTTTCGCAAATAACTCAAATAGTAAGTAATTTTTTTTCGAAAAAGCATTCTTAGAAAAAATATAGCCTGTAAAAAATTTAAAAAATGGTGTATACACCACGTCTTTACACCTAGTAGAAGCAGAGTTATAGCTAATGAAAAATAGGTTCATATTCGTCAAATTCCAAATTGAATACTTTAACGTGAAATAACCAAAAATGAAGCACATTTCGGGGAAAACTCATTACAACTTATTTAAAGCGTTTAAAAAAAGCTTCATTTTTGTTTAATAAAAAAAATTTCTAGCATCAAAATTAAACAAGTTACGCTCAAAATAAAGTTAGTCCCTTTTGGTTCTGGTAAAAAAATTGAGAAAATCACCCCCTAATTAGTATCTTAAATGAACTTAATCGTTACGACTTCACAAGTTTCTTGACTCGTGTATATATTGTTTATATGATCTGTAAGTTTCATCGGTTCAAAGTCCTTATTAATTGAAAGGGCTGTAGTTAAAAGGGGTTGAACGAGTCACTCATCACGAATGTATGCAAATTTAGAAACACCAAATCTTAATCAATTTTTGTCTAACAGAAAAACAAAAAAATACATGATATTCAGAAAAGCAAATCTGACCTTTTTGGTTTTTCGTGATTTTTGGTTTCTCTAACAACTTTTAAGTTATTTTGAAAAAAAGCATGTTTTTCAAAATTTTAATTTTTAAAAATTTTATTTTGAAACCAAATTTTTTTAAAAATAAGCTCTTTGAATCGATGAAACTTACAGATCATATAAACACAATATAAGTAAAATAATTTGTGGAGCGGTAACGATTAATTTCATTTAAGTTGCTAACTAGGGGTTGGTCTTCCCGATTTTTTTTTTGCAAAAACAAAAGGGACCAACTTTATTTTGAGCGTAACTTGCTTAAATTTAATGTCAGAAACTTTTTGTAAAAACAGAAATAAAAATTTTTAAAAACTTTTAAAAAGTTATAATGGGTTTTCCCCAAAAATTGCTTAATTTTTTGGATATTCCACGTCGAAATATTCTATTTGAAATTTGGTGAATATAAATCTATTTTTCATTGGCTATAACTCTGGTTCTACGAGATCCAGAGACCTAACGTGTACACCATTTTTTTTTTACTTTTTTATAAGCTATATTTTTGCTAAGAACGTTTTCTTCGACAAAATACTTACTTTTTGAGTTATTTGCGAAAAACCGTCTAAAAATGTGGTTATTTTGTTAAAAAATGAACATATTCACTCGCAAATAACTCGAAAAGTGTTGACTTGGCGAAAAAGCTCTATAGAACAAAAGTTACTTAAAATTAGTCAGTTTACCCATTTCCGGATTTATTTTGGAGATATATTTTTTCACCCCCAAGAGGGGGTGAAAGTCACGCCCAGGGCAAAAGCACACATCGGCACAATATCACTTTTTTTCTTTGACATGTAAGCTATACGCATGCCAAATTTCATGTCAATCCAAGCGGTTCTTTAAAATTTAGAGCAAAAGCCGTGAAAGAATGGACTATAAGTATGTTACTATATTATTATAGCATCTAATTTTGATCAATAGAACCTCTCGCACAAGCTGGTAGATGGAATCACATCGCGTTTATTTCTTAACCGCAAGTAGGTATACAAGTGGATATAATACATTCATAGGAGTTATTGATAAACGCTACTGGTTTGTTGGAAAAGATGTTAGTAAAATCAGAGCTAAGAAGTGATATTGGCCAATATTCACGCGATTGTTTGATATGGCATTAGCAAATATTAATTTATTAGAATTTCGTCGATCTATAGCAGTTCCCTATTTAAAATTGACTCTTAATATTAGAAGTATATAAGGAAAATCGAGAACACAAACGTCTAAAGTATTATTTACGGCATTAAAATTCGATGGAAAAGAACACTTTATGGAGAAACCTGAACAGCAGAGACGATGTCAAGAAGAAAATTTTACAGCAAAACCACTAACGCATGCAGGAAAATTTACTGCAACATTGTCTAAAGATTGTTTTATAGAATATCATAAAACATACAATATAATAAAAAAAATTTACGAAAAACAGCTAAAATTTAATCTCAATACAGAGCACTACCATTCGTTTATACGTATTTCAGCCTTATGGAATCCTCAGAGCAAAACTGTAGTAAGCCCTTTGATTGAAACAAAATCTTTCTGTCATATTAGCCATCATTAAGTTTATTAGTGAAAAATCTTCGGGTTTCTAATGTTGTTAAAAAAATGTCAATTCTCTTAATTGTTGTGTCATAGTTGTAAATACTTGCAACTATGATGAGAGACAAAAATCTTCATAAGTATTTTTATATTAAGAACAATGTTACTGATAATAATTATGAAATGAGTGTCGACAAGTGAAAATTATGTAAAATTTTGAAATTAAAAGAAAATAATTTGGGCGTTAATGGGTTAAGGTTCAAAACTCTATGCAACTTTAAATGAATTTCTATGTCACACTGCCATCCATGGAGTAGATAGTAGATCAAGCACTTTTCACATTGTCCTTGTACATAAATCTCAACTATATTAGGGTCATCCTCCCACGACATAATAATAATTTTTACGATCAATTTCGCGAGCATTAGCCAAATGCACTAAAAATTACGACGCTGACACTCCATTACCGCCTCACTATAATTTTCAATTATGCAACAACTTTAATTTAAAACTTTTATCCCAAAACCGCGTTCATTGCCATCAAAAGTATTTAAGTTGTACGACGATTGCGTCAGGACTTTTCCAAAATCGTTTCATTCATAATTTGGAACTCGTCATTTCATTTCAACAGTTTCAAAAAGTACTTAGCGGGTCGGGGATATTTTTGCCGCCTCGTGTTAAAAAACGTTTAGCTCCTTTGTTATTTTTTGTGAACATGGCCACGAATCGAAAGACGGGAAGTGTGTAGTCCCAACAGGAAATTGTCTAGAAATTAAATAATAATAGGTGGACGATTATACACTTGGCATCATTTCAAAAAATGTTAAGAAGAGATTGTGACATGCTGATTTGGCTAGACATTGTCGTTTTTTTGTATTACTCATGAAAATTAGAAGTTTGACCAATATGAGAGTTGCTATCAAGGAAAATAGTATTTTTTTACTTATTTATTTATTCATTGCTAATTTACAATCTACAAGTAATAAGTAAATACGGTATAAGTTCTTGGCTTGTGGCTGGTGTCGTCCATTGACGACTCTCTGGAATTCACCTAGCACCTAGGTCTTCTGGCCCAAGTCTTTTTAGGCATCAGTGAAGAGTTAAATAATTCGTCTTTGAGATGGTTTGGATGGTTTGTGCTGCGATTCATGTATCCTCTGGAGTGGTCAGCGATCACATCGTTGATGAAAGGAATGTTAAGGTCTGCATACAGGGTTTGATTTGACACGTTCCGAAGGGCTTTAGCTAAAATACGAATAGTCTTCGACTGGAATGCCTGTAGTATTTTGGTGTTGGATGGTTTGCTACAGCCCCGCAGCTCGATTCCGTGTGTCCACACTGGTTTGAGTATTGTTTTTTGGTAAGTTTGTTTTCTAATAAAAGTTGTGATCTTCTGTTGATTAGCCAGCTCATATTTTTAACTTTTAGGTCGAGGTTTCGTCGTTTGGCTACAATATATGATTTCTAAGTAAGCTTTTCGTCTAATTGAAGACCCAGGTACTTTACTTCGGTTTTTATTGGTATAGGTGAATTATTTGAAAGAAAAGTAATTTAAATGTGTGTAAAATATTTTCCTAGCTGACACTTTCGGCTTACATTACCATCTTCAGTGCTATGGTTGAAATTTAAAAAGTACTACTACGAAAGAGAGATTCCATTGGTGAAAAAATACAAAAGTTTATCTTTAAAAGTTAAAGAACTTCGAAAGTTTACAAGAAAAACATCAAGAAGACAGCACATTAAGAAACTTCACAAAAACATATTAACATAAGTTTTTTATAAGATAACGTGCATTCAAAATAGTGTCTCAGACCGTTTCTAAATCAAAATTGCTTACTACTCATTCAAATTTCGCACAGAAGGAATACCAGGTTTTGTATAATTCGTAAAAGTATTTTAAGTGTGTGGCTCATCAGAATGAGTAGTCTAAAATCGCTGCATTTGGTGGGCCTGCTCTTCTTTGGTAATGTTATAAACAGTGACTCCAACCAATTATCTGGTATTTTTTCCTTGTAAATTTTATTAGAAGGTGGTTAAGTAGGTAAGTTTTTCCTCGTTTAACAGTTTAAGTAGCCCAGCATGGATTTGATCTGGTCCAACTGCTTTATTATTTTTGGTTTACTGTATGGCTTTTCTGACTTCTGATTTTAGTATACTGAGACCTTTGTACAGAAATAAGGGCCAGGATAGAAATAGCAAGAAATGCGTTTGTAAAAATGAACACAATTATCTGCAACAAAGACCTTAGATTAGAACTGAGAGTAAGAGTTCTGAGACGCTACGTGTTTTCGATACTGCAATATGGACTTGAAAGCTGGACATTGAAGCAAGAACATATAAATAAGCTACAGTTCTTTGAAATGTGGTGTTACAGGAGGATGCTTAAAATAGCATGGACACAGAAGAAAACGAATACGGAAGTATTGCAAGAAATGGGCAAAGAATACCAAATAATAAACACAATAAAAATAAGAAAATTACAATATATGGGACACGTAATGAGGGGACAGCGATATGAACTGCTAAGACAGTTAATACAGGGAAGATAAGAGGAGGAAGGAGTATAGGAAGAAGGAGAGTGTCCTGGTTAAAGAATTTAAGGGACTGATTTAACTGAGTTCCATAGAAATCTTCAGAGCATTGGTGGATAGAGTAAAGATAGTGATCATGATATTCAACCTCCGATTGCGAGACGGCACTTAAAGAAGAAGAATGGATCTCTGTCGGACGGTTATCACAGGTAGTATGTGTATGTGTAGCATTTTCTCGAGAAGCACTGTCAAAAAGGTCACTGATGTACATTATCTCCCATTCATTGCACTGCTGTTCGTGATCACAAATTATTCCGTCTACGGTTTTGAGTACGGCAGCATTTTTCAGTTTTCTAATTCCGGAGGTATATTTAAGTTTCTTGTGGAGGTTGAAACTGTTGTGTTTTTTCGTTGGAGGTCTTCTATTCTATTTCTTTTCATGAATTCTCGAGCCGAGATCCTTTGGCTTGCTTAATTTTTCTGTTTACAAGTTTGTTGATTTCACGGTATTTGTTAATATTTCTATTTTTATTTTTCCGTCGAATTTTCATCAGATTTAGGATTTCCTGTGTCATCGACTCAAGAGGCAGCGGTAAAAGAATTCAAAATAGCCATGTTAGTGTCAATATCGGTAACAGATAGCCACCATAAAAAGAAGAAGTATTAGTCAAATTAGTTTCAAGTATTTTAATACCAGATCAAATGTCAAAACTTACGAATGTATTTGACCAAGAACATACCAACTGCTCCCCGTAATTGACGATGCCGAATATTGTCGCACGCTCCCCATACATACTTCGCGGTTGTCAACAATTTCGAAGCAGTATATAACAACGTTTTTGATGGTTTTTTAATAACAAATTCATGCGACGATAGGCACAGAAATGAAGCGGACGCATCGCAGTCAACTCTGAGACATTTGAAGAATCTTCGGTGTCATGATTTATTTATGAAGATCACGTCGTTTGCGGTCTCGTAGACATAGTCCAGACGATTTACAGTTACTTGATTAACTAAAAGTCTTCGGTTGGGGAATTACAACAAAAATGTCCAATTTATTTATATCCGAGGCGTGTTGAGAAAACTAAATCAAATTATAAATAAGGTAAACAGCAAAATTTATTAGACAGGTCGGAAATTTTTAAAAAGAAGTACAAATAAGAAGACATAAAATAAATATCTTTACCTAAAAGGTTCTTAAAGGTAAGAACCGAATCCAGAACGTTATGAAATTTTGCTTAGGCTTTCTCCTCTTCAAGGTTCTTTTTTTTTGTTACGGGAGTTTAGAATGGAGATGAACAAACTTATTTGCAAATGGTGGAGTACCAGAACTGCTAGTAGAGAGGCAGTGGCGTGCTGGCCATATAAATGAATCGGTGCAATCACCGAGAGGCCGGTCAAATAGGTTTTCACAAAAATTTTTAAAAGTAATAAAAAAATATTTTTTTTCCTTCAAACATGTATGTACTCTGCAGAATAAAAAATGGAAAAACGTCCTGCACATTTTTGACCGAATTATTGGAAGTATCGAAAAATGATTTGATCAAGACAAATCAAATAGTTTTATGATGATGTAAGCACTCTACATCCTAGAAATTGTGATACAATAAAAAATGGTATACTGAAAAAGTCAGAAATTTTTATCCTACCATATCTGCGACTGCAAGTAGCGAAGAACTCGTGGATTTTTCTGATAAATGGATTGTATTAAAAATAGGATTTTGTAAAATGCATACTGAGATTATAGAAGATCGAGTTAATGATGAATATGTTCAGTCTACAGAAAATATGAAGGATGATAATATGATATTATTAATCTAAGTGATAATTTACATGAAGTAACAAATGACAATGTTGATATCGTAAAAACTTCACCTCCGTGTAGTACTAAAAAATGTAAAGATTGTATAGCTTGCTGTTACGCTGTTTTGCATAAGTTTAACTTATATCAGTCTGCTGTGTGCTTATCTAAATTTAAATAGTTTAATATAAAGCATTTATTAACTCTTTCACTGACACCAGTATCTTGCAAAAAAAGGCTTTTCAACATTGAAATGCATAAATAATCTGTTAAGAAGTACTTTAATACAAGATCACATTTATGCTAATGGCTATAGAAAAAGAAGCTTTGTATGAGCTTAAAAATGATGGAATAATCGACGTATTTGCTCAACAATCTACTTTAATGCGGAAATTAGTGATCAAGAGTTAAATAATTATTTTATAAAATAATCGCAAAAGAATATTTTTAGATTATTGCATTGTATTATTTTAAATATTTTTTTTACAAGCGTGTTAAAAATGCAATTTTTATCACTCCATACGAGCGTTAAAAATGCTACTTTAAGGCACTAGTGCTTTAAAAAAATTTAAGGCACTGCAGTTCGTATTGACCGTATATGCAATTTTGATGTAATGTCAAAAAAATATAAAATTGGAATGCCAGTCAAGTTCAAGTAAAAGTTTTTGTAGATATTGTCCTGTAATTACGTTTGTAGAAAAAATATTGTATGATATGCGTGTTAAAAAGTACATTTTTAAGGCACTCATGTGAATTGCAGAACTCGCTATCGCTCATCCACATGCGTGCCTTAAACGTGTACTTTTAACACTTATATCATAAATAACTATTAAATTAAAGTATTTGCACTCTACTTGCATTTGTACTCTCTTGTATAATTAATTTACTAAAATTGAGCTTAATACATAATTGAAAAGTTCTCAAAATTTTATTTTACTTTTATCTTAATTACATCAAATTATTATATTTATTCAGGAAATTATGGTTTCTGCGTTACTGCATACAATATTGTCATACATGTCATTTATTATTTGTAAGATTATTATTCTTAAATGAAAAAATGTAGCAAATTAAAAAAATCATTGAATTCGAAGTTTTTTGTTTGATTCAAAAATAATTTATATTTTTGTTTTTTTTTTAAATAACGAATAAAACATTTTGATAATAGAAGGTAAAATGAGGATGGGAGGCCGCTTTTCTATAAAATCACCGGGCCGCTTGAAAAGTTCCAGCACGCCACTGTAGAGAGGGGAAGTTGATATCTTCTTCTTCGGACTGTTTGCATCCACTCTTGGACAAAGGGCTTCCCATGAGTTCTCCATTATTCTCTGTTTTGTGCTATTTGGTGCCAGTTTCTCCCTATTTTTGCTTTGATGTCGTCTAGCCATCGTTTTTGTGGTCTTCCTCTACTACGACTGTGCTCACGTGGTCTGGAATGTACAATGTTTCTCGTCCACCTGTCGTTGTTTTGCCGTGCCATATGTCCTACCCAGTTCCATTTTTTGATTGATTTTATTTTATTTTATATTTGATATTAATTTTTAATTTTTCATTATATAAATATTTATTTAATTATTCCAATATTTTATTTTATATTTTTATATGTAATTTTAATTTTTTTTCTGTATAATTTCTTATTCAAATTCATAGAGGTTGGATATTATTTACTTGATTTCTTCTTCGTCTAATATTATATAATTCTAATTGTTTCTTTGATATTATATCCGCTAAATTATTTAGTGTATTAAATAATTCTTCCTTTTGTATTATATTTTCTATATTTATGCCAACAAGGTCTCTTCTCATTCTTTGTAGTTCTTGTGTATTTGTTTGTCTTTCGCAAATAAATACTATGTGTTCTGGTGTGCCTATTTCTCCACATTCACAATATTCATTGTCTTTTAAGTTAAATCTATGTAGGTATGTAGGGTACGGACCGTGCCCTGTAAGAAAATGGATTAATCCTTTTTTTGGGTTAAAATAATTTGGTATATTATTTAAATTTGGAATAAAATTATAGAGACGTCTTGCTTTAGGGGAATTATCCCATTCGTTTTGCCATTTTCTATTTAATATTTCTTCTAATTCTCTTTTTGTTCTGATTTCTATTCCCATTAATTGTATTATTTTTTCATAATTTTCTTTTCTTTGCCAATATCTATATGCACGTTTTTGTGCTTCCAAGTGCATGGGCATTACTACACCAGTCAATACTGTTAAAGCTGATGTTGCTGTAGTACTGAAGGCTCCTGTCATTCTAACAAGGAAACCTCTTTGTGCTTTATTCAGTTTTTCAATATTTGTATTATTTGTTAGTTTGTGTGCCCATACACTTGCACCGTACCCTACAATTGAGGCAAGTATCGTACTCAGGTATACGCGCATATGCTGGAACGGAATTCTATACTGCCTTTGTGCTAGGCTTGCAATGCAATGCATGAGTTTCGCTGCTTTCTCACAGACGCTATTTATATGGTTTGTAAAGAGTCTTGGTTCATCGATTATGATACCAAGATATCTGGTTATTTTTGTTCTTTTTATTGCTTTCCCCCTTATTTGTATACTTGAATTTCTTTCAAGTCTTCCCTTTATAAGGCTATATGTTGTTTTTGTTTCTGATATAGTTAGTTTAACTTTTTTCATCCATTCATTTATATTTTCAAGTACTCCATTTGATTTTATTTCTAGTTCTCTTCTTGAATTAGCATCTATGATAAGCAGCAAATCATCCGCATACGCTATGCTCCCTAGAACTTCAGGATCCACAGCTAACCGTTCCAGCAGTTCTTCTAACATTATGTCCCAAAAATAGGTCCACACACTGAACCTTGTGGACAACCTTTAGTTATATGTCTCATCTTTTTATCCATTGGACAACTTAAGCTGGCATATCGGTCTTGACAATAGTTTCTGAAACTTCCGTACAATTTTATGGGGCAATGCATCTGTCGAAGTCTTTCGAATAATGCCGGCCACCATAAATTGTCAAAAGCTCCAGAAACATCTATAAAGATCATCAAAACATACTTTTCTGTGCTCCCCCCAATTATATTAAAAACTTTATTAATAGCATCTTCTGTTGATTTCCCTTCCCTAAAGCCATATTGATTTGGATGAAGTCCAGTTTCGTGTCTTATTTGATTTAGTCTTTTACAAAGTAATTTTTCATGTAATTTCCCCATTGTGTTTAGTAAGCATATTGGTCTATAAGATTTAGGTAAAGTTGGATCTTTATCTTCTTCTTTACTTATAATTATAACTTCAGCTTGTTTAAAGTTGTTGGGAAACTTTTGTTGTCTTAGACATTCATTATATAAAGAAGTGAGTATAGGTATTAAGCACTCTGAAAGTGCCTGAAGAATTTCTACATGAATACTATCTGGCCCAGGAGCCTTTTTTCTTTTCATGTTTTTCATACATTCATATATTTCTTCTTCAGTAAATTCTTCTAACTGTCTTTCTTCTGGTATCTCATACTCTTGTATCATCAGTGTTCTAATATTTTTTTGTTCTATTGTTTCATTTTCTAAGTCGTCAGGAGGTAGTAATACATCTAGGAGTGTATCAGCTGAATCCTCCCAACTTTTTGTATATGAACCATCTGCTTTTTGTAAAGTAGAAAGCATTGTTGGACATTTAAGTTTTTTAGATACAATTTTGTATGGGATACCCCACATATCTGATTCTAAATGTCTTGAAACAAAAGCTTCCCAACTTCTCGCTTTATTTCTAGGATGTCGTAATACTCGACGGGAAGTTCGCTACCAGCTAAGTATAGAAGTTTGACTGTAGAGAATGTAATTTTTTTTCTTGGGGGGCGCCTGCTGAGTATTTGCCCTAGATGAAGGCAAAGAGTTTTCAGGGCCTCTTTAGCTCTGATCTTGGAGCTGTCTATAGTGTGTAAGATGTATCTTTTGCTCAGAGAACGAATTCTGTCCTCTGTTGGTGGGAGATTAGCAAGTTGATGGACTATATTGACATTTTCTCAGGATTTTTCTTCCAATAGCCAAGATGGAATGATTTTGACGTTTGTTAAGTGACACAAAAGCCTTGGTTTCCCCGAAAGCGGCACCAACAAACTTCGACCGTAACTCTGCGATGAATTACGTCATTAAAATCTGTACCACGCAAAATAATAGCGGTGGTTCCCAAGGATGCGTTGGAAGCCACCGCTTGCTAAGTTTACACATTTCATTGCCGCAGTGAAGAACTTTGAATTTTTCACCGTAATCTGACGTCATTCATCGCAGTGTTACGGTTGCAGTTTGTCAGTGCCGCTTTCGAGGAAACCCAGGCTTTAGAGAGATGCCTTTCCATATAATACGCCCAGTGTATTTGTTCTTTTTCTTACCCTGTCTAGGGTGATTCTGATGTCGATGTCCCAGTTGAAAGTTCTACTAAAATGAACTCCCAATTTGGACACCGATGATCAGAATTCGAGCATCTCTCTAAGCATTATTATCTGGGTTCTTTTGATAGGGTTGAGAGTAACTCTCCATTTACTGCATCACTTCACGACTTTGTTATGTTGATTGTGAGCTATATCGAATACATATGAATATGGGCTTGCACAATGGCTAAGCGGGCGCCTGCTAAGCCTGCAAAGAGTTTTCAGGGCCTCTTTAGCTCTGATCTTGGAGCTGTCTATAGTGTGTAAGATGTATCTTTTGCTCAGAGAACGAATTCTGTCCTCTATTGGTGGGAGATTAGCAAGTTGATGGACTTATTGACATTTTCTCAGGATTTTTCTTCCAATAGCCAAGATGGAATGATTGAGACGTTTGTTAAGTGACACAAAAGCCTTGGTTTCCCCGAAAGCGGCACCGACAAACTGCGACCGCAACACTGCGATGAATGGCGTCATTAAAATCTGTACCACGCAAAATAATAGGGGTGGTTTCCAAGGATGCGTTGGAAGCCACCGCTTGCTAAGTTTACACATTTCATTGCCGCAGTGAAGAACTTTGAATTTTTCACCGTAATCTGACGTCATTCATCGCAGTGTTACGGTTGCAGTTTGTCGGTGCCGCTTTCGAGGAAACCCAGGCTTTAGAGAGATGCCTTTCCATATAATACGCCCAGTAGCCCAATATATAAATGACCGTTTTGGAGTGTAACTTCCAGGGGCAACTCCGAATTGCATGAAAATTTGGATTTAGGTTCTACTTACCCTCCACTTCAAAGTTGAAGTTGTGCCGTTGGTTGCTTTTACTTGGGGGGTGGCATTTACACCTTCTCGTGGGTGCAAAACGCGTGTTTAAAATAAGGTTGGAAATGGAAAAATTGACTTATTTTAAGCATCTTTTGTTCTATAATGTTTTTTTACGTAAGTCAATACTTTTCGAGTTATTCGAGATTTAAAATGTTGATTTTTCGACAAAAAAACTACGTTTTCAGACCGTTTTTCCCAAATAACTCAAAAGGTAAATATTTTATCGAAAAAAAATATTTTTAGCTAAAGTGTAGCATATAAAAAAACGAAAAAGTGGTGTACCAGTAAAGTCTACAAATTGAGTAGAAGCAAAGCTCATGACAAATACGTTCTTATTCGTCTAATTCCAAATCGAATAATTCAACGCAAAATCACCGAAGAAAGAAACGTTTTTCGGGAAAACCTTACTAACATTTTTAAAGTATCGAAAAAAAGCTTATCATTTGTTTTTTACAAAAGTTTACAGCATCAAAAATAAACGAGTTACACTGAAAAAAAAGTTGCCCCCTTTTTTTTTGGTAAAAAAATCGTGAAAACCTCCCTCTATTTAGCACCCTAAATGAAATTAATAGTTTGGCTTTACCATCTATTTTAACTGTATGTGCATTGTTTATATGATCTGTAAGTTTGATTGGTTTGAAGTGCTTATTTTTAAAAACATTTGGTTTTATAGTAAAAAAAAATTTCTAAAAATTTTTAAAAAATTTCATTTTTTTCAAAATAACTTAAAAAGTATTAGTGGTAAGAAAAATTTTAAAGAGTAAGAAAATGTAGGTTTTGCAATTAAAAATATGCTAGTTTCATTTTGTTTCTCCGTAAGACAAAAATTGGTTAAGATATGGCTGTTCAAAATTTGCATACACTCGTGATTAGTGACCCATTCAAGCTTTCTCAATTATAACCCTTTCAAAAATAAACACTTTAAACGGGTGAGACTGACAGAGCATATAAAAAATAGATAGGTAAGTAAATTGTTTGTAAAGCGGTAGCGATTGATTTCACTTAGGGAGCTAAACACGGCGAGATTTTCATGATTTTTTACAAAAAAAAAGAGGGCCAACTTTATTTTGAGCGTAACTCGCTTATTTTTAATGCTAGAACTTTTGTTAATAATTAAAACAAAGCTTTTTATAAACACTTTAAAAAAGTTTAAACGGGTTTTTCCCGAAAAGTGCTTAATTTTTCGGTGATTTCACCTTGAAATATTCGATTTGGAATTAGACGAATAAGAACGTATTTTTCATGAGCTACAACTTTGTTTTTATTTGATTGATAGACATTACTGATACACCATTTTTTTGGGTTTTTTATAAGCTGCACTTTTGCTAAGGATATTTTTTTCGATAAAATATTTACTTTTTGAGTTATTTGCGAAAAATCGTCTGAAAACGTAGTTTTTTTGTCGAAAAATCAACATTTTCAATGGCAAATAACTCGAAAAGTATTTACTTACGTAAAAAACTCTATGGAACAAAAGTTGCTTATCAGTCAATTTATCCATTTCCGGTCTTATCTTGAACGTATGTTTTTTCAGCCCCGAGAAGGGGTAACTGTCCCCCCCCCCAAGTAAAAGCAACCAACGGCACAATTTCAACTTTGAAGTGGAGGGTAAGTAGAACCTAAATCCAAATTTTCATGCAATTCGGAGTTGCCCCTGAAAATTACACGGTATCGCCGAATTTCCCGTTCATTTACTGGGCTACAGTGGATTTGTTCTTTTTCTTACCCTCTCTAGGGTGATTCTGATGTCGATGTCCCGGTTGAAAGTTCTACTAAAATGAACTCCCAATTTGGACACCGATGATCAGAATTCGAGCATCTCTCTAAGGATTACTATCTGGGTTCTTTTGATAGGGTTGAGAATAACTCTCCATTTACTGCACCACTTCACGACTTTGTTTAATTGATTTTGAGCTATATCGAATATATATGGATAGGGGCTTCTCAGCGTCCCGTGAGCAGTACTATATCGCCAGCATATAGCAGGATAGACTCAGACCTGCTTATGGACTGGTAGATATCTTCGTTGTAGGCTGTGTATAAAATTGGAGCTAAAATTGAAGCCTGGGGACTCCAGCTTGTGAAGTAAATAGTGTCGAGAATTCATTGGGGACTTTGACACGTATTGTCCGATCAGAGAGATAGAAGTGTATAATTTTTATGAAGGTAGTTGGCAGTCCAGTAAGGTCAAGTTTTTCGATCTGGTTTGCGTGTATTCTGGGCATCTAGAAATATGCCTATTGCGTATCTATGGTGTTTGTTGGTGGATTGAGATATGAAAGTAGCTGGTTAAATCAATGCATTATGTGTTGAGTGTTCAGTTTTGACTCGATATTGGAATTTTGGAATGATTTGTTTCTAGTAATTCTACGAGTCTCTTTGAGACATTTGAAGTCTCGTAGACATAGCCCAGACGATTTACAGTTACTTGATTAACTAAAAGTCTTCGGTTGGGGAATTACAACAAAAATGTCCAATTTATTTATATCCGAGACGTGTTGAGAAAACTAAATCAAATCATAAATAAGGTAAACAGCGAAATTTATTAGACAGGTCGGAAATTTTTAAAAAGAAGTAAAAATAAGAAGACACAAAATAAATATCTTTACCTAAAAAGTTCTTAGGCAATAATCGAATCCAGAACGTTATGAAACCCTGCTTAGGCTTTCTCCTCTTCAAGGTTCTTTTTTTGTTACGGGAGTTTAGAATGGAGACGAGCAACCTTATTTGCAAATGGTGGAGTAGCAGAACTAGTAGAGTGGGGAAGTTGATATCTTAAGAAAGCTTCTTCTTCTTAAAAAAAAAATTGTAAAATCCTTTATAAAACGTATATTTAAAATCCCTCAAAAGGGCTACAGCACAATCACATAACTAGTTTTCGACTGGTTTACCAATACCAGTCATCATCAGTGCATACCTAAAATGAATATAACCTAGTTAAATAATGCAAAGATATTGAAATTTTGACTACGGTTAAGAAAAGTTGTAGGTTATACTCACGTGCAATGTACATGCTAACCACCAAGATATTATTTAACAAAAATATGTGGGTCAAAGCCCTGCAAAATTAGTCCGTCAAGGAAACATTGATTTAAAATGCTACATTAGGCGTGGATGTTTAAAATATTTTGCTAATATGCCCCAGGTAACATCTGAGCTGTGGATTTGACTTGTTCACATGGTGAAAGTATGACAGCAAGTGACAATGAAATGGATAGAGACCTCCGAACGATGACAAGACAGAAATGACAGTACCACAGGAAGTTAAAAAATTAACCTCTCATATTTAAAGACTATGGTATACAGCTTGTTAAAATTAGAAATGATGTAACAACACACTCCATTGTGAACATTATCATTTAAAATTCAGTAAACTAGATGGTGCAGTTAAAAATGTATTCACGTATACTGTAAGTGGAGGTAGTAAGGCAAACCACATTACACAAACGTTTGTATTCGAGAACTAAATTCAGTAATCAAATATTGTTATCAAGAGATCTAAGATTTAAAAAAAGCAATTTTGTGTTGATTTAAAGTTATCGAATTTATTTAACTTATTGGTAGCTGTTGAATTTGTGTAGGTAAGTGTGTAAGAAATGTGGTTTGCCTAACTACCTACACTTACAGTATACGTGAATACATTTTTAACTGCACCATCTAGTTTACTGAATTTTAAATGATAATTTTCACAATGGAGTGTGTTATTACCTAATTTCTAATTTTAACAAGCTGTACACCAGAGTCTTTAAATATAACAGGTTAATTTTTCAACTTCCTGTGGAACTGTCATTTCTGTCTTGTCATCGTTCGGAGGTCTCTATCCATTTCATTGTCACTTGCTGTCATACTTTCACCATGTGAGCAAGTAAAATCCACAGCTCAGATGTTACCTGGGGCATATTAGCAAAATATTTTAAACATCCACGCCTAATGTAGCATTCTAAATCAAGTTTCCTTGACGGACTAATTTTGTAGGGCTTTGACCCACATATTTTTGTTAAATAATATCTTGGTGGTTAGCATGTACATTGCACGTAAGCACTGATGATGACTGGTAAACCAGTCGAAAACTAGTTATGTGATTGTGATGTAGCCCTTTTTAGGGATTTTAAATATACCTTTTATAAAGGATTTTACTATTTTTTGTATTACATGGTATACAGCCAACTACAGGAAATCTTTTTCCTTGTCGAATCTTCTTCTTCTTCTTCTTCGGCCTGTTTGCATTCTTCTCTGTCTTGTGCTATTTGGTGGCAGTTTCTCCCCATTTTTGCTTTGATGTCGTCTAGCTATCGTTTTTGTGGTCTTTCTCTACTACTACTGTGCTCGCATGGTCTCAAACCCAGTTCCATTTCATTTGCGAAAGATATGAATTACTCCGAGTTATATTTGAAGGTAGAGTATAATGAGAAAGATAAGTAGGAAGACGCTAGAACTCGTGACTGATAGACCTTAAGAAATAGTTTAACCGCTCCTCTACATAAATCTTTTATGCAGCAGTTTCCTAAAGGCTGTATGACACTATGCATTTTCTTGTATCATTTCTAATATAGTTTCTGATATCAGAACTTGTATACATTTTCTTGTATCGTTTCTTGTACGTACCTTTGTGCCCTGTATGACACTATGCAAGTTCTTGTATCGAAAATTGTATGAAATTCGGCACGTGATTGGTCGAAATTTTGTTTGTCACACTGTGTCACGTTACATTGGTATGGTAGTACTGCGTCTACAGCTGATTTTAAGGATTTTATAAAATTTATAAACTTTTAAAAACAAAACATTTTAATGTTAACCAGAATTTTTACGTTGACTGTTGATTATTTGTGTTTTTTATTTTGTTTTGATATTTGTGCTAAAATATTTGCATTAGAATTATCTTCAGTTTGATCCAATTATCTTCAGTTTGAGGAACTATTGTATTTTCCTCTATTAAAAAATTATGCCACATGAAACCCAAAGTTATAGTTTGAACTTTACTAGGAGCTAAATATATGGTTATAGTTATTAGTGGAACAGTAGTCCATACCAAACGGTATATTAAGTATCAATAAAATATTTATAAATAATACCTACAAAAACACAAATAAATTCATCAAGACATAAATCATATGGTCCGATTTTCAGCCGCCATTGTGACATTTAGATGTTTTACCAGCAGGTTATACGTTTTTGCTCTTTGCGCAGAAATTGGCGCAGTTCTTGTACAAGAATCTGTGTCTGCCACAAATTCTTGTATCGTTTCTGATATCGTTTCTTGTATCTGTGTATGACACTATACATTTTTTTGACATATCAGAAACGATATTAGAAATGATACAAGAAAATGCATAGTGTCATAAAGCCTAAATCTACAATTACCATTTGCATCACCACCCTGGGTGGAAGACGGCATGGTTCAAAGGAGACGGCACAATAAAAAAAATACATTGTTTCTTCATCAAAAATGGACAACTTAGTCTGAGTAAAATCGTTGTCTATCCATAAATTAACTTGTTTGGTTAAAAATAAGTCGTTCCCCAACGGGAAGACGATCACTGGGAAGACTACGAAAACAATGGAATGGCAACTTACTGGAAACACATTGAAAGAACATACAGTCATGTCTACACAAAAAGAAGAAGAGGAAGAAGGTCAAAAACAATTTTTTGTCCAAAAAGAAGTTTCATTGACATATATTGTAAGAACTGCACAAAATAATAAATCGAAAGAATACGAAGACGGCCAGACTTTTTTCCACTTCCTTAAATTATACATCAACATATTGAACCACTCCATTTAAAATACTAATTGTTTTTAAACCCATGCCCACGTATATTTATATTTAACATAACAATACAACTCGCCTTAAGACAATTAAGATGTCAGAATGGGATAAGTATAGTATAGAAATACATCAAAATAGTGATGTAGTTGGTCTCACTCACCTGAATCCTTGGGAGGGCTATTTTTATCCCACCTTACCCTATTTTTGCGACCGTCAGTTGTGTACGGTTGCGGTTTACCTGCAACTATTGCAAAACATCCTCTACGGCTATCCTTCAATGATTTTGCGGTGTATTTTCGGAGGTTTCAATAGGAAAGAGATGGAAAATTTGTGGATTTTGTATTGTTTGTGAAATTTATGTAGGTTATGTAGGCACTGTCGGTTATTAAATTATTTTTTTCATAATATACAGAGTGAGTTTTATGTATGGAAACACTCAATTATCTCGAAAACGGCTTGGACGATTTTTATATATTTTGATAGGTAGGGGTTTTCTAATGCGGCCGATATTATAGTGCTAATTACATTGTTGTCATATTTTCCGTTTTTCTGGAAATCTAATGAACTTTCTTATTTCAAATGGAACATCCTGTATATTTTTTGCATTTTGAAGTCCTTAAGACATACTGATTATTTTTTATGTTATATTCCCTATACCTAAATACCATAATTTCGGAGTTATTGCTACAATAAAAAAAATTAGCAAATTATAAAAATCAATTTTTTTGGCCCGGGTAAATACTGTTTTAGGTTATTTGGATCATTGGGAACAAAAAAGATCTTTTGTAATTTTTCTCTGAAATTAATCGTTTCCAAGTTATAAATAATTTAAAATTGAAAAAAATCGAATAATGACGATTTTCAAGGTTCAGGAACACAAGTAAAAAATATAATTTTTGAAATTTTAAAGTATCTACATTCAAGCCCAACTCTTCTTCTAATAGCTTGATAAGATTTTTTGCCTACTTTTATTGTATAACATTGCTTTTTAATTTTTAATGAAGTGCATATGAGAGGACAGGCAATCGGGCTGCATTAACAACTAAAAAACACTGTTTTAAAATGAAACAATCTCAAATTACTTATCGGTAACTGATAAAATAAGAAGTATTGAGCTTGAATTTGGGTACTTTTCAGTTTCAAAAATCATATTGTCAATTTGTGTTCTTGAACCTTGAAAATCGTCATTATTCGATTGTTTTCAGTTTTAAATTGTTTATAACTCTGAAACGATTAATTTTAGAGAAAAATTACAGATCTTTTCTGTTCCCAATGATCCAAACAACCTAAAATAGTGTTTACCCAGGCCAAAAAAATTGATTTTTATAAATTTGTTTAAATTTTTTTTTAAATAAATGTAGCAATAGCTTCTAACTTATGGCATTTAGGTATAGGGAATATAACAAGAAAAATAATCGGTATTTCTTAAGGACTTCAAAACGCAAAAAATATACAGGGTGTTCCATTTGAAATAAGAAAGTTCATTAGATTTCCAGAAAAACGGAAAAATATGACAACAATGTAATTAGCACTATAATATCGGCCGCATTAGAAAACCCCTACCTACCAAAATCTATAAAATTCGTGGAAGCCGTTTTCGAGATAATACAGTGTTTCCATACATAAAACTCACTCTGTATATTTGAAATTAATTAGAATTTAAATTTTATAAGCTAGTTTGCTAACTTAAGACCTGTTTGGTTCAGCTTTAGTAGCTTCTTAATGATTTTACAATGAGTGAAACCTCTTTTTCTTCTTCCTGTGGTGCTTCTGTTTTCTAAATTTGTTTGCATCTATTTTGCAATCTATTTGCATTATTATGGAACTTTAATGTTGTTCCACTTCCTTAACACGTATGTACTCCATGGCGACTTTCCTTTCGATACAAACCATTGGAAAGATACAGACATTCGCATTGAGTTCAGTACGTCTTTATAGTTCCACTGTAGTTGGATATTTCCTACCAAATAGGTCTTACTCCAATTTTAAGCCAATATCGTATGATTTTTAAGTCATTATCTTTCTTTTGAGTCTTTTTAAGGTTTTTCAGGGAATTTTATTCATTGTCTTGTACTTCTTCAGTTACGTTCTCGTTTTCTTCACGTTCATTTAACACATTCTGATATATTATGTTGTCTTAACTTTTCTATTTAATTTTTACTAATTACTAGTGCTTCGTCAAATGAGCAATCTCAGGTTCCAGAGTATTTCCTTTCTTTGGTCAGTTCTGTGGTGATATTCATTTCTTAGAGACCTGTATCTACTATATTTCTAGTGGGACTTTGTAACAGGCTTCTGGATATCGATCTAGGCGACCTTCATACCTCATTCTTTAATTTTCCTGTCATTTCCTGTAATCGGTTTCTGAAATTATTTTGCAAATATCCCATTCTTCCGTAATTAAAACATCTTCTGTTTTCATTTTTTGTTTTTAAGTTTTTTGTTGAAGATTTTGCAATATGCTTACAATTTGGGATAAGATAGGTTGTTGATTGTCTGTGATTGTAACTTCTTCATTTTCTCGATATATTATTTCTTTTAATTTTTGGGCGAGATCTGAAATGCTTTAGGCCGCTTCATACTTACTCCTTGGCTGAGATTAGTGCTGCACCTAACGTTTTGTCATATTGTAATCGGAGAGCTTGTCGCATTTCGACATTTTGTAGTCCATATATAAATGCTTGTATACCAATTTATTCCAGAAAATCCTTAAATGCCTGAGGGTATGCCAAATGCGATAATCTTTCAAGATAGACTTCAAATTCTTACAGGATTTCTTTATGTTTTTGATATGGACCCTTCAGCGGACTTTAAAAAACCTGCTTTAGGTGCTGCTGGCCTTATCTGGTCTCTAAAGCTTGAACGAGAGAGATATAGTGGGTGCATCCTGGGGAACAAATTGTAAAACGGTTGCTGCCTGCCCTCAAAGCGACACCACCAAGAAAGCTGCCATTTCTTTCTCTCCTACTTAGCCTTCTATCGTCCATTTTTGGACATAGGCCATTTCTATCCTGAACAATATATTTCCAATTTGTTCCGGCTATTATTTTGGTAACATCTACCTATCTTTCTCAGTCCAGCCCTTCACTCCCGATACAGCTTCAAATTGAAAACGATAAGTTTTCCATGCTATTTGACCATCGAATGTGGGTGGTTTTAAAATGTTGCTAGTTCTGTTTGTGCCTGGTTTAAATATCGAAGATAATGAGGTATGGATGATACGTCAGATTCGACATTAGTTACTGAAACTACCTTCCGGGGGCCGGGCTTATCCATTTATTTATCCAATTTAATAAATTCTCTTTAGTCCCACCGCTGCCAATGTTACACTTCTTTAAAACCAATTTTAATCTCCAATTTGTTATACAATGACATCTATAAAATTCAAAAACTCAAATACTACTGTTATTTTAAATCTTAGCTTTCTATGTTTATATACATTTTGTAACGTTCCAGACTTCACTAGACATTTCGGGATTTTTAGATGACATATCGAATATTCTAGAATGTTAACACAATATTGTTTTTTTATTGAAAAAACAATTTACAGAATAGTAAAAACATTCATCCGTTTTCTTCTGTTATTGAATAATCCTCATAAGCAAACAATCGTCTATTTTTATATAAAATCAAAAACCTTTTGCAGAAAAAACTATTAAAGAATTCCCATGCAAGCAAAGAATGCAAAAACCCTCAATCGCATACCTCAGAGTGAAAAATACATCCTCTACCCAATTAGAAACATTTGTTTATGAGGATTCTATTGTAGAGACAGTCAATTATCGACCTACTGCTGTCATTTGCGTGGATTTACGGTCTCGCGGCCACTTTTTTGAGTCTGAGAATTTCCGAAAATTTGAGAAGAGGGAATATTTGCGTGGAAAGGAGTCGACTGTCGGTCGAGTCTTTCGAGTTTGGTGAGTAGCCGACGCGTGCGGAATATTAAACTTTAAAACAATGCTGTGGAATCCACTAATAGTTCTGGCCAAATATGTACTCGGCCTGACAAAACATGTCCTGCATCCAGAGCAGTGGCGCGACACCACATTCCTGCGGCAACTCCTATGCATTCTCCTCAAATTCATCTCGAAAAATTAACAGCAGGTATTATAGTAGATATTATATTTGTAGTACTTTGCACTGAATTTAGTTTGGTTATGTATAACAAAAACAAAGACTAGTCTTGTTAATAGCACAAGCCGACATGAATTTTGGTGTTTTGAAGTGTTGTTAGAAATATTTATTTCTATTTCTGTTGATTATGTTTCTCTATTCTGTTTATTACATTTATTTGTTTATTTTGGGAGTGTTAAATACGTCAAAATGTCATCAAGAAAGTGTTAAAACTGTCTGGGTATATTTTGTTATATGTGTGGTGATCTAACGATGATAAAAAAGCATTAACGAAACATAATAGATTTTATCAAGGAAGCTTATCACGCTTACTTACTTCGGTGTAAAGCTCGATGATTAGGACAAACCTTGGGCTCAACACATAGTGTGCTTTCAGTGAGTCGATCTACTGATAAAATGGACAAAAGATACACGTAGGTAGCTCTTAACCCTTTGGCATTCCTATGGTATGGAGGGAACCAAAAAACCATGACATCGACTGTTACTTTTGCATCTGCGATATCTAGGATTTCAATTCGGAAAATAAACATAAACATACAATTCAGTATCCAGATTTACCGTCTGCTAAACGACCCGTATCTCATGGACCTCCACCTTTTCTTCACACCATACAATAGCAATCATCAGATGAAACTTCAAACGAAAAAACTGATGAGGACGAATTCAATCTTGATTTAGACCAACCTCAAAAGTTTATCCAAGCTAAACAAAATGAGTTATTGAGAGACTTGGGCCCAACTGAAGGATGCTGCATAAATCTTAGGATCACGACAGAAAGATGGCTGTATAGCAACTGCATTTTCGTGGTATCCGCATCGTGAAAAAGAGCTTGCGGAATATTTCTCTTAAAAGGGTTGACTGGTGTAATATTTTAATATTCCTGAAATAGTCATGAAATTGGGAGCTGACATTTCTGAATCCACATCATGGTGGTTATCTATTGGTTCTTCTAAGTCTGAAGGGTGTTGCACAATGGCAATACTTACTTATGCTTCAGTTCCTGTTGCTCACTCCGTGCATCTCAAAGAAACGTATGACTGCCTTAAATACTTGTGAGGCAAATTACCTGCACTTTCTGAAGCTAAACTTAGAGAAAGCATTTTTGTAGACCCTCAAATTCGAACCTTAAAATCGGACTTATTGTTCCAGAATACAATGATCCAGGATGAATATGAAGCATGGAGTTCTCTTGTAAAAGTCATAGACGGTTTCCTTAGAAATAACAAGTCTGCAAACTACAAAAAAATTTACCTGGATTCCCACGTTACCTATTTTCCCGGAAGTCTTGCAGCTGTCAGCGAGGAACAGGGAGAGAGGTTCCATTGAGACATAAAGAAGATGGAGAGATGTTACCAAGGAAGATGGGATATTAGAATGATGGCTGATTATTGTTGGACATTGAAGGGGGACTTGCTCACAAAAATCCACAAAAGAAAATCTAGAAAATACGGCTTTCACGGAAAAAGACAAGGTTTTTGTTAAAAAAAACTCGAATGTACATTATAATGCATTGTTTTTTTATAAAACACACATTGTTTTTTTATTGTTTGTATATTGTTTATGTATTGTTTGTTTGTATGTATTGTTGCACTCGGTTTTGCAGTGTAATTTTCTATTAAATATAGTTTTAATAAAGTTTCTCAGTATTTTTGGCAGTATCTATGAAAAATGTCAAATACACTTTCCCTGAAAATTTGACATGCTGGAAAAAAACTAAGCTCATATTCATGATCAACAAGCCCCGGGCACCTATTAAACTTAAACACGAAAGCCTACAAACACCTAATAATAGTCTCAAAACTTTTTTATTCAAACTATGTACACGCACCTGAGGAACCGCAGATGGCCGGATACAATTAGCGCCTCTTTATAAAGACAAGATGGCTCTACCTAATTAACAAGACATTTACTCAACACACACACTAGACATTACACTAAACGCCCTGAGCTTCGCTGGTATCGCCACGTACCTAGCGGATTACTTTCGTACTTTACAACTTTCGTTGGAAATTTCGCTGGAAAGAGAAAAGTGTTGCCTATCCTCTGTGAGTTCCGCTGGTATGGTTGGTATTGCCATCTAGCGGATGGCTTACTGTTTCGGCCGGAAATTTAAAGAGGAAAGGAGAAAAGCAAATAATAATTGTTCCAAACTTATTATTTAATTCTTATCGTGTAATATTTACAACGTAAAGAAGTAATTGGATTGTAATCAATAGTTAATATCAAGCAGTAAGTAATAATAGTAATAAGTAGTAAGTAGTAACAGTAATAGTAGTAATATCAATCAGTAAGTACAGAATTTATTATTCATTATGATTATTTTTAAGACTTTGCTTATCGTTTTGAAGTTTATGTTGACAGATAATATTAGAAAAAATTTATTCTGCAAAAAAGTAGGTATTAGTACATTATATACCGCGGGACTGAAGTAGTACATTTAATCCTGAAGGTAAAGTTTATGGCCCGACCGCAGGGAGGGCCATAATTTACCTGAAGGATTAAATGTACTTCAGTCGCAAGGTATATACGATACTTTTCGTACTTTCGGTATGATTTTAT
This sequence comes from Diabrotica virgifera virgifera, assembly GCF_917563875.1. Lineage (NCBI taxonomy): Eukaryota > Metazoa > Arthropoda > Insecta > Coleoptera > Chrysomelidae > Diabrotica > Diabrotica virgifera. The sequence goes on from NC_065445.1 coordinate 14,346,185, forward strand.
TAATTATTTCAATAATTTCAATCAGTTTTTTCTCTCTTCAACTCATTTAATAAACTGTCTTTAAAATAAGTTACCATAGTAACATTGCGTTGTGACAGTTATAATTTAGAAACATTGTCATTACTAGTGTCATTGTAAAGAAACATTGTTATTGATAATTATTGGTATCATGAGTGAAGAAGGTGTATCTGATATTGATAAAAGAGCAGCCGAAGTAGGTGAAGAATTGTTACCACCGAAATCTAGAAAACTATACGAGCAGCAGTACGATGCTTTTAAAAAGTGGTGCCGCTTAAAAAATGTGAGACAACCTACTGAAAATGCGCTGTTAGTCTACTTCGATGATAAATCAAAAGCGGTTTGTGCCTCAACTCTCTGGGCACATTACTCAATGCTGAAATCGGTTATTAACATTAGAGAAGATATTGATATAAGTAAATTTCCAAAATTATTAGCTTTTTTGAAGAGAAGAAATGAGGGATTTAAGCCAAAGAAGTCAAGAATTCTCACGTCTGAGCAGGTAGATCAGTTCTTACGGGAGGCTCCGGATGATAAATATTTAATGCTTAAGGTAAACTCGTCAGTTACCTGCTGCATTAACCCAGGAAAGACTGGTCAATATGACGAACTGTCACAATATTAATTTGAATATTAACGTTAATTACCATTCTAATTAATTATATTTTTCAATAAAATATCCCTTAAATTCGTTTGTTTGTGATTTAATCGTTCCGGGAGTTTCGTCAATATTTAATCCCGGAGGGATTAAATGTGACACTTTAGTACCTGTCACAAGGGAGTGAAGTTGTCACTTTAGGCCCGGAAGTACGAAAAATAATTTAATACAATTATTATAGTATAATACTTCTTAAATATTAAATTATGCATTTATTGCACTTAAATAATTAATTAAGAGCGAAAACGTAAAATTTCGCACCACTCTTTTTAAATGCATTACTTTTTTTCGAATCCTGAGAGAACCAATAAGTATATTTGAAAAAATTAAACGCACAATGAAAGACTATAGTCCTGTCGCCAGGGGGGGTACAACGGCCTCGTTAATTCAGATGGACTTACCCAAATTTTTTTTATGTATTTTGACCCGTAGAACACGAATTTTTTGGGTAACAGTTGATCCGGATGTCGATAAGATTGTTATAGACCAAGAACTTGAGGAATCAAATAACAGCGATTTTTGGCAAAACAAAACAATATTTTGTATTTTTTGGGTCATTTTAAGCAAAAAATATTTCTACAAGTTTTTTAGTAGGATGCACAGTTTTCGAGATAAACGCGGTTGAACTTTCAAAAAATCGAAAAACTGCAATTTTTAAACCCGAATAACTTTTGATTAAAAAATAAAATAGCAATTCTGCTTAGCGCCTTTGAAAGTTCAAGTCAAATTATGTCGGTTTTGATTATTTGCATTGCTAAAAATTTATTGTGTTATTGCTAAACAAAGCTACAAACAACTAGTGCGTGAGTGATGTTTCTATGATTTCTCATTTAAAATCGAACGAGTAGGTAGAATAGGTACTAGTGCAATCAAGACTATTTCTACGTTACATGCGTTAAAACGCATGTAAAAGCACGGGAAACCCTACGTGTTTATAGCTTTGTTAAACAATAAAAAAATAAATTTTTACCAATGCAAATAATCAAAACCGATATAATTTGACTTAAACTTTCAAATGCGGTAAGCAGACTTGCTATTTTATTTTTTAATCAAAAGTTATTCGGGTTCAAAAATTGCAATTTTTCGATTTTTTTAAAGTTCAACCGCGTTTATCTCGAAAACTGTGCATCCTACGAAAAAACTTGTAGAAATATTTTTTACTTAAAATGGCCCAAAAAATACAAAATATTGTTTTGTTTTGCCAAAAATCGCTGTTATTTGATTCCTCAAGTTCTTGGTCTATAACAATCTTATCGACATCCGGATCAACTGTTACCCAAAAAATTCGTGTTCTACGGGTCAAAATACATAAAAAAAACTTGAGTAAGTCCATCTGAATTAACGAGGCCGTTGTACCCCCCCTGGCGACAGGACTACTACATTATTATCGAGGATCAAAAGTCCCTGAAAATTTTTGTTTATTTTAATCAGTTACAGGGGTGAAAAATGAGAAAATTTAGTGTGATTTTTATTTTTAAATACAGTCGGAAAAATGAAAGAATACCCATGTATACAATGTATACCCATGTATACATGAATACCAAGAATACACATATTTTGTATTTGCTTTTTTTCCATAAATAGGGCTTATCATTCACAGTAATTTGTTTCGACCTTTGGTCATGTGTCACATAATATTAATATATCTACGTCGTACGTTATTGGTACATACCAAGGATACAAGCCAAAGACGTATGACGTAGATATATTAATATTATGTGACAGATGACAGAGGCTCGAAACCAATGACAAACGATGAAAAGCCCTATAATAAACGAGAGAGATAGATTATATTAATAATCTGAATAATATGTGATTGCTGTGATCGTTCATGGATATTCTTTCATTTTTCCGACTATATCTCGTTCAAAAGAAACTTTTTGTTTATTCTAAGGAACTTTCGGCCTTTTAAATGAGACATTTAGTAAAAATTATATGCAACTCTAAATATGAAGAACGTCAAATTTCCAGTTAAAGTTCACTGACTTGTCACTGCTGGCGCTCGCGAATTTTTAATTATCCCCTCTACCTACGAGCTCAGAGCGGATAATCTGATCGTGAAATCAAAACTGTACCATTCTAATGGCGTTAGTTGTCTAGGCCAGCGGTTCTCAATCTTTTTGTGTCATGTACCACCAAATACTTTTTATTATTTTTGGTACCACCTAACTGAAATACATATCTAACTAGGTGATCTAATTAACTATAATAGTGGTGCTGATTTTGGCTGTTTTTGCGTTTTGTGTACCACCTCAAAAAATGAAATGTACCACCAGTGGTACATGTACCACAGATTGAGAACCGCTGGTCTAGGCTTTTGTTGGTTTGGAAAAGTATCGTTGAACAAGTTGGCTACTTGATTATAAGTAGCCGTAGCCTCTCATTATTAGAACAGTCGTTTATACCTTTTTATTAAAAACGATCTTTTTAATATGGAAAAATTCTTGGAAAAAAGATCTGAATAAAAGTTGATAAACATTGGTACTACTCGGAACGAGTACCGCCGCTGTTCGAAAATGTACTGCTAGCCTCATCGAGTGAGGTTCTCAAGCGCCCCAGCGATGGCCCCGGCCCCATTATGCAGAATTGTATTTTAATTTTGTCGCGATCTCTCATAAACATAAAAGGCACGATGACGCCCTTTTAACATTTCAACAACAACATTTTTACATAAATCAGTGCTAGTTTATTTGAAAAAAACTATGCCGATCCCGGCAAAAAACCGCCGCAAGAGCTGCCGACAGGTTAGTTTGAAAAAGGAACCGCTCCATGCGGATTTTTTTGCTCTCCAAGTCGCTTTTCTCGAATTTTAAACAGATATGGGGATGGGATGGGTACTTCGATCTTTTGGCAACTTTTGGGTTTATTGCAGAGCACTTGACGAGTCAGTATAGAAACAGTAGTTATATATTGAAGAAGAAAGATTTGTAGGTATTATTTTTACAAACATTTTCTTTCGTGCATCTACATCGAGATATATAGGAATTGTGCAGAATATTGGAAATTTTAGTTTTAAACATATTATTTATTTTATATAATAATTAAACTTAATATCAAATAAAATTATTTCAGGAAATAAAATTCGAAATTATTTATCCTCTGAGCTTTTTAAGTTGGAAAAATGAAGCATAATAGAGTGGCGAAATACTCGACAAGGGAAATCTAAATTGCATTTCACGTTCTGTCATTCACCGTGATAATAATTTTAGCGAACTATTTCCTTTAATATCCACCAAAGGTGAATAAAGTATAAACTAAACGAAAAGCAAAGATGGTTCCGATTTGAGTACAGTACAGAGCCTCTACTCTACTATGTGCTTATACGTATTTCGGAATAACCGTTTCCTCATCGGAGCACCTTATTTTTCCAACTTAAAAAGCTCAAAGGATAAATAATTCCGAATTTTATTTCCTGACTTATTAGACTTTTGATTCATAGATGGTGCTAGTAGCATCTTTGGTAATTATTTTGATTATTTCATTCATAGGAGATTCTGACCAATAGAAAGCTACAGAAATACAAATTAAACTGATAATTTTTGATAATATCCCGTCGTTAAGTATATTACATCAGATGCCCTTCGTTGCTACGAAAAAATACATTCGGTGACATTAATGACAATTAATGTTTTAAAAATTATAAAAGTGGTGACTTTGTAACGGTCCACCCGTTATATTATCATTTTTAGCGCTGTAATTATTTTTAAAAAAATAATTATTTTCTCTTGACCTCCCATTTAAATTCTTTAATTTATCGTAAAGGACTTCTCATGTGACGTCACACTGTACGGAACATAGTTGTTGAACCGTTCCTTGTCGTTTAATTCGTGTTCCGTGAGAGTTTGACGTTTTCCTCGCTGACTGTGGGAGGGGAGGAATGAGAGGCACTTGGCCGGTGGCTGCGAGGTTGACAGGTTGGTGTTGGTGGTTAGTACCGTAAATGGCGGTTAATTTCTTCGAAATTAATTTTTATTTCAACTAAGTTTGGAAGTATAGTAAAAAGTTACCACCACTTGTTTCCTGGAGTAAGGATGGGAGTACCATCAGTGGAAGAGGAATAAAAAATTAACCGGTAAATCGTTTTTTCTACTAATGTTTTTAGTTAACCTTGAATATATGAAATAGTTGGTTCATTGTTAAATGTTCTTAGCCAGTCCCTTAGGTGAAGGATGTAGATTATTTCGATCTTTATATTATCTTTATATCGATCTTTATATTAATGGGGTTTTTGGTTTTACATAACCAAACATTTTTGAAGTCCTCAAATTAATATTGGAAATAATTACCATTTCTCTGTACGTTTTAAACCGATTGAACATCCAATATATCTATAAATTTTCATGTCCAATATATCTATAAATTGTCATGTCGCACCTTGAAAACAAAAGTGACATTATCCCAAAATCTAGATATTTCAGTATGACCGTTTAAAGTTTTTCGAACAGTTCTGTAATGGATTTTGAACTAAAATAACCGAATTAAATACTATAATTAATGTTATTCAACAATTTGATTAAAGTACAGTTAGTTTCTACCGAAGAAGGCAAGTTAATAATGTAACTAATACTTTAGAAAAAAATATTTAAAAAAAAATCCTTATAGTGCCACTTTTGTTTTACATAAGAGTTCTGATTATTAGAATAAAAAGTCAAGTTAATATTTACCTTAATGATAAAAAAGAGAAAAACAAAACGAAATTGTGTCATATTAAAAAGAAAAATCGTTTATTTGGTAAAAGTAAACAAACTATTAATAATACTTAATGAAACTTAACATTTTAAATTTGCGTGAAAACCGGCACTAAAGAAAAAATGTCACTTTTTTACTTACAACGACGTGCTTCTCCCTCAACAATCCGCCGGAAACCGACACTAAACCCATACAGTGCCACTTTTTAAATTACCATTTTGACAAAACCCCTAAAAGTCAAAAGTGACACTAGCGACTTCTAGGAGAAACTATGCGAGCTATTAGAACAGGAGTCTCTGCAATAGGAGCGTTTAGTCAAAAGTAATGCAGATGTCGCTATAACTAAAAATTGATGTTTTCAGTATAGTGCCACTTTTGTTTTCAAGGTGCGATGTAACTATCTTTGTCTGGTTCAATACCATTTCATTAAGGTATATAAAATGTATGTAGATGGCTATTACTATCTTAATCTCATGTTATTTCAGATAAGTCATATTTTATATTCCTATTTCAAATGCAATGCCATTATTTGTTCATGTTTTCAAACTCAAAATAGTTCAAGGTTACCTGAGATTAGTTTTTGTTCCATTTTTAATGGTTGTTTTTTTTATGTTATTGCTTCTAAAAAGTTTTCCTCGATTATTTCTTCTTCTCTTTACTTTTGTTTACCGGTTTATATGAGAAATCAAACGAAGTATATGTTTTTAGCCATTTGGAAGAAAACTAACCCTCATGTGATGTCGTACCCACCTTGACTACCTAGGGAAGCCACCTTGACCTTATTGCAGCTACCGCCAAGTCAAACTGGGAGTATGTTTTGGGAACAAGTTTTTGGGGGACATTCCAGCTCCTTTTCGTCCTGCCACCTGGGCCTACGGGGGGGGCATGGAGGTGCATCATAGTGATGCTCATTTTCTAGGATGCAACCGCAACCTCGTTTGGGAACATTTAGTGAGGAGTTTTAGTAACTATTGGTTTTTTTATATTTCAGACTATCTGTTAAATACACTATGTTTTTTTTCCAGATTTAGGTTACCTCTGTTTTTTTTTTGACATATGTATTTGTATATTAGATTATTTGGTTCCCAAACTTTGTATCTACGGTAACTTCTTGTGCACAGGAATAAGCCTAGAGAAAATTAGGTTTTTAATACTTTATTATTGCTTTGATATTGGTTTATGTAATTCGGGTAAATTTATTTTGTAACATTACTTGCTTGTTTCCCAAATATTGTATTTATTCGCTTTATTTCGTTTGTTCGGTTACTTCGTCGTTACTTTATTTCATTGCATTTGCTCGGTTAATTTAGGTCATTTTGTCGGTATTTTTCTTAACTTCACTTCTATAACGTTTATTCATTTGTATATTTAATTTTGCTTTATTCAGTATTGTATTTTCTCTTAGTGAGGCTTGGGCCTATTTATTTGTATTATTTTCATCTTCGTCGGTTTCCTTTAGTTGTACGTAGTGGGCGTACTATAACCATTTGGTAGAAGATTTATGTAATTTTGTACCCTATATGTTAGTAAGAGGTACTTATATTTAAGTTTGTAACAGATAACATTATTGTTGTTATCTTTAAAATATATATATATCTTCTTGTATAACTTATGTCATTTTAGAGTCACAGCATAATATGAACTTGCTTAACTCAGAGATTGTTAAAAATCTGGTAGTTATTTTTAATAAATATGTTTATTTATTTTGTATATCATTTATTTTTATTATTCCTTTATGTTCATTATTACAGGTTTGATATATTTAATATTTGACAGCAGTATAAGATACCTGGGAAAATGATCGAAGATCATTTTCATGGCGCCCATGATTTGTTAGATTTATTTATCTTGTTCGTCTTTAGCAATTATCCATCTTCATTCAGTTTCAGTACATTATTCTTATTTTATTATTTCATCTTTTAGTCATCATTACTATCTATATAGAGCTACTGTTCTTCGACAGGCATGCAAACGAGCCGTATCCATCCTTGAGTGTCAAGTTGCTCTCTTGCATCTCTAGCTAGCCAACTCTATTCAGTTTGCCTCTGTCTCTTCCCACTTCTACTTCTATCCCTTCTCATTCCCCTTTCTTCAGTACTACTGCAAAGTAGTATTTAGTATTTTTCCTATTGCGGCTTCTCAACGTAGAATCCACTACATCCTTTTCTTACTACATCCCACTCTCTCTTCCTTTTTATTTCTAGTCTTTATTTTTTTTTTCCTTACTTCTGTTGGAGTACCTATATCTTTCTTTTTACTTTCACTCCAACAGAAGTTTTCTTCATTTTGTTACACTGGCTGCCCAATGCGTGGTGCCAACCGTTTTATGGTTCTAAGACAGTAGTTCTTTTAGTTCAATTTTCTTTTATTGGAATTTTCTGTTTTATTAACTTTTTGATATCTTTGTATATATGTTATTTCTGATTTATTTTTGTCTTTAATTTTTATTAATAATAAACAGGTAGACTTATACTGCTTCTTTTGGTTTTGGTTAGTTTATTTTTGATACCTCATTTTCAGTTATAGTGGTACAGCTCATATTTTAGTTTGAATTTTGTATTTTTATTGGAAACTTATTTATGTATTTAGATTGAGTATACATAACTGACATTATGTTCTATTAGTTAAATTTTTATTCCTTCTACCAATGGTAGTACATTTGCGCGTACAATTAATCGTTGAATATATGTATACATTTTTTTCTAGTATGGTTATATTTTATACATAACTAGAAATCATTTTCAGTATTTAGGTATTTTATTTACTTTATTGATTTGATTATTTATATATTTTGCTGGCATTTTGATTTGTTGGTGTGTCGCTAATATTTTCTCCATATGTATCTTTGTCTTACAAACTTTAGATTATATTTTATATTTGTTATTTTTGATATTTGGGTTGTTTGGTAAGACAGGCACACACCACAAAGCAATATCAGTCCAGAACATTAGCTTCTATACATGATACGTTGAATTCGCATGGTTCGGATGATTACAGATGGTCATCCAAATTATTTTTCTTTAATTGGTAGTGTTAAACATTACAATGATAAATTGTATAGTTAAGTAGTTCCACTATCCATCTCATATTCCAGTTTTGTTAAATTTTGGTAATAATATTATATCAGTGTGGGTACCATAATATAATGCTTATATGAATCAGATACTTTAGGTTGAGATTCAAATATAAATTCTTTATTAGTTAGGAAACATTGATACTACTTTTCTATTAAGTTATAGAACAATCTTCAGAAGAAGATTACCTTAACAGTGTTGTTCAAGCTAATCTCTTCTTCTGTTTGTCTTTAGCTTAGCTCAATCTTTAGTATGGTTATAACTTTTAGTCCAATATTGTTTTTTTATCATATGATAATGCAGGTACCCACATAAACTGCTTGATTTCATCTTTGGCTTAGTTTTGATGACATTTATTTATTACTTATTAATTTAATTATTATGTAGTACTTTATGTATGAGTTTATTTTTTTTATTATTAGGTATGGTGCATTTTAATTATTATTATGAGTCAATATTATTAATTGTTGATCCTGTCAGTAGGATTACACAATTGATAATAACTTCACTTGTATTTTTGTTCAGTTTTTGCACACCTAACCCCTAAGTTAGTAAGGTTGTTAACTTATTATATATTTATATAGTTGGATAGGTAAGCTCATACAAGTACTCTTGTTTAATAATGGATATTATGATGGAACTATGTTAACTACCATATCTCAGGTTACGTGTTATATTATTTTGAATATTTGATTACTTACTAATTTTTTTATTATTTTTGATATATTGTTATTGAATTTGCCATATTGGAAAGATGTGGTTTTTAATTTGTTATTGGGTTACTCTATTAACATTTGTCTCCAATATCTTAAACACTTAATAATAATTTATATCCTTCTATCCTACACACTATGATTCTGGAATTAGTTTGGAATGTTGATGTAAGTATGTATGAATTCTTGAGTCTTTCACATTTCTGCTTATGATTAGTCTGTCAATACTCTGATTTGTGAATGCGTGGGTTCGAAGTTGTTGCTCAGCAACTGATCACTGCTGTTTGACTGGCTTCGTAATCTTTGTCTTTCATGGCAGAGTAGGCAGACGTTTTACCATTATAATATTTCTTGTTAGGAAATGACGGTCGCATGTCCTAACCATTCTTCTGTAATTAGTCCAAGTATTCCAGTTTTTTTTTACAATTTAATAGGGAAGTATTTAGTTCATATTAGGCCTTTTACTTCATAGTATGTTTGTACTTTGAGTTGATGAGTAAACATGGATAAATATCTTGCGCACTTGTTTATAAATCAATGCTTAGGCCATCCCTATACATAGTAGGTTCGTTAAGTCAGTATTTGGAGTGTTTAGACAGATGAGTTGTTCATTTGAGTATATTCCCACTTCTTTCCTTAAGCATTAGTTTTGCTATTCAGATTCTGGAATATTTCCTGAATAATTCCACGTATGTGAGAGCGCATAAATCTGCAGTTTTAATTTAAACTTGTTGCTCGTTCTCGTCAATTTTTTTTTCTTATCACTTATGCTATTTTTTTTTCCTATACCCTATCACATATTTTTTTTGCCTATCACTTATCATAGTGTCATAGAACTTACGAGTTCATCATGTATTCTTTTTCTTTCTTACTTATTCTTACATTATTAGTACCTTATCTGAGTCTGGTTATTCTCATACATCTGTTGTAGCAACATGCTATAGTTCGCGAATACCAGCACGAATTAAGTTTATGTAGTTTCTATAATATCTTAGTCAATACACTTTAGGTATTTATCTTACTTTTGATTTAGTCAGGTTACATCTCTGTTACTTAGTCTGTTAGCAATGTTTATTCTGACTTATTTGGATTACTTAGTTTAGATAGGTTCATATTACCGGATGAGGGTGTATGTAGACCTAATTTATTTATTTTGTTCAGTATTAGTTACCATTGGATCCAATAATTTAGTTTATTTAGTATTAGTAAGAATTGGTCCATAAATTTGCCTGATCGTTCTTCTTTGGATATACTCCTATATAAATCTGGTGTCCATTGATAGTCCGATTCTGGATAAGTGTCCGATTCTTCATTTATTTTGTGTATTTGGTTGGATAGGTCCGTATTACCGGATGTGGGTGTACGTAGACCTGATCTGTTTATGTGGATTAGTATTGGTGTGAATTGGTCCATAAATTCGCCTGGTCGTTCTTCTTTGGATATGCCTTTTATGAATCTGGTGTCCACTGATAGTTCGACTTTGGATTACGTGTCCGATTCCACATTTATTTTGGTTATTGAGTTTTGGATTCCTTTGGTATGTTTATTATTGGTATTATTTGGCATTAGTGAGAGTTGTTCCATAAATCTTCCTGATTGTTCTTCTCTGGATATACTATTATGAATCTGGTGTCCATTGTTAGTTCAATTTTGGATTAAGTGTTCAATACTTTACTTATTTTAGTTACTGATTTTTTTTATTCACTTTGGTATATTTACTTGTGATATGGCTCGAATTGGCTCACACCTTTTCCTGGTTGTTCCGTCCTTGGATATATCCTTTATAAATCTGATGTCCATGGATAGTTCAATTTTGGTTTGGTGCCCAATTCGACACTTAGCATTATTATGAACTTTAGTGCAATATTTAGTTCTGTTTTGACTTTTAAGCAATATTATGTCAATATTTGGTAGCAGAGAGTAACATAGTAACATTTTAGTATGAGTTTGAGTCATGTATTGATTTATTTTTCCTTGACCATTAGTTTATATTTAGAAGTAATCTTGCGAATCAACGTGGATTGTTAGACTATTGTAAATTTAGTTGTTAATATTTTGAAGTTTAAAAAAAAAAAATTTTTTTTGGTTAAAAAATTTTTTTTTCCCGAGTAGGAGGGGATTGTAACGGTCCACCCGTTATATTATCATTTTTAGCGCTGTAATTATTTTTAAAAAAATAATTATTTTCTCTTGACCTCCCATTTAAATTCTTTAATTTATCGTAAAGGACTTCTCATGTGACGTCACACTGTACGGAACATAGTTGTTGAACCGTTCCTTGTCGTTTAATTCGTGTTCCGTGAGAGTTTGACGTTTTCCTCGCTGACTGTGGGAGGGGAGGAATGAGAGGCACTTGGCCGGTGGCTGCGAGGTTGACAGGTTGGTGTTGGTGGTTAGTACCGTAAATGGCGGTTAATTTCTTCGAAATTAATTTTTATTTCAACTAAGTTTGGAAGTATAGTAAAAAGTTACCACCACTTGTTTCCTGGAGTACGGGTTTCCTGGAGTAAGGATGGGAGTACCATCAGTGGAAGAGGAATAAAAAATTAACCGGTAAATCGTTTTTTCTACTAATGTTTTTAGTTAACCTTGAATATATGAAATAGTTGGTTCATTGTTAAATGTTCTTAGCCAGTCCCTTAGGTGAAGGATGTAGATTATTTCGATCTTTATATTATCTTTATATCGATCTTTATATTAATGGGGTTTTTGGTTTTACATAACCAAACATTTTTGAAGTCCTCAAATTAATATTGGAAATAATTACCATTTCTCTGTACGTTTTAAACCGATTGAACATCCAATATATCTATAAATTTTCATGTCCAATATATCTATAAATTGTCATGTAACTATCTTTGTCTGGTTCAATACCATTTCATTAAGGTATATAAAATGTATGTAGATGGCTATTACTATCTTAATCTCATGTTATTTCAGATAAGTCATATTTTATATTCCTATTTCAAATGCAATGCCATTATTTGTTCATGTTTTCAAACTCAAAATAGTTCAAGGTTACCTGAGATTAGTTTTTGTTCCATTTTTAATGGTTGTTTTTTTTATGTTATTGCTTCTAAAAAGTTTTCCTCGATTATTTCTTCTTCTCTTTACTTTTGTTTACCGGTTTATATGAGAAATCAAACGAAGTATATGTTTTTAGCCATTTGGAAGAAAACTAACCCTCATGTGATGTCGTACCCACCTTGACTACCTAGGGAAGCCACCTTGACCTTATTGCAGCTACCGCCAAGTCAAACTGGGAGTATGTTTTGGGAACAAGTTTTTGGGGGACATTCCAGCTCCTTTTCGTCCTGCCACCTGGGCCTACGGGGGGGGCATGGAGGTGCATCATAGTGATGCTCATTTTCTAGGATGCAACCGCAACCTCGTTTGGGAACATTTAGTGAGGAGTTTTAGTAACTATTGGTTTTTTTATATTTCAGACTATCTGTTAAATACACTATGTTTTTTTTCCAGATTTAGGTTACCTCTGTTTTTTTTTTGACATATGTATTTGTATATTAGATTATTTGGTTCCCAAACTTTGTATCTACGGTAACTTCTTGTGCACAGGAATAAGCCTAGAGAAAATTAGGTTTTTAATACTTTATTATTGCTTTGATATTGGTTTATGTAATTCGGGTAAATTTATTTTGTAACATTACTTGCTTGTTTCCCAAATATTGTATTTATTCGCTTTATTTCGTTTGTTCGGTTACTTCGTCGTTACTTTATTTCATTGCATTTGCTCGGTTAATTTAGGTCATTTTGTCGGTATTTTTCTTAACTTCACTTCTATAACGTTTATTCATTTGTATATTTAATTTTGCTTTATTCAGTATTGTATTTTCTCTTAGTGAGGCTTGGGCCTATTTATTTGTATTATTTTCATCTTCGTCGGTTTCCTTTAGTTGTACGTAGTGGGCGTACTATAACCATTTGGTAGAAGATTTATGTAATTTTGTACCCTATATGTTAGTAAGAGGTACTTATATTTAAGTTTGTAACAGATAACATTATTGTTGTTATCTTTAAAATATATATATATCTTCTTGTATAACTTATGTCATTTTAGAGTCACAGCATAATATGAACTTGCTTAACTCAGAGATTGTTAAAAATCTGGTAGTTATTTTTAATAAATATGTTTATTTATTTTGTATATCATTTATTTTTATTATTCCTTTATGTTCATTATTACAGGTTTGATATATTTAATATTTGACAGCAGTATAAGATACCTGGGAAAATGATCGAAGATCATTTTCATGGCGCCCATGATTTGTTAGATTTATTTATCTTGTTCGTCTTTAGCAATTATCCATCTTCATTCAGTTTCAGTACATTATTCTTATTTTATTATTTCATCTTTTAGTCATCATTACTATCTATATAGAGCTACTGTTCTTCGACAGGCATGCAAACGAGCCGTATCCATCCTTGAGTGTCAAGTTGCTCTCTTGCATCTCTAGCTAGCCAACTCTATTCAGTTTGCCTCTGTCTCTTCCCACTTCTACTTCTATCCCTTCTCATTCCCCTTTCTTCAGTACTACTGCAAAGTAGTATTTAGTATTTTTCCTATTGCGGCTTCTCAACGTAGAATCCACTACATCCTTTTCTTACTACATCCCACTCTCTCTTCCTTTTTATTTCTAGTCTTTATTTTTTTTTTCCTTACTTCTGTTGGAGTACCTATATCTTTCTTTTTACTTTCACTCCAACAGAAGTTTTCTTCATTTTGTTACAACTTTCGACCGTCAAATATTTAAAACAACTGTGTGTTTAATTGTACTAATTTGTACTTACATAAATAAATTACAATAAAATTTTGGTTTTGGACAGTTTTATTCATGAAATAATCGCAACAAATTGCACTCGATCTCTAAAATTATTATCGAATTTTTGCGCTCTTGATACTTTGACATAATTTCACTCCCCTTCGGGTCGTGAAATTAAAACTGTCAAAGGGTCACTCGGGAAAAATTCGATAATTTTAGAGCTCTTGTGCAATTACTACTAATAATTACCCGGAAAGGATGAAAGGATTTGATTTCAGTTCAGTGCCTCTACCCAGGTGCTCCGATGAGGAAACGGCTATTCCGAAATACGTATAAGCACATAGTAGAGGCTCTGTACTGTAATAAAATCTGAACCATCTTTTCTTTTCTTTTCTTTTCTTTTCTTTTCTTTTCTTTTCTTTTCTTTTCTTTTCTTTTCCTTTCTTTTCTTTTCTTTTCTTTTCTTTTCTTTTCTTTTCTTTTCTTTTCCTTTCTTTTCTTTTCTTTTCTTTTCTTTTCTTTTCTTTTCTTTTCTTTTCTTTTCTTTTCTTTTCTTTTCTTTTCTTTTCTTTTCTTTTCTTTTCTTTTCTTTTCTTTTCTTTTCTTTTCTTTTCTTTTCTTTTCTTTTCTTTTCTTTTCTTTTCTTTTCTTTTCTTTTCTTTTCTTTTCTTTTCTTTTCTTTTCTTTTCTTTTCTTTTCTTTTCTTTTCTTTTCTTTTCTTTTCTTTTAACATTATTTATGTTTCACTAATAATTTAAAATAATTCAATAAACTCCTATTCTGCTAACGTATGAGTAAAGCATACACTATTTGTTTTGACAGAAACGTCAAAGTCAAAGTAAAAGGTAATTTGTGTAAAATTTAACTAAAAAATAAATGATAAGATTCCTTTATTCAATTTTAAAAATATTATATTAATATAATATCCCTATATAATTTGTTTAAAATATAATATAAATAATAAAATTATTATCCGGAATATAAAAAAATAAAGTGGCATTTATTAAACATACCTAATTTAATGTTTACATATCTACAAATGTACCGGACAGACTGCGTGACTTGTCGCATTAAGCTTTTAAAAGATTAGATAATGGTTCCAATACTGTTCCCTGTGGTATTCCATAGTTCACTGGCTTAAATTCACTCACTTCCAATATTTGAACACATTGGGTACTGTTTTGAAGATAATATCGAATAAGTTGTAGTGACTTTTTATTACGATTTAAGGAAAGTCCTAAGTAAGTTAAAAACCAATGAAGTAACGCTAGTTATGGGTGACATTAACGCCAAAATCGGTAAGGGTAGTTATGGTGAAGTAGTAGGTTCATGGGCTTTGGGTGAGCGAAATGAGGGAGGAAAACGCCTACTCACATTTGCTACGGAAGAAGAGTTGGTAATCACCAATACACTCTTCAAATTACCATACAGAAGGTTGTACACATGGCGCTCACCCGGTGACACGCCAGAAAATCTCATAAGAAATCAGATTGACTATATTTTAATAAATAAAAGATTCAAAAACTCAAGAACATCAGTGAAAACCTACCCTGGTGCAGATATTAAGTCAGACCATAACCCACTTGTCGGTAAGTTTCGTCTGAAATTTAAAAAAATCCACAAACCTAATCCTATATAAGATACGATCTCAAACAACTAAGAGATGATGACATAAAGCAAAAAGTACGAGAATATCTGAAGAACAACATATCTAAGTCAGAAGTAGTTAATGATGTTGACACAGAAATAAACCACTTAGAAAACATTGGGAAGGAAATATTAGACCAACACCTGCGACCGAAAAAGACAGAAAAGAAAAAACCATGGATGACCGACGGTATATTACAGATGATGGACAGAAGAAGAGAATCCAAGCGGAAAGACTACGTTGCATATCAGTTTCTAGACAAAGAGATAAAAAAAAGCTGTAAGAGAAGCTAAAAACAGAAATCTGGAAGAACAGTGTGAAGAAATCGAGATATTGGAACGTAAACACGATTCCTTCAACATCCACAAAAAGATCAAAGAAGCAGCAGGCATCTATAAATCAAAAAGGCCGGGACACTTAACAGACGCTCAAGGAAATCCAATAGTTGATATTGAAGAAACAAAAACAACATGGATGAACTATGTGACAACAACATTTGAATCAACATCACACAAAATAAAAATGACGATACCGGACCACCTATAGGGCTTTTCATTCACAGTCATTTGTTTCGAGCTTCTGTCATGTGTCACATAATATTAATTTATCTACGTCATACGTTATTGGTATATACCCATGATACAAACCAAAGACGTATGACGTAGATATATTAATATTATGTGACACATGACAGAAGCTCGAAACAAATGACAATCGATGAAAAGCCCTATTCTCGAAGCGGAAGTAGAAGCTGCTATAAACAACATTAAGGAGGGCAAAGCCGCAGGACCAGACGAGTTCTACTCAGAATTTTTGAAAATTATGGATAAGGACGAAGAAAAAAGACTTACCTTGATCTTCAACAATATATACCAAAGTGGAAAAATACCCCAACACTGGCTTAGATCAACTTTTATAACAATCCCTAAAAAACCCAATGCCAAAAAATGTGAAGATTATCGAATAATAAGCCTTATGAGCCATCTCCTGAAAACTTTTTTAAAAATTATACATAAAAGAGTATATAAAAAGTGTGAAGAACACATGACAAACACACAATTCGGCTTCAGGAATGCATTGGGTACTCGAGAGGCACTTTTTGCAATACAAGTTCTCTTTCAAAGATGTAGAGACGTGAATAATTGTGATATATATGTGTGTTTTGTTGATTACCAGAAAGCGTTCGATAGAATAAAACATGACGAACTGATGAAAATATTAAATTCAATTGGTCTAGGCAGCAGAGATCGCCGTATAATAAACAATATCTATTACGAACAAACTGCAGCTGTTAGAGTAGGGGATCAGTTAACAGACGACATAAAAATAAAAAGAGGTGTACGACAGGGATGTATATTGTCCCAATTATTGTTCAATACATATTCAGAGCACATTATGAACCTAGCGCTAACGGACATAGACGAGGGAATACTTATAAACGGAGAACGATTGAACAACATAAGATACGCTGATGATACTGTCATTTTTGCAGACAATCTTGAAGGTCTGCAGACACTTGTCTCCAGGGTGGCAGAAGTAAGTAGCAGGTTTGGGCTTGATTTTAACATCAAAAAACCAAATACATGGTTATAAGCAAAAATAGGATGCCACCTGGTCAATTACTAGTTAACCAACAATCTATAACACAAATCACCAACTTTTGCTATTTGGGTGCAAACTTAAATGAACAGTGGGACCAATCGACGGAAATTAAGATAAGGATCGAGAAGGCAAGATCAGCTTTCGCCAAAATGAAAAAAATCTTTAACAGCCACGATATAAAATTGGAAATAAAAGTTCGTTTACTAAAATGCTACGTATTGTCCGTTCTTTTATATGGCGTGGAGTAATGGACCTTAACTGAAGCATCACTGAAGAGACTCGAAGCATTTGAGATGTGGTGCTATAGACGCATGTTGAGGATTTCCTGGATAGACAGAGTTACCAACGAAGAAGTTCTACATAGAATGGGTAAAGAGTGCGAACTAGTCGTAACCATAAAACGTCGCAAACTGGAATACCTGGGCCATATAATGCGCAATGAACAACGATATGACCTACTTCGGACCATACTTCAAGGTAAAGTGCATGGGAAAAGAGGTCCAGGACGAAGAAGAATATCCTGGCTGCATAACCTGCGAAAATGGTTTAACTTAACCACTACCGGATTTTCAGGGCAGCAGTCAACAAAGTCAGAATAGCCATGTTAGTGTCCAACATCCGTAACGGATAGGCACCATAAAAAGAAGTTGTAGTGCAGTTCCTCCAATAAAGCCAAGCCAATGTTGCAAGAAGGTCTTTCATTACGTTTTTAAATATTTTAGACACGCTAGATAGCAAAGATATAATGTCTGTAATTTCCAACTCTCAGTTAGTTAACACTGTTAAATACCGAGGAAATTACATCCTTTTTAAATGGGTTTTGAATGGGTTTTGATAAAGTGGATATTTTATCAAAATCAGGAGACTTAAGAGATAGGGAGATAGGGAGATAGGGGGAGTCAGGAGTCAGGATTTTTTAAATTCATAATGATCTTTTCAACTTCCCCTTCCGTGGATGGTAGTAAAACAATGAAATTTCCTACATTTTGTGGAAATTTTTTGTTTGATTTTTTCAATTTACTTTGCTAGATTTTTTCCAATAGTCGAAAAATGTTCTACAAATATATTAGAGAAATTATTCCGTTTCACCCGGTATTATGTTTAATTATCTGTATAGACCTTTGTCTGTTCTGTTTTCTCCAATGCTGTAATGATTCTCCAAAGTTTATTAGGCTTTGTACTTGTATTTTGTTTTTTCAATAAGAAATTTTAAGTTTTTTATTATATTCGTCTAATAACTTCCTTGACTCTGTACTGTATGGTTATTTCTGTAACCTTTTATAAAACTTGTTCTTTTCTTCACTAGATTTAACTACTGGTTATCCCCTGATTTTCGATAGAGGTTTCTATGTTTTCCTTGTAGACATGCCGTCAGCTTTCCTTCATTAGTAGAGAATTAAGTTTTATATAGTTTTATATTGCATTGCTATTACATTAAAACGTATGATGGGACATTCTTTAACATATTATATATAACATGACAGTTAAATATCTATATTTATTCGTTAAACTTTTTTAATAAAAATGTTAATACATAAATTTTTGATCTGATTTCTCTTATCTTTTCTTATATCTATCTATATTATAGTTTTTTGTTTCAGTGCCAAAGAAACCACGCATACTCGACATAAAAGAAGTTTCGCCGAAATCGCGAAGAAAAATAGAATTGAGAAATCGAATACTCATTTGTACTGTACAAGGGTTTCCCCTGCCGAAGATAACGTGGAGGCGGAAAAACCAAGAACTGCATCATAGCAGGGCTTATAATGTGCTGTATAAAAGGTAGGTTTTACTAGTTTAACTTTACTCATTTTGGGTAATACCACTTCTTCTTCTCCTTCTTTTATTGTCGTGCATCAAAAGTGCGTTAGCGAATTATTTAAGGCCTGTCCAGTTCTTTATATTCCGTAGCTGCGACATTTGTTTACGACCTACTCTCCCCTCTTGCTCTCAAGCTTTCTTTGAATAAGTAATTGAAGGATTGTATACCTTTTCCCCTTAGGATATCACCCAGCTACCCAATTTTTTGTTGATGGCCCCATTGGCCATTCATCATCATTCTGGCCAAGCATTATCTATTTGCATTGTGCTCTTCAAAGTGTTTTTTTCTTGTTGCCAAGTATTCTCCTACATTATTTGTTTTATCAAGCAGCAGATGCATATCATATTCTTTATACCGTATTTTATACCACACTCAGCGTCTTGAAATGCGTCCGCAAAAATATTCTCCACATAGAGGTTGAGCAGTACATGAGAAAAAGACACTCCTGTCGTACCCAAATTCGAACCTTTTAAAATCCCAAATTCCTCTGCGTTGGTCGACTTGTTCACCCTAACCATTAATCTCTATCTATGCATCTATCTATCTATTGCATCTATGGTCCCAATAGAGATTCTAGATAACTCTCAAGTATTTTTCGTCAATGTTAGCGTTGTGTAGCATTTTTATTATTGTATGGTGTAATAAGCGTTTTCGTAATCGAGGAATGTGATAAATATATCCTTTCGTTGGCTCATGCGGATCTCTTCTTCTATCGGTGTCAGATTAGGTCCCCCTATCGCTGGCAATGGCAGCTAATCTGGAAAGCTCAACGTAGGTGGCGCTTGTGTAGTTGGAGGTCACGTCAACTTACGTCAACTATTCAAATAAATCTATTTCTAAGTAAATATTGCCTATTTGTTTGGCTGTGTGAATTTAATTTGAGAAAATAAATTGCCTCAATGTTGTGCTGTGCCTTTGTGCTTATTGAGAACATCAGGATACAGGTTTCTCAAAGATATTCTGATGAGAAAAAAGTGGATTATAGCAATAAGAACGGATAAATATCTGCCGAGAATAAATGCAGGTATCTGCAATAAACATTTTGTTGAAACATATTACGTATTGCCCCTGGATTCAACTGTAAAAAATCGAATATTTGACTATAAAACTCAGATCAACATAAATATTTTTATTTTGGTCTGAGCTATAGAAATAAAATATTAAGATGATGATTAATATAGCTTACCCTTCGATAAGGGCTTCCTTTTTTTCAGTAACTCTCGCATTCCAGCAAAAAGAATATCGAAAGAAAATGGAAGAACTGAAACTTATTAATGAAAAGGCGCTTTAAGATATTAATCAATTACGAAATGAATTAAAGTGCTTCAACGAAAGGGTACAAAAATTAGAAAGAGAGGGAAGAAGGAAAAATATTGTGATTCAAGGACTGCAGATTGACACCGATCAACCACTCTTGCTAGGGAATGAGGTAGAAAAATTCACAGAAAAGGAAATGCGAGTAAAAGTAAACATTAATGAAGCAAGAAAGCTGGAAGACAAAATATATTTGGTAGAGATGGATAGAAAGACAGAAAAGACCAAAGTAATGCAAAATAAGATGAAACTCAAGCAACTGAGAGAAAGAATATACATAAATGATGATCTGGCTAAGGACGGAAAGGGAAATAATCGCCAAAATAAGAAGAATTGCTAAGGAAGAGAAAATCAAAGGAAATAGCACAAAAACAGGATACCAAAGACTGACAGTAAACAATGAATTATGGAAATGGAATAAAGAAAAGGAGCAGCTGTAAAGAATAGAGGAAGACATTGCAAAAAACTAGAATTGAATGCAGTATTAGGAGACCCAACAAAGATGACCCGGCAAAGAAAACGGAAACAAGAATGGCAATAAAAAAGAACTAGTTAAAATAGCGACGTGGAGTATAAGAGGATCATTCCAGGAAGGAAAACTGAAGCATCTAGTAAAAGAAGCCAAAAAATATAAACTTGATCTTGTGGCAACAATAGACTAAAGGCTGTATGACACTATACATTTTCTTGTATCATTTCTAATATCGTTTCTGATATGTCAAAAAAATGCATAGTGTCATACACAGATACAAGAAACGATATCAGAAACGATACAAGAATTTGAGTCGGACACAGATTCTTGTACAAGAACTGCGCCAATTTCTGCGCAAAGAGCAAAAACGTAAAACTTGCTGGTAAAACATCTAAAATGTCATAATTACTTACTCATAATGGCGGCTGAGATGAAAATGGGATCATGTATTGATGAATTTATTTGTGTTTTTGTAGGTATTATTTATAAATCTTTTATTGATACTTAACCGTTTGGTATGGACTACTGTTCTACTAATAACCATATATTTAGCTCCTAGTAAAGTTCAAACTATAAATTTAGGTTTCATGATGCATAATTTTTTAATAGACGAAAATACAATACTTCCTAATTTGGATCAAACTGAAGATAATTCTAATGCAAATATTTTAGCACAAATATCAAAACAAAACAAAAACACAAATAATCAACCTCAAACAGTCAACGTAAAATTCTGGTTAACATTAAAATGTTAATTAAAAGTTTATAAATTTTATAAAATCTTTAACATCAGCTGTAGCATAGATGCGGTACTACCATAACGTGACACAGGACAGGGTGACAAACAAAATTTCGACCAATCACGTGCCGAATTTCATACAATTTTCGATACAAGAACTTGCATAGTGTCATACAGGGCACAAATGTACGTACAAGAAATGATACAAGAAAATGTATACAAGAAACGAAATCAGAAACGATATTAAAAATGATACAAGAAAATGCATAGTGTCATACAGCCTTAAGAAATTGGGACAGGGCAGTTAGGAAATAGATGGCTATATAAACAGTGGAGGCTGTTAAAGGGCTTCCTTTTTTTCCAGTAACTCTCGCATTCCTTCTCAATTCGTTTTTCAACGTACAAACAGTCCAAGATCCGTATTTTTCTGCCATAATTTATTATTTATTAAATCTTAAACAAAAACACCATATACAAACTTCACGAATTATCAAAACGTTGACCCCCAACTATATTAGCGCCGCCAAGCGGGAGCAACGGCGTACATAGCTGCCATTACATTGGCGGACTGTTCACGATCTTCAGCTACTTAATCGGTATAGTTGTTTGCCACTGCTTAATCTTCTTCAATCGCGAATGTTTTTGACCCATGCCATTTGCTTCCTTCAAATTGCTCTGCGGCCTCTGATTTTATTTTCATGATAAGCTGAAGAATTCTGTACCGGTCTTCTCTAAGAACATGCCCAAGTGTGAAATTTGTATTATTTCAAGAGTTTTAAATGACTCACGAACGGCATTTGCTCAATTTAGTACAGTGTAATCTGCAGCGCTATCCAGGGTATTTGTAGCATTCTTCTATGCAACTACATCTCAACCGCCTCTAGGCGGTTGATAGAATCAGCCGTCAGAGTTCAGGTCTCGGTACCATATTACAACACTGACCAAACATTTGATCAATCATTCCTTGACGTAATTTTAGGTTTAAGCTGTCGTTACAGAAAAATAATTTCATTTTTACAAATTGTGTGCGAGTCTATTTGTCTAGTTTGTAAAATTCTTATTAGAGTTTTCAAAAACCGTATACAGGTTGAAATTTTTTCTATGAAACAAACAAACTAATTTTATAAAACCGGACCTGATTTTTTTCTAGTTTGAACAAATAGTTGATTAGGTGGTAGTAGAACCTTTGACCAAAATATGAGTTACCGTTAAAAGTTATGACAAATGAATGTATGAAAAGTTATGAAATTTCAGTAAAAAAAATACAACTCGCCCTGAGTGTCTGCTCCCATTATTAAACAATAGGAGCAGACACTGTTTAATGGTCATTGGTTATTCCCCATAGGGGCCTCCTACGAGGTAGGAGTATACACAGTTCCTCATGACTCACCCTGTATAACTACAAAACAAAATATACTTTGCTAGTATCCTAAACACAACTTATTATGGTAGGGGAGCCCAAGCGGGGATTTTTGCGGTTACTCGAGCGCGTCAGATTATCATATGGGGAGAAACCTGGTACACTGCAGATGTACCTCTACCATATATTGGCTCTTAACACAGTGGAGTTCGTTAAGGGGGCCCGAAAAAAATCTATCCTTAAAAAAACTCGAAATTGTCAGATTAAGATAAGGTAAGTTAAGTACATGCAAAAGAGTGTATTTGAGCCGGGCATACGGAAATGGGCGAGCCCCAAAGTTTCACAAGGAAAAAGCGAATATTTCGCGAAATTAATGACAGATCGAGAAACTAAAAAATATGTGCTCAATATTTTTTAAAAATCTATCGAATGATACCAAACACGACTTCCCACGGAGAGGGGAGCAAACCCATTTTTATTGCAGATTTGGATTCCTTACGTAAAAATAAGTAACTTTTATTCGAAACATTTTTTCGAATTATGGATAGATGGCGTTATAATCGGAAAAAACGATTGTTGGAAATGAAAAATTAAATTACAAAATAGCAAGCGCCCACTAAAATGGAAAACTTTACTTAACTTTTTTTGGTTTTAGGACCTACTCTTCACAACCCAATAGGTCCCCAAAGCGCTCGAGTGACTGCACATTTAGCATACTTTGCTCCCCTACCATTATAAAGAATAACTGTCAACATTTTGAGGCATCCTTTACAAATATAACTCTTTTTTTATTTCTTAAATCTTACAAAATATATTTCTGAATGTAAGTACTTACTGAATGAGTTTAATGAACTAATATTTTTGTATGTTTCTTTTTTTGCATACCAGTGATGAAGACTGGTAAGTCTTTTTTGTTTTTTGGGCAAAAAGCTAACAACTTGAAATTGGCATTTTTAATTGGCTATTTTTTAATTTTAATGCACTTTTGAAGAAATTTATATTCCGTACATATTTGAATTCGGTTACATGAAAGAAACAAAAATCGATTTTTTTAAAACTCAACTCTTTTTTATAATATTTTTTATTAACTTATAATGGTGCGACATACATACGCCATTTTATTTCCATATATAGTTTTTTAACTTGACGTAAATTTATATGAATATTAGCTCCATATTTTTTATAATGACCATAGAAAAAATCATGTATACAACTTGCATTTAATTATCATTATGAAGCTCGTGTTCTGGCATCATAATGACCATCATTAAAGGCTCGTTGCATGATATACTATTTCTTCTATACGAGTATTTAGCACGCTTAAAGTGTTTGTAGGATATTTAAGCTAACAAAATATAAAGCGAAAGAAGCATGTGCATGTCGTGAAGCACTTTTAAAAATTTTAAAGCCAAACTAAACCGACAATTTTTAGTTTATATAATTTTACAATACATTTATCGAATCTTCTTCCCTGCTGTAACTATTTAATTCTAATTTTGGTTTTCTGTTGATTTTAGGAGGCAGAGCAAGTTAGTGATCAAAAAACCTGATGCAGAGTATCTGGGCCAGTACGAATGTGTAGCTGAGACGGTGAACGGAGTGAAGACCTCAAAAAACTTCACACTTTTGCCTCAACCTAGTGAGAGCTTTTCTAGCGGTATATCTTGCATCTACATTCTTTTCTGTCGTCTTTTGTTGGTACTACAGTCAACCGTTTGATTTTAATGGTTCCTTTACTTGTACTAATACCATGTAAATATGCCACCTAGAAAGTTTTACATACTATAATTTTTGTACAATTTGTTTTAAATAACTTACAGTAGTATGTAAAACTAGTAGGTAAAAATATTTTCATGTACATATTTAAAAAACAGGGCATATAAGTATCATTCCAATCTGTAAATATTAACTTATGCTTAGTGATTATGAAGCTAAAAGTAAAAGTAGCAGAGACAAAACCGGCACATAACATATGATTAGTGACAAAAGACACAGAAGGTCATAAATACTACACAAGATGCTGTAAAGATGTCAAAATAGCAGTACTGAAGGCAAAAGAATGAAATAATTCTTAAAGACAATGACCAGTATTTGCTAAAAAAAAGGTACTAACAATGAAAATGGGGTTTTGGACACATTGTTGTAAGCTTCACGAAAGATAAGAAAATAATGAGTACTAAAACAACATTAATTGGGTGGCCTGCAGTGGCTTTAAGAATTGGTCGCCTAGGTTTGAGCTTGTACTCTCTTAACGATACATCCTCCTAGATTATTTAAGACATTTCACACTCCAGTTACCCCTATTGTGATTTTCGTTTTAAACTTATATAAATACTAACAACTGTCAATAAATCTGTGTAATGAGGTTTGCCTACCTCCACTGACAGTATACGTAAACACAATATTTAATTACAAAATCTAGTTTACTGAGTTTTGAATGACAATTTTCACAATGGAGTGTGTTGTTACATCATTTCTAGTTTTAACATCTATATACCATAGTCTTTAAATATGACAGGCTAATTTTTCAACTTCCTGTGAAACTGTCATTTCTGTCTTATCAACGTTCGGAGGTCTACATCCAACTCTTTGTCACTGTCACTTGCTGCCTGTCTTCCACCATGTAATCAAGTCACACTACAGCTCAGATGTTACCTGGGGCATTTTGAGAATATTTAAAACATCCATGCTTTATTTGGCATTTTAAACTGATGTTTCTTTAACGGACCATGTTTATAGGGCTCTGACCCTCATATTTTTGTAAAACTATATTTTGGTGGTTAGGATGTATCAACTTTACGTGAGTATAACCGACAGCTTTTTTAACCGTAGTCAAAATTTCAATCTTTGCATTATTTTATCTGGTTATATTCATTTTAGGTAAGCACTGATGATGACTGGTAAACCAGTCGAAAACTAGTTATGTATTGGTGATGTAGCCCTTTTTAGGGATTTTAAATATACCTTTTATACAGGATTTGCTGTTTTTGTATTACATGGTATACAGCCAACTGCAGGAAAACTTTTTCCTTGTGGATTTTTAACATTAATTGGCACCACTGAAGCCAAGAGTTTGAGATCGTAGGAACATTAAGACGTATGAGTAGAGACAGGTGGTCAAAGAAAATGATGGAGTGGGGACCACTGCAGAGAAGAACAGGGGAAAGCCAGAGAAAGACATGACAGGAGGACGTCAGACAAGACATGACCGAAAGGCATATACAGGATGATGACTGGCGAGATACGAAGCGGTGGAAACAAGGATCAGAGAAACGACTATAATGTAAATATCATCGCAAAATGACAAACAGAAAAGTAGGCAAATTAGTTAAGTAACCAAACAAGAAATAGAACTCAAGAAAAGATAAAATAGTCCTTAGGAATTCTTAAAAATCTGTGGTAATGTGACCAAAGCAGTCTCTTAGATAACTAAACCAGTCATCTGTTTCAAAATTTGTTCACACCAAAAAATTTTATAATTATTGTTTCTGCATATCTTTTGCTACGCAAAATTTTGCCTGAAATTGTTACTATTCATGGTTACTAACATTTTCTGTCCACTTGTTTGCCTCAAAAATTTGATCTTATCTCCTATTTTTAATTGTGCATGACAAATAATATATCGCGGTTGACTGTAGAGGTTGTGTCTTTCATTTTTCATCCAGAAAAAGATCAAACTTTTAAATATTGTTACATATAATTTTTATAAAATAATCACAGTAAAGTTGTGATGAAACGAGTCATGGATGTTGAAGAACATCCGATAAAACAACATGGTATTTGAATTAATAACAAAACTGCCATTATATTTAATTTTTAGTCTAACAAATCAGTGGAAAGTAGCGGAAATAATCATGCTTCCCAAGCCTGGAACAACCCGAATGAAATATGCTCGTACAGACTTATCAGGTCTGATAGAGCCGACAGAGGTGACCGAACACTCCAGGAGTTAATGAACAGAATCGCAGAAGTCAGTCAGAGCTACGGACTTTCACTAAACACTACGAAAACAAAATGTATGATGATCTCTAAGAAGGAACAGCAATTTGGACGAATCAGTGTGAACGGTCAACAAATAAAAGAGTAAAAACATGCACCTACCTTGGTACGAACGTTAATGAAAATTGAGACCATTTCCATAGAAATCAAATGTAGGATAGATAAAGCAAGATCTGCATTTCAAAAAATGGCTAAGTTATTCAAATGAAATGATTTGTCGATACCCATAAAAATCAGATTACTACGATGTTATATCTTTCCTATACTGTTGTACGAAGTTGAGTCGTGGACTCTCACAGACGCCACCTGCAAGAAAATTGAGGTTTTTGAAATGTGGCTTTATCGTTGAATCCTGAAGATATCTTATACCAACCACATTACTAATCAGGGTGTTTTGCGGAGAATGCAAAAAGAAATAGAGTTGTTAATCACAATAAAAACAGCCAAAATCGAATAATTCGGTCACAGCATGAGGAACAGTGAAATATATGGACTGCTGCAACTAATCTTGCAAGGAAATGTAGAAGAAAGCAAGGACCAGGAAGGCGAATGATATCCTGGCTGAAAAATCTACGTACGTGGTTCAACACAACAACCACAAATCTTTTTAGAGTAGCAGTGTGCAAAGTACAGATTGCCATGATGGTCGCCAACATTCAAAACGTATAGGCACTACAAGAAGAAGAAGACCTATCGATCTTATCAAAATTACTTACTTACTGCGTGGCGTTACAACCATTCAAGGCTTTTACCGTGCAGTGGCGTAGCTCGCCCCATAGGAGCCCCATATCAAAGTTTGTCACGGGGCCCTTTTCAACCACTGATATGGCATAGTGCTAAAAAATGTTCAACAAAATAAACAAAAGCGTTTGTATAGAATAGAATACAAATATGCTTTAATGTCACTGAGAGTTTTACAATTTTACGGACAAAGCTTACAAAGATTAGGACAAGAACAATAACAATAGCAATAACAATAACAATACAGTTTCCTGAAATTACATAAATCGTCAATATTATTACAAAATAAAAGATAATAAAATGAAACAAAACAATACAGGGTGTTTTATTAATAATTGGAAATATTTTAACTGTAGATTCCTTTGCTCAAAATATTAAGGGTTAACCCAAATCACCTAATCCGAAAATGCTTCCTAAGGGAGCTGGAGTTCTTTGAAGATGTTGTCTTCTAAGTTATTTTTTTAAATACCTCTAGAACACTTCTATTTAGAAAAACGGAAACTGGTACGTCTATTTATCTTCCAGAGATAAATCGATTTCATATATTGCGAATTTCTAATACCGGTCATATGCGTCCTCTTTGGGTAGGGCAACGGTTATTTTATCACATAACTTTTTGTCTTTGAATTTTAAGCATTTTGGACACTGGAATATTAATTCGTGAGGTATTCTACATAGTAATAAAAGTTACTCTTACTTTAAATCGGTAGAATAAATACACTGTTTTATAGAAAAATCGATTTGAAAATATTTCGTTTTTTGAATTTGAACAAAATTTGAATAAATTTTCAAAAAAACTGTGTATTTTACCGACGTAAAACAAGAGTAACTTTTAGAACTAGAATATCTCATAATTTAAAATCTAGAGTCAAAAATGCTTCAAAATTAAGACACAAAAAATAATGCGATAAAATAACCGTTGACCTACCCAAAACGGACGCATATGACCTGTACTAGAAATTGATGAAATCGATTCATCTCTGGAATAAACGTTCCAGTTTTCGTTTTTTTTGTTTTCATAGTTTTTTTTTGAAAATTATTCTCAAATTAAAAACAAAATTTTCAAATCAACATTTCTAGAAACTGGCTTAAATCAAGAGTACTTTTTATTACTAGAATACCTCACAGTTTAATACTCCAGTGTCAAAAAGGCTTAAAAGTTAAAGACAACAAAGTTATGCGATAAAATAACCCTTGCCCTACCTGAAACGGACGCCTATGATTGGTACTAGAAGTTCCCAATTTATGGAGACGATTTATATCTGGAATATAAATCATCGGCGTAGCAGTTTTCCTTTCTCTAAATAGAAGCGTTCTGGAAGTATCTAAAAAAACTAATTACAAGACGCCTTCTTTAAAGAGCTCTAGCTCTTTTAAGAAGCATTTTCGGACTGGGTGATTTGAGTTAAATCTTAATATTTTGAGCTCAGGAATCTACAGTTAAATTATTTCCAATTATTCAAAATAAATATACCCTGTATATTGCAATAATACACCCTGTATATTGCAAAATTTAAATAAATTGCAAATTCCATAATACAACCTTAGGAACTAATAAGTTCTGCGTATAGCACCCAACTATACATAATAATAATAATAAACATAATAAACTCTAATTAAACCAAAGTCGAAAAATAGATTTAAATTGTTGAGACTCATTGTTTTAAAACAGATTCAGTTTTTTCAAGCCAAGGGTAAATGGACATTGAAAATGAACGTAAACAAAGAAGCTCTGTAGTTTAACGGCGAGCGAACGGCAAATACATAGATATACCTAAATACAATTTATAGATAAAGAACAGAATACACGAAAATATAAGCAAACAATACACAGTGTTTCAATGTTTCAAATAATCAAAGGTAAAGCGATTACAAATATTGCAATTTCGCATTATACATTATACAATGTCTCACACACAGCAAAGATGAATAGATAATAAAAAGTAGCTTGAAAACAAAAAAGCTCTGTAGTTATAGAAAGGCGAGAGGCAGAAAATAGATAGATACCTTTACATAAATATAGTTTATATATTTATAGATAAAGAATCCATTTCACGAAAATGTCGATATCCAAACAATACACACCGTTCAAAGCATTTTCATAATGAAATAATTGTAGAATATTTTGTTCAATTTTTTGAATGGAATTTTATTTCGACATGCCGCTCTGGGGCCCTTAAAAGTCGGGGGCCCCGTATAATTGATACACGCATGCATGCCTCCATTCCTCTCTGGCTTGAACAATCTCCTTCCAATATTATCTCGCCACTATAGAGTCGGGGGCGTCCAAGTGGTCTTCTTAAAGTTGGGACTGCTTCCCATACCAGCCTTAATGTTCTTTCGTCTGAATGTCTTCTGAGGTGTTCTGCCCATTGGAGTCTTCTGGACTTTATTTCTTCTATTATGTTAGCGTCTGGATATAGTTCCTCGAGTTCTTTGTTAGTTCTTATCCTATATTGTCCTGCTGCCTCATCAAGCACAGGTTCAAAGATCTTCCTTAGGATTTTTCTTTCCCAAACACGTAGTCGCTCTTCGTTTGTCTTTGTTATCGTCCATGTTTCGCTACAATACATTACGGGTTGTATGATTGTTTTATATAGTTGTACCTTTGTGTGTCTTGTCAGTTGTTTCAATTTTATAAGTTTTTGAAGGGCATAAAGACATCTATTGCCGACTTGTATTCAATTGTTTATTTCTTGTGATCCGATCCGATTTATTGTTGTTCCGAGATACTTAAATTCTCTGACGCGCTCAATGTTAAAGTTATCGATGGTGATGTGCCCAATTCTATCTTTGTTACAGCTGTTGCAGCTTATATACATATTGTATTGTTAGTGTCGGCCATATATGTCCGACATGGCGATCAATGTGTTAAATTACATTCCAAACACATTCAAAATACCGAAAAACCGCATCTATCCAGCTTTCGAACAATATAACATCAACTACTGTGTACTATTTCGATTCCAATTACGCCAAAATATGAATCGAAAATAGGAAGATAGTTTATCATGCACAATTTGCTTGTTTTAATATGATATACGGCGATCTAATTTTAGACAAAGTTATTTCGCATTTGCCGCACACTACATGCATTTCCTGAAGACCACTACTACATTATTTTGTATGTTCAAATCAAATTAACTCGAATAAATTTATTATGTACTTTGTTTCTGTTCTGTTTTACGATCAGTTTATAGTACAGGGTGTTCGTATTTTGAATTTACTGCAAAGCCCATGCCCATGTTTAACCAAATTTATGTATGTGCTGAACATTAGTAATTAACACCGACAATAGGTTTTGATACACTGTATACAATTTGTTTAGACCGATATTTATTATCACGTGGAGATTAATAAACGGCTCAATAAAGACAAAACACGGAGAACATAGAAGTCTGATGAACAATGAATTAATAAATATAACCAAAGGGGAATACCAAAGCAGAAGCGTATTCAAACCTATACGATCAACTTGATACCAGGGAAGGAGAAACGAAGATATATAAAATAGCCAAACAGAGAGCAAAGAAAGCAAAAGATTTTAATCAGATTAGATGTATCCGAGATGAAAATAATAAAATACTAGTTCACGAAAAGGATATCAAAAAGAGATGGAGAAAGTCCTTTGACAGCTTATTAAATGAAGAATTTGACAGACAACTTGTGGAGTCAACGGAGACAGTAGCAGCAATGGTCACCAAAATAACAAACGAGGAAGTGGCTCAAGCGCTTCAAAAAATGAAGAAAGGAAAAGCGGTAGGACCAGATGATATTCCTGGGGAAGTATGGAGAGCATTGGGAGAGACAGGAACAAGGTGGCTAGCAGGTTTATTTAATATAATTATGGAAGTTCGACAAATGCCAGACGAATGTAGAAGCAGTATACCGGCACCTGTTTACAAAAACAAGGGAGATATACAACAATGTACAAACTACAGGGCTATAAAACTGCTTAGCCACACCATGAAAATATGGGAAAGAGTAATTGATAGACGGATACGTGAAGAGACCGAAATATCTGAGAATCAATTTGGCTTTATGCAGGGCAGATCAACAACAGATGCAATGTTCATTATAAGGCAGTTGACGGAAAATACAGGAGTAAAGAAACAAACGCTCATATGGTATTCATTAATCTTGAGAAAGCATATGATAGAGTTCCTCGAGAGATTCTCTGGTGGGCACTCAATAAGAAAGGAGTCCCTGGTGAATATGTAAAGATTGTGAGGGATATGTATGAGGGAGTAACGACTAGTGTTAGGACAGGTCTGGGAGAGACTGATAAATGTCATGTGAAAGTAGGATTGCACCAAGGCTCGGTGCTTAGTCCGTATTTATTCTCATTAGTTTTGGACCAGATAACAACGAAACTACAGGGTAGCATTCCATGGTGCTTAATGTATGCTGATGATGTCGTGTTAGTAGGAAATAGTGAAAGAGACTTAGAACAAAAACTGTAACAGTGGAGACAAGCTCTCGAGGAAAAAGGTTTAAAACTTAGTAGGACAAAGACAGAGCATTTTTTGAATTTTTTTTTTTTGAAAAGCACTTATATAATCAAATTGAGTCATTTGTTGAAATTAACAAAATAATACCTGATTGCCAGTCCGGTTTCCGGAAAAATTTTAGTACCACTACAACACTTGTCAGCATTTTTAATGACATCAGAGAAAATGAAGAAAAACAAAATAGTACTTGCATGACCCTTTTGGATTTTAGTAAAGCATTTGATACTATTGGTCACGAGATGCTGTTGGCCAAACTTCATTACTTTGGCTTTTCCAACAGTGCAGTCAATCTCATGCAAAACCTACTGACGAATAGATTTAGTTGTGTTCTTGTTAAAAAAGACTCGAGTGTTGATAAGTCAGAATTTAAATTAGTTAAAAATGGCGTCCCACAAGGTTCGGTAATTTCACCTCTGTTATTTTCCATTTATGTTGCTGACATGAAAAACTGCATTAAATTCTGCAAATTTAAGCAGTTTGCTGATGACTCCCAGTTAAAAATACCTATAAATAGACACTATAATAGACACTCAAAATAAATTAAATGCGGACCTTAAATGTATATCTTCCTATGCAGAAAATCACAATTTACAATTAAATGCATCCAAACCGCAAATAATAATTATAAATAAAAATAAAAATGCCAGAGAGCTTATCGAAAATACATTACAAATTAACATTAATAACAATCCAATCCCCATTGTAAAACATGCAAAAAATTTGGGTATTATCTTTGATAATGAACTTTCTTTCCAAAAACATGTAAAGAAAAAGTTAACTGCAGGATATCTCAGATTAAAAAATTTATATAAAATAAAAAAATACTTAACATCTAAACAAAAATATTATCTTTGCAATACTCTTGTCTTGTCCCTGTTTGATTATGGTGACGCTGTTTATGGCGACTCTATATCTTGGTTACTTAAAAAGTCAATCCAAAAAATCCAAAATAGGTGTGTAAGATTTTCATATAGAATTCCGTATAATCGCCATATAACACCTTACCTTAATCAACATAACATTCTCAAAATGGTTTATCGAAGGAGGCAACATATGTATAATTTTATATACAAAATTGTTAAGACTGGGAAACCTCCATATTTAAATGAAAAATTTTCAGATTTGTCTAGAATACATACTACACGGAACACTGGAACATTTCTTCTTCCGCGTCACAGAACTGCGGCTTTCCAAAAATCATTTTCTTATCTAGCTGTCAAAATGTGGAACGGGCTGTCAAAAAGAACAAAAAACTTGTCTCTGGTTAAATTTAGATAGTATATAAGAAACATGTTATTACAAGAACAACTTAACTAAATTAAATTATTAACAACTATTTTTCTACCATCTATCCAGCTGTCGAGAATCTGCACACTGTCCGGCTTCTCGTCCTTCGCACTTTTTCGTTGGGTCTAGAAGTTATATTATAAATATTATCGTATTTGATTTGTTAATGCCCTTCTCCTTCAACACAGTTCAGTTTTGGTTTAGTTTATTAATTTTTTCTTTTGTCTTATATTAAATATTACTTCTCATTGGGGTCTTTTCGCAAAGGTCTACCTTTGTGGTGGACTTTTTGTAATCGGTTTTATAATCGTGAAAAGATCCTTTTTTGTCTAAAAACGTTTTGTATATTCTCTGTTGTATATTGTAATATTCTGTTTTTTTGGCAAAATAAACTTTTTGTATTGTATTGTATTGTATAGCATTTGGAATGCTCATTTAAAGATGGAGTTACTACAAATAAAATGGTATCTTTGGATGGCGAACTGATTGTAAAAAGCAATAGTTTTAAGTACCTGGGATCGGTATTACAGAGTAATGGAGAAATAGATGGCGATGCATGCAGTAGAATAATTAGGGCTGGATGGATGAAGTGGAAGGAAGCGAGTGGTGTGCTGTGTGACAGGAAAATTCCAATGAAGTTGAAGGGAAAATTCTATAAAACAGCCATAAGGTCGGCTATGATGTACGGAACTGAATGTTGGGCAGTGTAAAAGAAAGAGAAACAACGAATGCATGTGGCGGAAATGAGAATGCTTAGATGGATGAGTGGAGTGACAAAAAAGGATAAAATTAAAAATGAGTATATTAGGGGAAGCCTAGGTGTGGCACCAATTGATGCCAAAATGACAGAGCATAGGTTGAGATGGTTTGGTCATGTTCAACGTCGAGACGTTAATCACCCAATATGAAGAATTGTTGAAGTGCAGATTCCTGGAAGGAGTAGGAGAGAAAGACCAAAAAAGACGTGGAGGGAGACGATGGCAGGACATGTTGGTAAAGGCTATTAACATTGATATGACCCAAGATAGAATTGTGTGGAGAGATGCAATTAGGGAAGCCGACCCAGTATAGGGATAAGGCAAAGAGAATGATGATGATGAACCGAAGGGGAAGACACAGTAAAATGTATTAAAGCGCAAATAAAGAAAACAAGAAGACGCACTAATTAGGAATTAATAACAAACTGGAAACCAGTAATAAACAGTCGTATAGTACCTAAATATTTTGTCCACTTGTTCAATATCTTCATTTTCTATCTGGATCCTTGTCATGACTTTACCCCTCTTACTCATAACTATGGTTTTTGTTTTTTGTACGTTTATTGTTAAACCAAACTGTTCCATAGTATCACAAATTGTGTTTACTGGCGTGTACAGGTCTTTCTCGCTTTCAGCGATAGATAGATAGATAAGATAGATAAATTGATTGATCTTTTTGTATCATTTACATGACATAAGACAAGTCACAAACATGGTATATTTATAGTACAATAATTAGATAAGATAGATAAATTTATTGATCTTTTTGTATCATTTACATGACATGAGACAAGTCACAAACATGGTATATTTATAGTACAATAAGTAGGTTATTAAAAATACTACACTAAAGTAAACTAAAGTTATCTTATTAAAAACATTAATGGTAACAAACATTTATAGCCTAATAAAATAAAAAAAAGACAAAATGTAAATTCGTACAGGTTGAAACAAATTTTATATCAAAGTTTAAGTATATACAAAAGATATTTTCAAAAAAGTATCCAAATCATACAAGGGGATCATTGTTTAAATAATTAAAAAGGGGTCATTTTTGCAAAAAAAATTACTTTTTTAACTGCTGAGGTCATTCAATTACTAATCAAAGTCAATAGGATTATTTTCTGTAAAGTTGAAGGGTAAATCTTTCACATAAGACTTACTTAATTAAGTTTGACCCCCTCTTTATTTAAATAATTGTATATAAAACTTTAAAAACACATTTGCCAAAAATTATTTTTAGCGTTTTAAATAAACACTATAAAATATCTTTTTTTACAGAAAAAGTTGTGCTATGATACCAGTATTAAGCAAAAAAAAAATTGGTCAAAAAATATTTAATATTTTTTGAGATATTGAATTTGTTTATTAAATGTTACTATATTTTCAATTGCAAAAACGAGGTTGTTGCCAAAGAAATATTCACCTGAATAAGATCTCGTTATTTTGATTTTTATCGATAATTTCGATAAATGCATTTATAAATTCAAATTTCAACGAAACTCCCCCCTAAAATGACATTTGAAAATTATTCAAATTTGTTTATATTTTGTTTTTTTAATAACGTCGCGGGGATTAAGTATTTTGAAATACCGTTTCGATAATTGGGTTCCTGGGAATTTTTTACTAATTAACAAAATTTTTTGTCGTTTTTTCTTCTTCTTTTTTTTTCTTGGAGTTATATTACTACGGACCCTTTTAGCGTTAAATTTCATTAAGAATATTGAATCTGTGAGTTGTAGATTCTAGACCTAAAAATATTAAGATTTAACTAAAATCTCTTAAATAAAATGTGGCTACTTAATGAGTTACAGGGTGTTTTATTTAAAAATTTAAAAATTATTGTTACCAAGTAATTTAAAACTATTTGACGTATCCTTATCATACTTGGCAGAAAGTGTGGCTATTATACACCCTACCAAATTGTGATTAATAATCGTTTCTAGCTAGTGCCAGAGGAGTACGACAGGGGATAGTGAATGATTAACCCTTCCCAAATTCTACGCCACTGAGTGAATTACTATTTTAGCGAAATTTTTAGATTCTCCAATACTTTGTATGTAAATAACTTTATTGGTATCGATAAAGTCATCAGTTTGCGAGATATTGGAAGTTTAAAATGAATGAATTATTAATGAATCAAAATAACTATGTTTCATTTTAAACGTCCAATATCTCGAAAACTAATGACTTAATCGTTACCAGTAAAGAGTATATTATTTACACAAAAAGTATTGGAGAATCAGAAAATTTCGCTAAAATAGTATTTCCCTCAGTGGCGTAGAATTTGGGAAGGGTTAACCATTAACTATTCCCTGTCGTACGCCTCTGGTAGTAGATTGAAACTTTTATTTATCACAATTTAGTAGACTGTAGAGTAGTCACACTTTCTGCCAAGTATGATAAGGATTCGTCAAATAGTTTGAAAGTACTTGGTAAAAATAATTTTTAAATTTTTAAATAAAACACCCTGTAACTAAGTAAGTAGCCATATTTTATTAAAGTGATTTTAGACCAATCTTAATATTTTTACGTCTAGAATCTACAACTTGAGATTCAACATTCTTAATGAAACTTAACCCTAAAAGGGCCCGTAGTAGTATAACTTCAAGAAAAAAAAAAGAAGAGGAAAAAAAGACAAAAAAATTTGTTAATTAGTGAAAAATTCCCAGGAACCCAATTATGGAAACGGCATTTCAAAATATTTAATCCCCGCGACGTTATTAAAAAAACAAGTTATAAACAAATTTGAATAATTTTCAAATGTCATTTTAGGGGGAAGTTTAATTGAAATTTGAATGTATCTATACATTTGTCGAAAATATACATAAAAATAAAAATAATAAGGTTTAATACAGTTGAATATTTCTTTGGCAACAACCGCGTTTTTGCAATTGAAAATAGAGTAACATTTAATAAACAAACTCAATATCTCAAAAAATTTTAAATATTTTTGGACCATTTTTTTTTCAATTAATACTGATAACATAGCGCAACTTCTTCAGTAAAATAATATATTTTATAGTGCTTATTTAAAATGCTAAAAATATTTTTTTGCAAATTTGTTTTTAAAGTTTTATGTATAATTATTTAAATAAATAGGGGGTCCAATTTAATTTAGTAAGTCTTATGTGAAATATTTACCCTTCAACTTTGCAAAAAATAATTCTGTAGACCTTCATTAGTAATTGAATGACTTCAGCAGTTAAAAAAGTAATTTTTTTGCAAAAATGACCCCTTTTTAATTATTTAAACAATGATCCCCTTTTATGATTTGGATACTTTTTTGAAAATATCTTTTGTACCCACCTAAACTTTGATATAAAATTTGTTTCAACCTGTACGAATTTACATTTTGATTTACATGTAGTGTAATTTTATTTTACTAGACTATTAGTAGAGGACAAGATTACGAGACTGATAAAATATTGTCAAAAGTATAAAAATATCGGAATCAGTTGCTAGCTAAAATTTCCATTCAACTGATCTGAAAAGTTTCCCCTTGGTTGAGGGTGAGGATGTTCCAGGAATCGTTGACCTTGCCTGAAGTTGAATCGACTAAAATATACGTTTTTCGGCCAGAAATTTTTTTCGTAAACTTTTTCTTGTAGAGAGGGATCGACTCCTATCATGAAGGCTTGGTTATTGGATCGGACAAAGTATGTTGGAAGTTTCTTTACATAAGTATTTTGTTCGCCTGATTGTTTTGTAATATAGGCCTTTATATTGTCTTCTGTTACAGTATAAGGGACTCGTGACAAGAAAAGCCAGATTTTCTTCTCAGTTTTATCTATACCCTGGAAATTTTCATCCCCATCTCCACTGCCTATATTATAGTTACGGGTTTTACTAGTTTTCCTTTTTACTAAGGTAAAACCTTCTGCTTCCGACGGGTGATGATTAGCTTCATTTATTTTTGATGTTGTCATTCCTCCTAGATTGTCATTGGTTAAGTTGATTACTTCATTTAATTTTTGTTCACTTTGTACTCTCATGATTTCAGCTGCTGCTACCTGGTTAACCTTTATTATTGGATCACCCTGTAAATTAGGAGTTCCCATATGTGTTGGTGATGACAAATTGCCTTGATGTTTATTTTTGTTGATTTGGTTTTTTGTTACAGATAAGGTTTTTGTATCACTTACCTTATCTATTGGAAGCAAGTTTTTTGGTTGGTTGCTATCTTGATATGGTCTTGGTAGATTTTTATTAAATGATGAAACTTTATTTTCTAATCACGTTATTTTCTCGTTGAGTAAAAGGATTACCTGGCATTTATCGGATATTATAGTGTCTTTGTCTGTTATTATTTGTTTCAAGAGTTTGATTTCTTCTCTAAGGTAGGAGTCTTCATTTATGTCAATCTCAGCAACTTGTTGTAATGGTTCATGTTTACAGTCTGTTTTTTAGTTCACTAACTTGTTTTAAACATGCTGGGTGGAATATTTCACTGCACTTTATGCACGTCACTTTACTTTTAACTTTTTTGGAGCAATGTTTATATGTATAATTTACATTTTCATTGGGAGCAGGTGAAGTGTCAACTGCTTCACCCGCCATCTTTTGTATCGTCGACATAACGAATGTTATTTATATTTTCACCATTTATCTTGATCCCTTCTGTGCAGTTTTCAAGTGCTTGTGTAAATAACTCTTCGGAGTATATATTAAATAGTAATGATGGAAGTACATACCCTTGTCTCACTCCTCTACTTATCTGTTGCGCATCCGTGCTATTTCCATCGAATGTTACCACAGTCTGTTGGTTCCAACAGGCTGTGGCAACAAAATACATATATGAATGATGAATTAACTCTCCACCTCACCAATTAATATCGATATCAAGTAAAATCTTCACTGAATTAGTCATAAAACGAACGGTTCATTTAGTATTTGGGTCCCGTGTACAAAAAAATAAAAACAATATTAATCACGAAGGCGCCTAATTAGTTTCGTAATACTTTTGGCTTGTTAGTAGCCGAAAGTGGCTGCCAAAACGTGAAAAAAACTCGAAATATTTCTGTGAATGATCACTGAACTTTACATCACGAGATGAGAAATCATCGCAACGAAAGATGGAGTGTGCTTCGCAGCAAAATTATATTAAAATTAAAAAAAGAAAACTATTTTAAGGTACTATAAAACATTTCTTTACGAAACGTGCTATGAATTAAGTTTTCTATTTATGTACTATGCTTATTATCCAGGCTTTACTTTTTAAGTATTAGATAATGGTTTTTTTTCTAAAGTTTCGATTCTGCTTCCATAGCTTATCTTCTGACCAATCTTCATAATTTTGGTATTTTGTATTTTTTTCTTTTTGCTTCAATTTAAACGTTTGTTGGTTCCAAACTTTAAAAATTTTTTTAGCGTCACTTTCAGTAAAGACTCTAGCAGAAAATCTATTGTCCTCTGACTACCTTCTAGATCTAGACCAAAAGTAAGATGGAGAGACCACTTTCTTCTTCTTCATGTGCTACTGCTAACGAAGATTGGAAATCATCATGGTCACTGCGACTTTGTTAGCAGCGCACCGAAAAAGTTCAATCGAACTACACCCGAACCATTCAACTAGATTGCGAAGCCATGATATTTTTCGTCTTTCCACACTTCTTTTGCCCTTAATTCTGTCCTGCATGATATTTTTTAAAAGTTCGTACTTTTCACCCCTCATAATGTGCCCCAAATATTCCATCTTTCTAGTTTTTATCTCATCTATAATTTCGCATCTCTTGTCTAAAGTTTGGAGTACTTGCGTGTTAGTGACGCGGTTCATCCATGGTATTTTGAGAATGCACCTATAGCACCACATCTCGAATGCTTCGATGTTTTTTATGGTTGACTGTTTTAGTGACCAAGCCTCAACTCCATATAGCAGGGTGGAAAAGACATAACACCGCAGCATTCGTATTTGTAACTTTATGTTGATATCCCGATTGAAAAAGAGTTTGCGCATTATATTAAAGACTGATCTAGCAATTTCTATTCGGCATTTAATCTCTTTTGTTTGATCAGTATCGTCTATGATCCAAGCACCTAGATATTTATAACAGGACGCAGAGACTATTATTTATATTTATATTTATTTATAACAGATACCAACTACTAGGGGTAATATCAAAAATGGAATGGATTAAATGAAAATATTTCAATTAAAATGCTAAAGATAAACAAAGGAATTGACAAACTACCAGGAGAAATGCTGCATCTAGGTGACAAAGGATTACTTATCATCCATTCTACCTGTCTCGCTGTTTGGAATTCAATAAAATGGCCTTCTGTTTATTATACCTCAAGTTATATTCCACTATATAAAAAATAAGTCACTACTAGCTGTGAAAACAGCCGTACATCGTCACTAATAACACATGCCAGTAAAATATTGTTGCATACCTTCAAAAACAGATTAAAAACTTACCTACATTATCAAATACTGCAGGAACAAGCAGGGTTTGTAAGTGGCAATACACCAGAGCAAATACTGAACCTGAGATAACTTACTGAAAAATAGAGAGAATTTTAAGTACCTACCTTTGATGCTAGGCTTTGTTGACTACCAGAAGGCATTCGACTGTATAATCTGGACAAATCCTGGGACCATTTTATTAGATCTGGATGCACCGATATATCTGGTGCTACTTATTAAAAATCTGTACTAGTCCAATGTGGCAACAGTACGACTAGATCAGAGGTTCTCAAGAACAATTCAGAGCAGAGAGAGGGGTCAGAGAAGAGTGCGTTCTATGCGTAGGATGGAAAAAATAAATAGACCTGGTAGTGGTCAAACGGAGTCTAAGAAGAGAGAGAAAACTATTCTACATTCGCAATCAAGATGCAGTAGAAGCAAACAAACCGAGACACGTTAACTCTTACAAGGAGCACTCCTGAATCATGATTTACAAGGTATAAAATTGGTAAATCATCATATGTGATTTACAATGTATATACATTTTAAATCATGATTCAGGAGTGCCCCTTGTAAAACGGGCTCCACACTCTCGGCGAAGTTACTTCGCCAAAGTTGACCGAAGTCCGAAGTACCTCTCTACACACTCGTTCTACTTCGCGAGGAACACATTCAAGCGGTGCGCTACCGACAAAGATCCCTTTGACTCGGAAGCGCCAGTCCGACAGAGAATGGAAGTAGAACGAAGTGAGGCAAAGTTGCACAAGGTGGCCGTCTACACTCTCGTACTTGTTGAACCTCGATCGACTTCGGCGAGAGTGTGGACGGCGTTTAACAGTTAACGTATCTTGGTTTGTTTATTTCTACTGCATCTTGAGTGTGAATGTAGATTATATAAACAGTGACAAGAACATATGTTGGACACTGAACTGGTTTTTCTCATAATTTCGATTTCTTCGGTTATTTCACACCCAATTTGTAATGCTGCCCTGCTGATTGAATTAACGTTTCTTATCTCACTATTTGTTATTTGTTGTGCATTTTGTTACCTATATTTGGAGTTTTAGACGAACAGTTGTGACTTCTTTTTTCTATTCTGCTTTACAAGTAGCTAAAAGACAAAAGAAATCCTAATACTAAAGCTTTAATTAATTTAACAAATTGGTGGTCAAATAATGCTGCGAATTCATAGAAAAATTAAACTTTTGATCGGAACTTATTGAACGAAAAAAAAAATAGACAAAAAAAGTTTGATCTTTGTCCCATTTTCCTTTAGTTTAAGGCATGTCGCGCTATTAGTAGTATGTACAAATAATAAAAACCTTGAAGACAGGTAACAGTTTTCTATATTTATTTATATTAGTGGTTTAAATAGTAGAGAAAAATTTAATATTTTTGTTGACATGTATTGAAAAGCTTTTATTTTGTACATACTAATTATAAGCGCTCTTAAGTCACGTCTTTATAAAAAAAGTTGTACTATAAAGGTTAATAGTTTACTTGAATCAAAATTTAAAGTGGTTATATTACTAGAAATTTTTTATAGGTTGAGATAGTTTTTAATGGTAATATAAGTTTAGCAAAAAAGCAAGCGGTGGAATCGAACCCAGCCTGTGAGATACGCACCCCTTAGAAAATGACACGTAGCTGATACAAGTCATTGGGCTGAAGTGGATTAATCTAAGTAGATCAGTGGATTGATCTAAGACCCCTGTTGCTCTGCCTCCCCCCCCCCCTTGCAAAAATTAAAAAACAAATAGCACTGATTTCTGAGCTATTTATGAGCTTTCATATTCCGCAAATTATAAATTTTGAGCTTGTTACACTGAGCAGGAATTTAATATTTTACTTCAAAATACTTGAAAATAGGGATACTGAATTGATTTTTGCGGCAGAATTACGAGCTATTTATGAGCTCTTAAAATGATATAGTTTCGATTTTTGAGCTCATCCCCTTCACCCCCAAACAACCCTTTAATTGATTTTACTTAAGAAAAACATGCTAAAAAAATTAAAATATATCGTATCGCTGACATAATTCCTATAGCTTATATATTCTAAGAATAAACTCCTAAATCAAGCGCATTTCGATTATTGAGCTACAACCCCTTCGCAAGAAAGTCTTCCCGGCTTAAAAGAGAGATGTACTTAAAATAAATTAAATTAATTATTTGGCGACTACATATCGTTTAATAATTTATGAGCTCCCAAAATACGCGCCATTAGGTCATTAAATTGCAATTTCTTTTGTATAGTGCAGTCACTGAAGGTAAAAATCAGCTATCACTTTCAATTTCGGTGAACCTTCATCGATTTTCACGAAAATTGGTGAGTGGTTAGAGGATACCCCAAGAAACAAAGGTAGAGGATACCACCCCTTCTCGGGGGTGAAAATTATTTTATTAAAAATAACTCCACAAATCGATTGAAGGACACATTATAAGCAAAATTTGTTATAAAAAGTTATTAAAATAAATTAATACTTTTTGAATTATTAAAGATAAAAGATTTTAATTTTTCATGACAAAATGCATGCTTTAAAGCGTCTTTTCGCAAATCACATAAAAAGTGCAAGTTTTTATAAAAAAGTTATCATTACCAAAATTAAAGCTTTGAAAAACCTTTTATTATTAATTCAAAGTGAGTTACAATAGTTAATTAAATGTATTTTTTTTGCCGAGAACTTAAATCTAATTATTCAAGCCTAATTAACAGGAAAACTATGCATTTTATAAAATATACTTAATATACAGGGTGTAACAAAAATACAGGTCATAAATTAAACCACATATTCTGGGACCAAAAATAGTTCGAATGAACCTAACTTACCTTAGTACAAATATGCACACAAAAGAAGTTACAGCCCTTTGAAATTACAAAATGAAAATCGATTTTTTTGAATATATCGAAAACTACTAAAGGTTTTTTGTTGAAAATGGACATGTAGCATACTTATGGAAAGAACATCTTAAAGAAAAATTATAGTGAAATTTGTGCATCCAATAAAAATTTTATGGGGGTTTTGTTCCCTTAAACCCCCCAAACTTTTGTGTCCGTTCCAAATAAATTATTATTGTGGTGCCATTAGTAAAATTCAATATTTTTAAAACTTTTTTGCCTCTTGGTATTTTTTCGATAAGGCAGTTCTTATCGAGTTGCGGCTTCGTTTTTAATATGTTTACATAAAAATTTTATGAGGGTTTTGTTCCTTCAAACCCCCCAAATGTTTGTGTACGTTCCAATTAAACTATTACTGCGGTAGCATTAGTTAACCACAGTGTTTTTAAAACTTTTTTTGCCTCTTTGTATTTTTTTGATAAAGCATCTTTTATCGAGATGTGGCTTCGTTTTTAATATGGTTTAAAATATACTTAAAAATGTAAATCATAAATAAATTTTCATATTACATATTACCAAGTCTCCATAACCGTACTTTACCATATACAAATATGTGGCGGATTTGACAAATATTCAAATATCTCGATAAAAGCTGACTTTTGAAAAAAGTACTAAGAGACAAAAAAGTTTTTTAAAAATTTGTGTTTAACTAATGGCTCTACAATGATAATTAAATTGGAACGAACACAAAAGTTTGGGGGGGTTTAAAGGAACAAAACACCCTAAAATTTTTATGGGGCGTCCAAATTTCATTATAATTTTTTCTTAAAATACTACTGCCATAAGAATACCACGTGTCTATTTTCAATAAAAAATA
Source organism: Diabrotica virgifera virgifera (assembly GCF_917563875.1). NCBI lineage: Eukaryota > Metazoa > Arthropoda > Insecta > Coleoptera > Chrysomelidae > Diabrotica > Diabrotica virgifera. The sequence continues at coordinate 14,390,492 of NC_065445.1, forward strand.
TTTAATAGTTTTCGTCATATTGGAAAAAATTGATTTTCATTTTGTAACTTCAAAGGGCTGTAATTTTTTTCCGTGCACATTTGTACTAAGGTAAGTTAGGTTCAATCGAACTATTTTTGGTCCCAGAATATGCGATTAGATTTATGACCTGTATTTTTGTTACACCCTGTATATTTGTCAAAGTACCCAAAATTACTTATTAAATGAGCACCGAAAGAAGTTGATATCATCCAAATTAATCAAGTGAACATGAAAATAATAGGACCCTTTCAAATTTTTAGTAAAAAGTGAAAAATAGATCCGCAAAAATTAAAATCTTTAGTAATCTCTATAAGACTTTCTTTACTTTAGCATAAGTAATGACCTTAAACATTTTGACCGATTTAGAAGGAATATTTTAAAAAATTATTTGCTTTTGATAATACTCCTTTTGATAATAAACTCCAACAATACCCGATACACGTAAAAAATGATAGATAACGAAATTTGAGTTTTTTTATTAGCAAAGATTTTACTTGTCTTTTGATTTCTGTATGAATCAAAATATCCAAGATAGAAACGTTTAAGCCTTAATTTTACTGCGAGAACAATGTAACTGGAGCCCTTTAACCTATTATCCTAAAAATAAAGTATTTGAAAGATTAAATGTAATACAGTTTTATAGCTCTTGAAATTACCTTTCAAATAGTTGGATGTGCCTGATATCATAAAAATTAACAGAGTTATTCCAAAAAAAACAATATAATTTTTTTGGAAAAATTTTTGGAGTATAAATTTTGATCAGCATTTTGATAAATTTTGACTTCTTCTGGAGCTCATTTGATAGGTATTTCTAAGTACTTTGACAGTATTTAGTAAGTATTATAAAATGCATCGCTTTCCCGTTATTTAAGATTGTATCCTTAGATTTGAATACTCGCAGAAAAAAATATACATTCAATTATGGTTTGTTCAACAGTAAATACTTTGAATTCAATTAGTGCGGTCGTAAATATTATTAAATTTCTACCGAGGTAGACAGAGTTGGTCTTTTGCAATTAACACTGACTAGACGGTACTCCCATAATAAAGCCTAAAATAAATTTTACCTGAAACCGGGCCTTTTATACTATTATCGGTTAATCCGGGCTGTTTATAGTGGTAATTAATTGAACTTAACCATTTACTGTTTAACATACCATATCTATAACTTACTTTAAATTAACATTAAATGGTTTTTCAAGTAAGGAATTTGTTATATTTTTTATTAGCTTCAATTTTAGTGATGAAAATTTTTTTGTAAAAACTTACAGTTTTAGAGTTATTTATGAAAAATCGCTTTAAAGCATGCATTTTTTTTTCACAAAAATTAAAATATTTGATCTTTAATAACTCAAAAAGTATTGATTTATTGTAATAACGTTATATAACAAATTTTGGCACCCCGAGCAGGGATGATATCTACCCCAGGCTAAAACCGCAAGTTGGTGGTACCATGTTACTTTTGTTTCTTGAGGTATCCTCTATCCACTCACCAATTTTTGTCAAAATGAATGGAGGTTCACCGAAATCGAAGATCATAGTTGATTTTTACCATCAGTGACTGCACTATAGAAAGAAAATTGCAATTCAATAATTGAAATGCGTGTATTTTGCGAGCTCATAAATTATTAAACGATGTAGTCGCCAAATAATTAATCTAATTCATTTTAAGTGAAATTATCTCTTAATTTCGGGAAGAAGGGGTGGTTTTCTTGTGAATAGGTTGTAGCTCAATAATCGAAATGAGCGTGATTTAAGAGTTTATTCTTAGAATATACTAGCTATACAAATTATATCTGCGATACGATATATTTTAATTTTTTTTAGTATGTTTTATGTATTATGTTTTATGTTTTATGTTTTATGTAGCTCAAAAATCGAAACTATATCATTTCAAGAGCTCATAAATAGCTCGTAATTTTGTCGCAAAAATCGCTTCGATATCCCTATTTTTAAGTAGTGGGGGGGCTGAGCAAAGTTGTAAAAACATACCAGCGCAACAACCTTATCCTTAGATCCATTCTTAGGTCTCTGATACGTAATAGATGTTTCGTTTTTACAAATTTTGCCCTTGTTATTTCTATACGGCTTTTAATCTCTCATTGTGTTTGTTCTGCGTTTTGACTAACCAATGTTCCTAGATATTTGTATCTATCTACACTTTCTATGTGATTATTATTAATATGAAGTGTTTCGTTGGCTTTTGGATGTTTTGTAATGACTATGAAGCTATAGAGGTTACAAATCGTCAAAATGTTTATCTCTCCCACAAAAATATTTCTCCTAGTTAGGCTAGATAGCGTGAGGAGTTATAATCTTGCTATCATCTTAAGTGACAGAAATTACTAGCCAAGAAGAGAAAAAAACAGCAACCCCTAAATAAGGAAAAGCTGAGATATAAGAAGAAGAAGAGAACAATGACGATCACACAAAGGAATTTAAAAATCAAAAATCAAAAATCATAACCTATAAAAAATCAGTGAAATTATAAGACATTTTAATTTATATAGAAAATTTATAAGAAAGCAACTATTTTCTTATTTAAAAAACCTTGCACTTCGCATATTTTCAGAGAGCTTCTCTCGTTATCATCAAAAATATCTCACCCTGTAAATAAATGTATATAGTAAAAATTTTACACAAGCTTTAAAATAAAATAAAAGTTGGGTCTGGGTGTGACACAAAGATTATTAGTCTAGTCGCAACATAGGGGGTCCCATGGACCCTTTTATTTCGCCGCGATTTGTGCACGTAGCTAACATGTCCAGCAAAACAAGTGATGTTGTGCCAATGTGTGCTTTTACCCTGGGGGTGAGTTTCACCCCGTTTCGGGGGTGAAAGAAAAAACCTTTAAAATAAGTCCGGAATTGGATAAACTGATTAATTCTAAGCAATGTTTCTTCTATACAGTGTTTTCACTAAGTCAATACTTTTCGAGTCATTTGCGAGTTCATTTTTCAACAAAAAAACCAAATAACTCGATAAGTATTGACTTAGTGAAAAAACTGTATAGAACAAAAGTGGCTTAGAATTAATCAGTTTATTCACTTCCGGACTTATTTTATATTTTTTCACCCCTGAAAAGGGGTGAAACTCACCCCCAGGGTAAAATCAGGCATCGACACAATATCACTTGTTTTGTTTTGACACTACGTGTATGTCAAATTTTATGTCAATCCAAATGGTTTTTTTTTAATTTAGAGCAGAAACCGTGAGTCAACGTACTATAAACCGTTATTTTTGCAATAATTTATTAATAACAAAGTCGGAACGTGGTTTAAGCTATCACGACTAGCGGCAATCGATTTAGCGTATAAAAATACTTTGAAAAAGACTACAAATTTGCTGTAGATAGCGCATTTCGAGCTTTTCAGCGAATAAACTATTATTTTGTTATTAACAAAATAAGAACATATTTTGAGTAATCGCGACTAGTCGCATTCGATTTAGCCACCAAAAATACACCAGAGAAGACCTTAACACTATCAATTTATTTACAGGGCTCCTAATAATTCCTTAAAAACACCTAATTTTACCATAATTTGTTAATAACAATTAAACGCACCACATTTGGGCTTCCAGACCACTTCCATTGGATTCAGCGACCCAAAAAACCTACAATACCATCATCAAATCGCGGCGAACTAAAAGTGTCCACGGGACCCCCTATGTTGCGACTAGACTATATATGGTTCTCTTCAATGTTGAAGGTATCAATAAATCTAACTAATATCTTTTTCTTTCAGATAAAAAATGTTCAGAATCCTATGACAAAAATTTTTGCCAAAACGGGGGAACATGCTTCCATGAAGCATCGATGAACTACTATGGGTGTTTGTAAGTATTCTTCTCTTCATTATTAACTTTCAGTATAAACTCTAAAAGTTTGACAACCATAAACAATAATAAGCAAGCAATAAAATCGAACAATCGAACTCAGCCTGTGAGATATGCAAACCCCTTGGAAAATGACAATTCATTAGGATAAGGGGATTGATCCTGCGCTATAGAGACTACAAATCATCAAAATGCTTGTCACATGAGAGTCCTCGGTACAAGGACTCCCACATGAAATACTTCTCATGGATAGACTGGAGATCTTCTTCTTCTTGTTGTATGACTCTGTTTTTTCAATGTGCCTCCAGCAAGTTGGCATTCCATCGTTTTTGTGGTCTTCCCACTGCTCGTCTTCCTATTGGAGAACCGTCTCTTGCCGTCCTTACTACTTTATTTGTTGTAATCCGGCTTATGTGGTCATTCCATTCTACTCTTCTGTTTCTTATTCAGTCGTTAATGTTCTCCATCTTGCATATCCGTCGTATACCGTCGTACTTCTAGCTCTGTCCCATAGTGTCTTACCATCGATTTTTCTCGAAGGGTTTTTATCTCCGCTGTTTCGAGCAATCTTTTTGTCCTTTCAATCTTCATGTGTTGTTCATCGTCTCCACAGCAGATTATTTTAAGTTGTTTTTCTCCTATTTGATATCCTTTTTTAGTTCTCACTTTTTTATTATTTCATTCATGATCAGGTTGAACAATAAAGCACTCGGAGAATCCCCCTGTCTTATTCCATTGTCAGCTTCAATTGTGTAAACAAAAGTTGGAAAATGAGTACCCTGGGGCTGATGCAGCGACAGACCATAATCCATTGGATGCATAATTCGATCTGAGTCAACAATTTTTGGTTATGTAGATGAAGAATTTGTATATCTCGTATTCTAGAACTTCATTTAACTTTTATTGACCTTTATTTTTAGTAATTATTATTTTTTTTTATTCCAGTTGTCCAGACAATTATAGCGGAGAAAAATGCGAAGTGAAAAAGCCCAGCAACACTAGTATGTATCCCCAACCAGATTTATACGCTTGTAATTTAGGCCTATCAACAAAATACAATTGTTAGACAAAATTTATAAAAAAATTGAATCGAGTGATGGACTTTTTTCGAAAAGACGAATGGGAAAATTGTATAAATTTGTTACCGATGTACATATACGATTGTGTATATTTGTAAACTATCCTAATTGTATAAGACTGTTTTAAAAATGAAGAAGAAGAGTTGAGACAGATATGGTTCAAAGCCAGTACAGTCATTTATATAAGACTAGCTTTTACCAGCTTCTAATGCTATGTGTACTAATACCCCGTAGGTAGAAGAGACAATTTTTTTCTACATTCGTAACACAAACGTCAAATATTGTACAAATAAAAAATCCAGACTTTTGGTCAAATATTTATTTATAGATGTCGGTTTTTATATTTTATGACAAATTAAAGTAAAATAAATACACACACAATCATTTTGCTACGTATTTTCCCCTTTCCAGCGCTCTTGACTGTGGAATCTCGAGTTAGATCGCGTCGGATTAGACTGGGATAGATGGTTATATAAAATTGAAGTGCTACTCTCACGGCGGTGGTTAAACGAAAACTGGCCTATGCCAGTACAGGACTGATAGATTTCGTATAAGAATCTCTAAGTATCTCTTAATGGCACAATCTGGAGGAACAAACACCTAAGACAAGACACAAAAGTAAGAATATATAAAGCAGCAATTAGACCTATATTGACATACACGACGGAGACAAGACCTGACAGATCTAAAACGAGACGACTACTAGAAACAAAAGAGATGAAAATACTTCGACGAACATCAGTGAAAAGTCTGTTGGATAGGGAGAGAAGCGAAAACATAAGAAGATCATGCAATGTAGAAGACATAAATGGATGGGTGACAAAACGAAAACAGGAGTGGAACGAACACATTAGTAGAAAGGCAGGGGATAGGATAGTACGAATAGCAGGAGATAAGTTAGTAAATGGACGAAGAAGTATTGGCAGACCAAGAAAAAGATGGTGCGATAATTTAAACAATTTAGGAGGGTAATATAGTAGAATAATCAGGCTTTAAAACCTGCATACAAGAAAGAAGAAGAAGAAGAAGAAGATCTCTAAGTATATTAGGGCGGTGATGCCCTAAGAGGTCAGATGGTACTTTTATGAAAGGTATAAAAAGATATAGATAAAGAAGAGTCTAACCAAAGCAAACAACAAACAAAGATCTTTCAGAGCATAGTGCTGAATATTACTCCATGGAGTAGGAATATCGCCAATGACAACATCGATACGAAATAAAATAAAAACTGTCAAATTCGACTTGATTTCTACAAACCACTAGACAGGATAGAATAAGAGCAGATGGAATATGGAACAGAATGGAAGTAGAAAGCTCAATTACAAAAAAGTTGAAAAATAGAGCCCTGCAGTGATACGGGCATGTACAAAGAATGCCAGAACACACGTGGCGAAAAGAATATTGGTCAGTTCATATTCGATAAAACTATTAAGTGATTATGTTAAGAAATAACCGTAACTAGATAGATGTATTGGCACTCGATAAGGATCAGAAGAAGAAATAAGGGGAATATTATGTGTAAAATAGATCAGCATAGTTATTAAAGAAAAAATGAAAAGTTTTGGGAAATAATTAAAAAGCATGTAGGAAAAGAAAGACATATATGGCCTTCGTCATGGCCATATATGGCTTTTATGATGGACATATACGGCCTTTGTCGTTTTTCAAATTATTTCCATGTCATACAAGCTGGGGATAGTTTTTGCTTACTGATTTAATTGTTACTTGTCATACCAGTAATCAAGTAAATTTTTCCACGTCTTGTATAACTGTGCCTCTCACTTATGTTGTTATTTTGTCTTTTCCTTCGCTCAGGAAATCGATTCCTCTGCGAATAACTGTTGAAATTTTATTCGAAAACAACAAAAAATATAGAGGTACCTATTATTTATTATTTATTTATTTTTTCAATACTGTACGTAGACATTGTTGTTATTAAAATCTATGAATACAAATAGAAAATAAAAATAAGGTAAAGTAAAATATTTATAATTACCAGGTATTTTCAAAAAATACCTATAGCTAGAACAGCTTTAAAATTCCAAGGGGGACAGTCAAAAAGTGCTTAGAAGCTGGTAGAAACAACTTATCAAATATCAGGGACCGATATTTTACAATTTTGTATAAAGTCTTGTAGATATATTATTTATTTATTACATCTTTTACTCACAACAAAGATAATGATCAGAGAATCTTATAACAAAACCTAAGATAGCTGTAAAATTAATAATAAAATAAAAATATAAAAAACAATAATAAAAACGTTGTGTTATTTCGGGATAAACCTTGAAGTTTGGGAAAGTGAGATTTAGGTAACAATATCAGGGAAATACACAATCAAAAATAAGAAAATACAACATTTATACCAGTATTTTGGTGCATTTATAAATTTGATGCATTAAATATGTTTTTTGTTAACATTTTTAAAATTGTTTAGAAATATTTGCCGTATTTAATAGGAAACAAATACAAGATTTGAGATATGACAATTGAATTGCCAAGAAAAGTTACCAAGTTGTCTTCTCTGGCTCTCAAAAGGATCAAAAAGCAATTTGATGTCCGCAACTATTCCTATTCCTCCCAAACACATATACTCAGTTCTCAACTTGCCAACCTTAAGTCATCCCTCTTCATCAGCACTTCTCCAACTATCCAACTTCTTCTTCAACATTTCTTTGCTCTCCTCCTTCTTCTTTCGGTGACCCCGATTAGATCCCCATAACGTTGGTAATAACATTGGGGAGTTGTTCACTGTATTCAGCTAATTGGAATAGTTATTCGGCTGTTATTCCTGCCCAATCGCGAATGTTCTTGAGCCATGAAATCTACTTCCTTTCAATTCCTCTGCACTTTGATCAGTTCACAATTGATTTTCACACCAAAATCTATATCATGTAAAGCCTGTTGAAAATTATATTCGAGTAAATATTAAATACCAGCGGGGATAGAATGCATCCTTGTTTGACCCTTCTGGAATGTAACATTCGTCGGTTAATCTCCCATTTACTCGTATGACTGGTTTCTGCTTCTGATACAAGTTTTCTATGATATGTAGTCCTCTACCATAAATTCCTTTGGTTCTTAATATGTTTAACAGCGTTTCCGTACCATATCAAAAGCCTTTTTGTAATCGATGAAATCAACATAAATGTCTTCATGCATTTCTGAAGTTGGATCCATTAATATATTGAAAATAAATGTAAGTTATTTGTTGTTTCATATTAACAACGATTTATAAGATATTTGAAAAGAGAGGAAGCCCTACAATAAATAAAAATAAAGATAATAAAAATATTAATCGAAAAAGATACGTGGCACGTGGAACTGCTGTCGTAAGTACACACATAAATTCTGTGGCAATTTAAAAAACAACAGTTTACTTAGTTTTATAAGAAATTTAATTATTAAATCTTTTGTTTTGCTTACCTGCTTTTAATACTTACGCTTCCCTGAACCAAATGAGTATTGCTTGATATTGTTACCTAAAGCTGGAAAAGCAAGATGGAAAATCTGGAAAATTTGCTGTAAATACGTTATATAGGTATGTAATTTGAGTTTTTTCTCCTTAATATTAACAAATCTAGTTTTTCTGATTACCTAACTCACTAATTTTTCTACTAGACGCCTACTTTTAGATTTGTTGTGAGTTCCAGATGTATTTTTGTTTCCTAACACACTGTTTTGCATGCTTAGAACCGCAGTAATGAACTAAAAAGTTTATCTCCTGTATTACTATAGAAACTGGAGAGAAAACAGTCGAAAATGTGTTTTCTTTTCAGATTTGGACCTTTTTATTTTAAGATTGTAGTTGCTTTTAATTAAATTAGGGTAACCCTGTAATTTGAATTTATTTTAGAAATTATTGTTCTTTTTTAATACTAGAATTATTATTCATGTAAGAGACTTTATAGTCTAGGCGCCAGAGGGGACACTTTGTCACCACCAAAGTGTTCTTTTCAATTCTGATGGACAAACTCAACGGTTTCTTATGGATTTTTGGCTGTTGATTACGAATTTCGAGGGTGGATTTCGATCCGAGTGGTCAAAAAATTGTTATAAACAATTTAATTGTTTATAAGGCTGTGGCTCATAAACTAAAAGAGATAAAAAAATGTTTCAAATAAAATTTTGTTCTTTGATAAAAAACGAAGAAAAAAACGTTTACTAAACTTAAATCCAACAATTAGAATTCAAGATATTGTAAAATTAGTGCACAATACAAATTCCAAATTGCAAAATAAGTATTTTTCGAAGCTTTATGGATCGTAACTCGGCTTCTACGAAATCAAATTGGATGATCTCATTTTATTAAAGCTTAATTAATAGGCTTCCAAACAAAGTTTGGTAAATTACTTTATCTTTATTTCTTTTAAAGTTATACCCGTTTGAAGTTATAATTTTCTTAAAAAAATTGTACATTAATTTGTTTATAATAGTTTCAAACAAATTTGAGCTATAAACAATTATACTTTAATTAACAATAATGATATAAGATCTCAAAAGGAACAATTTGAGCTTATGAAAATGTTCGTAAGTGTATTTTTGGCCAAGATATCGATATTTTAATGGCGCGCTATCAGGCTCAAGATCAGCTGACAGTCAAGTAAGTGACGAAATTCGTTTAGCTTTATCGATCGTAACTCGGCTTCTACAAATGCAAATGAGCCTTGGTAGAAAATTGGTCGAAAATTTGGAAATAAATCAGTTTGCGATTAATTAACTGGCGATGAATCGGCCGGCGATGAATCGGCCGGCGATGAAACGTCCTAGACCGACAGTATTTAACTAGTTATTTAAATTTAACGCCCTAGGGCATTATATCATATTTAACTGACTTTGAAATCATGTCATTATTTGTCAAATAATATACCAGTCGGACATTAAAAACTTTAATGTCCGACTGGTATATTATTTGACAAATAATGACATGAATAAAAATTTAAGTAAAACTATGGTTACCACAATTACGTTACGACTATTGCTGGTAAATGTACTTGTTTAAAAACTAATTAATTCAAAATTCATTTAAATTTTTTGCATATAAAGAAGAATTTAGTCGGACATGAAACGTTGAAGGCACCACGGGTATTATAGATAATAACGCTTTTGGTCAACGTATGTACCTCGGGCCATAGGCCCTCGGTATATACACCATTGACCTCAAGCATTATTATCCTTATAATACCCTTGGTACCTTAATAACTATAGTAGCTATTATTCCCTACTCTGGCAGGTGAAATAGCTTGTGAACATTGTTCCATTCTTGCACCAGTATGTCGGAAAGATCTCTCGAATTTATGGGGGCCGACACAGGACTCCATAAACGTCTCTTCATCTCATCGCAAATATGTTATATGGGATTGATATCTGGACTGTGGGCAGCCCAAGGAAATCTTGTGATTAGAGTGTCGTCAAGATACTGACCTATGTACAGTCAATGTCTCGTTCTCGATAAAGACTAACTTCCTGACCATCCACCAAATGGAAGTGGCTCGGCAACCCATGCTTTATCATATCTGTCGTCTGAATGTCGGCACCTTCTTACACAATTGTGTTAGCTCATAAAACAGAATATCGTTTTATCGGAAGACAATACACGACTGATCGAAGCTCTAAAAGACATTGGCTTGAACGGCAGACATGTTCGATTAATTGCAAATTTATATTGCAATCAAACAACATCAGTTTTAGTAGATGGTGTGGAATCACAGACTCTTAATATTAAAAGAGCAGTACGGCAGGGATGCCTCTTGTCACCCCTGCTTTTCAACGTTTACTCCGAAAGAATTTTCAGAAAAGCACTTTCTGAAAAACAAGAAGGAATACTTGTGAACGGTGAATTCATCAATAATTTGCGATATGCTGACGATACAGTACTCCTAACTTCTAGTCAAGAAGATCTGCAAACACCACTTGGTAGTGTCATTGGGAGTTGTAGGGAGGCAGGTCTGGATCTGAACATAGGGAAAACCAAAATACTCGTAATAAGTAAACAACAGCATATAAAACCGTCTATATATGTAAATAATACCAAACTTGAGCAAGTTGATAAAATCGTTTACCTTGGTCAGCAATTAAATTGTAACGCAGAAAGTCACGGCGAAATTAGATCTAGGATAGAGCAGGCTAGAGCCGCTTTTAGAAGAATGTCCAAGGTGTTATGTAACAGAGACCTAAAATTGGCATTAAGGATCCGCCTACTTCACTGCTACATGTTCTGGGTCTTACTTTATGGCGTCGAGTCCTGGACTGTGAATAAAATCGATCTAAATCGCCTTGAGGCTTTCGAAATGTGGTGCTATAGAAGAATTTTAAAAGTTTTCTGGGTGGAGAAGATTCGAAACTACACAATACTAGAACGTCTCATCAAGACTACTGAGATCATAAAAAGCATTAAGCAGAGAAAGCTGGAGTATTTCGGACATGTAATGAGAGGTCCCAAATATAGGTTGCTACAAAATATCATGCAAGGAAAAATAGCAGACAAATGCAGTCCAGGACGAAGACGAACCTCATGGTTGAAGAACTTGCGAGCTTGGTATGGTGCTGATACAAGCATGCTATTTAGGATGGCAGTGAACAAATGGTAACCAACGTTCTGAAAGGACATGGTACATGAAGAAGAAGAATACACGTTCCAATCCTGTATTATCGAAGCCCAGTGGTCTCGTGCAAAATTCAATCTGGCAATTACCGTTTTTCACGGGAAAGCGTAGGTCTAGTTGTTCTAGCTCGAGAGAAGATAAATCAGCAGCATGAGGTCGCCTTCTAACACTGTCCATTCACTTACGTTTACATTTCGAACTTCTTGAAGCTGATTTCGAAAGGTAAACTGCCGTGACTGTTTGGTTTCTCAAAGCACTAGAAACGACAAAGCGCTAATATTTAGCTACTATAATTCTGCCTCCATCTGAACCAGGTTATATCTACTGCAAGTATTTTATGTGGAACATTTAGTAGCGCTGCTCCCCTGTAATTATGGAATAAGCTTCTTTCGCCTGTTAGACCAGGATCCCGCGTACAAAAAAAAAAGATGATTAATAGCAAGCTGAAAATTTGTTAATCGGTGTCTAATCGGACAAACTTTGATGTATGGGAACACTGAAACAGGGGAAGTTAAATTGTGGAACAGGTTAAAAATTTGGAACATCAGACTACGAAAACGTTCCATGTATTTTGTCGGACAGAACTTCCAATTGATTTGTTACCATTTCATTAAACTCTCATGCAGAAATCAGACTGGTGTTTATCATCAACTGGGTATTTTAATAAGTGGAACACGAAGAATATGTCAAATGACAGGAATCATGTTAGTTAGTAATAGCAGTCTGACTTTTGCATGAGAGTTTAATGAAAGGGTAACAAATCAATTGGATGTTCTGTCAAATTTTTAAACTGTTTCACAATTAAAACTTCCCCTGTTCCAGTGTTCCCGTACATCAAAGTTTGTCCGACTAGACACCGGTAAACTATTTAGTAACAAATTTTCAGCTTGCTATTAATCAACTTTTTTTGGTACGCGGGATCCAGGCCTATGTGAATTATGTGGCTTCAGTCCATTATTTCGGTATGTTCTTGTTTCCATATTTCTTTCAGCAACTTTTCCAAATGCTTTATTAGTACTGGTCTATATTTGAATATTGCAGCTGTTACTTCAGCCTTTCCGGGTTTTTATTTTTCATTTAGTTTCTCTGTTTCATTTCTTTTTCATTAGGCCGCCTTTCCTCTGTTTGGTATTGACCAATCCTTTCATTCAGTTCCTCTTTTTCTTCTTCCTATTATGTTGTTGGTATTTCACTTAGACATTTTTGTAGTGTTCAGATTTTCATTGGTAACTCTTTTTGTTTTTCATTGTTCAACAGGTGGTGTTACAAGACGATCTTAATAATTCAGTTCCAAATCTGAAAAAGTGTTTAAAATATTGGAGATATCACTTTTAAGTAGTAGTAGATTAACTAGTTTTAGTATTAATATCCATTAAACTGCAAGAATTAAATATAGACGTTGATTGAGGTATTGGATATAGAGTAATAATTTTTTTACTAGGTACTAGTAATAGTAGTAGTTTTGAATATTTTTGAAAAATTTGACCCATTACTTCTTTTTTGTTGTATTTCCTGAATTACTTAAAGTTTGTTATTTTATGAACTTATTTTTTATTTTAACACAGAACCAGAAATGGAATCTTTTCAATGCGATCTTTTGATAGTCGAGGAAATGAAGCTAAAAAAATGGCAAAACCTCGCAATTTTTTCGTCCAGCATCGATTTGAACAAAAATTTGGGATTAAGCTCATTACACCCTCTAGTTTATTTTCTATATTGAGCCGTTGTACACTTTTGGTTTTTTAAGGGTGAAAACTACCCCTAATTGTAAAAAATTATAAAATAACATTTGAAACTTTAATATTGTCAACATTTGTTTCTTATTAGTTACATAATGATTGTTTTATGCTTTAAGATATACTATCATAATATTTCAATCCTTAAAACCACATTTGTTGGAGCTATATATAAAAAATTTACTTATCCTAAAAGAATAATTTCGGCTTGCATCGATTTACATAAAAATTTGGGATTAGGATCATCTCACCCTGTACTTCGTATTCTATATGATGCTTAAGGGAGTTGATTATTTTTAGGGGTGTAAACTACCCCTTATTGTCAAAAATTAAATAAAAACATTGTAAACTTTAATATGGGTAAAATTTGGTTTTGATTGGTTTAAATAATGATTGTTTTATACTTTAGGATATAATATCAGAATATTTCAACCCTTAAAAACCACCCTTAATAACAGTACAGTTTTTATAAGTAGATATTTTAATAAGATACAGAAAAAAAGTAGAATGAAAGAATTACAAAAACATTTATTTACACAAAAATACGAATTTACAGATATGTACAAATACAAATACAAATAGTTTTTTAGTCAGCTTCCAGTATACGAACCGGTTCTGTGGTATTATACATACATTGAAAATTATCCAATCCATAAGCGGACTATTCGAATTTTTCGAAAAAAAAATTCGTTTTATAAACATAGCTCCTTCATTTTTGGCGATAAAAAGTTTTTTCAAAAATGACTTTGTAGGATTATTAAATAGTTATAATGCTGTGTAAACTAAATTCCGTAAGATCCCTTAGTTTTTAATTAGCGTGGGTTTAAAAGGCTCGAATAAGGGGGTGTTTGCTCGTAAATAGAGGTTTTAAAAAGCTATATCTCGCTAACTGTTCACTGTAATGAAAATATATGTACAAGGAAATTTTATCCATTAAAAAAGCTACAATTTAGTAATCTATCATTTTTTTCGTGTCTCCAGTATTTTCGGAGATATTTTGAAGTAAATGGTGAAAAATGGAAAATTGCAAAAAATTAATTTTTCTTTAAACTAAAATTTTTCTAAAATTGGTCCTTTTAAATAAGTCAAACTTCTTGGGTGTATTGACAATACAAATATAAAAGAAAATACAGAAAAGTAAAGACCAATTTTTAATTAGGAGGGTAGTTGGGGGTTGTTTTCACTGATTTTTTCATAGACACAAGCAGGTATCGACATTTTTTTTATCATAAAATCGCTTAACTTTCAAGCTAGAAACTTTTATTATTATTTTTTGAAAGGTAAAGCTGTATACTTGAAAAAAATTATTTTAAGTTTTCCTCGAAAAATGCAAAGTTTTTCCGTTATTTGGCTTTGAATATTTCAAATTATGCATTTGACGAAAAAAGCTAACTTTTAACATGTCGTATCTCGGTTTGTTTTGGTTTTAAAGATATTACAAAAAAATAATTTGGTTTGTGTTTCTAAAAGACACAATTTTGATACCTACCGTTTCTTTTATTAAATGCATATTTTTCGAGGTATTCTTAAAAAACCCTCTAAAATAGTCGATTTTTTCTTCGAAAAACTGTTACTTTCTAGCTCAAATAACTCGAAAAATATTAGTTTTACGAACAAAATGCAAAAAACATTTTTTTCTTAGAATTACCTTTTACATCGATTTACATGGTTAAAATGTAATAAAAAAAATTCCCGTCCCCGAGATGGGCTGACAACCACCCCCAAGGTTTTAGCGTACAGCGGCATGATATAGAAAATGATCCTGGGACTATTCCCCACTTTCTGTGAAAATTTTAAGTAAATCCATGCTGGACGAAAAAATTGCGAGCCAAAATGCTTCATTTCCTCGACTATGATTAGAGTATTCGAGTACCTACAACTGAATGAGTTAAAATTACTTAACCAACAGAAGATAACAGTGTTACCCTATTTGAGGTACAAAGAAATATCAAATACATAGGTAGTTCATCTTGTTATGCAAAGGAAAAATGTAGAAAAATTAGTATCTACACAATAGGACAAACTTGAAGAATGTACTGAATGAGAGAGAGAGAGAGAGAGTGTGTTTATAACATAGGATGCTGGGCTGGATACAAATATGAGAACAGTAATTTAGAAATATCCCAAACACTAATGGTTTAAAAAGCTATCCAAAGGTACGAAGAATGTATTAAAGAGAGAAATACAAATAACATTAAACAAACTAGAACATAAAGAGAAACAATAAAAGCCTAAACAAAATTCTATAACTACAATATTACTTACTAGCTAATATACAGTCGGAAAAATGAAAGAATACCCATGAACGATCACATCAATTAATCACTTATTTTGTATTTGCTGTCTTTTTCTATAAATAACAAACGTTTGTTATAGAAAAAGATAGCAAATACAAAATAAGTGATTGATGTGATCGTTCATGGGTATTCTTTCATTTTTCCGACTGTAAGTCTTTTGATTGTGTGTGTCCATCCAAGTCACTATCGTGTTCATATACATCCTGAATGAGGAGATGTGGCAACCTGGGTGTATAAGTCTACCAAGAACTATGAGAAAACTTCTAAAACTGGTGGTATCCTTGGTGGATTTTTAAGGCTTACGAAACATAAGATATGTGGCTTCGTTCCCCTCTTAATTTGCTCTTATTCAAAAGGCGGGAAAAATCTTTGACATATTCAGATAGCACTGTATAAAATGTGTGTGGATTAGATCCTTAATAAATTTTTGAGGGCTTCCGAAACAGAGATGTCGCTTCTTCCCTGTCTTAATATGTTCTGTCTTTGTGCCTGGTATACTTACACAACGGAAACATAAGTCACACAGAACTAGATCTGGTCAAAAAGGGGGGTGTTAAAGTAATTTGAAACCTCAGTTACAAATGGTTTGCATGGCAATATGCAAATTGTGACTACAAAGACAAAATAGCTCGTGGAGTTGTCATTAATAGCAAATAGTTACTGTTTACTGTTGCAACAGATTTTTGAACAATTTATTTTTTGAGCAATGGAAAATCGAGTGCATCTATCGATTGCTAATTAATTTGTGGGCTTGATTTGGTAATCCAAAAATAATTAAAAAAAGTTGGTTGTGTTAAAATAAAAAATTCATCAAAGCATGATTTTTAAAATATTGTTTGTTTGAGTTATTGAATCTTGATCGATTTTTTTAGTTTGCCCATATTAGAAAGTAGATACCAACTGAAATTTTTATTATTCTAGACTGAGATTACTTTTTCTTCCCTGTTTCAGATTCAGAATATACTACAGTGAGTTTTCATAGTTAAATATTTTGGTAAGGATTTCAAAAAATACCTTAAAACAAAAAAAAATCCATAGCTCTGAAACAATAAAATTTCGTAAAAACACAAATTTTAAAAAGAAGATAAATAAATAAAAAAAAAGTAAATAAAGCAGTATTAACTGTAAATAATATACTAATAATGTGTATATTTTGTAACTATGTTGTGGTGTCTAATAATAAAAAATTCACTATAAATAGCATACCCATCTTAAGAAAGAATTTCATTACCTAACTAGTTTGCGTCATTTCTCTTACTCTGTTTTGTACAAGAAAGAACCATCAACAGAACAATAATAAGAAATCTTGTAAACATATTGATAATATAATAATAATAAATAATCATAATATGCTCCCCATATATGTTAAATAATAGTGGACACAATATACATTCTTGTCTGATACCTTATTCTGGATGGAATTCATTTGAAAGTGTGCCAAGCACTTTAACTGTTCCAGTAGTGTGTTCGTATATAAGTAGTTCAGTTATAAACGAAATTAAGTGTTGTGGTACGCCTGCCTACTTCTTTTAGTATCTGCTCTAAGTGTTCAATTTGACCCTGTCAAACGCTTTGAGATAATCTATAAAACAAACATAATATAGTGGTATATTGAATTACCTAGATTTTCTATTACATACTATGTTATACAGTTACTCTGTATGCATTATATTTACATCTTAAAATGCATCAGAGGATAACAATTCGCATTTTAGTTCCTGATTCTTTGAGCTAATAAAATATAAATCTGTTTAAAGTTATAAAATAACAATTTTTTGTCAAAATAATATATCATAGGGTAAAATATTTTAAAATCAAAGAAAAACAATTATAGCATCAACAAGTACATATGAACGAAGTATCTAATAAAATGAAATTCTTTCTTACATATTATTCTTAACGGCACTTTCACACTAATGTTTTCGTTTGTTTAGGGTTTCTGATGATGCAATCGCCTAAGAAAAAGGTGGAAAAGAAGAAGAGGAAGAAAAAAGAACGGCACTAACCTTGTTTTAAAGCCTTTGGAAGCTCTATCAAAAACAAAATGACAAAATAGAAACAATACCAAAGATGTTTTGCATTAATGGAACGAATTTTGGTCGACAAAATATTGTTTTTAAAAATAATATATTGAATTTGAATCGCAGTGCAATTGGTGATAAATTACAGTTTAGCATAGAGTTTATACAGCTTTACTGTACACTCAAAAACGTCCTAAATTTAGTTTAAAATCTATTGTTAGACAGTGGCTCAGAATTTTTTGCCTAATTCAGGAATTACTAAACATATTTAGACTACTATACCAAGTAAGTCGGAAATACCAGTGGGACAAAATTAATACGGTGAACTTTGCGCCAAAGGGCCTAGCCGGGTAAGATGATGAAAAGTGCCCCAACTCGATTCGAATTCCATATAGGTCACCGTTTAGCATATATAGTGAAACTAACTTTCTAAAATTTTTAGCCCCCTAGGTGGTCATGTGACCCACGTAGAGCCTAATTAGGCTTTTTATGTTTTTATTTTTTATCTCAGCCGCATCGAGAACTAGCGAAAAACTTTAAATAAAAAATTTGATTTAAAAAGTTCTGTGCGAAAATTTTTTTTTTTAATTTTTGGCGGGAAATTTAAATTTTAGAACGATTTTAAAATTTTAAATGAGTATAAAAAAATAACTAAGACATTCGTTTTCACGAAAAAAATATATAACGTGTATTTTTGCATAATATTTCACCCTGAATTTTTTCAAATTTTTAAAATTGGTGAAACGCACCTTCAAAAGTAAAAAACCGCATTTTTTCGGATTTTTTTCGTTTTTTGATACAATTTTATACATATTTTTCAAAAAAGGTAACACCGTCACTGGAGCAGGTAAAAAATTTAAAAAGAATTGGGGTATGCTTAATAGAAATTTTTTGTAACACCATCCATTTTCAAGATACAGGGCGTTGAAGAAAACAAAATTTTACACATTTTCTACGATTTTGCCGAAACTACTGGCAACATTGTAATAAAACTTGGCGGGTTTTAAGAGGTGTTTATTGTGCATGTTTTAACATACAATTAAGGATTTGATATTCATCATTGGCGCGCTTAGGGGTAATGGTCTGAACTTTTCAAAGAAAAAAAGACAGTACGCCACTGACATATTTCAAATTAACAATCATTTTTAAATTCCTCATTCAATTTGCGATAAAAAAAAACTATCTTATCATTTTTTCATACAAGGCGCCGTTTTGCTACAAAAAATAAAATATCTTAACGCTTCCAAAATATTCGAATTAGTTTTTATAATGGACGTACGAGTTTACGTATGTAGATTTAGAAACTACATACTAATACAAGTTCGAATACTTTGTAAGGGTTAAGATATTTTATTTTTTGAATAAAAATGGCGCGTCGTATGAAAAAATAGGAAGATAGATTTTTTGTCACAAATTAAACGAGGAATTCAAAAAGAATTGTTAATTTGAAATATGTCAGTGGCGTACTATCTTTTTTCTTTAAAAAGTTCAGATTATTACCCGTATACGCGCCAATGATAAATATAAAATTCTTAATTGTATGTAAAAAATGCACAACAACTACCTCTTAAAACTCGCCAAATGTTATTACAATGTTGCCAGTAGTTTCGGCAAAATCGTAAAAAATGTGTAAAATGTTGTTTTCTTCAACGCCCTGTATATTGAAAATGGATGGGATTACAAAAAATTTTTATTAAGCTGTAATAAATAGTGTGTTGTTACTGTCTTTTTGGTCCAAACTAATTAAAACTCTATTGTTTGGATAACTTTATATTTACATCGTATAAACGGTGATTCAACCATAGTTGTTTACAAATACAAATCATTACCTATACCACACATTTGTACATATCAAGTATCTAATTATAACAACTCTTGAATTTACCTACACTGCATTTTTATACACGACATAATATGTAAACCTCACGTATTAATTCACGGTCAGGAGTCATTGTCTTCGAGCATGGCTAATACACTACATTATATTTTGATAAAGATATTTACAACTTAATTTATATAGGTTGTCCCAACTATATTACAAAGCAAACCCCAATTATTTTTCAGTTTTTTACCTATTCTAGTGACGGTATTACCTTTTTTGAAAAATATGTATAAAATTGTATCAAAAAACGAAAAAAAAAACCGAAAAAAATGCGGTTTTTTATTTTTAAAGGTGCGTTTCACCAATTTTAAAAATTTTAAAAAATTCGGGGTGAAATATTGTGCAAAGATGCACGTTATATATTTTTTTCGTGAAAACGAATGTCTTAGTTATTTTTTTATACTCATTTAAAATTTTAAAATCGTTCTAAAATTTAAATTTCCCGCCAAAAATTAAAAAAAAAATTTTCGGACAGAACTTTTTAAAGCTTACAGCTTTTTTATTTAAAGTTTTTTGCTAGTTCTCCATGCGGCTGAGATAAAAAATAAAAACTTAAAAAGCCTAATTAGGCTCTAGGTGGGTCACATGACCACCTAGGGGGCTAAAAATTTCAGAAAGTTAGTTTCACTATATGTGCTAAACGTTGACCTATATGGAATTCGAATCGAGTTGGGGGCACTTTTCATCATCTTACCCGGCTAGGCCCTTTGCGCTTTTACTATCAATTATACAGGGTGTCCCGAAAAGATTGGTCATAAATTATACCACACATTCTGGAGTCAAAAATAGTTCGATTAAACCTAACTTACCTTAGTACAAATGTGCTCATAAAAAAAGTTAAAGCCCTTTGAAGTTACAAAATGAAAATCGATTTTTTTCAATATATCGAAAAGTGTTAGAGATTTTTTATTGAAAACGGACATGTATCATTCTTATGTCAGAAACATCTTAAAACAAAATTATAGTGAAATTTGTCCACCCCATAAAAAATTTATGGGGGTTTTGTTCCCTTAAATACCCCCAAACTTTTGTGTACGTTCCAATTAATTCATTACTGTGGTACCATTAGTTAAACACAACGTTTTTAAAACTTTTTTGTGTCTTAGTGATTTTTCGATAAGCCAGTTTTTATCGAGATGCGGCTTCTTTTTTAATATATTTACATAAAAATTTTCTGTGGGTTTTGCTCTTTAAACCCCCCAAATATTTGTATACGTTCCAATTAAACTATTATTGTGGTCCATTAGTTAAACACAGTGTATTTAAAACTTTTTTGTCTCTTAGTCTTTTTTTGATAAGTCACCTTTTATCGAGATGTGGCTTCTTTTGCAAAACATACCTAAAAATGTAAATTATAAATAAATTTTCAGATTATTAACAGGTCGCAACCATATACAAATATGTGGTGGATTCGACATATATTCAAAATATCTCGAGAACCACTGGCTTATCTAAAAAGTACTGAGAGGCAAAAAAGTTTTAAAATTATTGTGTTTAAGTAATAGTGCCATAATAATAATTTAATTGGAACTTACACAAAAGTTTGGACGGGTTTAAGAGAACAAAACCCCCATAAAATTTTTATGGGGTGCACAAATTTCACTTTAATTTTTTTTTAAGATGTTGCTGTCATAAGAATGCCACATGTCCATTTTCAATAAAAATTTTTTAAGAGTTTTCGATATATGAAAAAAAATCGATTTTCATTTTGTAACTTCAAAGGGCTGTAACTTTTTTGGGTGCACTATTGTATATAGGTAAGTGAGGTTCAATCCACCTCTTTTTGACCCCAGAATCTGTAATATAATTTATGACCAATCTTTTAGGGACACCCTGTATATTATGTATAATTTCAGTATTGAATAGTATATAAAATGTTAATTCATGTCATAACATCCATTTGCTTTATCAATCTTAGCCATTTGCTTGACAATCTTAGCCTACGCTCTCCCATTTTGGACTGGATTGCGGAAAAAGATGATAATAAAATAGATTTACTGAGACGATATTAAAACTGTTTTAAAATACTTTAAAGATTTTTCAAGTAATTTGGAAGAATAAAGAAAACAAAAAGTTTTAAAACTTGTCTTCGAATCATCCATACACGTATTTACAAGAAGTGGGAGTTCCAGATGAGTGACACTCAATTCGGATTTCTAAACAGATTGTCACAACACAAAGACTACAAGAAACGGCAGAGATGAGAGTACTGAGAAGAATTACAGAAAATCTGATGAGAGATCGAAAGGGAAGTAAAGTCATTAGAAGACAATGTAACGTACAGTGTACAAATTAGTGGACACTAAATAGAAAAAATAATGGAATAACCATATAAGCAGAATGGGGGAGACACGTGTAGTCAAAATAGCAAGAGATAAATCACCAATCGGTAAAAGAAGTATCGACCGACCGCGCAAAAGATGGAGTGACAACCTTCCATAGAGATATCAGTCCGCCAATGAACAATATAAAAAGGAAGAGGAGGAATCAAACAAGCGAGAAAAGCACTCATGAACGTGAAAACAAACAGATCCGGTCTTAGTCAGAACAAATAGTGCAGTGACTGAAGGTGGGTATGAGCTATTGCCAATGAACAATATAAAAAGGAAGAGGAGGAATCAAACAAGCGAGAAAAGCACTCATGAACGTGAAAACAAACAGATCCGGTCTTAGTCAGAACAAATAGTGCAGTGACTGAAGGTGGGTATGAGCTATTACCTCTGATTTCGTTGAACCTCCATCGATTTGTATGAAAATTGGAGAGTGGTTAGAGGATATCTCAAGGAATAAAGGTGACATGGTGATAATTTGCGCTTTTACCCTGGGTGGATGCCACTCCTTCTCGGGGGTGAAAATTATTTTATTAAAAATAATCCCTTAATTCGATAGAGGAACAGATTCTAAGAAAAATTTGTTATATAAAGTTATTAAAATAAATCAAAACTTTTTGAGTTATTAAAGATCAAAGCTTTTAATTTTTTATGAGAAAAATGCATATTTTTCACCAATTTCTCATAAATGACTTAAGAACTATAAGTTTTTACAAAAAAGTTATAATTAACAAAATTAAAGCTAATAAAAAAATGAAATAATCTCCTTACTAGAAAAACCTTTTTATGTTAACTAAAAGTGAGTTATAGGTAATTGAGTGTACATTTTTTTCGGCGAGTAACCAAATCTATGTATTCAAGCTTAAATAACGGGAAAATGATGCATTTTATAATAAAAACTTATTAAACATTTGTCAAAGTACTTAGAAATATCTATCAAATGAGCTCCCGAACAAGTTGATAGCATTAAACTTTATGCTACAAAATGTTTTTCAAAATTCATATTTTAAAAATTTTTCCAAAAATTTTTATTGTTTTTTTTTTAATTACCCCGTTCATTTTTATGATATCAGGTTCAGCCAAAAACCATTTGAAAGTTAATTCTAAGTTCTATTAAATCACGTTGAATTGAATCTTTTAAACCCCTTATTTTATTTTTAAATAAAAGGTTAAATGGCCCCGGTTACATGGTTTTCGCACCAAAATTTAAGCTTTAAACGTTTCTATCTCGGTTATTTTTTACCCTATAGAAATAATAAACAGGTAAAATATTTGATACAGAAAAAACTAAAATTTGGTTACCTATATATAATTTTTTACGTATATTGAGTATTTTTGCAGTTATTATCAAAAGAAAATGAAAATTACGATAATTTTAAAAATTCTGATTCGTTTAAATCATACCTTTTTTTCAAAAATATGCATTAGAAACCGGTCAAAATTGTTGAAATCATTACTTATGCTAATATAAAGAAATTTTTTTAAGGCTTACTATAAATTATAATTTTTGTGGAAATAGCGTATGTTTTATTTTTAATTTTTTCCTAAAAAATTCGAAATGGTCCTCTTATTTTCATCATAACTTGCTTAATTATGATACTATTAACTTCTTCTGGAGCTCATTTGATAGGTATTCCGAAGTACTTTGACAAGTGTCTAGTAGGTATACTTTATAAAATGCATCGTTTTTCCGTTATTTAAGCTTGCATACACTTAGATTTGAGTACACATCGAAAAAAATATACATTCCATTACCCATAACTCACTTTTAATTAATATTAGTTTAGTTCTTTAATATTCTTTAGTGTTTTCAATTTTTATTATCTTCAATTCTGGTAATAATAACTTTTTTGTAAAAGCTTATAGTTATTGAGTTATACGTAAAAAACAGTTTTAAAACATGCATTTTTTTACGAAAAAATAAAATCTTTGATCGTTAATAACTCAAAAAGTATTGATTTATATTAATAACTTTATATAACAAACTCTGCTTAGAATTTGTCCCTCTATGGATTTATGGTATTATTTATAATAAAATAATTTTCACCCCCGAGAAGGGATGGCATCCACCTCCAGGATAAAAGCGCAAGTTGGCATCATGTCACCTTTGTTCCTTAAGGTATCCTCTAACCACTCACCAATTTTCATAAAAATCGATGGAGGTTCAACGAAATCAGAGGTGAAAACCTTCAGTGACTTCACTAAAACAGAAAAAAAAAATAGATACTATTGAGATGTATAATAGATACTACAATATACATACTTGGGTCATTTGTTGAGAGGTAAAAGATATGAATTACTTCAATTCACATTGGAAGGTAAAGTACACGGCGAAAGATCAGTAAGAAAACGCCCGAACCTACTAAGATGGTTTGAGCTCAGTTCGAAAGGAGATGGCTCAATAAGAAGAAGCAGAGAGCTAAAGCAAGATTGTGAACCTAGAGAGAGAGATGGTGAGGGAAAGAGAGAGGGAGAGAGAACGAGAGCGATACACATAAATATTTCTACCATTGTTTATAGGTTCTGTAAAGCCAATCTCAGGTCTTCAAGCTATAAGTCTGCATGATTCTTAGCAAATGCTTGTGATATAAAGCAAATAGGTGAAGTTCCAGTTGATTTTGAAGGCTACTTCGTATAAAATTTCGATATTAATACGAATGCTTCTTTAATAAATAAAATACCATATTTGTCGACTAATCTTCGTTGGTAAGGATGATGTAAATACTCAAAAAATATATATTTATTTGTCAGTATTTATGCACGATGTATATGTGCACTTGATGTAAAAAATAGTACAGCCAGCTGATCAAATTTCCAACTTAATCTTTTGGACTAGGCATCCTTGTCAAACGTCAACGAAACTCCCCAATTTCTAAAATTAAATATTTTAAGAATTTGTTTCCTTTAGGCCCACCAGTTCTCCCTTCCATATGCTTTTTTTATTTTCTTTAACGTGTAAACCATATATTTGGACTCTTATTTTGGTTATTTGTTTTAATTAGTTTTATTAACTTCCAATAGTAGGTATTGTCAATATTGTCAGTAAGTTTTTAGGTGTATGTGAGAGGTGGCATTCGGATTTTTGTGGATAAAGTTAAGTGATAACTTCGTTAATAATAATTGACTTATGCTCCTTCTCAAATATGCCCGGAACATTAATAAAAAAAATAAAATATTTAAAAATTTCAAAAAATTTCGTTTTTTTTCTATTTTCTTTGCTTATAACTTTAAAACGATTCATTTTGGAACAAAGTCGTATAGGAATAAAACAAAGATAACTAAATTTTCTATCAGATACGATTGGTTAAAAATGTCTTAATTTAACACCCTTGCTGCAAAATAGCAATAAATATAAAATAAGGGGGTAAAACAAGCCTGTCCTTATTCAATGTTTTTCCATCACTTAGGTTACACTTGGAACCTTCCTAATTCGCTTAGAAAATTTTTGTAATGTGCTAAAACCGTCCACCAAATTTCATTAAAATTGACTTACTAGATTTTGTATAATATTTTGCAATCTAAACTTTTTTAAAAAAAATTAAAATTTTTTAAAATCTTGCACAACAAAAACTAGAACATACAAAGATTTGTCAATTTTTTTGCATACAAAGAAGCACTCCACCTATCTAATTAACTTTACAGAATTTAAATCGGATTATTTAAGCAGCCTCAGCAATGTTTTAAAGTTATAAACAATTTTTTGGCTTATAAACAAATTAGTGCTGTGTCCAGGAGGGGATGCTACGGGCTCCTTTATTTAGATGGACTTACCCAAGTTTTTTTATGTATTTTGACCCGTAGAACACGAATTTTTTGGGTAACAGTTGTTTCGGATGTCGATAAGATTTTTATAAACAAAGAACTTGAAGAATTACATAACAACGATTTTTCGCAAAATAAAACATTTTTTTGTATTTCTTGGGTAATTCTGAGCAAAAAATGTCCTTACAAGTTTTTTCGTAGGATGCATAGTTTTCGAGATAAACGCGGTGGAACATTCAAAAAATCGAAAAATTGCAATTTTTGAACGAGAATATCTTTTGATTAAAAAATTAAATAGCAATTCTGCTGACAGCATTTGAAAGTTTAAGTCAAATTATATCGGTTTTAATTATTTGCATTGCTAAAAATTATTTTTTTATTATTAAACAAAGCTATTTGTTTATAAGCCAAAAAATTGTTTATAATTTTAAAACATTGCTGAGGCCCCTTAAATAATCCGATGTTAATTCTGTAAAGGTATTAGATAGGTAGAGCAGCTCTTTATATGTAAAAAAATTAGCCAACTTCTAAATGGTCTACTTTTTGTTCACAAATATTTTAAAAAATTTGAACTTTTTTAAAAACATTTATATTGCAAATTTATTATGCAAAATCTATTAGGTTGATTTTAATGAAATTTGGTAGACTATTTAAGTAAGTTATAAGAATTTTCTAAGCGAATTACTAAGGTTCTAAGTGCCACCAAAGTGGTTAAGAAACATTGAACAACAACAGGCGTATTTTGCCCCCTTATTTTGTATTTATTGCTATATTGCAGAAAAGGTAATACCTTAAGACATTATTTTTGACCAGTCGTATATCATACAAAATTCAATTATCTTTATTTTATTTCTGTACGACTTTGTTCCAAAACGAACCGTTTTAAAGTTATAAGCAAAGAAAGCAGAAAAAAATCGATGGTTTTCGAATTTTTTTATTAATGTTCCGGGCATATTTGAGAAGGAGCATAAGTCAATTATTATTACTGAAGGTGTCACCTAACTTTATTTGCAAAAATCCGAATGCCACCTCTCACATCCAAAAATACACGTTTTTTACAGATTAGTCCTGGTCTAAAAACTTTCCAAGTTATAGTGTCTAAGTAATCAACATTAAAATCATTATTAAAGTCCAAACAGTAGTGCACAAAACTGACAATCTTGTATTCCAAAGGATTAGTGTGGAAGCTTAAATCAAAATTCATTATATTCCATTTTAAATTGCAATAATTCATTTGGTTTGTACTATCAGCGCAGTAGAAAAGAATTTTATGGGATTTTCTCTACTAAATCCGTTTCATGTGATCCATCAGATGTTTAGTTTTTTACTATGGTGAAAATAAAGCTACTAATTTTTGGAGTGATAAAGAAGCGAAAAGTGTAACAAACTAATAATGGAATGAGTCATTCAAAATCAAGCGGGTGAATTGAGCAATAGTATGGTATAATTAGAGATGAAAGTTATCTTTACCCAGACATCCAAAGTGAAAGTTATCCTCCAATACCAAATTGTTTTATATGGTCCACATAATGTTCAGAAAAAGTCACATCATTTTGAGCGTCGGGTTTTGAAGGGAGAGGGGGGAGAAATCGGTAAATTCGTAGTTTTTTACATTTTTGAATTTTTTTTAATTTGAAATAAAAAAGGCTCTATGCATGATCCTTCTAAAATGAACGGTTCCAAAGGTACGGAGGTAGTATAGTATAATTGGTCCAAAAAAAGGCCTAACCCAAACATCTAAAGTAAAAGTTTTCCTCCAACACCAAATTGTTTTATATGGTCCACATATTGTTCAGTACAAAGTTACACCATTTTGAGCGTCCGGTTTGGGGGGGGGGGGGGGAGATGGGGGAGAAGTCGGTAAATTAGTTTTTTACTTTTTTCGTCAATATTTCTAAAACTAAAAATATTCTACATAAAATTTAAAACAAAAAAGGTTCTATACACAATTGTTATAAAATCAACTGTTCCAGAGTTACGGAGGGTGAAAAGTGGAGGTTTTTTCGATACTTTTTATATTTTTTGGGCAATTTATAATATTATTGCTGATGAAAGAAATGTTCTTTAACAGGATTATGTTTTGTAAATAACATTTGCTATTTCAGTGGCCGATGGTATGTTAGTGATAAGCCCTTGAAGAAACGTCAACCTCACCACCCAAAATCATCATCAATTGCCCAAAAAATATAAAAAGTATCGAAAACCTCCACTTTGCACCCTCCGTAACTCTGGAACCGTTGATTTTATAACAATTATGTATAGGATCTTTTTTGTTTTGAATTTTATGTAGAACATTTTTGTATAGAACATTGTTTACGCTTAAGCATAGTTTTAGAAATATTGACGAAAAACGTAAAAAAAACTACTAATTTACCGAATTCTCCCCCATCTCCCCCCAAACCGGACGCTCAAAATGGTGTAACTTTTTACTGAACAATATGTGGACCATATAGAACAATTTGGTGTTGAAGGAAAACTTTTACTTTGGATGTCTGGGTTTGGCCTTTTTTGAACCGATTATACTATACTACCTCCGTAACTTTGGAACCGTTCATTTTAGAAGGATTATGCATAGGGCCTTTTTTATTTCGAATTTAATGTAGAATATTTTTGTCTAGAAGTTTGTTCATGCTAAACCGCATAGTTTTAGAAATATTGAGGAAAAACGTAAAAAACTACGAATTTACCGATTTCTCCCCCTTTCATCCCCAAACCCGACGCTCAAAATGGTGTGACTTTTTTTCTGAACATTATGTGGACCATATAGAACGATTTTGTGTTGGAGGATAACTTTCACTTTGGATGTCTGGGTTATGCCATCTTTTGGATCAGTCGTATCATACTACAACTCAAAAAGTGGAATGGGTGATTCCATTTCAAATCACTCATTTTTGGAGCAAAAAAAATTTTGAATCTCCGATTTGTCTGAAAATTGGTATATAGCTTCTGCGGGACGTAAAAATAAGATATTTAAGGTCAAAAAATCTTCTTCTTTTTTTCTCAAAATGTTATTTTATGCGATTTTAGAGTAATTTGGTGTTTATTTAAACAAATTTGCATTTTCTATCGTAAAGTATCAATGGAAAACATAATATTTTAATAGAAGGGACTCAAAAATGTCATAATATGGCATTATAACAAGTTATTTTGATTCAAAACAAGTTTTTGACCAAATTTTATATTGTAGAAAACGTTAAAATACTTACATTTTTCTCCATTCCCAAAATACATCATAATCGATTTGGCTAAAAATTTGCCAACAGATAGCCAAATCATAGGACTTTAAGTGGTAAGAAGGATTTTAATTATATTACAATACCAAAAAAGTTACATGCGATATTATAGTCAAAAATAACTTGTTATAATGCCATATAATGACATTTTGAGTCTCTTCTATTAAAATATTATGTTTTTCATTGATACTTTGCGACAGAAAATGCAAATTTGTTTAAATAAACACCAAATCACTGTAAAATCGCATAAAATAACATTTTGAGAAAAAAAGAAGAAGATTTTTTGACCTTAAATATCTTATTTTTACGTCACGCAGAAGCTATATACTTCAGACAAATCGGAGATCCAAAATGTTTTACCTGATTGATTTGACATGGAATGTACCGAATATAGACCAGGGCCGAAGTCTTCGAAAATAGTAAAAAGTGAAAAAAAATAGTAACAGAATGGAACTCATTATAAAAAGAAGAAAACATGTTAAAAATTAGTAGGACAAAGTTGTGGGTAATAAAGAGATCTACAATATCTACACTTTTTCATTTGGAATAATATAAAATCCGAATATTTTTTATTTATTTTTCTTAATATTGTTTCCTTTATTATCCTTTATTATTATAATCCTTCATCCTTATTTGTTTAGGCCCTCATGCATTTTTCAGAGGACTCAATTTTATGATGTTGATGCTCAGCTGAAGGGGGGGGGAGATCTTCAACATTGTCATCAGGCCGCCCTTTTGGAAATGGGGGTGCAAATAATGTCTGTGTCTCGTAAACTGTTTAATTTCATTATTTTTCTGGGTTTTACAGAGCTTACAAAAATCAAAATGAAAACTAACTGTCTAGTAAGCAAAAACACGAAATAGTTGGTTAGCGGATACAGTAGCGACATCTATTTAGAACAACGACAAGTCTAAAGAACCGAAGATTTAAAACTTCTAAGGTTGGAACCAAAATTCTGGTGAATACGTAAATCCGTACCTTCTACAATTTAAACGAACGATGAATGAATAGACTAGAGGGAATGTAAAACATGCATTTCATAAAATTGCGGCTTCTTAAAAATGCAACCCTAAATGTAACTTTTCAATGAACTATTATCAAAACAGCAAAATTACAATTACTACGTTCTTTAACGATAAAATATTGCAAAATCTCTAAATTTTAAAAAACCGCTTGGATTGACATAAAATTTGGCATACACATAGCTAATAAGTCAAAGAAAAAAAGCGATATTGTGCCGATGTGTGCTTTTGCCCTAGGGGCGAGTTTCACCCCCTCTCGGGGTGAAAAAATATATGTCCAAAATATCCGGAAATGGATAAACTGACTAATTCTAAGCAACTTTTGTTCCATAGACTTTTTTCACCAAGTCAATACTTTTCGAGTTATTTGCGAGTGAACATGTTCATTTTTCAACAAAATAACCACGTTTTTAGACGGTTTTTCGCAAATAACTCAAAAAGTAAGTATCTTGTCAAAAAAAACATTCTTAACAAAAATATAGCCTGTAAAAAATTGAAAAAGATGGTTTTTATATTAGGTCTCTGTACGTAGCAGAAGCAGAGTTACTAGCTAATGTTCATATTCGTCAAATTCCAAATCGAATATGTTAACGTGATATAACCAAAAAATGTAGCACTTTTTAGGGAAGGGAAAACTCATTTCAACTTTTTAAAAGTGTTTTAAAAAAGTTTTATTTGTGTTTTATAAAAAAAATTATAGCATCAAAAGTAAACAAGCTACGCTCAAAATAGAGTTAGTCCCTTTTCTTTGGTAAAAAAATCAGGAAAATCATCCCATAATTAGCATCTCAAATGAACTTAATCGTTACCATTTCACAAGTTTCTTTACTCGTGTATGTATTGTTTATATGATCTATAAGTTTCATCGGTTCAAAGTCCTTATATTTGAAAGAGCTGTAGCTAAAAGGGCTTGAATGATTCACCAATAACGAGTGTATGCAAATTTAGAAACGCCCAATCTTAACCAATTTTTGTCTTATAGAAAAACAAAAAATACAAAAGATTTAAAAAAAGCCAAGCCGACTTTTTTTGTTTGAGATTTTTGTTATCTCCAACAATTTTTAAGTTATATTGAAAAAAATCATTTTTTTCAAAATTAAAATTTTGAAAAAGTTTACTTTAAAATCAATTGTTTTCAAAAATAAGCACTTTGAATTAGTGAAACTTACAGATCATATTTCCACAACATAATTA
Organism: Diabrotica virgifera virgifera; assembly: GCF_917563875.1. Classification (NCBI taxonomy): domain Eukaryota; kingdom Metazoa; phylum Arthropoda; class Insecta; order Coleoptera; family Chrysomelidae; genus Diabrotica; species Diabrotica virgifera. Next base: position 14,421,512 of record NC_065445.1, read on the forward strand.
AAGGAACTTCTGAAGCGGTAACCATTAAGTTGCTAATTAGAGGGGTGATCTTTACGATTTTTTTTTGCCAAAACAAAAGGGACCAACTTTATTTTGAGCCTAACTTGCTTACATTTGATGCCAGAAACTTTTTTTTATAAAAACAGAAATAAAGCTTTTTTAAACACTTTAAAAAAGTTGTAATGAGTTTTCCCCAAAAAGTGCTTATTTGGAATTTGGTGAACATGAACCTATTTTTCATTAGCTATAACTCCGGTTCTGCTAGGTGTAGAGACCTCATGCATACACCATTTTTTTTACTTTTTTACAGGCTATATTTTTATTCACAACATTTTTTCGATAGAGTACTTACTTTTTGAAATATTTGCGAAAAACCGTCCAAAAAAGTGGTTATTTTGTTGAAAAATGAACATGTTCACTCGCAAATAACTCGAAAAGTATTGACTTTGTGAAAAATGTTTATACATACAACAAAAGTTCCTTAGAATTAGCCAGTTTATCCATTTCCAGACTTATTTTGGACATATATTTTTTCACCCCCGAGAGGGGGTGAAACTCACCCCCAGGGCAAAAGCACACATCGGCACAATATCACTTTTTTTCTTTGACCTGTTTGGTCAAAAGCGGTTCTTTAAAATTTACAGCAAAAACCGTGAAAGAATGTACTAAATGACTTGATTTTTGTAGCGTATTTTTGTGATTAATAACGTGGGACGGAATTAGTAGGAGAAAAAGATATTATGTAAATATTTTCGTGTTTTAAGGATACTCGCGAATTGTGATAGCGACTGACGGCCCTCACTTTTATTTAATTTGTATTATTGAAATTTTCATTTTCGGAATCTCCCTTTACTTCGGCCGTGGGTCGTGTTATAGTTAAGTTTTTTAATTTGCTTGTAAAATTTATTTATTAGTAAGCTATAGAGAAGATTAATGTAAAGGGTGGTCCATAAAAATAGGTTTGGTTTTATAATGATGATTGAAAGATTGTGTGTGAATTTGATGGCCTTGGCCGAGCCAATTAGCCAGACATTTTGTTATTTTAAAAACAAACAAATTTGTTTTTTCAATCAGAGGAATTTTTTCTGTATTTTTAACTCTAAATACATAACAAATTAACATATTACAATTATTATCTAAATAATACACTGTTTTGGTTGTAAATATTTTTTTTGTAAATTTTAATTTTTTTTGTATTTTTTTTTATATTTACAATTTGTTTTTTTTTATTTTTTTTATTATTATTTTTTTATTATTTGTTTTTTTTACGCTAAGACATAAACCCGATTCAACATCTCGGAGGTTTACATCTTAGCTTTTTTTTTGTTTTTTTCTTTTTTCAATTATAATATACAATAATTACTTAAATCTACAGGGTTTAAAAAAATAACAAAACAATCATGTTTGTCTTGTTTTAATAAACATGCCTGCTTTGTTTTAACAAAATTTTTAAATACAGGGTAAATTTTATTGCTACAATGTATATTTACAGTTTTTGATATGTTCATAAATTGTTTTTAATGTATTAATATCTTCAGAAAATATCAAATTGTTCAGATTGAAAGACTTGGATAATTATAATTTCACAGGTATTAGGACTATGTCAGTAGATGTGATTAAAAATAATTGGGGCAAGTAATTAAATAAATATTACATAGACAATATCTATTTATATAGCGGAACTTATTAAATGTAGAGGTGCTACTCTAACTAATCAGATATATAAAATAATACCAAGAGCCTGGAATGAGGAACAAATCCCGGAAGAGTGGTGTATTGGAATCGTTTGCCCGCTACACAAAAATGAATTCAATATAGAAATATATTTTCGTAGATTTTAAATCAGCGTATGATAGTGTCCTAAGAAATAAATTGTATGAACCAGTGTGGACATATAAATGATGTTTGGAGGAGGAGGTACAACTACAAGATATACCACAGATATAAACATATACATATTTGGTGGTAATGACGTAGTATCTCTTATAAAAATAAAAAAACTAAGATGGCAGAACATCTAGCAAGATCACAGCGGAACAACCCTCCTAGAAGAATCCTTATGTCACAACCTGTGGGAAGTAGAAATAAGGGTAGGGTAAAACTCAGATGGAAGGATGCTGTGGATGACGATGGTAGAAAATAGGCGCAACAAACTGGCAACAGTTGGCAATGTATAGAGACTGGCATAATAGACCTGGGAAGGTCGCGGGCTGTACCACCATTATGATGATAAAAAAGACAAAAAAGTAAAATCAGCTGTATTGTATAAAATTTTTTCGGCTGTTTTTAGTTGTCTTTCTAGTTCTAGCCTAAACTAGAATCGGTAAACCAAAAAAGATTGGTTTTTTCTTCCATATCTAAGGATGATGTGCTTTTAACTCAACTATTAAAAAACTTTTTCAGCCTTTATTTTCTTTATAATTTTTAATATTATCTATATCAAATTCTGCAATAAACAAAACGATCATAGGAATAGACGCACATATTTTTATCGGGCCACCCTGTATAAATATTTAACAGTTAGCATTTAAAGATTTTGAAAGTGTTGTTACGTATATTGGAAAGTATTAATATTGTTTTCCTAAATTTTTGTTACTTCCCTTGCAAAAAAATTAAAATTTGTTAATGATATTTTTAATTGTTAAACCGTGCACACTTTTGTTATGTATTTCTGTAGGTATTTCAACAATTCATCGTTTTTGGCTGTATATACGATGTAAAAGAAATATTGACTAATAGGAATATTAAAGATTCATTAAAAGACAATTAACAATTAAATTACAAACAATTTTTCCTATAAATAATTATTTAGCTTAAAAATTCAAATTGTAAAACATCCAGTAATGATGAAATTTGCTTTAGATATTAGTGGCTCAAACATATGTAGATGGCACATACAGGGTTTTATTCTTTCTCATTAATATTTTTAGAGCCTTTCTTATTTTCCGTGGTTTAATGGTATCTATTCCATAATCCTTTTCTTGAGTATTTCAATATTCATCATTTGGATAAATGTATTCCAACTAATCATTCGAAAATGTGTAGGTATCTTTTTTTCCATTTTCGATCTCTATATTAGATATATTTTTAACTCTAATATTTTCTTCTCTTCTAATGTTCTTCTCCGATTGATTTTCCAATGGAAGGTAAATGACAAAACAGATAGAGAAATTAAGAACTATTTTTCTTCTTTTTATTTCTTGCTCATATTTGTCAATTGTGTCAAAACCCACACCAATATATGCGCCCAACAAAAAACAGAAATTAATAATAATCAAGAAAATAAGAAATTAATATAAGCTCCTGCAGATATGTTACAAATTATTGAGGAAGTAAACATTAACATGTTGGTTAAGCTTTTCAGTCATGTCTACTCAACTAGTGAAATCCTAGAGGACGAGTTGAGGTCTGAATTCATAACTGTACCAAAATAACAATGTCCGAAACACTGGCGACTATATACTTATGAGTCATACTTGTTATTCCTACTACCTGAAGTAGAGAAGTACTTTTTCCACTGAACGTGCATTTGTCTTTGCGGTTTTTATTGATTATGAAAAGTGAGCATTCGTACCTTTTAATGGGAAGTCACAGAAGAGTGTAAGATTCTAAAGGGAGTCAGGCAAGGTTATGTACCGTCCCCATTGTTGTTTAATTTATATTCAGAGTAAGTAAGTAAGTAAGTAAGTAAGGTATGCTTTATTGTCATAAAATTTTACCAATTTGTGGACAAAGCTTATACAAAATAAAAAAATACAATAAAAAACAAAAAATCATAAAAAACTACAGACAGAACAAAAACAGAAACCAAGTAAATGGCGTGAGTTATACTACTTAATATAATTTTACAGTTATTAAGTACACATTAAAAATTAAAAATTTTGCAAACAATATGTATACAACGTCAGAGCAAAAAGAAGTCGAACAAGGAAAAGGGAAAGGGAAAGGGAAAGTAAATCAAAAGTTCTATGCCGCTGCAAATATGTACAAAAGTACTCGAAAGTAATAATCCTGCAAGTCAATTTGCTGAATTCAAATCGTTTATAAAAAAGTCATTCACTGTATAAAAAGCTCTCTCTAGCAAATAAGCTTTCAAGTCCTTGCGAAAAGCGGGAAATGCTGTAATAGATTTGATGTTAGATGGCAGGTGATTGTGCATTTTTCTCGAATTGTATAGTATAGAGCACTTAACCAGCTCAGACCGTGGGGTTGGCAGATAAAGATTATGCTCCACTTTTCTAAGGGGATAGTTGTGAGTGGGTCTCTCTGGACCTTCTGATGCATGTTTGTGGATTAAACAAACGGATTCAAAAACAAACAAAGAAGGAAGAGTTAATATTTTAAATTTTTTAAAGAATTCTTGGCAATGAACTCTGCTATTGAGTCTCAGGGAGTAACGAAGAGCTCTCTTTTGTAGTTTAAAAATACGCTCAAATTGAGTCGCACAACACGTACCCCAGAATGGAAGGGCGTACCGAAGATGAGACTCAAAAAGGGCATAATAAACGGTCCTAGATGTTGACAAATTCATTTCCGTAGCAACTGATCTTAGCGCAAAACAAGCAGAACTTAATTTTTTATGTAAGGCATCAATGTGCAAGTTCCATTTTAGAGACTTATCCACAATAAGCCCTAAGAACTTCACCGATTCAACTACCTCTAGACTGTTGTTATTAAGTACTAAAGGTTGCATCATACTGTTGTAAGGTAGGACTTTGGTTTTAGAAACGTTAAATAACAGGAGATTCGAATCGCACCACGATTTAATGGTGACTAGGTCTGTAGCTATGGTATTGCGAAGATCCATAATATCCGTGTTACTCCAAGTAATACTAGTATCATCTGCAAAGAGACATATTTTACCTTTAATGTTCAGACTAGAGATATCATTTATGTATATCAGAAACAATATAGGGCCTAGAACTGAACCCTGAGGTACCCCACATTCTAATGGCATGCAAGAAGACGTCTTCGTGTCAACCCTTACAAACTGACTTCTTTTATTAAGATACGATTTAAGCCATTTAAGAGCCTTTCCCCTAAATCCATAGTGCTGTAATTTGTCAGTCAAGATGTTATGGTCTACATACACAATCGAATGCTTTAGAGAAATCACAGAAAATTGTTGCTGTAGAGTGATGGTTGTTTAGACTGGAGTAAACATGATCGAAAAGGAAGAACATAGCATCATTCGTGCATTTGTCACTCAGGAATCCAAATTGATGTGGAGTAAGCAATTTGTATTTCAACAGAGAAGATAAGATTCTTTTTTTTACCAGACTTTCAATTATTTTCGACAACGTGGGCAGGAGTGCAATAGGGCGATAATTCGAAGCAAGATTTTTATCGCCTCCTTTGTGTATAGGAATAATTATCGCTGTCTTAAGGCAGCTTGGAAAAACTCCAGTTTCGAATGACCTGTTTATTAAGGTAGTAAGATGGTTTAAAGTGCAATCAGGTAGAGCAGAAAACATTTTAAGAGTGAGGGCATCAGTCCCAGATGACGATTTATTTTTAATGTCATTTATTGTAGAGCGTAGTTCACCTAATACTATGGGTGTAAAAAAGAAACTATTTACATTCTTATGCGAAAGATATGAAATCGGATCCTGAGAAGGAGGTATAGTATTTGTTAAATTTTTTGCCACATTTACAAAGTAATTGTTCAGGGTCTCAGGAGAAGTCGGGATTGTGGTGGGAGAAGAAGTCTTATCTCTCAGTTCATTTACGATAGACCACGTTTCCTTAGCAACATTACCTGATTTAGCCAGCCTCGCATTATAATAAATTTCCTTGGCGGCCTTTATGTCTTTATGGTAAATTTTCCTGTAAAGCCTAACGTAATCATGGAAGGATATGTTGTCCGAGAATTTTTTAGGTACGATAATGAGCGCATGTTCTTTGCAGATATACGTAGACCTCTAGTTGACCAGGGTTTACGATGTTTAGTTTTGATGGAAATCTTTAAACGTGCACAACTTGGAATATGGTGTAAAAATTAATCGAAAACTAATAAATACCATCAGATACGCAAATGAAACAGTTATATGGAGCTATATTAATGCTACGGATGATGGGATTGCTAATAGTAGATATGGATGCGCAAACTAAAACCACCTTTTCTATTTTTTCCCGTTAAAAAATTGTATAAAAGGTATTTATGGAGTAAAAAACTTGGATTATCGTTTAAAATGCAGATTTGAGTCAATATAAATAGGTAATAAACATTATCTGGCGGAAGAGGATATTTCTTATAGTCAAACTTTGCTTCAAAATTTAGATTTTCTTCTTCTTATTCACTACAGCGATAGAACTTTTCCTATTAGGTTGTCGTAAGTGATCACCTTTTTCTTGGTCTTTTTGTGTGGCTCACTTGTCTTTTGGATGTTATGTTTTTGGATAGTCTTTCGTTATCCATCCTGATACGCTTAACAAATAGTTCGTCTGATACTTAGATGTATGGCCATCTCTATTTATGACTATTTAATATTTGAAAGAAATGTTTAAGTTAATAGTAAAAGTTGAATAACTATTGTAAAAAAAACAGCCAAAGCTATTCTGCTCTTCTTAAGGTATCGTGCATTTTTACGTCCACTGCCAAAAACCATATTTCTATACATTTTTACTAAATTTATACACTTTCTATATAACATGAACTTAAGGACATAGTTTCTCGACATGGGATAAGTTAATGACCATTTTCCTGCATAATTTTCTGAGTCTTCGTTTTCGTGTTTTCTTTTTGTAAAAATTGACGGCATTATTTTTTGTAAAAAATTTTTACCCCCGGGAAAACCCATCTTTATCATAGTTTTTTTTGCTCCAAAAATACGCTTAGGTCACTCAAGATTTCTGATGTTAGAACCTCACAACGTTGCCAAACAATTAGAATAGTATAGTATATTGTACAACAATTGAGAAAAAATACATATTTTTCAAGAGCGCAGAAGTTTGTTGGCACGAGGCGAGGGCCGCAAATAAATCGAGGGAGAAATATGTCATTTTCTCATGTGTTTGTACACTATATTTTTTCTATGGATGCGGTTTTATCAAGAGTTCAAATTTCAAAATTAAATAATTTAGGTGCTTTTAGGTACCTGTATTATATGCATACATTGATATAAAATACATAGGTATACATGTAGGTATTTAATATTCCTAAAAACTATATACCTTATTTTTCAAAATTCTAATTAACAGTTGTTTTTGAACAGTTTTGAAAGGTGATTCCTGGTAGGTTTTGAAACGGCGATCATAGTATGGAAGATCGTAGGAGAACCCGCGAGAAAAAATATTTCTCACTGCAATGGCCGACTTTTCTCACTGCGTGAGGAGTTGTTCGTTTTAAATGTATGTAAGTAGTGAGAGAAGTTGCATATTGTACAGCATCCATAGAAAAAATAAAATTGATAAATAAATTTTAAGTTGACATTTGTAAAAAGCTATTAAAGGCGAAATTACACGGTTCACTTTTGCCTTTCAATTTGGATGAAGCAACCAAAGTGATCCATGTAAACGTAGAAGTGAATCATGAAATGTCGTTGAATGTCTGAACGATTGATCAAAAGCGGCTCCTAGATAGGTTGTCTTCTTTATACCCTTGATTGCACCCACCAACGACGGCATTTCCTTAACTTCTTTTTAGATAATTCTTTTATACAACTCCTAAACGCACGACTGACAATTTGACGACATTTTTCTAAAATATGTGTGGAGCTGTTTACTTTTCAGATACCGTGTAAAAAACATTGCTTTCACTTCTGCTCCATTCAACCAAAGTTAATTCAATTTGGATGAACCGTGTAATTTCGCCTTAACATTTATTTACTATTCTAATTTTTTAGCAATTGGCAACGCAGTGAGGTTCTGATGTCAGAAATCTTGAATGACGTAAGTGCCTTTTTGTAGTAACAAAGCTATAGCTATTTGACGAAATAACCATTCGTCTGAGCTAAATAAAATTGTTTAAGTGTAATATTTTTGAAAACAGCCGTTCGAAGGAAACCCCAATCACATGAAAAAAAAAGAGAGAAACGATGTTCTTATTACTTTTTAATACTATAACAATACCTACTTTCGTGTGCAGATTTTAAAACTCTCTTTACTATTTAAAACCATATATTTGCAGAATCTCTACAATATGTAGCATTATCTACTGCAGTAGAAAATAAATGCCAAATCTTTTCTGTTATTTTTGTAGCTAATGTATACATTTAGAGAGAATTTGGGGAAAAGTCGTAAAGGAGACATCTTTTATAATCCAATTCAGATATCAGAATAACTTTATATGAAAAATATTACCCAAAATACAGTGATGAGCGCGCTAATAACCGGCAAAATAACGTAGGAAATGGAAAACATATTAAGTTGTGAGATAAAAAGAAATGAAACTAGTAGTAGTCGTGGGAGATATACATAGCGATAAAAACCTATGCATTTACATTCTATTTATAGGACTTTTCATCGATTGTCATTTGTTTCGAGCTTCTGTCATATGTTGTATAATACGTATATATTAATATTATACAGGGATATTACGACATTTGACAGAAGCTCGAAACAAATGACTGTGAATGAAAAGTCCTAGTGTTGTGTTAAACGAATATTTTAGCAACAATTCAATTGTTAATTAATAATTTACGGTCGCAATAATAACCAAAATAATTATGATACACTGATCAAATTTTGAAATCTTATAAAGATGAGATGCCTATTTATCATTTTGTCGACAAAATATAAATTTTTAATTTTTTTGAATAATCTTTAAATGTTTAAAAAAATAGTTATAAACAAATTAACGTTTCTCAAAAAGTTTTTATTATATTCTAATTTAAAAAAAAAATAGGTAAAATGCGTATTTCAAAGATCTTGAAAATGAATGCTTTAAAACTTTTTTGCAACCATTTGCAAAAAAAGTTATGAAACAGCAAAGTTAACATACGATTCTACGTTGTTTATAATTTTTTTTTAATTCTTTCAAAGCGTAAAGGTTAGTTTAAAGTACAAGCTAATTACTTACAAAAATATCGATTATTAGTTTAATGGTTATATTTTAATTAAAGATTATAAATATTTTTTTTGTAATTTACACGCGCGAAAGTTGACTAATACAGTACCGTAGTTAAAATTACCGTAGAGTAGTTAATAAATAAAATTATGTATTATAATATAACCTTTGCATATCTATATTATTAATATATAGGATCTTTTAATTCGATTCCAGCAATAAAATTTCTGGTAAATAACTTTTCCATGAATTTTGCTAATTAGCCCAGAGTATTTGGCAACTGCCATTGTGACAGTGGCAGTTTTAGTTGACATACTCCTCTGATACGTCTAAATGTGGGACACAATAAATAGAATGTAAGTGTATAGGTTTTTATCTCTAAATTTCCCACCTCCAATAGTTTCATTTCTTTTTATTTCACAACTTAGTATGTTTTCCATTTTTTGCGTTATTTTGCCGGTTATCATCGCGCTCATCACTGTATATTGATTTTGAGCAAATTCAAATAAATCAGTTCATTTTAAACAGTTTAAACATCCCTAAATTAAACTAAAAAAGCCACAAATACCAGCATGTTTATTTAATGATAGTAATAAATGCCATACTTTGTCTTCTTATTGTAGTTTTGAACCAGCATTTTCTAAATCGAATCTAAGGCTGTGATCTTCAATAAATGCCGTAAGTTGCGTACAGAGTCACACCGTGGGTCGCGTCTGTATGGTTCTTCTTCTTCTTGTAGTGCCTATCCTTTTCGGATGTTGGCGACCATCATGGTAATCTGTACTTTGCACACTGCTGCTCTAAAAAGACTTGTGGTTGTTGTGTTGAACCATGTGCGTAGATTCTTCAGCCAGGAAATTCTTCGCCTTCCTGGTCCTCGTTTTCCCTCCACCTTTCCTTGCAAGATTAGTTGCAGTAGTCCATATCTTTCGCTGTTTCTCATGATGTGACCGAGGTATTCGATTTTGGCTGCTTTTATTGTGGTTAACAGCTCTTTTTCTTTTTGCATTCTCAGCAAAACACCCTCATTAGTAACGTGGTCGCTATAAAATACCTTCAGGATTCGACTATAAAGCCACATCTCAAAAGCCTCAATTTTCTTGCAGGTGGCGTCTGTGAGAGTCCAGGACTCAACTCCGTAGAACAGTATAGGGAAGATATAACATCGCAGTAACCTGACTTTTATGGGCAATGATAAATCATGACATTTGAATAACTTAGCCATTTTTTGAAATACAGATCTTGCTTTCTCTATCCTACAATTAATTTCTATGGAATGGTCCCAGTTTTCATTGACGTTCGCACCAAGGTAGGTGTATGTTTTTACTCTTTCTATTTGTTGACCTTTCCCACTGATTCGTCCAAATTGCTGTTCCTTCTTAAAGATCATCATACATTTTGTTTTCTTAGTGTTTAGTGAAAGTCCGTATCTCTGGCTGACTTCTGTGATTCTGTTCATTAACTCCTGGAGGACTTCAGAATTGTCAGCGAATACCACCGTGTCGTCTGCGTATCTTATGTTATTGATACATTATCCGTTAATTCTAATTCCGGCTTCAACATCATCCACTGCTTCTTGAAAGATTTGCTCAGAGTAGATGTTAAACAGCAGTGGTGATACTATACATCCCTGACGGACCCCACGTTTGATTTTGATATCGTCTGATTCTCTTGCCTCTGTCCGGATAGTTGATGTTTGATTCCAGTACAGATTGCTGATAATTCTTAAATCACAGGTGTTTATTCCAATATTGGTTAGTATCTCCATCAGCTTGTCGTGCTTTACTGTATCGAACGCTTTATGGTAATCAATGAAGCATGCATAAATATCGCAATTTACGTCTCTAAATCGTTGAAATAGCACTTGTATACTAAAGAGAGCCTCTCGTACCCAATGCATTCCGAAAACCAAACTATGTACGGCTGATTTTCTCTTCGCACAGTCTATATATCCTTTGATGTATAATTTTTAGATATAATTTTAAAATATGGCTCATTAAGCTGATGGTTCGGAAATCACTGCAGGATACGGATTTTGTTTTCTTTGGTAAAGCAATAAACGTCGACTTCAGCCATGTACTTGATATTACTCCGCTCAAATATATCTCATTAAATATTTTTGTTAGGCGTTGAGTACCGTCGGCATTAAATAGTTTTATGAGTTCAGCATATGCATTGTCAGGTCCAGTAGCTTTGCCATCTTTTAGTTGTGATATTGCTTTTTTCACTTCATCTGATGTGATTGGTAAGTGGTCATCACATATGTAGGATGAAGGTTGTTCGGATCTAGTATTATCAAAGAGTTTTTCTCTGTATGCTTTATACAATAAATAATACGGTATCTACTGGATGTTGAACGCAGTGTCTATCTGCTATGAGCTACTTCAAATGTTGGAAGCAGCGTCTTTAGTTATTTTCGAGCATTGCAACGTACGGCTGGTACAGGTTTTAACCTAGGGAAATGAGTAAAACAAGTAGTTGAAATATCGCACTTGACTGATAACGAAAACGATCGGAATGTTGTTGCAGACGATCGACAATCCCTGTACTCAACCTACAGCATTTATTGGAGACCATAGCCTAAAGGGTATCGAATAATAGACAGTGACCTTCTAATTTTTCATTTCTTTTCAGCTTCAATATTAACAATTTACGTTTCAATAGTAATTTTGTATTTAAGTACCCGTTTTCTCTTGAATATATTTTCCAGGGTATTAATTAATTTCCTTTCTACCTTTACGTCTTTATTAACTAAATCCAAATGTCAGTTATACATTGCCCTATAATGCTTTTACCTTTGGAATCTTCTTAGTTTAAAATCTCTACTTTCTCTTTTGCTTCACTGTAATCTTGCTCTAATACATCCAATCATTGCCTTTCTTCCAGTAGTATAGTTATTCTTAAGTTCTAGTTGTTAAAATTTGCACACAATTATTACATCAGCCATTTTATTTTTATGTTTTACACTGTTATTTTTAATTTTTAATTTTTTGTCTATCTGGGCCCATAACCTGTTCGAATTAGTTCCGCAGTTATGGCAATTAAGAGTCAGTGAATTATTTAAGTATTTCTAGGGTGTTAATAAATCTTAAATATATTATTTATTAAAGGTATAGAGGGAGTCTTTACTTTCGACTTTTTTTCCATCTTCAGTATTTAGGAAAGCTAGATGTGATAAAAGAATTAAAACAATAATTTTGCTATGTATAACTTGTAGAACATAACCGACTTAATTTTCAAAGCAAAATACGAAGATGTAAATGTTTATTATAAAACAGTATTTTTGTCGTAGACGTACACTGAAATAAAAGAATCTTTGATGTATGACGTTGACTTTCATTTATAACCCACAATTCCCAAACATACAGTTGATCGTGTGAATACATCGTAAAAGAATTATCGCGTTTTGAGTACATCGTAAAAGAATTTAAATAATCACTTTAAAAATGAAGTACAAAGGACATCGCACACATCTTATGGAAAATATAATGTCACTCAAATTCAATAAAATTTATACCAATAGATTCGTTTTAAATTAACGATCAAATCTTATCATTGCGCCAACTCTCTATTTTCAAAAATAAGAGCAGAAATTGATATAAATAAATCTGAAATCAAATGGGTAGGTACATAAGTTAGACAGAGAAATAATATTTTAAAATACCCAGATTTTCGGTACTCCATAAATCAGCGGATTAGTTTCACTAATCCGCTTAGGTCCAGCGGGTGCGGGATTTAAGCTGTTATGAATAGCACTCAGAGCAATAATGATTGTAAACTAACATTTTATGGACTCCAAAAATGTGATTTCGATAAACTTTAATTGCAATTTGCGCCGTAATTAATCATAATTAAGAGTTGGCGCAATGATAAGAATTGATCGTTATATTAAAACGAATCTAATCGTATAAATTTTATTGAATTTGAGTGACATTATATTTTCCATAAGATGTGTGCGATGTCCTTTGTAAAAAGAAGAAATTTTATTATTTCAGTTAGTAGTTATTACGTCCCAAGTGGCTATGCCGCGCCTGTGCCCGAAGAAGCCCAAACACTGAATGTAGCACCATCTGGTAGCAGAATGCTGCACTAATTAGGATTTAAGACTCTTGAGTAATAATTAGTCTAGCCCCCTGCTGCCAGATGGCGCTACGTTCAGAACAATTTTAATTTTATTGTTGTTTTTTTTTAGTTAATTAATCCCACTAAAACAAATTAGTTTTATAATAATCTACAAACGATTTTCTATCACATTAGTTTTTATTTACTTTCATAACAAATCTACAGTGGTTCAAGTTCTATCCGTTTCAAGACTCAATCTACTTTTCCATGTCATCTGTCACTGTCATTTAGTATTGATTTTTATTTGCTGTGTGAGGGAAAAACGGTAAAATTTTTGAATTCTAAAAATTTGTGAATACAATCTGGTTTTTGTGATAATTTACATAATAAAAAGTCAAATAGAAACTAAAAATGACTGCTGCCGTACAGAAAAGTAAATCATCTATCACCGTAAAAGGATCAGCTGATTTAGTCTGCGATTATCTACGTAAGTAATTAATTTCAAGAATTTTTTAGGTTATGTATAGTGGTTTTTTGTAGATTATGGGATAAATTCTATTTTATTTCAACGGGGAATATATCCACCTGAAAGTTTCAAATCTGAACAGAATTATGAACTTACTATTCTCATGTCCACTGATAACAAGATTAAGGAATTTTTGTCAAAAACTTTGGATCAATTAAAAGGTAAGGCAGCATGAGTTTTTGTTTATATCAACATTTTGCTGGTTTGGTTTTACAGTAAAACCTCCGTTAACCGAAATACCTAATTGGGGGAAGGCCGTTTCGGATAACAAGAATTTCGGTTAAAAATAACATTCTTTTTCGATTTTTCTTGTATCAAATTAAATAGTACTATTCTTGGTCAAAGTTGGTAGGTAATGTCGAAGCGAAGATCGGTGGGATATGCGCATTTTATCAATGAAATTCGATATTTTAAAGATATTCCAGAAGCCGCTACAGATAAAATGTTTTAACAACCTATTAATCATTCAGAATTACTCGACGGATATTCGTACAGTTAAAATAATTAATACGATACCGGACAATAATGATTTAATGAGTGAAATTTAAAGTTTTTTTACTTTAATGACAAAAAAAGCAAGCCCATTAGCAGAACCCAATTAAAAATTATTTTACACATCATATTTGAAACATTATTTGGTTGAAAAATCTCATTTTTGTTGGCAAAAAAATATATTAATTTGTTTGGACTAAATTACAGTTGTGTTTATCTTAAAAAGGATATTTTTTTCTCTGATTCTGGCATTGGTTTAGAACTAGAACCTTTAGCCACGTAATTGTATAACTTATCACTAACTCAGGTGTAATGTGTAGTGTGTCTGTTGAGTAAGTGTCTTGTTACTTTGCAAAGTCGACGTCATTGTCTTTGCAAAGAGACGCAAATTGTATCTGAACGTCTGCGGTCCCTCTGGTGAGTACTGATCCCACAAGGACAGAAACTATTGTCATTTATTAATTTATAATAAATGAAAAAATCTCTGACCCTGGTGAGATTCGAACTCACTACCATTCGGAACTTTCGATTCAAAGGATAGGGGCTCTTACCACTGAGCCACAGAGGGGTTTAAAAAGGATATGTTACTATCAACATTCACACAGTGTTGCTAAACTGAATTTTGTTATTTTGAGTGTAAATTTTCCCAGCGATCTCCGAGGGTACAATACTAAAAAATACTATGAGGTGATTTCGTAATGTGTTGTATATTTAATTGCATTTGTTAGGTGTATGAAATATTGATTATGTTGACAAATTATCATCGATTTTGCGTTAAAAATTTAGTTTTTATTGACGAAATCAGCTGTTTCGGTTAAACGATGTTTCAGTTCAAAAGGTTTCAGTTAACAGAGGTTTTACTGTATTTAAAATTTCAATATCATATTTGTAAGATAAATACACCATTAGCTTAATGTTTAAGAAGTTTTGAGTTTCGAATTGAATCCTGAACATGAACCCTCACTTAGGTGATATGCCTGTTCAAGGTAGAGTATTATTTTGTGGGGGTGAGTTTAAGGACATCATTAAATTGGAGGGTCTGAGAAGTTAGCCACATTAGATTTTCACAGAACCTTGAATTTAAGTTTGACAGTGTTGCCATGTGATTATAATGTATAATTATGTTGCACACTTCAAATATACAGAGAAAGCTTTGACTTTGAAAACTATCTTTTTTACATTATTTTATGGATTTTGCTATTTCTTAATTTATGTAAAACACGAACACTAACATATTTGTTGTTTGTTTTGATATTAACTGCAGTTAATTATTAGAAATTTTTTTGTGGCAATTGCCTTGATAGATTACTGGATAGATTTGGCAATAGAGTCAGAACGTCTAAATTTGCGTTTGCCAGATTGCTCAGGTGTTACACAGATATAAATTTATGACTTTATTTTTATTATTTTATTATTTATTATTTGGAATGAATGTACCTACCTGAATACTGAGATGCTGTTAGTTAATGAAAAGTGTTCACTTCGTCAGTACGTTACTTTTGTGTTTATTGTGTGCCTTTTTAAAATAATAAAGTGCCTACAACTATATTGTACCACGTGAAAGTTTTTCACTGTTTAAATTTATTATTTATACAAATCGTATTTTGATATAGATAGTAATAAACTAAAAGTATATAGTAAAATCTTAAAGCAGCAGAATTTTACTTATTTTACACTTTTTAACTTTATTATTTATACTAAAATCTTGGTATTTCGACAATTAGAGAAATTTAAAAATTTTTCTCGTTATTTTATCTATATAGTTAATGTTTTCCATGTTAATAAATAAATTAATAAAAATATATCACATGCTCTTTTCCGATTTATTCTAAAAACACATGACAACACTGTCATGCCTCCATATCCTTATATCTGTAGCTAACTTCTTGGACCCTACAATTTAATGATGTCCGAGTTTAATATTAGCCTGCATTCCCAACATCTCCATAAACTAGTTTTTTCCATTGTTTCCGGTAGGTACCAAGTCTGCCCCGAAAGTACAAGTTCCTTGGATAACAATCAATTTTCTTTCAGAATTTTGGTTTTTTATTTTTGGAAAACTTGTGGTTAGCTATGGCTAGATTCTCACCTGGAGAAGGTATCATTGTGCAATTAGATCGAGAAACCCACAAGAAACCGATCTCCCCCTGTTCTTATTGTTTGAATGTCAACTCTAAACACTCCAGTTGGTGGTCTGTCAGGCCAAGACTACAACCTAAAGAGTCAGTTTTTTAAAATTAAATAATCTACATTGTAGAGATTTTCAGTAGGTCTCTCTTGTCGTTTCCCCATTACTGAGGATCGTGATTTCTTCCAATACTCCTAACAATGTTTCTCCATTGGTCTCTATCTTCAGCTGCTCTAAGAGCTACACAGAATGAGTTTCCAGCTGAATGCTTTATTTGGTCAGACCATCTAGTTGGTGACCGTCTTCTTGATCTTCTCCCCAGAACGTTTCCAGAAACAATTAATCTCTCCAAACTGGTGTCACCTCTGCGAACCATGTGACCCAAGAATTGCAGAATTCGTTGCAGGCATATTGTGGACAGCTTTTTTTAATATTGAGTTGGTTTAGAATAGAAACGTTTGTCCTATGAGCTGTCCAAGGTATGCGCAGCATTCTTCTCCATCACCACATCTCAAAGGCATCAATTTTTTGGCGCTCGCATGCGTGAAGAGTCCAAGTCTTTCAGTAGGTACCTTTCATAAAAATGAACACCTACATTTTACATTAGGTACATTTATAAAAATCATTTTATTTTTCCAAAAAAATTTACTTTGTCCTGATAGACCACCCTCGTTTACTTAAGTTTTTTCATATACAAAAACTTACAGTTCCCTCTAGCAGAAGTTCCTATGTAGTTCCTTGTAGTAAATTTGGAGTAGACCTAGTAAAAAGGTATTTGCAATCTAGAGCTGCAACATCAGGATTACATTCGCATATTCAACATACTCTTATGAAATACTCTGGAATGCAAATAAAAAACCGACCTAATCCACTCTAAAAGAGCAAGCAAGCAAATACTGTAATAAAAGGAAAACCCGATATTTTTGCACATTTTTCAAATGTTGATTATGATTACACCATATACTAGCCTGTTGTGAGGAGTGTATTCAGAAAAAAACCTAAGAAACTATCTGCGTGACTATTTTTCTGTATTTTCTGTGTAATAGAATTTTCCTAAACTGTTTGAAGTTTTTAATAGTTTGATTATTGTTTTAACCAGGTTTTGTAAAATAAAAGAATAATTTGATTTTTTGTAAGTGTGATAAGCTATCAAAATGATTATGTCAAATATTGTGTGATTTTTATTGTTTTTTTGTCTTGTGTTGTGAACTGCTTTTGTGATTTTTTGTTGTTTATTTTCTAGTTGTTTATGTTTGGATACGTGTATGTCGCAACCATGAAGGAGCTAAGGTTTTCTTTCCAGTGAGGATAAAGGAATAGGTTGGCTTGGTTTTTTTATGACTGCTGGTTCGTTTGGTTGTATATTGTTTTGGATCATTGTCTCTTCTATTAGTGTTTTTGTGATTTTGTGTGTTTAAGAAATTTAAGAATTGAACAACCACTTTTAATGTTTTTATGTTATATAATATATATGTGTTGTTTATCGGTATTCATGTTTATTTTAGGCTGGTTAGTGGATAGGTCAGTCAACAAAATAGCACTAGTGGTAACAAATGTAAAAACGCTGGAAGTGATGGAACGATGGGATTTTAAAGTTGAATATGAAGAAGACACCCTTACCAACCCGGATAGAGTATCGGAAAAACCTCTAAAACAAATTAAAAATGAAATCCGTGATGTACTTAAACAAATAACATCTTCGGTTACCTACTTACCTCTATTAGACTGTGTATGTAGCTTTGATATTCAAGTCTACACTAAACCTGATGTGGACTTGCCAACAGAATGGGCTGAAGCGGAGCCAGCTAACATTAAGAATGCGCAAAGTGTTAAGATGAGGTCGTTTTCTACCAATATTCACAAAATGGAAACTGTTGTTACTTACAAGAATGAAGATTAACGATTGTTAGAGTGATTTAGTAAATGTGTCAAATTTCTTAGGTCCACACTAAAGTGTTTTCTATTTATTGATGTTCTCTCCTTTAAAAAGTAGTTACTAAGTATTAAGAACATTTTTTTAGAATATTATATTAATATTTTTGTTTGTAATGTTTAAATAAACTTAATGTTTGTGAGTTTTAAACATTGGATATTTTTTTATGATTTTGTTTTGTTGAAAATATTTCATCGGGAAAATGGTTAAAATTAATTTATTTGAATTTATTAATTTACTTTTTTACTCTTTATGAATTGTCTTTTTAAAAATATACTATAAATGGTAAAATGAACACTTTTTTCATTTTGAATCACATTCAAGTCACCTCCAAAATACATTTTTTAAAATAAACTATTTGGTTAAATGAAGTTAAAAATGAGACAGACTCATTTTCTTTTATAATTTAGGGTTAAGAGGCTACATCATCGCGTCATCAATATTTTTTTTCAAAAGTTCTGCAAACTATCAGCAGTGCGTCGGCAGTACGACAGTGACACTATACTATCAAAAACAAAGGCACACTATTGTGATAATAATTATTATACTCATAGACGCGCTAAATGTTGCCAAGTCAGTCAAGTTTGATTTCTTGTTAGATAGATAGATAGATAATTGATTTTTAGTAATTCTAATGTGACACAAAATCCAGCCATGGGATAGAAAAGCTTATTTGAAGAAAGTGTATTTTTTATTTTTTTGTTCTTCTTAATGGCTGTACAGAGTCGTTTTTGTAATATTTTATTTAATTATAGAGTAATTTCCACATACTAACATATTTCTCAAATTGGTACCGCTATTCTTTACTATATTACGAATATGTGTGCCAAATATCTCAACAAAATATTCAAAATTAAATATGCAATCTTGGAACGCATTTTCCGCGTGCTGATGTTGCCTTTTAGCTATCTTACTTATACTGAAGATAATAATATTTGGATATGATGTTACAGAATTTGCAATATAAAACTTTAAAATCATATATTCAGTATTTTTAAGATGCTTTATGCATTTTAAAACAATGATTTATTGATCAAATACTTTATTAAATTTACACCCACAACTCAAACGATTCCATTTTTTTCATCGATGTCAGATTTAAGGTCCAAGCTTTCATTATATACAATAACTCTTATTATTCTCGTCTCTAGTTTTTTATATTCCGATTTTATTTTCCTAGACCTAGAAATAATCATTTGTGGAGTTCATCATTGTTGAAAGATATGCATAATATTGTTAGCAACTATGGAATAAGTAATATCAAAAAGGTAATATTTAGTAGTAGAAAACACAAGAAACAAATTAATACTTTATTATTTGGTAAAATGCTAATACTCTTTAATCCAAATTCTTTGGTGTGGTCACTGTATGTCTTCATCGAAATTCTTCATAAAATATTTTGTATTGTACCCAATTTTGCCATTAAATTTTCATCCATTTATCTATAGAATACTCTAATGCTGCTATCCATCTGAAAATTGTAAAAATTTAAATTAAAAATTATTTATATTCAAGATTATAATTACTTTTTGTATTTGATAGGTATGTCCTTTTCATGGGCATTTTTCAGCGCGTCACAAATGATAAAAAAAGGTAAGTCCGTGAAAATACACATTTATAACATTTATTCTAACGACATTTTAGTTAAATCTGACAGTTGTCAAATTTGATTTGCAATTTGGCATAAAAACAAATCAGTTTATTGCATTTATAAAATGGTATTTTCTTTGATTTGTATAGTCTTATAAATTGTACAGATTATATTCGTAGATATATTATATAATTCTTAAATATTTTTTTCGATTATAGCGCCATCTATCGACAACTAGAATAAATGTTATAAATGTCTGTAATCACGGACGTGCCTTTTTTTCTGTCACATACAATTTAATGCGTTAGAAAGAAATCGAAAAACTGTGACTCACTGAAAGATGCCTATGAGAAAAAGAATACCTACATTTTAATTTAATTTACTTAATATGTTTCATTTCGATGTTGCTTTAAAGCAACGGTATGCAATGTAGGGAATTTACCTATATGTTAAATAGTTTGTTAATTTAATCTTTACAAAATGTTTTTACACTACTCAAGAAATTAACGCACCACCTTAAAAATCGGTCATTTTGATGTCTCGAATTTCCTAAACCTGTTGTCGGATTTTAATATGTTATAGCCTTATTCTTTAACATTATCGCTGTAATAAAATTGTTGCTAGACAGGTAAATTGTCACTGTATACTGGGTATCCCACTCAAACTGTGTTTTTTTTTTCTCAAACTTCATCACACCCTGTGGAATATTCTAGCATTTATCAAGTACTGAAATTAAAACCCAACTATAGCCTCAAATTGTTTTGCACCTCCTTGTTATCTATAAACCAAACATTTCTTTTACTCTTACCAAATCAATGTGTGAATTTATTGAAAAATGTAGTAGAGAAAAAGAAAATTTAATCATTTGTGGAGATTTCAATTTTAAGGATTTAAAATGGCCAGTTCAAACTCCGCTTATTGGAGATAATCCGAGTGTTCCATTTTACAATTTATTTTTTCAAACCAATCTAAACCAATTGGTGAAAGAACCTACTAGATATCGTTAAGGTAATACACCTTCGATTTTAGATTTGATAATCACTAATGAGGAAGAACTTATCAGTGAAATTCATTATCTTTCACCAATAGGTATTTCGGACCATGTAGTTCTTCAGACACAAGCTCAATTGGACATTACTGGAGCAATTAATGAAAAAATAGTTAAAGAGCTTAGTAAAATAGATTATGTTAAATTAAATCACTATTTTAGAGAAGTAATTTGGCCGGATTTAGATAATTGTTCATGTAATGATTCTTGGAATAAATATAAAGAAATTATATATAAAGGTATTGATAAATGTTCTTCAAAGTACACTATTAGGACTAATCCCAGAAGCCCTTGGATCGATAACCGACTGATCGCAATGACTAAAGAAAAAAACATTTTATGGAAAAGGGTAAGAAAAAATCCATCGGAAGAAAACATACTTACACATAGACAATTTTCCAATAGATTGACAAAGGAGTTGAGATTATCGAGAAGTAATTATGAAAACAGAGTTAGCTCCAGAGGTCCCAAATCTTTTTACAAATACGTTAGATCAAAATTCTGTACAAAAACTGGTATTCCTTTATTAGAAAAATCTAATGGCGAAATATGTTTAAAAGAAGAGGTTTGTGAGTTATTTGCTGAGACTTTTTCCACTGCTTTTACAGTTGACACGGATGCTGCGTTTTCAGGTTTGCCCACTACTGATAGAATAATGGAGAGTTTATCAACAATTGACATCTCTACTGAATTGGTTAGAGAGGTATTATGTTCTTTAAAGACTACTGCGTCTCCTGGATCGGAAAATATTTCACCATTGTTGTATCATAATTGTGCAGATAGTTTAGCGGCTCCAATGGCAGCTTTATTGGCCAAATCTTTGCAAACAAATTCAATACCAGCTTCATGGAAATCTGGTATAGTAACACCGATCTATAAAAGTGGAAATAAACTCCTTTCGTCTAATTATCGCCCAGTAACAGTTCCACCAACATCGGTTAAAATAATGGAAAAATTAATAGCTAATAAATTAATATCCTTTTGGTTAGAGCATAATGTTATTCCAGTCTCTCAACACGGATTTCTGCCGAACCGTTCTGTAACTAGCAACCTTCTTCACTCTCTTAATGAATGGACTTTATCTTTGAACCGATTGACATTATTTATATAGATTTTTCGCGTGCATTTGATAAGGTACCCACACAAAAATTAATGCTGAAGCTAGAGCATTACGGCGTGCGTGGTGAGTTGCTATTGTGGTTAGAAAACTTCCTCTCTGAAAGAACTTTTTCGGTCAAAGTGGAAAATGACTGCAGTGTTCCACGTGCGGTAGCCAGTGGTGTCCCTCAGGGATCAATATTAGGGCCTATTCTGTTTTTGTTGTACGTATCTGATTTAACGTTCGGATGGCAGTCAAAATCAGTTTCATATGCCGACGATTTAAAGTTATATTACTGTCCCGATATTGTTAATACTCTTCAGAGTGATCTTAATCAGCTATCAGAATGGAGCATGAAATGGGCTATTCCATTAAATTCGCGTAAGTGTTGTGTTGTTCAATGTGGATATACTTGTTTTTGAAACTATAAAAGTTATGTCAGACCTCACCTGGAATTTGCGGTATCTGTTTGGTCACCTCATTTACAAAGAGATATTAATTTATTAGAAGGAGTACAACGAAGAGCTACTAAGCTACCTTTTAATTATGCAAGATTAAGCTATGAAACTCGATTAAGAAAGCTTAAGTTGTCTCCATTGACTCATAGAAGAGAGAGAGGTGATTTAATATCTACTTACAGAATTCTTAGGAGAGAATTTTGGGGAACATCGAATTTTTTTAATATCAGCGAAGATGCTAGACTACGAGGTCATCACTATAAATTGAAAAAGGAACCTTTTAAAACTACTGTAAGGCAAAACTTTTTGGTAAATCGAGTTTTTGATAAATGGAACAGTTTAAGTGATGACATCGTAGGGGCTATTAGCTTAAATAGTTTCAAAAACAGGTTTGATGAGAACTAACTGGACATTGTATGTGTAATGTTAGCAATTTTTGTTAAAATAGTTGTTGTAAAATATAAGGATATATTTTATTTTTTTTTATGAGAAAAAAAAATTGTAATTTTTAGGTATACTTACTTTCTAGTTTTTGTATCTTTTTTAATTTGCTATTGTTGTAACAACTTTTATGAAAACAAATTCTTTTGAATATTTACTTTAATTTAATTTTTATTTTGTAAGAATTTGTTTTATGTTATATTATTTAGTTTAAGACCTACAATTATTTTTGTACTTTGAGCCATATAAGCTCTGCTTTGGCTCGATATTATTGTATAATAATAATAATAATAAGCAGAAAGCTGTACTAGCGACGGCCAGATGCGTACGAAAATTTCTGGGAGAAACTCCAGCATACCAAGTCACCTAGGGCTCGATAACACGGAAAGAGTCCCACCAGAGCTCAATCCTTTTGATACCGTAGGTATCTGGGATGAGTCAATTTTCCCCTTAGAGGGAGTGTGAGCCGTATGGCTAAATCTGGATAATAATAATAAATTTTCTTAA
The DNA here is from genome assembly GCF_917563875.1 of Diabrotica virgifera virgifera. NCBI lineage: Eukaryota > Metazoa > Arthropoda > Insecta > Coleoptera > Chrysomelidae > Diabrotica > Diabrotica virgifera. Next base: position 14,444,804 of record NC_065445.1, read on the forward strand.
CATTCTGTTTTTTAATTCATTCACTTACTTTAGATAATAAAAAAATTAGGTACTTTAACAACTAGCCATGTTCTTCATCAATACAAGGTGTTCCTAAATAAGTGCGGCAAACTTTAAGGGGTAATTCTGCATGAAAAACTAATGACGGTTTACTTGATAAACGTATGTCCGCAAATGCTTCGTTTCCGAGATAGGGGGTGTTGAAAATTTTTCTTACAAACTGACGATTTATTTATTGCTCTAAAACTGCGCATTGTTTGACATACAATTAAAAATTTTATGTTCTTCATTGGCTCGCATACGGGTCATATTACAAGTCACGTCAATGGTAAATATAAAATTCTTAATTGTATGTCAAAAAATGCACAATAACTACATCTTAAAACCCACCAAATTTCATTTGGATATCTCAACCGGTTTTAGAGCAATAAATAAATCGTCAGTTTGTGAGAAAACTTTCAACACCCCGTATCTCGAAAACGAAGCATTTGCGGACATAAGTTTATAAAGTAAACTGTCATTTCTGTTTCATATTACCCTTTAAAGTTTGTCGCATATTCTGTATTGATGGAAAACATGGCTAGTTGTTAAAAATACCTAACTTTTTTATTGTTCAACATAAGCGATTGCATCAAAACCAGATTGTTAAGAAAATCTGAGGCTATAGTTGGGTTTTAATTTCAGTATTTTATAAATGCTAGAATATTCCACAGGGTGTAGTGAACTTTGAGAAAAACACAGTTTGATTGGTACACCCGGTATACAATGACAATTTACCTGTCTAGCAAGAGCGATATTGTTAAAGAATAAAGCTATAACAAAATTCGAGACATCAAAAATGACCCATTTTTAAGGCGGTGCGTTAATTTCTTGGAGTAGTGTATCTTACCTCTTTTTGTCAGCATCGGAATCTGTATGAAAATAATAGTGTTTCTTGTTAGAGTCTGGTGGTACAATTTCAAAAGCATACTTTTTAGTTCCTGATAAGTATTGTTGTACTCTATATCCATGTAAATAAGCAACCCCTGCAAAAAATAAAGACGATAGTCATTGATAGATTATTATCAACCCACATTGTGGAAATGTATATCATCATACAAGAAGAACTGGATAGACTTCGATAGCACATCGAATAAGTATCGAAAAATTCGTCATTGGGATCTATGACAACCCAACATATCTGCATGTGGTCTACGGGCCAAAAAGGTTTGGGGAACACTGGTGTAAATAGTATTTTTCCAGAAGTAAATAAGAATTTGTAAAATTGAAAAGGGCGTAATGCGTTGGATGTCGGATTATAGGCTATTGATTATGTATTTTAGAAAGGAACTACAACGTTAACGGGGTTTTATTGTTTCATATAGTCAATGGACCTCTCAGTATAAAAAACCGCGGAGTGCTACCATTTAAAGCGGTGCGTTTTTGAGAAAAGGGTGAATTAGTCCCTAGGCACAGGGCGAATTAGGGTGAGTTCTATGAACATTTGGTGCAAACAAGTCTACAGGAAAATTGTTTCAGGTTAAATTTACTATAGAAATATCACATTTTAAAGTCAAAAATATTTTTTTTTACAAAAATATATTCAAAAGAAAAGCAAGAAAAAAACACGAAAGATAGCAATTTTGTTTTTTATCCCAAAACTTTTTTCAATGGGGATATAGGTATAGGCATTGCTTCACAGAAAAAATACTTCCATCCTTTTTCTTTAACGTGACGTTTGGTATAAGTCCCTATGATTTATAGTTTCCAAATTATGATTTTTTAAAGTTCGCCACTCAGTGATTTTGGGACGTTTTCCTTGTTACTTCGCAAACATTGTTCTGTAACTTTTTCCCGAGCAGATTTAGGTAAATACAATGTTACATTTAATAGGAAGAAAAATCAATTATCTTTAAAATGGTCTATTGTAAAAGGATGTGTGACTATTTTTAAGCAAGATATGGTTGTTCAAAGTTGAATACTTTTAATGATTTTTGTTGTATATTTTACGATTATTTTTAAATTTCTCATTATAACTTTTTTTATTGTATATTTAGGTATATACATTGTTCAATAAAAATAAAACTTATTTTATTTACGTTAAAACTGTCTATTGTAAAAAACTCTAGGACTATTTTTAAACAAGATATGCTTTTTCAAAATGTCACATACACATGCATTAATTCCCACTAAGCTGGAACCATATGGAAAACTTTTTTATTATTAACTTTATGAAAAAAAGTTATTCTTTATAAAATGCTCTGCATAGTCTAAAACCTAAGATGCAATCATCAGATATAAAATTTTGTCAATAGTGTACGAGGTATGTTAAAAAATATGAATTTCGCTCAAGAGTAAAGTAGCTTTATATTTCAAAATATCGAAAAATATTATTAAGAAAAGTTATTTGGAATTAAAAATTCTGTTATAATATGCCATTATATTCTTCTAATTGAAAAAAATGAAAATTTTTAAAATTTTTCTCAAATTACGGATACCCTTGGATATCCTACGGATATCTTGTTTAAAAATAGTCCTAGACTTTTTTTCAATACACCATTTTAAAGTAGAGAAAATATGCCTTTTTTATTTTACAATGTATATACCAGAATGTACAAGAAAAAAAGTTATAATGAAATTTTCTAAAAATAATAAAAAATATCAAAAATCATAAAAGTATAAAATCTTGAAAAAGCATAACTTGCTTAAAATAGTCGTACAACCTTATACAATGGACCATTTTTAAGGTAATTGACTTCTCTTTCTACTAAGTTTACCATTGCATATAACTAGAAATGCGTAGAAAAAAGTTACAGAACAATGTTTGCGAAATAATGGGAAAAATGGCCCAAAAATGCTGTAAGCGGCGAAATTTGAAAAATCCTATTTCAGAAACTATAAATCCCAAATTCTTCTACCAAACGTCATTTTAACGAGGAAGGATGGTAGTTATTTTTCGCTGAAGCAATGCCTATACCTATATCCCTGTGAAAAAAAGTTATGGGCAAAAAAACAAAATTGCTTTCTTTTGTGTTTTTATCTTGTTATTCTTTTCAGTATATTTTTGTAAAAAAAAATATTTTCGACTTTAAAATGTCATATTTTGATAGTAAATTTAACCTGGATCAATTTTCCTGTAGACGTATTTTTACTAAAAGTGCATAGAACTCACCTTAATTCACCCCTTTCTCAAAAACGCACCCATTTAAATGGTAGCACTCCGCGGGTTTTTCAAATTTAGAGGTTCATTGATCATATGAGATAATAAAATCTCATTAACGTTGTAGTTCCTTTTAGCTCTCTTATTTTGAACATAATCAATAGCCTATTACTAGGGCGGTCCAATACGTAGGTACTTAGCATTTAAAAGAAAAACGAAAATTTTGGAAAACTGGTGATTTATTTCTGAACGTAGTCTCCTTTCAGCTTGGTACACTTGACCCAACAATTCCCCACCTTCTTTAACCCGTCTGAAACATACCTTTTCTCGAGGTCTGCAAAGTAGGCTTCCGTGGCCGTGATGAACCCTTTACTAGACTTAAATTTCTGCCCGACGAGTGGTTTTTTCAAGTATGGAAACAAAAAGTAGTCGTACAGGCCCAAATCTGGAGAATACGGTGGATGAAACAACAGTTTGTAGTCCATTTCGACCAATTTAGCCATGGCGATGGCGGAGGTATGATCCGGACCGCTGTCATGGTGGAAGAGTATTTTTTCATCGCAATCAGACACTGCTCTGAATTTGTCTCATGGTTGCATTTATTGTTCAGAGCTAGATAATGCGGTAGCTATCACGCCAACAGCTTTTTTATGCCCAAGATTTCATGCAGGATATGACCAAGGAGATCTTTTGAGATGTCTACCGTCTCAGCTATCTCACACACGTTCAGTGAGTGATCCACCAATACGAGATCATAGATCTCTTATGCTGGGGCCACAGTAACGTTAACGTGTAACGTCCATTATCGTATTAATTAACACACCAAAAATGATGGAATAAACTGCGCGTTAAAGTGACTGGCCACACTTATTTTAGCGCATAGTCAACAGAAAACGCGTTTTTTAATCCAATAATTTAAAGATGGAAGTCAAAGCTGCTACGCTGTTGTATTTTATGTGTGCTAATTATTATTTTATGAATTTATTATTTTATAAACGGATCAAGCAAAAACCAAGACTCAAAAGAAGATGGTGGATGATAAAAATGCACAGAAAACCAACACGGTAATGACATCAAATGCAAACCAGCTTGTTTTATATACCTCATTCGTTCCCATGCCAGATTTTAACGATTTTTTATATTTATTTAAATGGGTCCTATAGTATCCCATAAGTGTGTCTTTTTTCTTTTTCAAATCTTCTACCGTCGCTGGAAAAGATAATGATTGCACAATTCGACGCCAAGCGTCACCATGAACACCACGATTTTTATGTGATTTTTGTCGGGGATCCCATAAACAAGGTTCTGTTTCAAACACTGTTAAAAATTCAATTATTTTCTCATTACTCCACTCCATTTTCGTAGAATAGTATGTACCTATTTCAAAAAACAAATTACTCTGCTGCGCTGCAAGCTAGAACTTGTTGAAACAGTGCAAGTGTAGCCACAACAACGCGATAAGTAACGGAGTAACTCCTTTAAAGTGTCGAAAAAAACCGTCACCCGATCTATCGCCTAACGTTTAACGGCATTAATAATGGCAATAACAAATTAGCGCGCTAAGTCGTGGCTACACCTCTCGTTAATGTCAAATAACGCGTTAATTAACGGCATTAGACGTTACTGTGGCCCCAGCATTATGGGCCATTCCACGAACATACGCCCATTTTGGATTATTTCGACAACGAATATTTTATTGTGCAAAATAAGAAGAACGAAAGTAAATTGCAAATTACATTGTTGTTTATTGGAATAATTATTAGCGCCATTTACTTTCGTACTTCTTATGTTGCACAAAAATATTCGTTGTCGAAGTAATCCAAAACAGGCGTATGTTCGTGGAATGGCCCATACACGTTATCCTCAGCGGTAGCTGTTTTCGGGGCACCTGGGACTGACTTATCAAAAACCGACGTGCCACCGCGTTGAAACTTGTTAAACCAATTTTTGACGATTTTTATCGAAAGATAAGAGTCACCGTTTACAAAATTCAAGCGCGTTTTGATCTCGCTGCTGGATTTACCTTCTAAAAACAAGAGTTGAATCACCGATTGATATTGCTCTTTTTTCATTTTTGCATTTTTCTTAAATCCCCAAACACGCCCGCTTACACACGCGGTCAAAACAGAACCAACAGAACTGTGAGTCCAATTTGGCTGATATTTTGACATAGGCCGTCTACAGAATGTGTATTGGCTCCGTGCGTCTCCCCACTATTTGCAGCAATTTAGTCACGTGACACGCTGTCAGTTTTGTAAGGACGTTTTAGCATTGAGTCTTATGGGATTATTTTGTTAAACTTGAATATTTTATTTTCTAGTGATAATTGATAATAAACGAAAACAAATTGTTAGAATTCATTAGCTATTCTTTTATAGTGTCATTTATAGTTCAACAAAAATATTTTTTGTCGTTAATAAAGATTTATTGACATAATCTGCGATAGTGAGGTTATGTAGGTCATGCCGTATCCGTACTTTTTGGAGTCAATTCGGATTTATCAGAGCTAAAAAGTGTATGTAATATGTACAAAACTTATAAAAACGTAAATAATATTATATGATGTGTATATTGCCACATTCTTCGTATATATAGAAAAAGTTAACCTCACTTCATCCTTCTAACAGCGTTAATTAATTTTATTCTTTGATCTAATTTTTTTGGGAACGAGGAAAATGAAAGTATTTCACATCACTATTTCTCCATGTATTTTTACAGTGAACAACAACAAATTACGTAATATGGCATTTTTTTAAAATGTCCCATTTAAACATACACTAAAGCGTCCTTACAGAGATTCAAGCACCCGCCACCATGAGCAGGTCGGTCGGTTTTGCTTTGACACTTTGTTAACGCTCGGAGCGAATTACACAGTCATAGATAGCCACCTTTACTTAACAAGCCATGAAGTTGAAATTTGGCAACATCTATTGGTAGACCGATTAATTCTGACAGTTCTCATTTGTTTTTAAATAATTTTCACTGTATTTACAGAGAAACTGAAATATTTTACAATATTTCGTGCTCTAAATTATAAAGAACATTTAAAGGTATGTTATTAAGATGATTTTAGTTCAATATAATATATTTTTATATAAACTTGCGTGCATATAGAAATCCGTCCACTTAAAAATTTTGTCATTTTTAATGTCTTATATTTCCTAAATCTGTTGGCAGATTTAAGTGATTTTTTAATATGTTATAGCCTAATTCTTTTACAATACCGCTGTAATAATATTGTTGCTAACTAGTTAAATTTTTATGGTGTACCGGGCATTTATAAAATACTGAAATTAAAACCCAACTATAGACTCCGGTTTTCTTAACATTCTGTTTTTTTTTGATTAATTCGCTTATGTTTAACAACTAGATTTGTTCTTTATCAATTCAGGGTGTTTCTAAATAAGTGCGACAAACTTTAAGCGGAAAGGAACAAAATGTAAAATTTTGACGCCTGTATTTTAAATGTAATCATTTTTTTCGAATCCTGAGAAAACTAAAGCGTCGTTTAAACACAACGATAAGTCACAGCAACTAGTTGTGATGACAAGTTGAAACACTGTTTAGACGCTGCGATTCAATGCGATACCACCTTCAACCCAACTCCAACTTTGATAAGTTGTGCGATGCACCGTTTACACACAATGATAAGTTGCAACAACTCGATTGACCTTGATAAGTTGTTTGATTTATCGCTGTGTTTAAACGACCCTTAATAAGTATTTTTGAAAAATTTAAACGCAGAATGAAAGATTACTTTATTGCCGAGGGCAGAAAGTCCCTTAGAATGAATAAAATGTTTTTTAATGACATATTTGAAACTAAAAAACACATTAAATTTTCTTAATTTTTCACCCCTGTAACTTATTAAAATAAACATAGAAGTTTTCAGGGACTGTCGGCCCTCGGTCCTAACGTAATCTTTCATTCTGCGTTTAAATTTTTGAAAAATACTTATTAGTTTTCTTAGGATTCGAAAAAAATGAATCCCGTTTATATTCTTGTTATTGCTTTTTTTGTGTAATAAACGTTACTTACAAGGAATTACTTTTAATATTATTTTGTACAAACTTCTAATTAATAATATTTTCTTATTCGACTCAAAAAATACTATAAATTTTACCAGAATTTGTACTTTAAAATCGTAGTTTCTAAAGCGGTAGTCCGAAAGTCGGACTACGGACGTCATCAATTGCGACGTTGCCTTTTTCTCTTCATGGCTTGTAAAGTAAAGGTGGCTATGACACAGTGGTAGATTTCTCTTGCGACAGTGGCGCCATCGAGCGGATAGGTTAAGTACTTATCGGACCACCCAGGTAGATGAAGTGTATTGTATGTTTACTTACCAAAAGCATTTTTTGCATTAGCATCCTGATAAAAATATAAACACGCGTCCTTTAGAATACAATATCTCCTACTCCAGCTCTTCCACTGTGTGCCCAATTTTACCAAATAACCAAAACAGTCTGGTTCTTTAATCGAACAGGGAGGTAACATCAAATTACTTTTCGTCCTATCAAGAAAACTGTCTAAAAGCTGTTTGTTATCTATCATCAGTTTGTTCATCTCTTCTACCCATTTTTCTTGCATACTCGAGGATTCTGCGGCTAAGTACAAGGGAACACCGTCATGTTTTTGGACTATGAACACGTGGGATTTGGAAAAGTTTTCTTGGTCGTCTACAGTTTGGATTTCTTGATCATGTAGCATTGTTACATCTACAGGGTGTTTATCCTAGAAAAAAGGAAACTATTATACGTAGGATTCAAAAAATGTAAGTTCTAGCGCAAAATTCCGGACCAATGCTTTGTAAATGCATTTATTTTTTTCGAATCCTGAGAAAACTAATAAGTATTTTTGAAAAATTTAAAAGCTTAATGAAATATTACATTATTACCGTGGACCGAAAGTCCCTGGAAATTTCTATAAATTTTATTTCATTAAGTTACAGGGGTGAAAAATAAGTGAAAATTGAGTGCGATTTTTAATTTCAAATATTTCATTCAAAAGAAAGTTTTCATTTATTCTAAGGGAGTTAGGCCCTCGGTAATAAGATAATCTTTCATTCTGCGTTTAAATTTTTCAAAAATATTTATTAGTTTTTTCAGGATTCGAAAAAAATGGAACAGAATGTGGTGACAGTGACAAGGCTACTAAATATTTGACACGGATTGAGGAATATTTTGAGTTGTTGATTAAATAATATTGATATTGTATTTTGATAAATAATTGATTTAAGATCCAAACACAGAATACACCAAGTCAGTATATTCTGTAATCCAAGTATTTTGTTGTCAGAGATGCTCAAAATTTATCTAAGCGTTCCCTAGTAGATAACAGTATATTATTAAAATCACTTTTTCTCTTTTTTGATTATTAATTTTTATTGTATAGTATATAAATTATTATAATCACTGAATACATAGTTAGTGAAAAAATAATCCTATTAATTAATTGATAATTTAAGCGATTATACAAATATCGGTTATCCACGAACATTCAAAAACTGAACGAAATAGTCATCTCTATGTTGCTGATGACAATGTCATTGTCAACTAATGTTTACATCTCCTGCAGCTTCCATACCAGTGAGAATACTACACGTAATTTGACGTGTAAAGAAAGAAAAAGTAGGGATAGCCGTAAAATATTTGTGCCTACGCTCTTAAGCTTAATTAGCTAAATGGGGATAGCTCCTGTGATTTGACTGTATATCATTTAGTTGAAAAATTTAACATCGAAGTAAAAAACGTTTTCGGACTTATCAGTCCATCTTCAGTGAACTTTGAAGTAGTTGCGCCAATACCCTTAAAACCAAACAGTGGTTGGGTTTAAATTGTTGATAACATACCTACTTAAAAGTATTAATTTAAATGACTTGAAGTAGATGAATATTGATCAAAACTATCCGGGGGCTGCATGTGCCCCTACTCGAAATGAAATCAGTTGAAAGGCTTAAATCTTTAATTCTTACCATGTCCGTTTTGTAGCAGTATAAACATCCATTTTGCTTTAAACAGAACCATCGCCTCATCCATCTGTTGCTAGAATTCCCACTGGCGTATCCGCTGAGTTTCCAAAGGTATCCACTAAACAAAATTTTGGAAGGTTCTTCTTCTTGTTGCGGACTGAGCGCGTAACAGGTCCTGGCCACCTAAAAAACAACAATTTCCGTAGAAACTAAGAGTACTATTAAAAATCTACGAGGAAAAAGTTTTCTTGTAGTTGGCTGTATACCATATATCGTCGCCTTAATACTATAACTTAAAGATTTTAAAGATATTTGTGCTGCTACCATGATGTTGGTAAATACGGAATTCACTCTGCAGCTCTAAAATACTGTTCCTTAACTTTTTGGCTACTGATCTATTTTGGAATACGGTGCAAATTTATTTTCCAATATGGAAAATAACATGAAAAATTAAAATTATCAACTTTTAGCACTACAAACTAATATTTTAAGCATTATTTCGGTGAAAATTAGCCCTCTGCGGTGGGGGTTGCCAGATCTGCTAACAATTCTCGACGTGGTAAGCTCAATGGTTTCACAAAAACATGTGCTACAACTAGATAACTAGAGTTAGCTAGTTGTAGCATTCAGTGTATGTCGTATTCACGATTATTTCAATTAAACAATAACTTGATAACTTATCTTCTCAAGTTTTAGCACTGAATATTAGGGGCATTTGAGTTTTATCAACTTTCGTCAATCATGAATAAATACTTAACCCGTTTGGAGCGAGTTATCAATATTTTACAAAATATAGAGGCAAATGAAATACATCTTGTGAACTAGTTATTTCAAAGACGTCAATTTTGGAGTTATCAAGTTATAGTACTAAGGCGACGATATTACAAAACGATTAAAATCCTTTATAAAAGGTATATTTGTTAAAATCCCTAAAAAGGGGCTACATCCCAGAACTAGTTTTCGATCGGATGACCGATCATCATCAGTGCTTACGTGAATCTAACATGCTAACCACCAAAATACAAAAATATGTGGGTAAAAACCCTTTACAATTGATTCGTCATGGGAACATAGATGAATAATGTGAACTTAAACATGGATGTCCAAAATATCCAATGTATTATGCTCTAGGTACCATTGAGCTCTCACCATATAATCAATCGCTACCATATAGTCTACATGTGAACAAGTCAATTTCGAGCTCAACTTGGTACAGCACTTGGTACAGGATCGGACTCAATGGAGACAACAGGCCAACAGTATTTAGAGTGTCACCACGTCCTGACAAGGGCTCAAGAAATGAGGAGGCGGATAAAGAAGGATTACCTACTATCCTTTAGGTATTTGCCTAGATGACTCTGTGATTCTTCAGGCATAATTACTCTTATTGTTAATAACAAAACCTAATGTCATGTGCAAAGAAACCAGAACAGTATTTTCATACCCCATGACTTCATGACAGTAAATTAGGATATCAATAAATATTCCTATATCAATTCTGTGCTTACCTCCATTTTCAACGTGTCACTTCCAGCATGGGCAATTTTAACAATCTCCGAATGATTCTTGTCGAGAACACTGACTCCGTTAACCGAAAGAACGATATCTCCCACCTCCAAACCAGACGTTTCTGCTGGAGTTCCTGGTTCTATGGCGGATACAACAACTGGTTTCGACCCGTGGATCCGAAATCCAAATTCGCCCGATTCTCGGCGGACTATGACGGTTTTGTCGCAATCTGAAAATCAATGGTAAATCAATTAATTTAAGATATATATACCGCTTTAATAGGCGTCAACGCACTTCCGGTAGGAATCTATGGAAGAGTATCACCGAGCCGCAAGCCCTTATCTCTTGCCGTACTGCTCCCCCATAGTCAATCAGACACCAGCGTATTCTAGTCTAACCCTCAGATTCATATTAGAATTTTAAACTACTGCGTTAGTCGTTTTATTTTTCCATTCAACGGGCTAGGGTTTGAACGTACATCCACTAGATCCACTTCAGCATGGAAGTGAAGTAACAAGTAACGTCGACCTTCTGTCCCGCTTCGCTATCTGATCGACCTATCTGATATAATATAACTAAAGTTAATGTTAGCCTAAAAGTATACGAACCCTAATAACTATATCTGTGGCTTGGTGACTTGGTGCAAAAGAGCCAATGTTAATGTTTTGCTGTTTTGTTTTATTAATGTTAAATTCAACCAAAAAGCCGTATATTAGTGTAATGTTGCTTCTGCTTACTCTTGTATTACACTAGAATGGGTATTATAATCGAAAGTTAGGCAGTTAGGAAATAAAAGTTAATATCGTTTACAAACCATGTAATGCTTCTTTTTTTCGACACCAAACCAGTAACATAATCTTTAATATCTCTTCTAATTTTGCCTTTAACTCTACAGATTGTATATCAGGATCAAGTTCGTTTTGTGTATCGGTTAAATGTCGTTGTAATGCTGGAATTTAATAGAAAAGGCATTATAAAACAAAAGAATTTGAGATTAATATTCACAATTTTACAGAAAAAATGAATAAAAGAGTCACTCTCTGAAGCTACAAATAAAAATATAAAAGAAATGGACACAAGTAGGTCAGCTACAGACAGTGCTGTTTTTGTGACGGTACGCGCCGGTACGCCGTACCGGTACCTTTTGGGACAAAAATAAAAAAACAACAAAATTAGAGACAAATTCCTGAATTTTTTCCTTGCTCACAAATAGCATTAAAACGCCCTTATTGAGGCTAAATTTTAAAAGTTTTCCCGGGGGCGGACCCCCTTTTATGAACACTCCCCAGACCCCCCAGAACATTGCGTACCGGAACCTATATTGTTACAAAAACAGCACTGGCTACAGATATAGATAAACCTTCAGCACAGTTAGTGCTGTAGGTTATGAAGATTATGGTAAGCTCTGTTGAACAACTTCAACCACTACTAAAGAAGATAAGCAGTTTCTGTGAAAAATATTGATTAAAAATTAATATAAAAAAGACTAAATATATGATAATAACAAAGAAAACAAGTATACAAACAAACATTTATATTTAGGAGATGTATCAATTGACAGGCTGATAAATACAAATACCTGGGAACCTGAATTTAAGAAAATAATGATTAAACAACAGAAATAAGGACCAGGAGAGAAATAGCAGAAATGTGTTTGTAAAAATGAAAACAATTATCTGCAATAAAGACCTTACATTAGAACTGAGAGTAAAGGACTCATGAGATGTTACTTCAATATGGACTTGAAAGCTAAACATTCAAGCAAGAACAGTTATTTCAAATGTGGTGTTACAAAAGGATAATTAGATTAGAATAGTATGGAGATATAGGAAAACGAACACTGAAATATAAAGAATACGAAATATTAAACATAATAGAAATAAGAAAGTTACAATATCTCAGACAGCTATAGGAAATGCTAAGATTGATAATAATTAATACAGGAAAATATGAGAGGAGGAAGAATTATAGGAACAAGGACTGGTTGAAAAATTTAAGGGACTGGTTTAAATGCTGTTCAAAAGAGCTATCCAGAGCTGCGGTAGATAGAGTAAAGATAGTAATGATTATATCGAACCTCCAATTGAGAGACGGCACTTAAAGAAGAAGAAGAAGAAGGCTAAAGAATTTACACCAATAGTAGATGTTAGCAACAGATCAGTGTTCCGAGCAAAAATTCATTAAATTGAAGATCATATAATACGTTGTCCACATTCTAAGAGAATATACACTTTAGGTATTACCTTCGATTTAATATCAATGAAACCAAAATCTATAAATTAATGCATAAATAATACAAATGTTGTATAATAAATTTAATAGACCACCAATAAATATAACTTTGGTTTAAAAAAACAAACTTACCCAACATTTTGAAAAATCGCAATCAAACTTAAGACATGTAGCTAAACAGACCACCGTGGCTATTTTTTGAAAAGTGGGTATCAATTCCCGAAATAGAACTCATAAATTTAATAATATCAAATGGGATGCCGTCGCACGAAAGTGTGTTAGAACAACACAAAAATCGAATTCTTACCGGTAAAGCGTGCTAGAAACAATATTTTTAACCGGGAAGGGATACAAATCATTAAATATAGAATTCCAAAAGCGCATTATCAAATAAATATTTAGAGATTACGTGGCGGGAGACAACGATTTGGCATGAATAGAGACTGTTTTGAAAGGTTTGCATTTTGGTCAAATAAACAATGAGGATGTAAGTACACACACATATTTTACAGTCTGATCCGTATAATAATCATTCCTAACGAGTTTTGGCAAGGAGTAAAAACACTGTGCAATAGATTCACGGTGGACGACCTACGTTAAACTGAAAAAAGTTTGAACTGACAAAACATTTTAGTATATTGCATTTTTGCGCATTTTGTAAATACATGTTCTTCCAATAATACTCCTATTTCTTTTTCATTTCTACGTCTGAGGTGATCCATTTCCTTGAGCGTTCCAATGTAGGACATATCTAGAGATTCTTTCTGTTCTCTGTCCATATTATGAGAGTGTGTTATACAGGGTGTCCCGAAAAGATTGGTCATAAATTATACCACACATTCTGGGGTCAAAAATAGTTCGATTTAACCTAACTTGCCTTAGTACAAATGTGCACATAAAAAAAGTTACAACCCTTTGAAGTTACAAAATGCAAATCGATTTTTTCCAATATATCGAAAACTATTAGAGATTTTTTATTGAAAATGGACATGTATCATTCTTATGGCAGGAGCATCTTAAAACAAAATTATAGTGAAATTTGTCCACCCCATAAAAAATTATGGGGATTTTGTTCCCTTAAACCCCCCCCCCCAAACTTTTGTGTACGTTCCCATTAATTCATTATTGTGTTTCCATTAGTTAAACACAACGCTTTTAAAACTTTTTTGGCTCCTAGTATTTTTTCGATAAGCCCGTTTTTATCGAGATGCGGCTTCTTTTTCAATATATTTACGTAAACATTTTATGGGGATTTTGTTCCTTTAAACCCCTCTAATGTTTGTGTGCGTTTCAATTAAACTATAATTGTGGTACCATTAGTTAAACACAGTGTTTTTAAAACTTTTTTATCTCTTAGTCTTTTTTTGATAAGTCACCTTTTGTCGAGATGTGGCTTCTTTTTCAAAATATACCTAAAAATGTAAATTATAAATAAATTTTCAGATTATTAACAGGTCTCTATAATCGTACTAACCATATACAAATATGTGGTGGATTCGACAAATATTCAAAATATCTCGATAAACACTGGCTAATCGACAAATTAATAAGAGGCAAAAAAGTTTTAAAAATATCTTGTTGAACTAATGGCAACACAATATTAATTTAATTGGAATGTACACAAAACTGTGGGAGGGTTTAAGGGAACAAAACCCCCATAAAATTTTTATGGGGTGCACAAATTTCACTTTAATTTTTTTTTAAGATGTTGCTGCTATAAGAACGCCACATTTCCATTTTCAATAAAAAATCTCTAATAGTTTTCGATATATGAAAAAAAAATCGATTTTTATGTTGTAACTTCAAAGGGCTGTAACTTTTTTTGTGTGCACTATTGTATATAGGTATGTGAGGTTCAATCAACCTATTTTAGACCCCAGAATCTGTGGTATAATTTATGACCAATCTTTTCGGGACACCCTGTATACATCTGTACCTTATGACAGGGCATTTACATGCTTTTCACACTTTATCGATATTATGCAAGCGACGATTCAACCTAAATACCTTATTATCAATAATGTTGGTTTCAACATTGAAAGGATTAAATCAATTTAAAAATAAAACAACGGAATAACTTACCAAAAGATTTGTTGTTTTGCCTTTTATACATTTCTAAACAAGATTTTCGATGCACCATTCGATGTGTTACAGCTTGAAACTTCTTTCTGAACTCCTGTTCAGATTCCGTACTCGATATTGAATCTTTTCGGGAAGATGGCTTGTCTATAACAAAAAAATATCCCTTTACTGATATTTTACCGATTTGCCGTTTGGCATGTCACAATCTGGGCTTCGACATTAACTTTTCCAAACCCAATATCATGGTATTCCACAAGAACCCCCATGAACAAATTACACCCAACATACAAATAAATGGTATCACCCTTCATAGTTTCCAAAAGCTTCATATACCTAGACAGAGAGCTAAATAGTCACCTAGATCACTCAAAAGAAATTAGAAGACGCATTGAAATAGCAAAGTCTGATTTCATGAACATGCGTAAAATGTTCTGTAACTCCAAGCTATCAGTCACAATAACATTGAGAACACTAAAGTGTTATGTGTGGTCTCTATTACTATATGGCGGTGCAACCTTGATATTAAAACAGTATGACGTCAACAAACTGAAATCATTCGAAATGTGGATGTACCGCCGAATGCTAAGAACCAGAAGCTGAATCAGCAGAACTACGAATGAAGAAGTACTAGAAATAATGAAGACACGTCCTCATCTGGTCAATACAATCAAAATTAGAAAGACGTCATATCTAGGACACATAATGCGCCATAGGGAATTTGATCAGCTCCAGGTAATATTAGAAGGCAAGCTCAAAGGTAAAAGGGATCAGAGATTGGACCCACACAACAGGGAATGACTTAATTCATTAAGTCATGTGGTCGTTGTTCTGTCACAACACAGAAAAATTTGCTTTATTAATTACCAACCTCAATAGAGAAGGCACTTATGAGCTTTTTACCTTTGGCGTTAGGAAGAATATCACTTCTCTTACTTACCACTTGGACTTGAGCAGGATGTCCTCGCGATAACTTCGTCCCTTTCGTCAATGTGTATCCAGCAACCTTCCATGTAAGGCACATCGTAAATACCTGTATCGTCCTCGTTTTCTGGTGCCCCAGGCAGAACACTTGGACTGGAATCAGTCGCTTTCAGTTGTTCCTGACTGCTAGTGGTAGATTTAGCCATCGGTCGCAGTTTGCTTTTATATGTGCTAGCTCCACGTTCTTCTGACTAAAAATAGGATATAGATTACATATACCCTACAATAGTAGAAAAGGGATGTAAGAATTTATCTCATTATTAAGATCTTTTAAAATTCCTTAAATTAACTAAATTAATCATTACATATTTATTTATAAAACAATAAACACTATGCATACGTTTAATTGCATAAGTAGAACACCTTAGGTAAAGTGCACGCAATTTAGTTTTGCTAACATCAACAAGGTTGTTTTTTAAACTTGACACAGTAAGAAGCATGAAAGGAACAAAAAGGAAACAAATAAGAGGAATTAGAAATGAGCGAAATGAATTGAAAACAAACATACAAGACATACTAACCATATGGAATAAGCACTATAAAGAAAAATTCGAGGCAAGTAACCAACAAGATGAGGAGAGAGGACAGCAGGCAAGAGAAGTGGATAGAGACAATCGAGTAGACGAAATTCATATCAAAGATATTGAAGAAGGATTGGCAAGAATAAACACTGGAAAAGCGGGAGGTGCCGATGACATAGATCCGGAGATGATGAAGTACGTGGGAGAACGAGGCAAGCTTTGGCTGCTGGAAATAATGAGGGAAGCATGGAGAACAGAAAAGATACCGGAAGACTGGGAAGAAAATTTATTGATACCAATACACAAGAAAGGAGATGAAGCGGAATGTGATAACTATAGGGCTATATGCTTATCATCAGTGGCATATAAAGTCTACACCGGGATAATAGAAAGGAAGCTCAGGAAAGAACTGGAAGGAAAACTAGAAGAACAACCGGCATTTAGGAAGGAAAGAGGAACAACAGATACTATATACATACTGAGAAATATAATTGAAAGGAAAAACGAAATAGGAGAAGACTTATATATTACGTTTATAGATATTAAAGCTGCTTTTGATTCTATAAATAGAGAAGTAGTATGGTCAGTAATGGAAGATCTGCAAATCCCGCAAAAGATAGTAAGCGTGGTAAAAAGTACGTATAGAAACGTACTTGCTAAATTACAAATAAATGGAAACAGATCGCCAAAAATAAACCTAAGGAGAGGAATAAAACAGGGGGACAGTCTCAGCCCAGTTTTGTTTATATTAGTAATGGATAGAGTAATGAAGAGCGCTAAAAGAAGGTCAAGGCAATTACAGTCAATAATAGGGTACAGGAATTTAGTACCAGTGATAATGAAGGGATTACTATATGCAGATGACTTAGTAATAATAGCAGACAATAAAGAGAAAATGCAAAATCTAATCAATATATGGGTGGAGGAAATAGAAAATTTGAAAATGGAGGTAAATGTAAAGAAAACGAAGACCATGATCATGATAGTAACCCAAAAGAAAAGGGAAGAAATAAACCAAACGATATTTAGGTGCAAAAACGAAATAATAGAAACAGTCTCGACGTTTGAATACCTTGGAGTAATAATATCAGAGGATGGAAAGATAGATCAAGGAATCTAATACAGAGCGAAAAAAGCAAATAAGATCTACTATGCACTAAATAAAACAATATTTGGAAAGGAAGAAATAGATAAAGAAATAAAACTGAAGGTATACAGCGCAATCTCTGTGCCAACTTTAATATATGCAAGTGAGACATGGGTAAACAATGCAAAAATAGACAGTACAATAAACGCAGCGGAGATGAAGCAGCTAAAAAAAATAGCAGGGAAAACGAAATTGGACAGAATAAGAAATGAAGATATTAGACAAAGACTGAAACAGGAATCGATAATAACCAAGATACAAAAAAGAAAATTAAAATGGTATGGACACATTAACAGAATGGACCAGGGAAGACTACCAAAGCAGGTGATGGAATCGAAAACATATGGTTATAGCATTACGCTATAATATTTCTGCTAATTATATTATCTTATTTCTTTTATTATTTTTTCTCAAAAACCAAACAACGTTAGTCATTCGAAATGCACATTCAAATATAAAACATGGTTTTAACCTGTCACCATCTGTTTTCTCATCCACATAAAGTGTGTCAACAACTCACTATGCATTCGAGTGTTTTTTGTTGTAACTGTGAAAGCATACACCAGACCTAATAAATGATTTATTAGTCAGTCATCTGGTCAAAAGGGACGAACGATAACAGTAATCGTTGTGGTATTTCTTTTCAGTAACAACTCGACAGGCAGCCGCTTTGGGTCGCACCAAACGCTCTCATTTTTAACAATCGACCTTTCTTCCGAGAGACCTAAACAAAACACATTTTCGTTCCAATAATAAAATTACCGTTTGTTTTATTATATTCATTTTTTAATTAAATTCCGCAACTCACCCATCGGAATATGGTAAAAGAAGGAAAGGGAGGCCAAGGAAGAGATGGATCGATCAGATTATAGAAATTGGATAGGAAAAAGGAAAAACACATCAACAAATGAAAGAGTTAGCAAAGGACCGCAAGAAATGGAAGAGATGGATAGAAGATGAATAAAACCTCCGACGCCCCTAAGGAACATAAGGAGTTTCGAGAAAGAAGAAGAAGAAGACACAGTAATGAAAAAACATAGACAAACATATTTACATAACGATGTATTGATAAATAAGGGAACACGATTAGATTCGGATTAATTACGTCATTTTAGTGAGTCAGACGAGTTAGTTAGTTTTGGGGGCTTGCTACCCTTAGTACAGAATAATGTAGTCATCTGTCAACTGAATATAGTATTTGTTCACCTAATAAACGAGTTATGCCTATTTGAGAGTATTCCTGTTGATCAATCCCAACAACCACATCTTTATAGGGAACTTTCTAACTGTATTCCAACAGCATGGAAAACGGTCAAATAACTTCAAGTAGAAACAAAAAAAAATAATAAAAAAAACCTTTTTCAATATGAAATATATTTTTAACTTAATATCTTACCTTTGCCCTAACTTCTGATTTATACCGGTTCTTCTTATTCTCCAAATAGTTCCTTTCCTCAGATCGAATTCTTCTTTCCAGCTTCTTGAACAATCTACCGCTTGTTTTGACTCTGGGTGAATCCTCAAACCCCGCTGGTGGTTGAACGATCTCTTCGGGATTTTCTAGACTGGATATACTTTTATCTGGGTCATCGGTGGTGACAATATCCACTTCCTTTCCACAGTGGAGACAATGGACTTGATGATCTGCTGTCTGACTGCTCGGGTCGCTGTAGAAAACGCTGTCACTGCCTGAAACAGTGTCAAAAATAACATAATGGAACATTTTCTCTTCTTGTTACTATCGTGTGCTTATTTATTTGATGTATTTTATGAACTTGGAAGAAAATTATTTGTTCAGACTTACCTGGACTCACCGATCTTAGTGACTCAGCACTTAGTGCTTTCAATTTTGTCGAGTCTTCAACCTTCTTTGGACTTTGGCGAGTTAATGATAATGGGGAACTCACTGAACTAAAAAGAAAAATTTATTACAAACAAGATAATGATAGAGAATTCCCATTTATTAATACATGAGGAAATGGAATAAATGCAAGAAACAACATACTGTTTACCAATAATAACATGCAGATTGAAAATGTGGAAAGATTTACGCATCTTGGAAGTGTCATATCAGAAAGCGGAGGTACAGAAGACGATATTCGTATGAGGATAGGAAAAGCTCGACAAGCTTTCAGAATGCTCAACTCTGTTTGAATGTCTGGCCAGTATAATACTCGGAGGACAAATATTCGAATACTCCAGTCAAATGTCATGTCTATTCTAATCTACGGATGTGAAACCTGGAAAGTGACATAAACCCTTGCAGAAAAACTGGAGGTCTTTATTAAGAAATGCCTACGAATAATTGTTCGTATTTTCTGGCCTAACATTAACAGAAACCAAGATCTGCTACACCTGGCCGAACAAAAGACAAAATGAAATAGGGTCCAAAAATTCTCGTTGGATTGGTCATTCACATACACCGAAAAAATAGCTCCAGTATTGGAAAGACTGAGGGGAACCCTCAAGGAAATAGAAAGAGAGGTCGTTCAGCACAAACATGGAGAAGATCGACCATGGAAGAGATAAGAGGTCAATGAATGAGAGAAGATCTTAGCGCAAAATGTTGAATAGATGACGTCAAAAGAACTGGAAGAAATTAAAGGAAGACTATGTTCAACTTTGAACACATAAGGCTGGATGATGATGATGATAAGAACAAGCATATGTCAAAGTATTTCGGGATATTTTGATGTGCGCATTAAATAATAAAAAAGATGGATCAGCTAAGAAAGTGTTGAAGGATTTTATTATAGTCCAGGGCGGATCTGTTTTGAGATGGACGTTGAGAGGCGACTCTAATTTTTTTGCAGAAATTGCTTGGAATTATCCCATATAATAATAATTGAGATATTCTCCCACTCAAAAAGGTCCGGAACATTGTTTAAATAATCAAAATGTCAAAGAATGAAGGAAAAATTCGATTTTTTTCTTCGTTTTTTGATTATAACTTTAAAAGTATTCACTTCTGAGAAAAGTTGCACTAAAATAAAAGTTGCCTAATTAAATTTCCTACAATATAAGATTGGTTAAAAATTTTAAAATTGATACCTCTGTTGCAAAATAGCAATAACTGCGAAAAAAACATACAATAATGTAAATTTAGGTTAGATCGGTTCAATAGATTTTGCAAAATACATTTTGCAATCCAGCTTTCGCAAAAAAAATTCATTTTTTCAAAATGTTGCAGGACTGAAAATAAAGCAGATAGCAAGTTAAATTTTTTTTTACAAATAGAAGAATACTCTACCTTTCATTTGAAATTTGTAAAATTAAAATCGGTTAACTACAACGGCGTCAGGAATTTTTTTTAAATAAGCATTAATTTTTGGTGCTACGCGCAGGACAGCGCAGCGGTGTTCGATTCACACAAGTTGATTTCCACCAAAATTTCTTCCAATCTTTATCTAATATATTATTTTCTTACTCCATATTTTGTTGTATGTTCATATTTTAATTCCACAAATATCAAACTAATTTGATTATTGTTTGTGAAAAATTGTTTAAACAATTGCATATTTTTAAAAATAATAGACTTTTATTTTCTAAGTTAAAATGTATGAACAAAGAAAGTTTTTGCTAAAAAAAGTGTTATTTCAAAGGACAGAGTATGTGTTTTGATTTTGCAATAAACAAATTTATTTATTTATTTCGAAATATACTAAAAATTAAAATTTATCAATCATTATCAAAGGTCATTGGAATGCCCAATCAGAGCGAACGTATCCGCTGTCCTGCGCGTAGCACCAAAAATTAATGTTTATTTAAAAAAATATCTGACGCCGTGGTGGTTAGCCGGTTTTAATTTTGCAAATTGTAAATGAAAAGTGCAGTATTCTTTTATATGTAAAAAAAATTCAACTTGCTCTCTGCTTTATTTTCAGTGCTGCAACATTTTGAAAAAATGAATTTTTTTGCGAAAGCTGGATTATTTAAGCAACCTCAGCAATGTTTTTAAGTTATAAACAATTTTTTGGCTTATAAACAAATTAGTGCTGTGGCCAGGAGGGGGTGCTACGAAAATTTATTTTGCAAAATCTATTAAACCGATCTTAATGAAATTTACAGTATTATTTTATCATATCATGAAGTTTTTCTGGGTGAAATATAAAGGTCCTAAGTTTAGCATAAATGGTTGAAAAACGTAAAATGCGAATATTTGTTTTTTATGTTTTTTTAGAAATTATTGCTATTTTGCAACAAGAGTGACAATTTTTATTTCAGTTAATCCTATACTGTAGGAAATTTAATTACACAACTTTTATGTCGATGCAACTTTTCTCGAAAATGAATACTTTTAAAGTTATAATAAAAAAACCAAGAAAAAAATCGAATTTTTTCTTCATTTTTTGACATTTTGATTTTTTAAACAATGTTCCGGATCTTTTTGAGTGGGAGAATAACTCAAATATTATTATTAACTATTTATATGGGAAATAAGCTTCAATTAAATTGGAAAAATAATTTTATTAACGTTTCGACGCCCAAATCAGGTGTCGTTGTCAAAACACAAAATACTACCATAAAACCAGCTCTGAAATGAACCTAAAACAGCTAAACTTATGGCTAAAATTTAACAAACTGACTTTAAATATTAATAAAACAAAATATATCGCCTTTAGCCCAACAATTGTTGACCAACCTACAAATTTTCATATAAAATTGCATAACGCAAAATGTCAAGGACAAAATTGTGACTGTTCTCAATAGAAAAAGTTTTCTCTAGAAAGTATTTAGGTGTCTTCATAGATCAACATTTACGTTGGTCAGACCATATCACTCATGTCAGTAAACGAATAAGGGCTCTAATGCATAAATTTTATATCTTAAGAGATATTCTACCCAGGAAAAAATTAATCATGGTTTATAACTCACTTGCAGAATCAGTCTTAAGATATTGTATTGTAGCATGGGGTGGCGCGTTTAACAAAACTCTTAACATTTTAGAAACAGTTCAAAATACTCTATTAAAAATAATTTTTAAAAAAAGAAAACTGCATCCAACAAAAAAATTATATGATGAATCCGAGATATTTAGTGTTAAATCCCTCTACATCTACAACTGTGTTTTAAATGTTTATATAAACTCAAAAAAATTTAAATTTCAAAGCAACCGATTAACTCGATCAGTAACAAATATGGATATTAGTATTCAGCAGTTCAAAAAATCAGTAACACAAAGATCCCTAATGTTCTTTGGACCTAAATTTTATAACATAATTCCTATACATATCAAACAAGAACCTAAATTATTTAAATTTAAAAAATACATAAAAACCTATCTAAAAACCCACTTACAATTATTTTTGGACGCAATGTCTTAATGTATGAACGACAGCATAAACAGAGTAGAATTTGGGTGTATATTGGTATTATAATTAACAAAGTATTCAGCAGCTAGAGAGGTTTACCGTCCGTCTTGTTCTGTTGCATTATCTCTTCGATAGTTAGGTATGTTACTTCTTAGTTCCAACCTTAATACTACTTTTATGTACAATTTATACAGTTTCGATTGACATAGTACAGTGCAAAACAGGCAACTCTTGCCTAGGCATGGTGCTGAGTCAGTCGATACTAATAATAATATAAGATTTAAATGTAAAATATTGTACACAAATATTTCTGAATAAATTTGAATTTGAAAATTTGAATAAATTTGAACTACTGAATTAAACAAAAATATTGTTGCTAAGTAAAATATTCTTCTAATAATTTATTTAATCTGACTCATTTATATTGGCAATTCAGACATATATTATACATTTTAAAGTAGAAGACTTTTCAAGGGGTTGATTTCATGTAATCGAATGAACGATCTTTCAGTAAAGTCGTCCCAGGAAGGCAACTCATAAATATTGGCAATATCATTTTAAAGTCTTCTACTTTAGAATGTATAATATATGTCTGAATTGCCAATATAAATGAGTCAGATTAAATAAATTATGAGAAGAATATTTTACTTAGCAACACCATTTTTGTTTATTTTAGTAGTATTTTGTATTTTCACAACGACACACGATTTGGGCGTCGAAACGTTAATAAAATTATTTTTTTAATTTAATTGTGACTTATTTCCCATATAAATAGTTAATCATAAAAATGCCACACGGATATAGCTTCAGAACAACATCAAATATTATTATATGAAATATTTTCAAGCAATTTTTGCAAAAAAATATGAGTCGCCTCTCAACATCCAAATGTACTAATATTTTTACAGATGCCCCCTGGTCTATTAGTCTTTCATGTATACTGACGATATAGTGTTGGTAAAACATATCGCAATAGAACTAGAGAACTCTAGGTGAGAAAGAAGACACAATTTTATATGACAAGTGCTTGAAAGATTCTAACAAAAGATTATTACTTTTTCCTTTCACACGATCCACTTTCAGGAGCTAGATTGTGACTCTGTTTCGACGATTTCTTTCTTGATAAACTTCCCGGTAAACTGGAAGACTTCTTTTCCTGGGCGTTCCTTTGACTCACAGGCGATCTGGGTATTCCTTTCTTCTTGCTGTTTTCTTTAGTTTTCTTTCCCCTTCTCGGAGAATTTTGATTACTGAGATGTTTGACTGCGATGTCGCAACTAGATTCGTCTGAAGTTGCTTTGTTTTCTTTTTCTGAAAGAATAAAATTTTTATTATGATTTTAAGAAATATAAATATTAGTGTGGGCTGATTATCGGAGAATAGGCCATTTTTGGGAAAAGTTATTTACCAGCAATTTTATTGCTGGAATCGAAGCTTATGATTATATAAATATATTAATAATATAGGTATGCAAAGTCCGCAGTTAGTGTGCTACTTTTTTTATTAACAAAATGGCGCCCCCAAATCGTGTTATTTTTTTAATTTTTGCTCCATAACTCCGAACATTTTAACTTTACACCAAAAACACCCTAATAAAAATTCACCGAAATTAAATTCTGCATAAAAACATGTTTTTCCCGATCTGCTCCGACGAAAATTTTCTTCGGAAAATGCGGGTTTTTCCAACAAAATCTTTAAATTTCAAATAAAGTTTTAGATAAGCAATTATCTACCAATAATTAAATAACTTGGTGACATAAAAGCTTTCTTAGTTTAGATTATAGTTCCAGAAACCGGTGAAAATTAAACGAATATTTTAGCAACAATTCAATTGTTAATTAATAATTTACGGTCGCAATAATAAAATTGCTGGTAAATAACTTTTCCATGAATTTTGCTAATTAGCTCAGAGTATAGGTACCTGCAGAAATTGAACCACATAAGATATATAATTAGTTACCCATTCCCAAAAAGTTAAACAAAATAACACTTATACATATTGCTAGAATAGGCATGAATGAACAGGCAGGAACTGAGATGCAAATTGTAGGTCTCCCCTGGCCCTCTTTGATTTCAGCATTCGGATGGTTTGTAAATAATAGAAACCACGAAGGTGTTGCCAGAAACTTGGTCTCAATAAAGGTTTGATTTTTGATATTATTTTTAATTTTATTAAAGTAAAACCGTAAAACTTTGAATTGTAATATATTTTAGTGTATGTGGTGCCATCTATGGAAAAGTAGTTATAGTCTTACAATGAAAATTACTATTACTCTGGGCATTCTCTGGGCTAATTATCAAAATTCATGGAAAAGTTATTTACCAGCAATTTTATTGCTGGAATCGAATTATAAGATCCTATATATTAATAATATAGTTATGCAAAGTCAGCAGATAGTGTGCTACTTTTTTTATAAACAAAATGGCGCCGACAAATCGTATTTTTTTCAATTTTTTCTCTATAACTCCGAAGATTTTAACTTTACAACAAAAACACCCAAACAAAAATTCACCGCAATTAAATTCTGCATAGAGATATGTTTTTCACGATTTGCTCCGACGAAAATTTTCCTCGGAAAATGCGGGTTTTCCTAACAAAAATTCTAATTTTCAAATAAAGTTTTAGGTAAGTAATTATTAATCAATAATTAAATAACTTAGTGACATCAAAGCTTTCTTGGTGTAGATTGTAATTCCAGAAGCCGGTGAAAATTAAACGAATATTTTAGCAACAATTCAATTGTTAATAAACAATTTACGATCGTAATAATAACCAAAATAATCATGATACATTGATCAAACTTATAAAGGTTATAAAGATGAGATGCTTATTTAATATTTTATCGACAAAATATAAATTTTTCTTTTTTTTGCATAATCTTCAAATTTTGAAAAAAAAATAGTTATAATACACTGGTCTAATTAGTAAAGTACAAAGAAAGGTTATTTACCAGCAATTTTATTGCTGGAATCGAATTATAAGATCCTATATATTATTAATATAGGTATGCAAAGTCCGCAGATAGTGTGCTACTTTTTTTATAAACAAAATGGCGCCGACAAATCGTATTTTTTTCAATTATTGCTCTATAACTCCGAAGATTTTAACTTTACACCAAAAACACTCAAATAAAAATTCACCCCAATTTAATTCTACATAGAAGCATGTTTTTTCCGATTTGCTCCGACGAAAATTTTCCTCGGAAAATGTGGGTTTTCCCAACAAAATCTCGAATTTTCAAATAATTTTTTTGGGACAATAATTATTTATCAATAATTATATAGCTTGGTGAAATAAAAGCTTTCTTGGTATAGATTATAAATTCAGAAGCCGGTGAAAATGAAACGAATATTTTAGCAACAATTCAATTGTTAATTAAAAATTTACAGTCGCAATAACAACCAAAATAATCATGAGACATTGATCAAACTTAGAAGGATTATAAAGGTGTGATGCCTATTTAATATTTTGTCGACAAAATATAAATTTTTCATTTTTTTGCATAATCTTTAAATGTTTAAAAAAAATTGTTATAAAAAAATTAACATTTCTCAGAAATTGTTTATTATATTCTAATTTTATAAAATACTTAAAATGCGTATTTCATAGGTCCTGAAAATGAATGCTTTAAAAAAAATTTCCAACCATTTGCAAAAAAGTTATGAAACAGCAAAGTAAATATACGAAACCTCCGTTGTTTATAATTTGTTTTAATTGTTTCAAAGCTTAAAAGTGAGTCTATGGTACAATCTAATTACTCACAAAGAATGTCAAAAATTAGTGCAATGGTTATATTTTAATCAAAGATTAAAAATACTTTTTTTTGTAATTTTTAAAGCAAAAATAGGCCTGATACAGAGTCGGAGCTAAAATGTTCACTCGAAGCGACTGACACGCAGCATATATTATTTATAAAAGTGTACGTCTCGCGCGGCCGGTCGTCGCTCCGAGTGAAAATTTCAGCTACAGTGCTGTATTATTCTACTTCCGCGCGTGTAAATTACAAAAAAATATATTTATAATCTTTAATTAAAATATAACCATTAAATTGATAATCGATATTTTTTGTAAATAATTAGCTTGTAGATTATACTCACTTCTACGCTTTGAAAGAATTAAAAATATATATAAATACCGTAGTAATCGTATGTTTATTTTGCTGTTTCATAACTTTTTTGTAAATGGTTGCAAAAAAGTTTTAAAGCATTCATTTTCAAGATATTTGAAATGCGCATTTTAGCTATTTGTTAAAATTACAATATAATAAAAACTTTCTGAGAAACGTTAATTTGTTTATAACTATTTTTTTTAAACATTTAAAGATTATGCAAAAAAATAAAAAATTTATATTTTGTCGACAAAATGTTAAAAAGGCATCTTATGTTTATAAGATTTCAAAGTTTGATCAGTGTATCGTAATTATTTTGGTTATTATTGCGACCGTAAATTATTAATTAACAATTGAATTTTTGCTAAAATATTCGTTTAATTTGCATCAGCTTCTGGAACTATAATCTAAACCAAGAAGGCTTTTAAGTTACCAAATTATTTAAATATTGGTAGATAATTACTTATCTAAAACTTTATTTGAAAATAAAAGATTTTGTTGGGAAAACCCGCATTTTCCGAGGAAAATTTTCATCGGAGCAGATCGGGAAAAACACGTCTCTATGCAGAATTTAATCACGGTGAATTTTTATTTGGGAGTTTTTGTTGTAAAATTAAAATCTTCGGAGTTACAGAGCAATAATTGAAAAAACACGATTTTCTGGCGCCATTTTGTTTATAAAAAAAAGTAGCACACTATCTGAGGACTTTGCATACCTATATTATTAATATATAGGATCTTATAATTCGATTCCAGCAATAAAATTGCTGGTAAATAACTTTTCCCAAAAATGGCCTATTCTCCGATAATCAGCCCAGACTATATATAGTATTTTTACTACAAAAGCGATATTACGTAGGTCAAAATTTTTGACGTAAGAGAACTGTCAAAAAATTAGAATGTAACTTTTCATTATTTTCATGTTTATTATAAATATGGCAATAATGAAAAGTCACATTCTAATGTTTTGACAGTTCTCTTACGTCAAAAATTGTGACCTACGTAATATCGCGTTTGTATACTACATTCGCTCTCGCGAGATTTTTTTTGACACTGACGTTAGTAATTTCTTTTTTGAAAAATTCAGTTGTCAGAAGTGACTGGAAATTACTACAAAACCAACGCACCTGCTCATATCCAATATTATTAATAGTAAACAGACATAAAAATAACATAAACCTTACGCCAATCAATATTTATTTATTTAAACCATTATAATGTATTGATAGCAAATGAGAAAATTATTTATTTTACAAAATAAAAATATTTTGTAGAAATAAACTTAACAAAATTTTATGAGATTAGTAGACACTCCCACTATTTCTAATAATTCTTCTTTTTTTAATGAAAGATTAAGTTGATTTGAGTTGATTTTAGCAGTTAATAGTGTGAGGTAGGAATTTTTGTGTTGTACGTTTCCTATTCCGAATGTCTCAAAAAAAATCTCGCGAGAGCGAATGTAGTATAGTAAAAATACTATATCTAAATACTCACACCTCAAGATTCGAAAATAGGGCTTTTCATTCACAGTCATTTGTTTCGAGCTTCTGTCATGTGTCGCATAGTATTAATATATCTACGTCATACGTTATTGGTATTACCAATGATACAAACCAAAGACGTATGACGTAGATATATTAATAATATGTGACACATGACAGAAGCTCGAAACAAATGACAATCGATGAAAAGCCCCATTTAAAACTTTTAGATGGGTTGCCTGCAGTTTCTCAACTGTCATCAATACGCCTAACTTCACGCGCAACTTTGATACGAGGGAATCCAACGATCTGTCAAACTATTCCAATATGTCTGGCGGCTGGCATGCAATACATTGAAGGCATATGATAGTATATAATAGTGTTATTTTAGTATTTTAAAGTAATTTTCGTATTTTATGTCCGTGTAAGTATTGCTAAATACTTCTGTGACATAGTAAAAAATATTGCTTACGTCAATAAACTTTAATAAGTAGTTAAAAGGTTTTAACTAAGTAATTTGGAAGATTGAAGAAAGCTAGGTTAACAAATTTTATGTTTTATAAGTTTAATAAAAAATAATATTGAGCATCCCTAAAATAGATTTTAGGTAAAATCATCGAGATAATATATAAATTTTATTATTTTAGGTACCTAGTAATACCACATTGTATCTTAAATTTGGAATTTTAATTTAAATAAAGTATCTAATAAAATCGCTTGTGTGCAGTGTTGCCAGAGAAATTTTTGTAAATGCACCGGAATGACTGGAATAGTGACACAAAGTACTAAACCAACACATTTTGTACAAAAGCTTAAAAAAACGTCGTTTAATATTATTTGAAGCAAATTTGTTATGTCACAAAATTTTAGGTTTTTACTTTAGGAGACTTTAGTATCAAAAGTTTGGTTGTTAATTGTATCAAATTGGTACAATTGTAACAACTCTGGCAACGCTGAATTGCCTGCCATACGTCCTGTTATTAAAAATCACGTGGTTTGGATGGCCTAATTATAAAAAAAATATGCATTGAAATCCTTTTCGTATACTCTACCTTATCGGTAGAGTCTTGTTGACAAACTACAGCGTGTCCCTAACACGGCACGCCAGGTTTTCTCAACACGACTCTACCTTATCGGCAGAGTCTACGAGCAGTGTAGGGTAAGTTGAAGCTGTAATTACAAAAAAAAGAAATATGTATGTCTTTGTACTCGCTTTATCACGCTTAACGGGTTACGGGATCTGGATTTCAATGCATATTTTTTTTTTATAATTCTCTTATCAAAGTTGCGCGTGAAGTTAGTCGTATTGATGACAGTTTCTGGTGACAAACTGAATTTGTGCCTTCTAAAATTTGCAAGAGAAACGAACGATAAACAAAACATACTAGGGGAAATCTAAGATTGCATTCCACAACCCATCAATTTATCTAGGTGAAATTCCATAGAATTTTGATTCCTTGTACTCAGATAGGAGTAAAACTAAGAGAAAATGAAAGACAGTTAATATTTCATTCTGTTTCAGAGACAACCCTCATCCTCTTACGTACGTTTCAACGTATTGGAATCTTCAGAGAGGCCTGTTATCTGCTATGAATCAAAACCAAAACGAACTGTCTTACTAGGCAAAATTATACGATATAATTTGCTGTTAGATGCTCTAGCAACATCTATTTAACACAGTGAGAAGTCTTAGATCCGAAAATCTAAAACTTTCATCGTTGGAACCAAAATGCGCAAGGCAAACGAACGATAAGTGAAACAGACTAGGGGGAATCTAAGACTGCATTCCACAATCAGTCAATATATCTAGGTAAAATTCCATCGAATTGATAGAAGACAGTTCTATTGAAGACAATGATAGAGGTTTTAACAACGATGAAAGTTTTCGGTTTTCGGATTTAAGACTTCTTAGTGTGTTAAATAGATGTCGCTACAGCGTCTAACAGCTAATTATTTCGTATACATAATTTTGCTTACTAAGACAGTTGGTTTTCGTTTTGATTCAGAGCAGACCACAGGTCTCTCTGAAGATTCAATAGTGTGAAACGTACGTAAGAGGATGGTGGTTATCTCTGAAACAGAATGAAATATTACCTTTTTTATTATGAGATAATGATTTACCTTGTATATGAGCTTGTTTTTTGAGCTGCGAGTTTTTTCTACTGCCCTGCATGGGGCTTCTCATTCGCGGCTTAGATCTTTTCGGTTTTTCGGCGGATGGTGAAGCTTTGATATTCCTCTTATTGGGTTTGGTGTTCAAGATGGAGTATGTTTCGAGATATGACTTGTTGGGGTTATTTGATAAGTCTAGGGTAAAGTCTTTGCAGCGACGATGGTGGTTGTTCTTCGGCGACGTCCAGGTTGTGCTGAAAGAAAGAAGAAATTATTACCGCCAGAATATAACATTCGATACCTGACAAAGGTAGATGACAAAAAGGAAGACCACAAATGAGATGGGTAGATGACAGCTCAGGGTACAGATATTATGGAAGGAGTTGTGGAAGGCCTATGCCAAAAATGAACGACAGAAGGCTAGAAAGAATAAGAAAAAGTCTTATAGCTTGATATAAGTTATTATTATAGCCTGATATTAATTTAAACTTTTTATATTAAATGATTCGTCAAAACTAACATTCCAAACAAAAAAAATGGAGAATATTATATTCTACGTGCAGACTGTCCACGATCTAATGTAGGTTAGATCAAATATTTTCCAAATTTCAACTATAGCGGCTGTTTCTTTTTATAAACCTGAATTATCCTAGAAGCCACTAAAACTATGAATCTTTCAACCAAAGGGATGATGGCATCTGGTTACCTTGAACACCAAAACATCTCACGGGTAAAAGGGCATAAGAGCAGCAGTATTTTCATAAATAGTGAACTATGTAATAGTAAATATATTTGATAATTCAGTAGACTTTATTCGGAAGGATTTAGTCTTCAGATATAAAACACTGAAGGGGGAAGAAGAACATATTGGCTTCAAAATCTGCAAAAGTGGTTCAAATACCTCTACAACCGGACTATTCCGAATAGCTATTACGATAGGCATCGTAAGAAGAAGAACAATGTGCCAACTACGACTTTCAATCGCATTGACCAACATGGAGAAGGTATAAAACGATAGGTCTGTTCCAACAAACATCAAACTAGTCAGAAATAGCCAGCAAACAGTTGGTCAGTGAGGGAACATAATATAGTTATCAGTGCTATCCCCTCTATCCGCGTTGGTCGACTATTTGGTGATAGTTTCTGACTGATTTGGCTGCTTGTTGGAACAAACCGTATATAAACAACATCTCTGTAAGTCTATGGTCTCTAATACACGCTGAACGCAGCCTACGGCGTCTATTGGATACCACCGGCTAAGTCGGTGTTGACTTCAATTCACCCCGTAATTTGAATTTGTTTTAGAATTACTCCTTTTTAACTGTTTTCTGTTGTAAGATAGTTTTCGTCTTTCAAAGTTTACTAAAAGTAACGAAAATAAACAATTTTCCTACGGAGTGACGTTATACGCAGCCTACAGCCTCAATTGGAGACCACAGCCTAAGAAAAGGCGCTTTATATATAGGGTGAGGCAGATAAAGGGCCTATTAGAAATATCTCGACAACTAAAGGTAAGAGAATTATGAAAATTGGAATACAGGGGTTTTGAGGTATGAACTATTTAATGAAAATAATTTGGTAACTTTGCTACTTCTGGTTATACCGGATGTTGATTGTAACATCGTTTTTTTAAATGGGGCACCCTGTATATTTTTACATTTTTGGATTCTGCTCGATGTCTTCTTTCTTAAAATATGAGGTTTTGTAATATTATACACGGTAGTTTACAAGATAATTAAGGTTTTTTATAAATTTTGCAGCAAACTTCACACCCTGTAGAATTGTACTGATTTGCTACTAACAACTCCATTTATGTTTAAATGATTTTTCATTTAGTCTTTTATTATTAAAAATTATTCATATAGCGAAACGTTTAATTTTAGTATACAGGGTGGGTCGAAACTCGGAATGATCATTTTCTGAGTTTTCTTAAATAGAACACCCTGTATTTTAGTATTGTAATGAAATGATATTTTATAGTACTTTTTTATTTCTTAAGCATTCCCTATATCTAACTGCTTTAATTTGTAAGATATTCGTAGTTCTTTAAGCCAAACATTAATTGCAACAAAAATTACGTGAAATTTTATTAGGATTGCCATGAAAATATTCAATCATAAATATTTTTTTGAAAATAAATACATGTTAATCTAGAATGATCCTTGAATCATTAAAAACAAACCATAGACACTTAGATTACGAGAACGTTCATACTAATATGCAGATTCTCAGTGACACTAACATTTAATTCATTTTAATCATTTACAATAGTTTTTGTTCGATCAGATTTCTCGTAATCTAAATGTCCAGTTCGTTGAAACCGCTCTAGTAAATTTTGAAAAGTTTCTCTTTTTGGTTGTCATTTATCATAGAATTGCTGATGATAAATTCTTATTGCTAGTACTTAGCACATTTTTATTTGTTCTACTATCCTAGAACAAAAAAACATCTGAATCAGTTCCTCATTAGAAAAATTCAAATTAGTAATGGTAGCAAAGCAACTGGAACTTCAAAAATAGTTAGATTGTTTAAGCAAAGCTTATTTTAGTTTAAGCATATTTAGTGTCAAAGTCATGGCCAACTAGATAGAATCTTGTATGTTTTTATTAATATTAAACACACTAACAATCTTAACTACGTAGGTATTTTGATATATCAATCAGTATTAATAAACTAAGGGTCAGTCGAGATTAATATGTGTTTATTTTCGAAAAATTATTTATGATTAAATATTTTCACGGCAAACTTAATAAATTTTCACGTAATTTTTTTGCAATTAATGCTTTGCTTAAAGAACTACAAATAACTTACAAATTAAAGCAGTTAGGTATAGAGAATGCTTAAGAAATAGAAAAGTACTATAAAATATCATTTTATTACAATACAAAAATACAGGGTGTTCCTTTTAAGAAAACTCAGAAAATTCTCATTCCGAGTTTCGACCAACCCTGTATACTAAAATTAAACATTTCGCTATATTATTAATTTTTAATAATAATAGACTATATTAAAAATCACTTGAACATAAATGGAGTTTTTCATATCAAATCAGTACAATTCTACAGGGTGTGAAGTATGCTACAAAATTTATAAAAAACTTTAATTATCTTTTAAACTACCCTGTATAATATTACAAAACCTCATATTTTAAGAAAGAAGACATCAAGCAGAATTTAAAAATGTAAAAATATACAGGGTGTCCCATTAGAAAAAACGAAGTTATAATCAACTTCCGGTATAACCAGAAGTAGCAAAGAGACCAAAATAGTTTCATTAAATAGTTCATACCTCAAAACCCCTGTATTCCAATTTTCATGATTCTCTTACCTTTAGTTCTCGAGATATTTCTAATAGGTCATTTATCTGCCTCACCCTGTATACTTGATGTACTTACTCATCTTCCATGGGCGATTCATAATACCCAGACGATGAATACCTAACGCTTCTTTCATCGTCAGATACATTAGGGGGGCAGACTTTTTTATTTCTTGAAGGCACTGTTTCCGTAAATCTATCCAGCAAATCCGGAGTGGATCCCACGCTGTAACTTCCACAAGAGGAGCTGCTGTCCTCGGACGGAGTCGATCGGCCGGTGCGGATATTAGGCACTGGAGTATTGCAGAGGCTGTGGGAGGAATCACCAACCGTTGTTGAAGCGCTGGTGCATGGAGGAGGAGGGGAGAAGGATGGGACTACCATGTCGTCGCTGATGGCGTCCAAGCCTCGAGCGCTTTCCAGGCTTGAGCCGTCGGTTATATGGGCTTGTTGAAGGTTGTTATAGAATTCGGGACCCTAAACAAGAACAGTGTTTTTAAATAAATATCTAACAATTTATTACATACGTGGGTGGTCCGACAAGTACTTAGCCTCACCGCTTGATGGCGCCACTATCGCAAACAAGGGCGGATGCAGGACCGATTTTCGTGAGGGGCCATGAACTTTTTTTTGGGAGGGGTACCGGGGGTCTGGGGGTAATTTTTATTAATTAGGGCTACAATGGTGAGTTTTAAGGCACTTTTCTAACACTTTTGATTGCCATAAAGTCGTTAAAAACTCATCGTTTTATAGTGCAGTATTGTTTAGATCCAAGTGCAGTTCTTTCAACAAGTTTAATACTATTTTTCCCAATTCTTCTCCTGTCGGGCCATGTTCTTCCCCTCTTTCTAGTATTTCAATAAATATTTTTATGTTCTCATAAGCGTCAATAATGGACTTGACAAATCTTCACGAATGTTGTTCTTGTGTGTGTACCTATCTCAAATTTAAAGAAAGCTCTTTCAAGTGAGATACGTCGGTGGTTTCGTCAAATACGACAGAGTAATAATTTGCGCTTTGAACCTGATTCATTATTTCAATTATTTCTTCACCACATTATGTTATCAATTAATCAATTGATATTGATTGGTTCTACTAATGTATGTTGCTCGGGAAGATGCTATGGATAGGTGTTGTTTAAGAATCTTATCTCCTGATGCGATATTAAACCTTCACAATTCCCTGAAATTCCCCTTATTGCTAGATCCAGCATCTTCGTCCAGAAGCAGAAGGCCATCTACATGATGGCCTCTTAGAGGGATATTTTGTCGATTTAAGAACACTATAGTCTCTACTATTGGTGGTAGTATTTCTCTATTCTCTTGTATCTGTTTAGACCTCTGAGAGTTTATCTGGTTAATGATTGACTTTTGTAGAAAATCTAGCTAAACCTGAACGCACTCCTTGTGGTCTGATGTTTTTTCATGGAATTGTATGGCTCCGTCGTTGTCAATTGTAGTTTGGCGAAAGATGTTAAAGATTTCATGATAAGCCTTTGCAAAACAATCCTTTTTGAATGTGCGAAAGTACCAATTCTTTGTTCTAAGTGCTGGTGACCCAAGTAACGCTTCATTTCTTTTTTATTCTTTGTGCACAGAGTATAGAAATTGATACGATTTTGATGGCCGCCAAGGTCGTTCTAACCATTGGCACTTTGTAAAATTATCAACATTTTGATTTACACAACATCCAATGTCATTCTTGAAGCTTCCGTTACTGCTTTTGTTCAATTTTTGTCCAGATATATTTATCCCCTGTGTTGTACATATATGTGTTTGAAACTAAAAACATTTGAACTGCAAATATTTAACTTGATATTTTTTTTATTCTCGGAGGGGCTATGGCCCCCATAAAAGCCCTCGCAAAAGAAACCTTCTACCATATAATGCATTCTTGTAGACGGCTAATATCAAAATGGCAGCAGAATTAAAATTGTAGCTTAGGAAAAAAAAGCAATATCGATTGGTGATTCGATTCTTGCTTTTGGAAGGCAAATCACGTAGCGCAATCAAAGAGCGCTTGGATGCTGTGTACGGTGACTCTTCTCCTTCGATGGCAACTGTCAAAAATTTGTTTAACGTGTTTTAACGTAGTTGGACGTCAGCTTTTGATGAACCATGCCTAGGTGTTCCCCAAATGGCTAACATGGAAGATCTTCTTCTTCAGGTGCTATCTTTGCTACGGAGGTTGGCAATCATCATAGCTATTTTAATTTTTGAGGCAGTAGCTCTAAATAGTTGTTTTGAGCTGCGTCCAAACCATTTTCTTAGGTTCTTCAGCCACGAAATTCGTCTTCTTCCGATGCTTCTTCTGCCATCTATATTTCCTTGCATTATGAGTCGCAGGATGCCATACTTCTCGCCCCGCATCACATGTCCGAGATACTGTAGTTTTCTTTCTTTAATTGTAAGTTCAACTTCCTTCTCTTTACCTATTCTTCTCAGTACTTCGTTGTTCGTAACTCTATCTACCCAGGAAACCCTCATAATTCTTCTATAGGTCCACATTTCAAAGGCGTTAAGTCGTCTCATTGTCTCTACATTTAACGTCCATGATTCCACTCCATAGTAGAGTACACTGTGTACGTAACATTTTGTTAGGCGTACTTTAAGAGCTAATGTTAAATCTTTACTACATAGGACCTTTTTCATTTTCATAAAATTAGAACGTGCTTTTTCGATTCTGACTTTGATTTCTGCAGTGCACAAAAATCCACAATCTCAAATCGATATACGACCTCAAATCGATCCACGATTCAGTAGGCATCTCAAAAGGCCGCGTGGGTCATACTCTGCATGAAATTTTAGGCATGAAAAAGCTGTCGGCGCGATGGGTGCCACGTTTGCTCACTCCAAACATTAAGCGCAACCGTGAGACCACTTCAAAGTCTTTGACGCTATTTAAGCGAGATCCGAAGAAGTTTCTACGGTACTGGTACACACTCGAGACCAAGGAACAGGCAAAAAAGTGAATGGCACCCGGCGAACGGGCTCAGAGCCGGGAAATCGGCCGGAAAGGTGATGACCACCATTTTTTGGGATTCACAAGATGCGATCTACATTGATTACCTGGAGAAGGGCAGAGCGATGACAAGGTTTTACTATGCCGAATTATTGGGCGGATTCGACGCCGACACTACGAACTGTTGCCCCATCCACCGTATTCTCCAGATTTGGCCCCGTGCGACTTTTCCTTTTATAGGCTAAGAACTTATCGGATCGCCCTAGTATATGAAAAATCAGAATTTACCTTAATAGAACCACTTTTTCTTGAGCTGTCTGTACCAGAATTGGCAGTGATATAGTCGTCAGTAGTAGTACTTTCTGATACATCCGTATTAGTTCTACAAGAATCAGTTCTAGACAGCAAAAGATCAGGAACTACAGCAGGAAGAGGCGATCCAACGGGTGTTTCTGGCGTGAATTTTTTCCTTATCGGTAAAATATTCTCCACTGATAAGTATTGTCTTGGAGGAAATACCGTTGCAGGAGATTCCACAGTCTTCGCCGGAGATACTTTTCTTAAATATGTTAGGTTTTGGTCCACAGTTTCTTCGTCTAGGTTCTCGGTGTCCATGGAAGATCTTTGTTGGTGTTGAATCATGAGCATGTGTTTTCTTTTTGATGATGGAGTTAGAGCGATGGATGTAGAAACGGGTGACGTGGCTGAATTGAACTCTGAGCTGCTTAAGATTGTTCCGTTGTCAGTTCCTGAGTCCACTTGTAGGACTGTCGCTTGCGATTCGTTCCAAATTCCGTCGGACTGATCCCTTGAACGTAAAAGTTTTATTATTAAACAGAAAACATTACTACACATAAATGTAACATGTAACATGTAACAAAGAAGCTATACACCAATGTGAATTTAACCATAAATAATCAGCCAGTTCAAAGAGTTACGTCCTACAAATATTTAGGGGTTTGGTTCACTGATACTAATGACCAGACAAGAGAAATCAAGAGGCGAATAGAGATAGCGAGACAATCGTTTGTCAAAATGAAAAAGTTCCTATGCAGCCGAGACATAAATATGTATAAACTTAAGAACGAAAATGTTAAGGTGCTATGTTTTCTCCGTTCTGCTGTACGGCATAGAAGCTTGGACACTGAAAAAGATAAACATCAAAAACATTGAGGCATTCGAGATGTGGTGCTACAGGAGAATGTGGAAAATACCATGGACAGAAAGAGTAACAAATCAAGATGTTTTGCTGAAGATGGGAAGGAATGCGAAGTCATAAAAACCATACAAACGAAAAAACTGGAATATCTAGGCCACATAATGAGAGGAGAAAAGTACTCTCTGCTAAGACTCATAATGCAAGGAAAAATTTCGGGAAAGAGAAATGTGGGACGTAGGAGGATTTCCTGGTTGCGCAATTTAAGGGAGTGGTAAGGGTGCAGTTCAATACAGTTGTTCAGAGCTGCAGCCAACAAAGTTAAGATTGCTGTGATGGTAGCCAACCTCCAATAGGAGACGGTACTGCAAGAAGAAGAATATGGATCTTGGACAAACACCTTGGTGGAGCAGAAAACTGGAAAACTAAAAAAAGAAGTAAGGAGGTTATCGAATAAAGCCAAAGAATTGTAGAACTGTGAAACATACAGAAAAACTTTTACTGAATACAATAAACAGATAAGAAGAGTGAAACGAGAATCTTGTAGGAGGTTGAGTCAGAGTTCAGATATATTTTTAGAATCCACAAGATTCTTTTTAAGGATCAGGTATAGGAACCACACCTAGGTACTTAAAAGACCTTAGGGCACCTTTGCCGAATCTAAAAACGAAACGCTAGAGCTTCTTCTAAACTACTTCCCAGGTTTAACAATTATTGATGAGCATACTCAAGCTGATAACATAGAATGACCTAAAGATCCTAGGAAAGAAGACTAGGAAATAGTACTAGGTTATATACCAAAGACTTGAGCAACC
Organism: Diabrotica virgifera virgifera; assembly: GCF_917563875.1. NCBI lineage: Eukaryota > Metazoa > Arthropoda > Insecta > Coleoptera > Chrysomelidae > Diabrotica > Diabrotica virgifera. The sequence goes on from NC_065445.1 coordinate 14,483,647, forward strand.
GCAAAGGTGGTGTACATACAAAAAATAGGACGACAAAATAACGAAACCGATCAGTCTTACATCATTTCTGTTGAAGTAAATAAGAACAATTCTTGATAGATATATTAAGGAGCGGCTATTGATGGATCATCATCTCAGTGCCAACCAGCATGCATCCAGAAGGAAAATCAGTCACTACATGAACAATGGAGAGATTGCATTAATCGCCTTTCTAGATACAGAAGGCGCATTTAATAATGCACTACCAAATTATCTTTATGGTGCAGCAGCATCAAAAGGAATATTCGCAACTGTGTGTGTGTGTTTTCACAAAGAGGGGATGACATTAGATGAACTTTTTGCCACAGATATTTGGAAGTTGAAGATTGAAGATGTCATTGGATCAAAGCAATGTTGGAAAATAGGCTGATTCTAACAGACCTAGACCTGTAAGGAGAGGAGATTTTGGCCAAAACAACTAGCGGATTCCCACGGAGGGAATGCTTCCTCCCATCCTGTGTTCACTCTTGGTGGATGACTTTATCTCGCTCCCTAACGCAGGTGGTAGAAGTGCAGGGGATAGAAGTGCAGGATCTAGTAATTATGGTAAGAAGAAAATATGGTAATGTTCTATCCAGAACACTCCAAAGAACATTAATTATCCTTAGTAGGTGGTGCGACAGGGAAAAACTTGCCAATTCTAGAGAAACAGTAGTAGTCTGTTTCAAAAGGAGACGGAACCTAGGTTATCTGGATAGAGAAACCGTCAAACGACCATTTTGTAAACTTTCGAAAACTCTTATTCATCAACCTTCGAAAAATAGATCCAACCATAGTATGATTTAAGGACCAGGTGGAAGACCTGGTAGAACACCCAAGACCAACTATATGGCTTGTAGAGCCAATGATGGTGATGAGGGATCAGAGTTAGTAATACAGTAAGATGGAAACATTGGTATTGTGTACCAGAAATAAATTAGTAGGTATTGAAATTGTATGGCGAAGTATTTTAACAGGAATATAAAAAAATTACTTATTTACCTGGTCTCGTTAGCTAAAGAATCATTCGAAGTGAAAGGAGAAAGTTTTGCGTGCGGTAGAAAACTTATGGAAGGTACAATCGAATCATCCTTTAGCCAATTCTCCATGTTGATGTGTTGTTCTCCATTAAATTCGTGAGTGTCCAAGTACGTTCTGCTATAAATTAAATGTTCGTGAAAATCCTCGTCGATCGAGTCCTGGGCGTACATTCCATTGTCCAGTGAAGAATAGACGTTTTCTTCCAGGGGTTTACAGACTCCTAAAATATTAAAAGATTATATTAATTAATAAATAATATTACACATATTTACACAGTTATTACAATCTTGCAGTGTTCAAAAGAAAACAACTTGAAGGCCTTTGAACTGCAGCGGATTAACATATGCACATATAGCCAAGCAGCTATTGGGGCTCTATAAGCCCTAATGTGAACTCTAGGCTGGTGTGGGAATGTCAACATGAACTCGACAGGCTGCTGCAACATAACAGTGTTATTCTGGTATGGGTTCCAGGCCATTGGGGCATTTACGGTAATGAAAGAGCTGGTGCACTTGTCAGGAGAGCATCAGCTACAAAATGTCCAGAGCCGGCCGTGAGAGTGCGAAAAGGCACCATCCGCGAACGTAAAAAAGCCTGGATTCGAAGCCAACACAACTCACATTGGGAGGGTGTACCCGGTTAAACACATGGCAAGATTTATATCGGGCGGATATGTGCTAGTACGGCTGATTTATTGCTGAAAACAAGCAGGAATCAGCTCAGAGTTATAACAGGTTTCCTTATTGGGCCTGCACCAGTTAAGGGTCACCTGCATACAATGGGGCTGTTCCATGGAGACTTGAGCTGCAGACTCTGTAGAAGATAACCTGAAACAGTCAACCGTATCTTGCATGACTGCGAGGCATTGGATCGAAGGCGGCAAACACTTTTTGGAGACATCAAAGTGACTCAAAATATGGCACCCACCTACTAGACCTGTATAAACTAGTACAGGGTTCCAGAATTCTGGAATGGGTTTCGTAAAGGAATGGAAGATGTACAATAAGCCAAGTGGCTGCAGTACGACTGATTCATAACAGACGGCTTCCAGGAAAAAAGTATATTACACATGCAATATGTAGTTCATTCTTTCGCTAAAAGTGAAAGAATTAGAAGTGCAGAAAGAAAGTTAAAAATTAAGTTTAATAATATCTTATTAAAATTTATACCATGCATACTTGCCAACAAATTATTTGATAAAACCGTATCTTAATCCTATTACAAAGTCATTTATATTTGAGTAGTATCGTTAAATTTCGAGAGCTAAAGATACTGAATAGCAGTATAATAATTAAAAGTATAACTGATTAACAATAGATTACTTTCTACCTGCACCGTAAACTTAACCATACCATTCAAATACAAATGACCGTGCCATAAGCTTAAGAATAAGGTTCCTCAAATATCTTGATAGAGACTATACCTTCGTTTTGAATCGGCATTTTCTGGAAATACGGCGTGAATATCCTTTCATCGTCATCATTATGAACATCCTCGTGGCTAACAGAATGAACTGGCTTTTCAGGAACAACACAGTCATCTGATATTTTTACTCTTCTTTGTTCCAACAAAATTTCGCCATCCGACAGAGCCTTCATCAGGGTTCTTTTTGACATTTTGCTTGAAGGGGAAAGTTGCGGCTAAAATAAAACAAAAACTATTAAAAACTATAATGTTCTCTAAAGTATGAGTATTTTGGAACATTAGAGAAAGCTACAAGAGAAAGAAATATACATGTCAGGTAGAAAAACAATCACGATGTAAAATGTTGCTAATGACAATGGCTGAGGACTTATTAGTATGGCAGCTGCCAAAGACCCGATTGTGGAAAGCACATGTTTTCATCATAAGAATTTATACATAAAGCAACCTAGTCACCAAATGGAGACACCACAAGCCAAACTGAATATGTTATATATAAAAGAAAGGGGCACTAGACAAATGAAATATGTTACATGCGCTTAATAATGAAGACATGAAGAAATAGTTTCGGTCTAACAAAAAAAACCCTAGAACAAACCTGAACAGTCGACCAGTCAAGCACGAAAATGTGGAACTGCAACGAGGATATAAAATTAGCAGGCCAAAGGGGTATCCCGAAGCCAAAAGAGAAACGACTGGTCCGACCAATAGTGCAAAAAAATAACGGATGTGAAGAACGAGACATTCAACACCATAAAACAACGAAGAACTAGGGCACCGATAGATAGGTACCTATAAAATTTAAGAAGAGGACAGAAAGGACGAAAAAAGAAACGATGATCAGAAAACGACATATTAGAACTGCTCGAAAGTCATATAAGACAAGGAGAAACAAGAAAATTCTATCAGAAAATGAACATTTTTGGAAAAGAATTCAAGTCTAGAATTAACAATTGTAATAATAAGGACGACAACTTGCTTATCAACAAAGAGGATGTTAAATTACGGTGGATAAGACACTGTTGAGAGTTGCTGGAAGAGGAACCTACTAACAACCTAATTCAGTTCAGAGAAACTGAAAACTGAAGTACCGAAATGAGGAATTTGTGGAACCACTCTCGGTAGAGGAAACCTTCAATCTGACTAAACCTCTTTTGAAACCTATTATAGTCTGTAATTATGTGCCCAGTTTGAAGCTGATTGTTCAAATTTCTGTTTAACACATTCTTGATCATCATCAAGAGCGTGCCCAGATATTTTGTTTAAAATATTTTTGCTAAAGTCAAAAAACTTTCAATTGATACGTATTGTCGGTTCTGACATATGGAACTGAAACATAAGCTTTTAACAACAACATAGTCCACCAAGTGGCTCAGAGAGCTATGGAACGGAGAATGCTCAAAATTAAGCTTAGCGACAGCAAATCCATTGAAGAGATAAGAAGGCGATCAAAAGTAACAGATGTAATCCAAAATGTTAGAATGGAACTGAGCAGCACATATTGGAAGAAATGAGGACAACCGTTGGATGAAGGAATTGTTGAATGTCGACCAAGATCAAATAAGAGAATTAGAGGCAGACCTCAAACCAGATGGACTGATGACATCAAGCTAATGTCTGGTCATGAAGGGCTGCGAAAAACAGCGAACAGGAATGAATAGACACACCTAACGGAGGCTTACATTCGACAATGGATGGAATAGACGTTAAAGATGTTGATAATGACTGAATAAATGGCAGTCTTACCTTAAAATCTATAAAAATCTCTTTTTTGGATTCATTAGAATCTTCAGATTCGTGCTCGTCAGATTTGGTTAAAGAAGAGGTTTCACTATCGGCGCCTGCGCCATTACGATCGGGTAAAGAAAAAGTCGGCGCCTTATCTACGATGAACGGAGATCTAGGAGGTTCGTCGGATTGGGTCCTTTGTAAAGGTTCGTGATCGGGAATCGTATCAAAAGGAATAACTTCTCCGTTCATCGGCGATATGCCGAATTTGCTGCCGGCTTCCGAGTAAGATTTGATCAGTTTCCGGCCGTTTGTGGCTATGCCGTTGGTTTGGGCGCCTTGGGATACCATTTTTACCTGTGAATATAAAAAATAAATACATTTTATAAGCTATAAATGGTATAATGGTGTTGAGCTACCTTTTGTATAGTTCTTGGACTTAGGTTTATGTGCGGAGGTAATGGTTTCCTTCCTAGTCCTACTTCGGTTTGAGTGGCCTGTGTTTTCATCGGCACTCTTTTGATTTTATCTTAAAAAGAAAGACAAAATATTATTAATAATAAGAATGTTTGCAGCTTAGTAGGAGTGTTAAGCTAACGTTGAACTTTTATGGTTCGGGTCACATAATAGCCAGACATTTTTAAAACGAAGCTATATAGATTCCAAAGTGGATCTATTTATTTTAATTGCATGAGATATTTTAGCTGAAAAACTGAGAAAATTTTCTATGTTCTGCGTGAAGGTAAATCGTAGATGAGGCAACGTAAGTTTGATGTTGAGCCTTCTTCTTCTTCTACAGCCAAAATTGAGCCTTGGCCTCCTTTATTTTTTGCCTCCACCCTTGCTTGTCTGTGGCTGCTCTTCTCCATACACGGTCTCCTAAAAGGGCTTCTGCGTCGCTGTTTACTGTTTCTTCCCAGCGCTTTCTTGGTTTTCCAACCGGTCTCTTTCCCTGTATTCTAGCATTCAGTGCTCTTTTTGGTAGCCTATCCTCTCCCATTCTTATCACATGTCCGGCCCATTGCAATATTTGTATTCTAATGAAGTCTGACAGGAGTGTTTCCTTATAAAGTTGATAAAGCTCGTTATTGTATCGACTTCTGAAGATTCCGTTTTCCCTCACAGGTCCTAGTATTCTCCTCAGTACTTTCTTTTCGAATGTGTCGAGTTTGCTTTTGGATGTTTCTTTCAGGACCCAGGCTTCACTGTCATAGCATGTTATTCTCGAATTAAGGTTTTATATATTCTCATCTTTGTATTTCGGTGGACACTTTTACACCGAAATATATGGGAGAGGGCAAAATGCGCTCTGTTTGCCTGCGTTATTCTCTTCTGTATTTCTCCATCTTTTGATCCGTCGTCATATATTTCTACTCCCAAGTATGTAAACTTTCCAAATGTTTCAATGTCATCTTCATGTATAATGTTTTGTGGGACTAGATTTCTTCTCGCCTGAGTCATTATTTTTGTTTTTCTGTGTTAATTTCCAGACCTAGCATTTTTTATATGGGAAATAAGCCACAATTAAAATGAAAAAAAATAATTTTATTAACGTTTCGACGCCCAAATCGGGTGCCGTTGTCAAAATACAAAATATTACTAAAATAAACTAAAGTGTTGTTGCTAAGCAAAATTATTTTTTTCATTTTAATTGTGGCTTATTTCCCATATAAATAATTAATCATAAAAATGCCACAAGGAAATAGCTTCAGAACAACTAGCATTTTTGTTTGTGTTTTTAACTCTGCTTATGTTTCCTGTGCTCATGTTGATGTTCTAATCATAATATTAATATCATCGGCACAAGCGGCCAGTTGAACCGTTTGGTTGGTCAGTAGGTTTCCTCGTCCAGTTTGCATTTGCCTAACCACATACTCCATTGCCAGGTTAAACAATGTTGGGGCCAGCTCATCTCCCTGCTTTAGTCCCTGCGAAATGTTAAAAAAGTCTGTCCGGTGGTTTTGTATTCGTACACATGCCTGAGTTTCATCCATTGTGGCTTTAATGAGTCTTATTAGCTTGTGTGATATTGCCAATTCAGCCAATATATAGTATAGCTTGTTCCTTTTGACTGAGTCGTATGCCTGTTTGAAGTCTACAAACACGTTGTGAACATCAATATCGTGTTCCCATGATTTGCTCAAGATCTGTTTGACTGTAAATATTTGATTCAGAGTCGATTTTCCCTCTTGGAAGCCCGTCTGATACTCTCCAATAATATTTTCTGCTAGTGGTTGGAGCCGCTGGTTTATGTTGAGTCTTATCAAATGCCTTTTCAAGGTCTAAACGACATAAGTAAATGTCCTAATTCATTGCATATCTGGACCAACACATTCATGTCGAACAAGGCTCTCTTTTACCCATACCATTTCTAAAGCCAAATTGTGTGTCACTAATTTTACATTCAAGGATTTAACAATTCTGGTGTGTATTATTTGCAAAAATATTTTAAGTATGTGACTCATTAAAGCTGTTGCTCTGTGATCTGATCAGGTTGTTTTACTTGACTTTTTGGGAATTGCTACAGATTGATTGAAGCCATTGTCTGGGGATTGTAGCAGTCTGACATAGGTATTAGTTTAAAGAGTTAAACAATTACGTCAATAACATCTTCATCAATGAGTTTTAATAATTTGATAGGCACATCATATGGTCCTGTAGCTTTGCCCTCTTTTATTTTTTGATGGCATAGACGACTTCTTCTCGTAATATTGGTGGCCGATATCCTCTGTCTTTTCTAATATAATAATAATATAATGACAGTTCTTCTCTTTCATCATTAAATAGTTGTTGGATGTAATTGGTCCAGTTACACAATCTCTCATTCACATCAATATAATAATATCCTCTTTATCATTTTTAAGAATATTCTTTCTAGTGCACTTTCTAGAACCTGGCATTTCTTTGATTTGTGTGCAAATTAAAGCTATCATACCCTTTATCCAGATTTTCTATTTCCTTGCATTTATCGGTGAGCCACCTTTCTTTCTGTTTCTGTTCAATTTCTTTGTTTTTATTCAGGTCTTTTGCTTTATGTTTTCTTCGTTCTTCCATGTGTTCAAGAATTTCTATTGTCATCCAAGGTTTTCTATTTTCTCCACGTGGTTTGAGGTTTTCTTTTCCAACTGACACAAGGGATTTTTTCCCATTTTTGGTCAATAGCAGTTACGATCTTCTTTGTCTTTCTTAAGTTCTCGTTTATTTTAAATTTCGTTATGGTATATCTGTCGTCTGGTTTGAGCGGCCATGATTTTTTGGAACTAGGGCCCTTGTAGTGATCATGTAGTGATCCTCTGCAGTTATAAGCTGAAAAAGTAGGAGTATGCTGAAGATTATCTGTGTGTCTGTGACGCCGTACTAACCAATGATCGTATGCTGGTGTGGAAACAGCTACAACAAACCTGTACCCAAGAAGATCTAAGGCAATCCAACGGAAGAACCCTGGATGCCGTAAACACTGGAATCTCACAATTGGACTGGAGCTGAATAATATGGTTTATGACTTATTGGCATAGACTTGCAACTTAGAAAATCTGACTAGAAAGAGTCTAAACGTATTCAATCATAACGTACAGAATGTTAACGTGCACGAGCTGTATGACACGTAGAGCCATTTTTCTGAAACTACATATCGTTGATGTCCATATCATTCAATTTAGACCAAAGGAAGTAGGTAATCAATAACCACTACCATGGAAAGATTTCGATATATTGCTGTTACTTACCACAAAAGACCTCCTGCTCAGGTTGTTTAGTAATGATAGGCGTCAACTCAGGTTTCCTAACATCCAGTAACCTCTCTTGGCTCGTAGCTATCTGATTCAAATGCCCAGTAGAATAACTAAGGGTAGATAGCGCGTTGTCAAAAGACGCCAGAGTATGAGATCTTGCAAAACTAACATGCTTTTTCCTAAAAGTAACAATCGAATAAATTACAAAACTTGCTTATTGGAAAATATCCTTACCCTGGCAGCATAACAGAAGAAGAATTAGTAACCCTATCATGGCAGTTTTCAATGATAGACCTAGGTTTTTCCATTCTGACTGACTCATCATCGGAAGGCATCCAAGTGTAGCGGCTTGGATCAATGATTGGTTTCCTTCTAAAGTATGACGATTTTAAATCTTCATCATAGCGGTAGATATCAGATACTACCGGACCCCATGGATATCTAAAACAATTTTATTAGTCTTTATTTTATTTATACAGGGTGGGTCAAAGAAAACAGTCCACCTCGATATTTGGCAGTATCTAGTTATTAGAGTTTAAGGAAATGCCGAAACAGGTCGATTTTTGTTTTTATATTTCAATTTTTTGGCATATATTTCATAGATACTAGTGACATCATCCATCTGAGCGTGATGACGTAACCTAAGATTTTTTTAATGAGAATAGGGGTCGTGTGATAGCTCATTTGAAAGGGTGTTCAATTCTCTATTCAGTAATATAAGCATTAATATCATTATTTCCACAGGGTGAGCAAAAAACGAATTTTTAAATTAAATTAATTGACGCAAAAAGAAGAATGTATGTAATATATTTAACTTGAAATACATTGTACTGCTATTAGAAAATAAAAAAAAAATGATTATTTCTCAAATACTGGAACAATTTCACAACTCACTGGAAAAGCGCAGCTAAGGACAGGCAGATATGAAAGGATTTAGGGAAGGCTTATGTCTAAAAAATGTGATAGAAATGGGCTGAAGAAGAAGAAGAATTATTACCTGCTTCTTCTCGGATATGGAGCATACTCCGAGGGATGCCTTCTATAAAGATCGTACAGATTCTCGTCCGAAGGTACTTTCTGTCTCACGCAAGCTGTAAGGAGAGATGTACGGTTTGAGCAAGAGCCTTGATGAGACGAAAGACATCCGAACAAGCTTTGTTTGGTTTCCAAGGCACCCAAACCGCGTTCGGTGATGCAGTATTGTTCCCTAATGTCTTCTCTGTTGTAGTGTGGTGTGCCCTTTCTGTCGCGGCTCATCCGGCTCATCATCTCGTCCTCAGACTCGTAGTTCAGCGCACTATGTTGAATATTGGCCTGAAAATAAAATAGAAATTTATGTATTTTATAAGCTATAAAATCTTCACTTATATATTTAAAAGATAGACAGTAAAGAAACACAAAATCGTAAAACACAGAAATAATGCATAAGCAGACAGAATAATCAGAATTTGATGTATCATGGGGCATAAAACTTCCACCCTCATATCTTTTAAGCCAAAACATGGATATGTTCATGGTCTTGCTTACGTACATCAAAACCTCAATTAACTTTTAATAAAATATAACCTCAACAACTTGGCGGGTATATATTTTTTCAACACAATTTCTTTTCTTCATTAATATTTTTTGAAAACGATTTCCGGAGTGGATATGGAAAGATCAAAATTGGTTAAGAAATAAGTAGACTTATGCTTTGATCTACTTTGTGTTCGTTCTTGCTACCATTATTTGTCTTAGGGATTAGCCGAACTACTTCTGAGGAGAGCTAGCCAGGGTAGAGATCTCCATGATTGTATTTGTGGTGGTGAAGAGGAGACACTTTAGCTAAGGTTGACCTCTTCACGATCCTAAATCAATCGTGGATTTCAAAATGGTTGGTCTAACGTGGTTAGAGCCTAACACAATGGCGCCCAACGTGGGGCGTCAATGTTGACAAAAAAGGCCTATTCTGTTTGCAACGAAATATTTAAAGATTCTAAGTCTCAAAAAGTAGGTAGGGATATCGATAAGAAAATTAAATATTGTATGTATATTTGTTGAAATTTTGAAATACCAGGGGCACCACCGAAAACTTAATGAATAGACAACACAGAAAATAAAAAGGAGAAATTGAGAGCCAATTATTTTGATTTTGAGAATAAAAACAAAACAATAAACAAAAATAAAGGGTTGTTGTATTAATAAATACAGGACCACATCACACAATATAGTCGAGGTCACCCAATTCATATAAACGAAGAACAGACCAAAAAAGCAATATCCTTATTAAAAAACGGCCGCGCCCCAGGGCTGGAAGGAATACCTGCAGAACTACTTGAAAATGGTACTGACAAATTAGCTAAAATAATAACAACATTAATGAACAGATTTCTAAATAGAGAACCGGTACCACAGACATGAAAAGAAAGATGGATAACATCTATACATAAGAAAGGTAGTAAACAAGATCCAAATAACTACAGAGGTATTACCGTAACTATGTGAAGAGTACCATCCATACGAAGCAGAGGAACAAAGCGGCTTTAGGGCAGGTAGATCCACAATAGACAACATTTTCTCTATAATTCAAGTCATAGAAAAAAGGCTGTCAAGAGCCCAAGAGTTGCATTTACTCATGGTAGATCTAACGAAGGCATATGACACGGTCCCCATTAATAGACTATGGGAAGTACTAGAAAAGACCATCATAAATGTATCTATTATATAGGCACTCAAAGCACTATATAGAAACTTGACATCCAAAATTAAAAGCTGAAATAAAATATCAAAAGGTTTCCTGGCCACTAAAGGTCTAAGGCAAGGATGCTGTATATCGCCAGTATTATTCAATATATTTAGACAATGGAAGAAGAAGTGCAATGGAATGGGACTACCGATAGAAGATGCGATACTCTATACGCTGCACTATGCAGATGACCAAATTGTAATTGCACAGGACAAGAAAGATCTTGAATATATGGCAAGGAAACTAATAGAGGAATATAGAAAATGGGGCCTGAAGGTGAATACGGGTAGGGTAGGACGGGAAGAAACGGAGAACCTGAACCTGAAACAGGAGAGTTACAAGCTGCAATGAATACATATATCTGCGAATAAAACTAACTAGTACAGGACGAAACGAAGAAAATATTAAGGAAAGGATAGTAAAGGGAAAGCAGGTGATAGGAGCCCTGAATTCGGTATTGTGGCAAAAAAATATAAGAACAGAAAATAAAAAACGAATTTACAACACAATATTAAAACCAGTGTTAACCTATGGAGCTGAAGTCTGGCAATTAACCAACAAGTACAAAGATAAATTACTAGCCACTGAGATGGATTTTTGGAGGTCAGCAAGAAGATCTAGACTAGAACACATAAGAAACGACGACGTTAGACAACAAATGGAAATAGAAAGAACAATCATAGATGACATCGAAAGACAATAGCTAGTTTGGTACGGACACGTAAGACGAATGGAGGAAAGGAGAATCCTCAAAAAAGTGTTAGAATGGACCTCCACAGAAAAACGAAAACGAGGAAGACCAGCAACTACATGGATAAAGGGCATCTCCAAGGCGATGTCTGAAAGAAATCTAAGAGAGGAAGACTTCCACAATAGAAAGGAGTGGCGATTAGGAACGGAAAGGCGTAGAACGCTTTAAAACCGATATAATATATATGTTATATTAATAAAAAGAACAGGAAGAGAGAATAAACGATAGAAAATTAGGGAAATATAAAATATAGAAGCTGTTACGATATATAGAACGTCACACAGAACCTTATTACAACTTGTTTAACAATCTTATATATGTGGTATCGAATATTCTAAAATATAAACACAACTTTTGATATTGTACCAAAATCCAGTAACAATTTTCCCTTCGATGTTTAATGCTACAGAACTGTTTAGTTTGTATGAGTTTGCCTGGAGCAGTTGCGCGAAATATATTAGTTTTATTTCAGGAAAGCTCGTTTCTTGTTGTTTTATGTGCTTTGCAGAAAGTTTGCTTATTAGATAAGTTAAATGAGGTCGCAGTTCTTTCGGTAGATAATGCGCGAGTTTCTACAACGCGGAAATTTTATACCACTTCGTAATTAAAGATTGTTTGTATGCATGTTGTTTATTTTATGCTCGTATGAAATTATGTAAGTTAAAATATACAGCGAGCTATGATAGGCAATGTCATTAGTTTCAGTTAAGTGTCCATTCGGTAGATTTCGTAATAAAATTTCATGGATCAGCAATAACAAATTTTTAAAAGCTTTTTTAACTAATGAAGTTTTTAAGAGTTTGACATTCTAATAAGCTCTTAATGTTTATATATTGAGAGGTATACGTGGTAGAAAAAATAAAACGGGGAAAACATGTGTATCTCAAGTTCATAAAAATAATTTAGGATTAAAAACAGCTTATGTTTCATTTTGGTTCAGAGATCCAAGCTGCCTATTTAAGCAGAATTATGAAAATATTTCTACGTACCGGACTCTATAGCGGTAGCGACATCTATTGGAGAGAAAGGAGAAGACCCAGATCTAAACAATAAATCTGAAAATTCTCGTGGAACCACTTTCTGGTAACATCCTTAATCTCTGCCTTTTACAATTTATAAGGCAAGGAGACTATTTAAGCCGAATTATTTTCTTGATGAAAGGAGATAAAACAATGAAAGATGGCTTCTATGAACGACTCAAAAGAATGCTGGAAAGAATAACCAAACGAGACGTGCAAATAATCTACGGAGACTTCAACGCGAAAATTGGCAAAGACATCCGAAAAGACGACAACACAGCGTAGTCTAGGCGCCAGAGGGGTCACCGTGTCCTTTTCAATTCTGATGGACAAACTCAACGGTTTTTTATAGATTATTTGCTGCTAATTACGAATTTCGAGGGTGGATTTCGATCCGAGTGGTCAACAAATTGTTATCAACAATTTAATTGTTTATAAGGCTCTGGCTCATAAACTAAAAGAGATAAAAAAATGTTTCAAATAAAATCTGTTCAAAAAAAAAAACGTTTACTAAACTTAAATCCAACAATTAGAACTCAAGATATTGTAAAATTAGTGCACAATGCAAATTTCAAATTGCAAAATAAGTATTTTTCGAAGCTTTATCGATCATAACTCGGCTTCTACGCATGAAATGAAGGTCTCATTTTAAAGCTTAATTAATAGGCAATTACTTTATCTTCATTTGTTTTAAAGTTATACCCGTTTGAAGTTATAATTTTCTTAAAAAAATTATACATTAATTTGTTTATAAGGGCTTCAACCAAATTTGAGCTATAAACATTTATACTTGAATTAACAATAATGATAGAAGAACTCAAAAGGAACAATTTGAGGTTATGAAAATGTTCGTAAGTTTATTTTTGGCCAAGATATCGATATTTTAATGGCGCGGTATGAGGCGCAAGATCGGCTCACAGTCAAGTAAGTGACGAAATTCGTAGCCAAAATATCGATATCTTGGCCAAAAATAAACTTACGAACATTTTCATAAGCTCAAATTGTTCCTTTTGAATTCTTCGATCATTATTGTTAATTAAAGTATAAATGTTTATAGCTCAAATTTGCTTGAAACCCTTATAAACAAATTAATGTACAATTTTTTAAAGAAAATTATAACTTCAAACGGGTATAACTTTAAAACAAATGAAGATAAAATAATTTAACAAGCTTTCTTTGGAAGCCTATTAATTAACACGTTGATGGTCAGAACGTATATGGACGTCTAATTTCAATTGATGTAATGTGACACAACGTCTATAGACGTTGCATTTTTCCTATTCTACTTTGCAAAATACATATAGTGTCACAACACTTGCTTATACATTTGAAGCACTGTCCGTCAACGTGTTAAACTTTAAAATGAGACCTTCTAAGGCTCATTTGCATGAGTAGAAGCCGAGTTACGATCGATAAAGCTTCGCAATATACTTATTTTGCAATTTGTAATTTGAATTGTGCACTAATTTTCCTATATCTTGAGTTCTAATTGTTGGATTTAAGTTTAGTAAACGTATTTTCTTCGTTTTTTATTCAGGAATGGCTTTTATTTGAAACATTTTTTATCTCTTTTAGTTTATGAGCCAGAGCCTTATAAACAATTAAATTGTTTATAACAGTTTTTTGACCACTCGGATTGAAATCCACCCTCGAAATTCGTAATTAGCAGCTAAAACTCAATAAGAAACCGTTGAGTTTGTCCATCAGAATTGAAAAGGACACGGTGACCTCTATTTGGCGCCTAGACTAGCGTGGACGCTGAAAAAGTCAATGAAGAGAAATCGTCAGAAGAATATTTGGCCCCTGTTACGTCACGAATACTGACTAGTACCGAATGGTAACAAACAACGAGGCCAAATAGATGTACACACAATATTTAATCCCATATAAACAATATTTAATTTAACAAAGTTACAACAATAAGGACAACTACGAATTCTTTGTTGTTTCTTTTTCTTTTTCCCAAAAGCCAAACGTAAACTTATACACCAAAGATTTAAAAATATTTACCTGTGTAGAGACATCCAGGTGATTGAGAACCACTCTAGTGCTTCCCGGTAATCCTGAAAAAAATATATATTGTTTTATTTTAATTTATTTAGGTACATATGTTACAGTGAAAGTTGACGTTTCAGGGAAGGTTAACCTTTCCTAGTCACGGTCGACTCTCGCTGGGCATCTTAGTGAAAGTTGAATTCTGAAATAACAAGATCAACTTTCACTAGTGAAGGTTGACCATTCTTAGTGAACGTCAACCTCCCCTACAGCAGTCTAGGGAAAGTTACACAGACGTACAAACAAGATCAACATCCACTAGTGAAGGTTGACAATTCCTATAGTGAATGACAACCTCCTCTACAACAGTCTAGGGAAAGTTAGAGAGAAATAAAAGACTAATCTTAAATCACGTATACTTTTATAACAAAAGTAAATTTAGAATTTGAAAGATGAACAAATAAGAACAAAATAAAACGTGAAACTATAGTCTACAATTTAAAGACTATAATAGAGACGAAAATACTATAGTCAACAATAATAAAATTATTTGTTGCAACATGATAATGCTTTATGGCATTTGGAATTGCATAAAACATTGTTTTTTATGCAGTAACACTTCTTTGTTTGGCACTTCTTGTTACAACTGCACTTAAAAAATCCTTGCCCACTTCCGGTTGACTGAGTAGTAGCAACTGTTCGTAAAGTAAGTGTCTTTTCCATTGGAATTTCATCTTCTTTTATAATGTTTACTGGACAAGTATTAAACTGGGATCTGCAAATAAAAAGATACTTGCAGGCTTAAATGTAAAATTACTAATTATTATACTATGCGGTATTAAATACGTTCAAACAAGTTAAACTTCATAAAAGTATTAAAAATGTAAACTAAATTGACGACAGGTCAAGGTCGTTCGCCCGCCGTGCACATCCGCCAGATGTTCAACATTCCCTAGGCTGATTCCGTGAAGGTTCACCTTCCCTAGTGAAAGCTGATATATATTTTCTACTATCAACATTCACTGGTCATTTCAGTGAAGGTCGACAATCACTAGCGACGGTACACCTTGACTAATATTCAGCTTTCACTGTAACACATACACTAAATAGTTGAAATAGTGGTGAACTGAGATCGAACAGTTCTCTAGAGGTCTACACGATTTCTACAAAATGCATTATCTTTAAATAAAGTATGAAAATAATGTGTAAATATATGAAAAGGAATATTCACACCTCCGTCTATTTCCGAGACGCGTTTCGCGATTTGGAGCTCATCAGTCGGTCTTTGCAAGACACATACGAAATCAGAGAATACCATTTCCGTATAACGGCTTTGTACTAGGATTTTACCACCTAGTAGTTTACGACTGGTTGAAAACGAAAGTCAAATATTTGGTCTGCAATTAAACATATCAAAGACAAAAATCATGATAGTGGATAGACTACATAATAATCATCCACTTCTTCTTCTTAAGGTGCCGAGACCGCTTGTCGATCGTTGGCTCTCATGTTGCGCAGCATATTAATAATCATTGTCTTATTTACAGCCGCACGAAATAGTTCAGTGCTAGTTTTCCCAAACCATTGGCGTAGGTTTTTAAGCCAAGAAGTTGTACGGCGGCCCACACTTCTTTTTCCCATTATTTTACCTTGCATGACAAGGTGAAGTATGTCATATTTTTCTGGGTGACGCATTATATGACCAAAGTATTCCAATTTGCGCCTTTTAACCGTGTTCACCACTTCGCAACTTTTATTCAAACGTTGCAAAACCCTTTCGTTTGTGACTCTTTCTACCCAACTGATCTTCAGAATACGGCGGTAGACCCACATTTCAAATGCTTCTAGGTTTTTTAAAAGCGATTCTGTCAGTGTCCATGCTTCAACCCCGTAAAGAAGTACTGGGAATATATAGCATCGGACCATTCTTATCCGAAGTTCCAAATTTAGATCATGACTGCACAGGATTTTCTTAAATTTCATAAAACTTGTTCTTGCTTTGTTGTGTGTGGATTAATCATCCACACATAACCACAATTGATCGGTTTGAGGTTGTGAGCTCATACTTATATCTGGGATCATTAATCACAAACACAGGGTCACTACAGGAAGAAATAAAACGTATATGTGATTAGCAAAAGGCGCCACAGCAAAAATGACCACAATATGGAAGGACTGTCAAATTTTAAGAGCGTTAAAGATGAGGTTGATTAACTTCTTAATATTCCCAATACTGACTTACGGATGTGAATCTTCGACCCTGAGAAATTCGGAAAGAAGATAGACGCCATTGAAATGTTCTGTTGGAGACGAATGCTACAAATTCCTTGGACCGACCATAGAACAAATAATTCGATTTTAAGAGAGCTAAAAGTTAGCCAACGGCTCTCCAGTAAAGTCCATATCCAACAATTAAAATACTTTGGACATGTTATGAGAGCCAACACAGAAAACATGGAAAGACTCATTACACAAGGAAAGGTGGAAGGCCGAAGATCACGAGGAAGATCCCCAACAAGATGGATCGATCAGATTACAGGAATATGCAAAAGACCTATGCATGAGTTAAAAGAAATGACCAGAGACAGAGATCTTTGGAGACGGACAATACACGACATCACGTCGACCACTATACTCCCTCCGGGGGATCAGGATTGAAGAGAGAGAGTTTACGAATTTAGTTACCAAATTACGAATTGTCCGTTACCAATTGTCCTGTTGCGAATTGTCGCGTTACGAGATGTCTGGTCACGGGTAAATATATTGAAATATTTTACCAACGCATGCCTTTAGCGACCTCTAACGAAGAAAGATGAAGTGAGTGTCGATAACGATTAAAGTAAACTGTAACCCAGGCTTAATCAAGCTATCTGGTGATGCTAGGAATCTACTCCACTAATGCATCAACAGTTTATCCATTTAAACCGGGCACGCCAGGTTTTCTCAACACGACTCTACCTTATCGGCAGAGTCTACTAGAAGTGTACGGTAAATTGAAGCTGTAATTACAAAACAAGGAATATGTATTGTTAAATAATTTTATGGGGAGAATTTAGAGAATTAATTTTATGTCAAAGACCACGAGATCATAAATCAAAGACCACGAGATCATAAATCAAAGACCACGAGATCATAATTTTCATCGCCCTGTATATAGCCAAAATTTGTAAATAATATGATTTAGCCGTAAGCAATGAACTAAATTACGGTCGGTTTTAGAAAGTTAATGTGCCGATTTGGAATAGACAATAGAATGTTTCTAAATGATTTCCTAGAAAGAAATCGACGGCAAACAATTTCATTTAGTTTTAGAATATAGGGTTTTTTCTAGGATATAAGAAAACATTTAATTTTAATATCTCCTGGAAATTTGACAAGACAGAAAATTTGTATACGACACTATTTGTTCTTAAGAAATGAAAGTAGGGATGTAATGTGTAGAGAGAATGCTTGTGATTGGCGAAAAGCTTGATGGAGGGAGAACAGAGTGGTTGAGTGTCAGATTGATGAAGGAAAAGATTTACTGTGTAATTAAGATCGGAAGGGAGCAGTCCAGTTCTAAAAATAGTAATTTGTGTAAAGTGGTGAATTTGGTGGCCGTGTAAGCAGATTCATGTTGAGACAAAATCGTGATCGAGTCGAGAAGTACAAACTCCTCGTGTCTGAAGAGATTCCAGTTTTCTGTCTGGAACGAGAAGCCTGTTTGTATCAATTTTGCACAAGATATCGAGCTGAAAGGAAAAATCTTGGAATTATAAAGATTGATATTGTTTGTATCGAGTCGGAAACTAAATAGAGGAGAGATTTCGAGCGAGTGCTGTTTTTTGTTTGTGAAACAGTTTGGAAGAAAAAGACCGTAGCAGCATCCGAGGAGCACGTGTGGGAGAACCGAGGACAACACAATCCATGAGAAGAAGTTAAAGAAGATAAAATAGGTTAGTCAGTTTATTTGTGAAAAGGAGAGATTTGTTGTATGTTACATACCATATTTGTTTTTGTCAATTTAACAGTTTTTACAGCATAATTTATTCATTCATAAATTCATAGAAGAGATAAATAATCTATTTAAAAGGGGAAAATTAAATTTTGTTTTTTTTTTAATAATAAGAACAGTCTACCGAATCATTTAAATGAAATTTTGTTAAAAGAAAAAGGAGATAGTAGAATTAAAGATTAATTTATTGGATAAGAAATTTTTTACAACAGAATAAAGTTTTATAGTCGATTCGCTAAACTCAGACACAACTGGCTAGTAATTTTAGTCGGTAATTTTTTTCTTTTTGGCCAATTTTTCCAAAATTGTCAAAATTACAAACGACTTAGTAATTAATAATTGTTTAGTAATTATTTTTTTTTGCCAATTTTACCAAATTGGCAAAATTATTTATTAAAATCACTAGTTAGTTGTATCTGAGTTTAGCGAACCGACTATAGTATACATTTGAATCTTATATTTATGGTATAGTATAGTAGTCGAGGAAATGAAGCTGGAAAAATGGCAAAACCTCGCAATTTTTTCGTCTAGCATCGATTTGTACAAAAATTTGGGATTAGGCTCATTTCACCCTCTAGTTCATTTTCTATATTGAGCCGTTGTACGCTTTTGGTTTTTTAAGGGTGAAAACCACCCCTAATTGTAAAAATTATAAAATAACATTTTAAACTTTAACATTGTCAACATTTGCTTCTTATTATTTAGATAATGATTGTTTTGTGCTTTAAGATATAATATCATATTTCAACCCCTTGTTGGAGCTATATATAAAAAGTTTACTTATCCTAAAAGAATAATTTCGGCTTGCATCAATTTACATAAAAATTTGGGGATAGGATCATCTTACACTGTACTTCATATTCTATATCATGCTCAAGGGCGTTGATTATTTTTAGGGGTGTAAACTACCCTTATTTTCAAAAATTATATAAAAACAATGTAAACTTTAATATAGGTAAAATTTGGTTTTGACTGCTTAAATAATGATCTGACGCTATTAGCAACAAGCAAAAAAGAACTACAAAAGTTAATGAAAAACATAATAACAGAAGCCAAAAAATTCGGACTTAAAATAAATGAAGAAAAGACAAAGTATATGATAATGGGAGAGATCCAAAAAGAAAAAGAGAATAACATCATAGTACAAATAGATGGAGAAAAAACATACTCGTTTAAAAGAGCCAAAGAAATTATTTACCTGGGAGCCAAAATAGATGAAAATGGTCATGAAGAAGGGGAGATAAAGGCAAGAATAGCTAAAGGAAATAAAAAATATGGAGCATTACGCACATTATTGAAATCCAAATACGTATCAAGAAAAACAAAAATAAGAATTTATAAGACTGTTATCAGACCTACAGTAACATACGCAAGCGAAACATGGGTGCTCAAAAAGTCAGAAACAGACCTGTTAGAAAGATGGGAGAGAAAAATGCAAAGAGCAATATATGGAGGTGTGAAAATAGAAGGTCAGTGGAGAAGAAGAACCAATAAAGAATTGGAAGAACTATATCAAGAGCCAACGATTACGACGACGATCAAAGCACAGAGAATACGATACTTGGGGCACATAGAGAGAATGGGAAGTAAACGAATGCCAAAAATGGTACTTTCACGAAGACCAATACAAAAGAGGAGGAAAGGCAGGCCAAGGAAAAGATGGAAGGACAGTGTATATGAAGACTTGAAGAAAAGTAACATTGAGAGATGGAAAGAACTAGCACTGGACAGAAGGAGATGGAGAGAGGTTGTGAAGGAGTGTATAAAAAGACTGAAGTGTATTTAAATAAAATTTATAAGTTATGTAAGATATATTAAGTTATTTACTATATTATTTATGTAATCAGAAATGTAAACATTTTAGCCCTAGGCCTACAAGGCCTGTTGCGCTTAATAAATAAATAAATAAATAATGTTTGTTTTATGCTTTAGGATATAATATCATATTTCAACCCTTAAAAACCACCCTTAATAATATTGCAATTTTTATAAGTAGACAATTTAATAGATCTATACAGAAAAAAAGTAGAATTAAAGAATTACAAAAACATTTATTTACACAAAAATAAGAATTTACAAGTATATAAAAATACACATATAAATAGTTTTTTAGTCAACTAGTATACGAACCGGCTTTGTGGTAATATATAGGTACATTGAACATGCTCTATAATGGGACTATTCAAATTTTTCGAAAAAAAAAATTAGTTTTATAAACATAGCTCCTTCATTTTTGGCGATAAAAAGTTTTTTCAATAACAGTTTTGTAGAATTTTTGAAGAGTAATAAGACTGTTTAAATTAAATTCCGTGAGATCCCTTAATTTTTAATTGAGGTGGGTTTAAAGGGCTCGAATAAGGGGATGTTTGCTCGTAAATAGATGTTTTAAACAGCTATATCTCGCTAACTGTTCACTGTAATGAAAATATATGCATAAGGAAATTTTAGCTATTAAAAAAGCTACAATTTAGTAGTCTATCATTTTTTTCGTATCTCCAGTATTTTCGGAGATATTTTGAAGAAAATGATAAAAAATGCAAAATTGCAAAAAATCAATTTTTCTTTAAACTCCAATTTTTCTAATAGGTCAAACTTCTTGGGTGTATTGATAATATACATATAAAAGGAATTACAGAAAGACGAAGATCAATTTTTAGTCACAAGGGTAGGTAGGGGGTTGTTTTCACTGTATTTTTCGTAGAGAAAAATAGGTACCGACATTTTTTTGATCATAAATTCCTCAATTTTTATGTTAGAAACTTTTTATTATTATTTTTTAAAGATCTTATTGTATACTTGAAAAAACATCATGTTAGTTTTCCTGGAAAATTGCAAAGTTTTCCCGTTAATTGGCTTTGATTATTTCAAATTATACATTTGACGAAAAAAGCTAACCTTTAACATGCCGTATCTCGGTTTGTATTGGTCGTAAAAATATTATAGAAAAACAGTTTCGTTTGCGTTACTAAAAGATACAATTTTGATATCTCCAGTTTTTTTGATTAAATGCATATTTTTCGAGTGATTCTCAAAAAACCCTCTAAAAAAGTCGATTTTTCCGTCGAAAAACTGTTATTTTAAACCACGAATAACTCGAAAAAGATTAGTTTTACGAAGAAAATGTAAAAAACATTTTTTTCTTAAAAAATATCGATTTACATGATTAAAATGTAATAAAAATTTCCCACCCCCGAGATGGGGTGGCAACTACCCCCAAGGTTTTAGCGTACAGCAGCATGATATAGAAAATGATCCTTGGACTATTCCCTACCTTCTGTGAAAATTTCAAGTAAATCCATGCTGGACGAAAAAATTGCGAGCCAAAATGCTTCATTTCCTCGACTATAGAAATAAATGATATTTGGAGAATTTACATGATTTTGAGTAGGTATATTTATTTTCCCTGTTTTGTCCTGGATAAAGTAAGCAACGAGAAATACTAGAAGCCACAAACTAAAGGTGATACATTAGAATCAATTCGCCCTGAAAATATATTTTATTGGAAAGTTTTATTAAATTTCGGTTTTGTTTCCATGAGTAGCAATTAAAATTATTAATTATTTAATTGAATTAACAAGATGCTGATCAATCTCATAACAGAGAGAAAATACAGAGCATAATAGGATGTCTTTGTACTCACTTCATAACGCTCAAAAAATTACGGGATCTTGATTTCAATGCATTTTTTTTTTATAATTCTCGTATCAAAATTACGGGTGAAGTTAGTCGTATTGATGAGAGTTGAGAAAACGTGGGCGATCCATTTAAACCGCTATCATTTTTACTCTGCACCGAGTAAAAGAGCGTGAATCAAAATAAACATAGATGATTGCCTTTTAATTCAATTCGATTCTCTTACCATCCTCTGACACATGCTTCTAGATCTACCCGTTTACTCCAGGCTGTGGGTGAAAAAACGTGATATAATTCAGGAATTTTTGAAACCTATCAGGTGTTGTAAAGGACGATGCCAGGAATAACTTCTACTAAAATGTAACCAAAAATATTGTGCGCTTTTTTTTATTGTGATTTTCATTTGTTAAATTTGCAATTTTTAATGATTTTTAATTTTGTACCTTAGGATATTGATTTTAGAGAAAAACTTTTTAATAGAAAGTTGTAGTAAATTAAAAACCCTACAATTTGAGCTATAGTATGTTTAATTTCGTTAATTGGTTATTGCAAAACAGCCTGCGAAAGGTCCGAAATGGCCGTTTTTTACAATTGCATTATTTATTGTACAAATATTTTTTTTTATTTTTTAAAGCTTTAAAATGAAGATCCTTTAATTCCAAACATAAAAAAAATTGTAAAGCCAGATTAACGAATTTGTTGCTTAGATATTATAAATTGTTTATCCCAAGAGGTCAAATGTCGAAGGCTATAACTTTTTGAAAAAAAAAATCGTAGAGAGTTGGTGAAACATCCAATCTCCTTTTAAAGAGTCATATTTTCATATTCTGATGTAAATAAATGCGTAAAACATTTTTAAACCTCTAATTTTTGGGTTTGAAAATAAGGGGGCAAATTTCGTTATAAACATTTAGAGGTGAAGCGGCCCTGTACATCCTATGAGTTTTTAACTTACAGATTATTGTTGCTGAAGATGAAACGAAGATTTATAAAAAAAAAATAAAAAATTTCTACGACCAACTGAAGCCGAGATAATTTTTGGGTTTGAAAATAAGGGGGCAAATTTCGTTATAAACATTTAGAGCTGAAGCGGCCCTGTATATCCTATGAGTTTCTAACTTACAGATTATTGTTGCTGAAGATGAAACGAAGATTTATAAAAAAATTAAAATTTTCTACAACCAACTGAAGCCGAGATAATTGTTTTTTTTTTCTTAAATCGTAGTGCCATTATTTATAATAATTAAGAAATTATTTTACAGTCATTGACTAAAGAAAGACTTATATTATCTTAAAATAAAAATTATTATAAAATATAATTACATTTAATTATAAAAAATTATT
Source organism: Diabrotica virgifera virgifera (assembly GCF_917563875.1). NCBI lineage: Eukaryota > Metazoa > Arthropoda > Insecta > Coleoptera > Chrysomelidae > Diabrotica > Diabrotica virgifera. Next base: position 14,507,048 of record NC_065445.1, read on the forward strand.
TTTTAAATCGGTGCTTTTGCAAGCGGCCGAATTTTGCAAATCGCCCGGCTCGCTTCAAATCCGCGCGCTCGTAACTTGTATTAAATTTTGACACAAAACAATTTAATAATATTACCAGTATAATATACAGTCTATTTACCACTGTATTTGTTTTTCTTGATAAACTTTTATATGTAAAATCCAAAAAGAATAGTCACTACAAGAAGAAAAAGTTTTATATTGTATATTATAGTAAGAAGTAACATTGTTATTATTATATTTATGTAACAATGAAAAAATTAAAAATATAAATAGTTATATATTTCATATATATGTATCATTTTTGTAATATTATTTCTTCAGAAATGAAATTTCACATATAAAAGTTTATCAAGAAAAACAAATAGAGTGGTAAATAGACTGTATATTATAATGGTAATATTATTAAATTGCTTTCTGTCAAAAATTAATACAAGTTACGTAAAAATTTTCCGACCGCGCGGATTTGAAGCGAGCCGGGCAATTTGCAAAATTCGGCCGCTCGCAAAAGCACCGATTTTAAAAATAATTTTTAATAATTAAATGTAATTATATTTTATAATAATTTTTATTTTAAGATAATATAAGTCTTTCTTTAGTTAATGACTGTAAAATAATTACTTAATTGTTATAAATAAAGGCACTACGACTTAAGAAAAAAAAAACAATTATCTCGGCTTCAGTTGGTTGTAGAAAATTTTTATTTTTTTATAAATCTTCGTTTTGTCTTCAGCAACACTATTCTGTAAGTTATAAACTCATAGGATGTACAGGGCCGCTTCAGCTCTAAATGTTTATAACGAAATTTGCGCCCTTATTGTCAAACCCAAAAATTATCTCGGCTTCAGTTGGTCGTAGAAATTTTTTACTTTTTTATAAATCTTCGTTTTATCTTCAGCAACAATAATCTGTAAGTTAAAAACTCATAGGATGTACAGGGCCGCTTCAGCTCTAAATGTTTTTAACGAAATTTGCCCACTTATTTTCAAACCCAAAAATTAGAGGTTTAAAAATGTTTTACGCATTTATTTACATCAGAATATGAAAATACAACTCTTTGGAAGGAGATTAGATGTCTCACCAACTCTCTACGATTTTTTTTTCAAAAAGTTATAGCCTTCGACATTTGACTTCTTGGGATAAACAATTTATAATATCTAAGCAACAAATTCGTTAATCTGGCTTTACAATTTTTTTTATGTTTGAAATTGAAAGATCTTCATTTTAAAGCTTTAAAAAATAAAAAAAAATTATTTGTACAATAAATAATGCAATTGTAAAAAACGGCCATTTTGGACCTTTCGCAGGCTGTTTTGCAATAACCAATTAACGAAATTAAACATACTATACCTACGGTGACCATATGTACTTATTTAAGTAGGACAGTACTTATTTTTAAATGTTGTCCTAATGTACTTTAAAACCTTTCTAAGGACACGCGAATGTACTTATTTTTTCTACAAAATGAATATTTTTATCTTTTACTACTTTTAAATAAATTTCTTTGTATACTGTTCCAGGTATTTCAGCTTTTGTGTCTTGATGGTTTCCAATATTTCCATTCTTTTGTTGACTCTTCTCATGACTTCGTTGTTTGTTACAGGCTCGATCCATGCTATCTTCAGGTACCTTTACCCACAATTCAAATGCTTCCAATTTTTTAGTAGTCGACGTGTTAATTGAGCATGCTTCTATCCCGTAAAGCAGAGTCGAGAAATATAACACCTTGCCAGCCTAACTCTCAAGTCTTAATTATTTCAGTTCTCTTGCACAAACTACCTTTCTCATTTTATTGAAGTTGATTCTTGCCTTCTCTATTCGAACTTTGATTTCTTTGGAGTAATCGTTTGTGTGATTAATTATTGTGCCAAGATAGTTGTAGTTTTCAACTTGTTCTAAAGTTTTACCTTTAATTGTCAGGATTTTCTTCGTTTTAACGATAAAACGAAGAAAACTCGAGTCATTACTTCAAAATATAATGCAAGGAAAAATAGAAGGAAAACGGAATCCAGGCCGTAGAAGAATGTCGTGGATGCGGAATTTGAGAGAGTGGTTTGGCTGCACCACTAATGAACTTATTAGGTCAGCTGTAAACAAAGTCAGGGTAGCCTTGATGATTTCCAATCTCCGATAGGAGTGGCACAAGAAGAAGAAGAAGTCAGGATTTTATCATTATTTTGGGTTTTTTATATCCTCATAAATTTAGTTTTCTTGATGTTTATTGATAATCCATATTGTTCTCCATACTCAACTATCTTGTTCATTAGCTTTTGGAGGTCTTGGAGGGTGTCCGCTATTATGATAGGGTCGTCCGCATATCTAATGTTGTTAATTGGCGTTCCAGTTAGGTACCTTTATTCCTGCTGTTTCTCCCTCAAGAACTTTTTTCACAATTTCTTCAGAGTATGCATTTAATAGTAGTAGTGACAATACACACCCCTGTCGCACTCCTCTTTTAATTTCGAACTCTTCTGATGTTTGTTCGTTAATGCGTATGTGTGCCTGCTGTTTATAATATAGATTTGTTATAATTCAAAGGTCATTGTATTGTAGCTGTTTTGCTTTTGAGGACGTCCATTAGCTCTTTGTGGCGGACTTTATCGAAAGCCTTGTTGTAATCTATGAAACAGAAGTACATATCCTGGTTCACATCCAAGCATCTCTGGATTAGTAGTGTAAATCCAAAGTGGGTTTCTTCAATATCCATATCAAGTGTTTGGTAAATGCGTTTATGAATTATCTTTAAAAACATTTTAAGTGTGTGAGACATTAAGCTTATGGTGAGGTGGTCGTACACAAAACTTCACTGCACAAGTGAAACATTTTTACACAAAACGTGTAACCTACCTAGAAAACTGGAGTACAAATTTTCATGAATTTAAACTATTCAAAAGCATAGATCTAAAGCGGGCTGCACACTCTCGGCGAAGTCGGAAGTACCCTCTCTACACACTCGTTCTACTTCGCGAGGAAGTGTGATACCGACAAAGAGCGGTGCGATACCGACAAAGATCCCTTTGACCAGACTGACAGAGAATGGAAGTAGAACGAAGTGAGGCAAAGTTACACAAGGTGGCCGTCTACGCACTCTCGTACTTGTTGAACCTTGATCGACTTCGGCGAGAGTGTGGAGCTCGCATAAGAAGTGAAATAACATGGAACGATGTTTGTTATTCTCTCGAAGCTTTTAAATTGTATACCAAGGCAACCATGTTAAACGAAGATCAACTCTTTGAAGAACTGGGAATTTTGAAAGACGTGGCTACAAGTGTAAAAAATTGCTGAGTGGAACAGAGAAGAAAAAATAGTCAGGATCGATGGCTTAAAGTTTTTAAGTGTGTAGGTCCATTCAAACTGAAAAACTTACAAATATTATGCGAATTTATCTTTTGTCTTCCGGGTACTAGTGCGGCTATCGAGCGTTTATTTTTTGTAATAAATAATTATTATTGGACGTCGGAAAATCACTAATATCCATATCCACTCTCAAGGCAGCGATGCTGGTGTACGCAAGTTCTGATGAGACTTGTATGAAATGTTTCATTTACTTCAGTCGAAGCCGGACCTTCTTAAATTAATTTTAAATTCAGAAAAATATGAATGATGCAAAAAACCGGAAGAAGTTAAGGCTATTCCAGGTCCCTCATCTAAAAACTCTTAATTACAGGCTTGTAACTTTTTCAAAGTTAAAGTAATCTGTTATGTTTAGTTTACATAATTGATATAATTTTTTATGTTTAGCTACATAGTTTATTTATTTTTAATGCCAAAAAGTTATATTTGTCCAATAACAAGATACATTTTGCGTTTTTAATACATTTTTGTTTTTTGTACTTTTTTTTCTTTCAAAAGATATGGTCACCGTAACTATACCTCAAATTGTAGGTTTTTTAATTTACTACAACTTTCTATTAAAAAGTTTTTCTCTAAAATCAATATACTAAGCTGCAAAATTAAAAATCATTAAAAATTGCAAATTTAACAAATGAAAATCGCAATAAAAAAAAAGCGCAAAATATTTTTGGTTACATTTTAGTAGAAGTTATTCCTGGCATCGTCCTTTACAACACCTGATGGGTTTCAAAAATTCCTGAATTATATCCTGAAATCGACCTATTTTTCACCCACAGCCTGGGGTAGTTATCGGAGAGGCTCGTAAGAAGACTGAGCTAAATAAAAGTTATTAATACAACGTTATTACATGAACTACTTTGTAAATTGTCTATTTTAGTATATTAAACAACGTTTTTATTATTTTTAACGAAATAAAATTACATCTTTACAAGAAATTTTTCTAGAGCGGAATATGGAACGACCCACGTTTTATTAGCGCTTTACAGGTCATCAGGTCATTCTTTATCTCCCACGGGATCCCTCTCAACTTTTAAGGTGGAAAAGTGCATTTTCCAACGCCGAGGAAGGTGTGGGTGTATTAAAAATTCCATAAAGGCGAGGTTTGTGTGGGAAATTAATGGCAAACACCTGCGATGGATTTTATAGCAGGAAAAATTTCCCGGGAAATTTGTTCTTTTATATTTTGAAATCGCGAGCTCAACGGCGAAATGGAAATGGGCTTTTAAAAATTAAAGTTAATACAAAAAAGTTTGAAGTATGCAAAATTATTCATAAGGAAAGAAGTTTTTTCTAAAATATGAACTTTTTAATAAAATGCTTCTTTTTATATTGAACGTGGAGATGGGGAGGTGTAGGTAAAATTAATATCTACAACAATAGGACGAACATGAACCAGCAACCAGCAATCTATGTAAAACAGAGGTGGCTGGTTGCAAAATATGAGACTCTTATCTGTAATTTAGGAATATCTTAAACACTATAGGTTGAGATAGCTATCCAATGGTATCTAATAATTATGATATTACTTACTAGTTAAAGTTATTCAAATGTATTTGTGCATTATTGTCTATCAAAAGTCACTGTCACGTAGATCCTGGTTGTAGAGACGTGGACGTGGCCCCTATGGGGAATAACAAATGACCATTAAAAAGTGTCTGCTCCCATTGTTTAATAATATACAGGGCGAGTTTCGCATTTTGATAGAAATTTATATTCGTCATAATTTTTGAACGATCAGATCGATGTGTCTCTTATTTTGGTCAATCGTTACACTATTACCACCTAAACTGATTTATTCAAACTAGAAAAAAATCAGGTCCGGCTTTAAAAAATTAGTTCGTTTGAGTCTTAGAAAAAATTTCACCCTGTATACGCTTTTTGAAAACTCTAATATTAATTTTAAAAATTAGACAAATAGGCAATTAAAATGACATATTTATTTTTTTCCAAACACGATTACTTAATTTTTTATAAAAAAATCAAATTTGACTATGAATTCAAAATTTGGTAAAGTGAACCATAGTTTTAAAAAAAATTAACTTTTATTACAAAAACTAATTTTTTTAAACAAATATTTGATTTATGTTACCACCCAATCAACTGATTTATTCAAACTAGAAAAAAATCAAGTCCGGCTTTAAAGAATTAGTTCGTTTGGGTCTTACAAAAAATTTCACCCTGTATACGCTTTTTGAAAACTCTAATATGAATTTGACACATTAGATAAATAGGTAATTAAAATGGCTTATTTATGTTTTTCCCCACACGATTACTTAATTTTTTATTAAAAAATCAAATTTGTCAAAATCGCAATTTTACCAAAAAAATAAAAAAAATTAAACAACGTTTTTCTTAAAATTAAAAGTTTCACCATTTTTTTTTTTCTATAACACGTCTAGATCTAAAACTCCCCATAACACTTCTCTTTGGACTCTATAGTTTAACATAGACGTGATCAAATAGATAAATTTTAAATTTTTTCACTTAATTTTTGCGATTTAACTTTGCAATTCACGAATCTGCACCTTTTATTTTTTAAAATTCATAACTTTTACGAGAAGAAGACTGAAAGTCTACAACAATTGTCATAGTCTTCACAATGGTATAAGATATGTGCTGTAAAAATTTCAGAAAAAGAAATTAAAATGGAACGTTGTAGCGAGTTCAACCGTGATTTCATCTTTTTGTTTTCATTTTTAGGTTAACATTCCGATTTTGACAAATTTGATTTTTTAATAAAAAATTAAGTTATCGTGTGGGGAAAAAATAAATATGCCATTTTAATTGCCTATTTGTCTAATTTGTAAAATTCATATTAGAGTTTTTTCAAAAAGCGTATACAGGGTGAAATTTTTTCTAAGACCAAAACGAAATAATTTTTTAAATCCGGGCCTGATTTTTTCTAGTTTGAATAAATCAGTTGATTGGGTGGTAACATAAATTAAATATTTGTTCAAAAAAAATAATTTTTGTAATAAAAGTAAATTTTTTTAAATCTATGGTTCACTTTCCCAAACTTTTAATTATTATCCATAGTCAAATTTGATTTTTTTATAAAAAATTAAGTAATCATGTAGGGAAAAAATAAATATGCCATTTTTATTGCCTAGTTGTCTAATTTGTAAAATCCATATTAGAGTTTTCAAAAAGCTTATACAGGGTGAAATTTTTTCTAAGACCCAAATGAACTAATTTTTTAAAGCTTGACCTGATTTTTTTCTAGTTTGAATAAATCAGTTGATTAGGTGGTAATAGTGTAATGATTGACCAAAATAAGAGACACATCGATCTAACCGTTTAAAAATTATGACGAATATAAATTTCTGTCAAAATGCGAAACTCGCCCTGTATATTATTAAACAAGGGGAGCAGACAGTTTTTAATGGTCATTTGTTATTCCCCATAGGAGTCTCTATACGAGGTAGGAGTATGTACAGTTCCTCATGACTGACCCTGTATGAATACTGTATTATTTTGTATTTTGACAACGACACCCGACTTGAGCGTCGAAACGATAATAAAGTCATTTATTTGGTAAAATTGTGGCTTATTTCCCATTGAAAATAGTTGATTATAAAAATGCCACAACGAAATAGCTTCAGAACAGCATTCGGATATGTGTACAGCATTTTTTCTTTTTTATAAGCTATATTTCTACTAAGAAAATTTTTTTCGATAAAATACTTACTTTTTGAGTTATTTGAGAAAACCAGTCTAAAAACGTGTTTTTTTTTTTGTTGAAAACTAACCATATTCACCCGCAAATAACTCGAACAGTATTGACTTATGGTGAAAAAACACTATAGAACTAAAGTTTCTTAGAATTATTAGTCAGTTTATTCAATTCCGGACTTATCTTAAACGTATGTTTTTTCACCCCCGAGAAGAGGTGAAACTCACCCCCAGGGCAAAAGTACACATCGGCACAATATCACTTTTTTTCTTTGACATGTTCGCCATGTGTACGCCAAATTTCATGTCAATTCAAGCGGTTTTTTTTTAAATTACAGCAAAAGTTCTGAGTAAATGGACTATAAATTAGCTTGAGTTTTTATAAATATGTATATATGATATATATTTTATGATAATATGCTGATTTATATTTAATGCTTATTAAAAACTTTGATATACAATGTGTGTTTTTATTGGGCGAGCGGGCCCGCATCTCAACTGGAACCAGGCCCGCTGATCTATCAGTACGCCATCGCCACTGAGTATCCTAGATATTTAATATTTTCAACTTATTCAATTAGTTTGTCAGTTACTAATATGTTTATGTTTGGAGTATTCTTTTTCATGATATCATCGTTATTGTTTTTTTTAATTAATTTTAGGGCTCTTCCTCTCTCATTAATTTGTTTAGAAAATTTTATTATTCTTGTTCGTTTCCAACAATTAATACTCTATTGTCGGCATATCGGAGGTTATTAAAAATTATTCCGTGACTTTAATACCTTGTTGTGCCTCATCCAGGGAGATAAAATAAGAGTATATTCTAAACAAAACGTGCTAATAAACATGTTTGTTGATGGTCCGACCTTGAACTTAGTTGATATAGCATCGATTAAAATTTGTTCCTAGTAAAACTAACTTCTTGGTGGTTTATAATCAAGAAACGTTAAATATTTTTACGAAAATAGTGTATTTAAACAACCAAGTTTCATCACACAAAAAAGAAACTGTGAGTACATTACCAATTTAATACAAATTAATTATACATAACCAATAATTCAGTTAAAACACATTCAAGATTTCCTGTTTTCGGGTTTCTCTTGCAGTATCCAAATTAACATTTTTGAAAGTTGGCATGCCCTAATCTGAGTATAGCCATGTCTTAAGCTTTAGGCGTCAAATATTTGTCTCTCCAATAATTACCAAACCAATTCCAAACTCACTCTTAATAACCTATGACAAAACTCCTTACAGAATTTTCCTATCCCTAGATGGTTTAAATTGCTCCTTATGTAATACTACTGGCCACACTGATAAAAACTGCATATCAACATCTACCGGAACGGAATCACCTAAAGAACAAATACATCTCTCAGAACTCGAATCCGTGGAAGCCAATCAAAATAATACAGCAACAAACATTTCAGAAGATACAATCAACTGCTCCAACCCTACTTCTGCAGATATCCCAACAACAAATGATTCGCTCACAACGCACCTTCAACAACTTCAGTAAACAGCAATAATACTAATACAACCAATCAAGCCAAAAGGCAAATATCAACCTCTCCTCAATCTCCTTCAGTGGCATTTTCGTGTCTGAAGAGTGGACTATGTATAATTTTCCCAGTTTATCCCAAAGCTTTTCAATTATATGCATTCAGCAGTAAACGCTACTAATCGTGAATTTTTAACTACATATAAAGCAGCCACTTTTCAGAAAAGTTGGTAAATAATTTGCACGCAGGCCATAAAGCCTGACCTAATGACCCGTTACGTATTACGAAATGTGGGACGCGCCATATTTCATCCTGCGGGCTCTTTCCTCTCGAGAATTAACTGCGACTAAATACATTTCGGGGTCCATGAAGTCCTGAGTTCCGTTTGGCCGATACGGCGCTAATTTGTAGCAGATTTGGACCTGATTGCTCGGAATGAGTTTTCATTACGATGAAAAGAATAATCGATTATCCGAAATCCGGAGCCCAATTACCAATAACAGGCCAAAGTAGTGTAATAGTTGTACAGAAAGGTGTAGATCTCACTGATTTACGTCAACAACCAATAACAATTTTCTTCCATTACGTATACATGAGTAAAACAACAACCAACGATTACTCTTTTTAAATACGATTTTGTATACGGAAGCCCCCTTTTCTTTAAGTGTCATTCTTCTATAAGCTCCCCCTTGTAGTGTCACTTCTATCGGAAATCGGAATGAGGCATTTTCCATTCACGCAAGTTATGTTGCCAGGATATTGCACTGTGATTGTTAGAAGTTAATTAATTTATATTTTGCGGCTATTTATGACTTAACAATGCCAGTTTATTATTCAGACTGATCTCCAGATCATTCTGCAGACATTATGACGTCAGGTCGTTGGAGTACTATACTTCGACAATAATTTTAAGAAAGTGACGCATACACTATGTTCACCAATATTGAATGGCGACTGACAATGAATCACCGTCTTGTCAGAGTATACACGAGACTGCTTTTTAAATATTTTCTGTTGGTGGCTTTGCCATTAGACCAGTAGAGTAGCGAGCGTAACAAAAATTTTCTTCGGTGTACACTTCTTTCTTCTTTTTCTCTCACTTCTTTTTTATTTTGCCTTGCATAAGATTTACTACTCAGCCATACCATCATTCTTTCTTCTTCTTAGTTCAGGGGTCTCGTTAATGTCTGGCGCTAATGTTTAGGCGAGGACTGGACCGTTGCAAGATTTTCCGGATCCTACTTGTTATGGATTGATGTGCTTATCGACACTTTTTTCTATTCTGGTCAAGATGTGTCTCGTACAGTTTGAAACAGTGAAACAATAAGAAAAAAGCCTGTAGTCCTTTCCTGGTTCTAACAAGGCTATTATTTTAGACTTTCTCCACGATTTTGGAATTTCACAAGCTTCACAGCATGTATTATAAAGTTGCAAGATCCATTTTTTTGCTCCTTGGCCTAGATGCTTTATTTGTTCATTACGTATATCATCCACGCCTGCAGTTTTCTCATTTTTTAAAATGTTACCACACCGTCTTGGAGTTATTTTAGTGTAAATTGTGTTCCTAGGTGGTATATCTCCTGATTTAATCTTCTAGTGTTTGAGTCTTTATATTTGTTCTCAGTTCTTACATTCACAAGTTAAGTAGCGACTTGGTTTGCTGTATCCTACAAGTTGGCTTATGTTCCTTAAGATCAATGCTCAGTTTTTTTTTTAAAGATTCTATGCTATTTTCCTACTATGTGCCGTGCCAACTAGCCCACTTCTCCTTTATGGCTTGACTCAACTATAGTAGTAGAGCTGCCTCCAAGTCAATAATTTCTTGACTAAAAAGGCCAGCTTCATAGAGGGTTTGGAATGTTCTCATTAGTTCTTTGAACTCCCTAGACATTCTGGGAACATATTGTTGTATACATACCCTGAAGATAAATTTCCTAGAATATATTTTTGAAGTTATACTTCTTTACGCGCGATATGAGGGTGAATTTTAATAGGATTAAAACCTTTGATCCCGGCGCAGTCGCATTACAACTTTGTTCTAATTGGATGTTCAAATGACATGACAAAAATTATCCAATATGGCAGCTGTGGCACAGCTGTGGGACTGTGGTTTGGTTATGTATGGTTGTTGCGTTTTAAAATTTGTAGGAAGAGAAACAACAAACAAAAAGTTAGTTAATGGTTATACTGCCTTTTTAAATAGTTTTCATATTATATTTTTGGACTTATTAACATACAAGAGATGATTGTTGCATGCCAATGTGAAAGCCCATCAAACTGTGACTAGTATGAGTGCCGCAAAATTACTGATAAAAAACCTATTAGCTCGAAGGCGTAGAGAACTGTGGATAACAACAATCAACCGGGACGATCTACGATCTCGCTTATTCAAAGCTAAAGAATCTTACACTGGTAAGTGTTTTAAAAATAGTTGATCAAATTTTGTTATGATATTTGAACATAGCCACTTTGCACGATGTAAGTGATTGCGAAATTTATTGCACAAGTTCTTGCGGCAAGAACTTCTGCAATAGGTTGCAACTAGCTTTCTGCAATAGAATGATTACAGGGTGCAAGTAATTGCATTAACTGACATGAAATAGACAGAAACTTTGACCTACCATAAATTTTAGGTTATGTTGTTTTTATAAATTAGATGGGATTTTTTGAGTAGAGTTATCAGATATTAGATTAAAAATGTTAGATTATTGAGAAAATTATAATATGTATTATATATGTTACAGTTCAAGTTGATTATCCAGTTGGAGTTGACTCCAACTAGTTGGACTCAACTCTAACGGCTGGTTTCAGTTGATTATAAATATAAAATAAAGATTTATATTCAACATTTACTAGTAAAAGTAGACTCCAACTAGGAAAAGTATACTCTTCCCAATGCCATTTAGTAAAAGTTGATTCTGATTCACACAAACAGCCGATTCTAGAAATTAAATGTTACTGAATATGTTCAAATTAGTCTAGCTGTATCGTCGCCCCCGTTAGGTAAATTACCCCGATTCGAATTTTTTGCACAAACTTATTCAAAAAGAGGTCCTTAAAACAAATCTACTGGGTGCCAGGCAGTACCTTGATCGATAAATTGTTTAAACAATTTTTTTTAGACAAATTCATAAAAATAATTTTTTCACTTCGAACAATTTTTTTTTAGATCATTTGGGTTATTCTGAGCGAAAAAAGGTATTTTGTGATTTTTCTCTAAAATTGATTGTTGTCGAGTTATACGCGATTTAAAATTTGAAAAATGCGAAAATAGCCATTTTCAAGGCTTAATAACTCGGTTAAAATCCATTATTATGAAAGTCAGAAAGTGACCAAATCAAAGTTTATAGCCCCCTCTACAAGATCCAGCAGAAATTTTTGTCACTATTTTATTACTAAGCTTTAGCTTTAATTATTAACAATGAGCGCTAAGTGCGTATTAGGCGGCCGTCAATGGTGAGTGCTAAAGAGATGCACCATTCCAGCCGTCCAATGATGAATCTCACTCGCACTCACATTGACGGCCGCCTCACCTCAATACACGGTTAGTGCTCATTGTTGATAATTAAAAATAATATCTTATTAATGAAATAATGACAAAAATTTCTTCAGAATCTTATATAGGTAGTTTTAATCTTTGATTTTTTTTAGTTTCTGACTTTCATAATATATAATATCGTATGGCATTTTTGCCTTTCGGACAGTTCCGGCGCCAATTACACCTTTAACCCTGTGCATTTTTGCGAATTTGTTTAAAATCATTGTTTATCGATAAACTTCACTAAAATCATTCATTATTGTACTCATTTGCCCTCATTTTCGGCAGTAAAGTAACACTTTGTTGTATTGAAAGAAGAATGTTACTTTACTTGCCGCGATAATTAATCAAATTAACCGAGATTGAATGTAAGTGGTCAATGGCAGCAATCGATTATTTATTTGAGTGAAATTAAAATTTATTTACTTTAATTATTAAAAATATTGTACAAAATTTATCTTATTATTAATAAAATTTATGTCAAAAAGTAAAATTCTGTATACACTATTGATAACTATCGATTAAACATCAAAACCGGCCATCATGCAAAAGTCATATGTCATTACTGTCATACGAATTTTTTATTTCGTCTAAAATTAAAAAAATTTCCTCAAAGTTGTAAGTAAGTGTTAATGTTTTTTATGATTGACGATACAATTTTGTACGCACCACCTCAATACTCTTTATCGAACGCGTCTGTTCCTCTGCTCGTAATATCAGACTAGTTCGATAAAGAGTCACTTTACTGACTGACTTTACTGAAATTGGTTAAACAATTTTTCGACCGCGGTACCGCGTGACACCCTGTGTGTTTGTTATACGGATTGTTATACGGATGTATTTTTTTGAGTAAGTTTGTGCAAAAAATCGAATCAGAATAATTTACCTAACGGGGCGACGTTACAGACTATACTAATAAGTAGTTGAAACGGTCAAAACAAAGAAACGCACACTCATCAAAAATGCACTTAAGATTCTCGTATAATCAACATTTACTGAATCGATCCAGGAAGAGTCAACTCCAACTAGTAAAAGTTGATTTAAATTTTTAAAATCAACTTTTACTGCTCGTTTCAGTTGGAGTTGACTCCAACTAGTTGGAGTCAACTCTAACTGAGAATCAACTTGAACTGTAACATATATATAACAAAATCAATTAATACCTAATGCAAGTATTACCTAGAATACATTATTCATTTACAAAAGGAAACAAGTTGTTACAAAAGAAATAAAAATAGAAAATAGTTTCTTTAATCCTTATGTTGTATAATTAAAGTTATCCACCAGAATAATGTTATCTGTGAAGCGTGAAATTGGTAAAAAGTTCCTATAGTTTCCTTAAAAATTGTTTAGTTTGAAATTTAGGCTGACAGAATGTCAAAACAAACAGTGTAGCTTTAAAAGTTGCTAAAGATATAACCAAATTGCAGAAAAAATTGCATGAACATGTTCTATTTAGCTGCAACTTCTTGCAGCAAGAAGTTGCTGCAAGTGATTGCAGCTTTTCTGTTCAATTCTCGTGTGACACGATGCAATTTCTATTGCTGCAAGAAATTGCGCAATTAGTTGCATCGTGTAAAGTGGCTATCTCGTACATTCACATAACAATATTTTACATAAATCTATTAATTTTAGATGAACCTGCTTATTTAGAGCAAGTAACCGATAATTCATATCGATGTGTTAAGTAAGAAACTCGCCTCAGCCTGCTATGCTATAAGATCTGTTTCGAAAGAACTCAATTTAGCATCTTCTAAACTAACATATTTTTCTTTGTTCGAGTCTCATCTTCGATATGGTCTCCCTTTTTGGGGTTCTAGTACAGCTGCCCAATTAGATGTTATTTTTAAATTACAAAAAAGAGCAATAAGGTATCTGTTTGGCCTCAGAAGAACAACACATTGCAGAAGTTACTTCAAAGATCACGGCATTTTAACCATTACATCTTTATATATTTTAGAAACTGTTTGCTTAATTCGTAAACACATGCATGTCTTTCCAGCAAGGCCTCGTCATGACTACTCCACCAGAAATTCAAATTTTGATGTCTATTTACCGATCCCGTCCTCTGAGTTAGTAAAGAAATCTATATTATATTCCGCAAAAAAACTATACAACCATCTTCCTTTACAACTCAAATCTGCAACATCTTTCCCCAAGTTCCGTAAAATGACAAAAGCTCATCTATCTAAAAGACCATATTATTCAGTAGAAGAGTTTCTTAATGACTAACTAAGAAATTACAGTAATGTACAAGTAACCAAACTTATCTATATTTGGGTGTCACATGCAGCAGCTTAAACTTATTAGTTCCTATGTCTATAAATAGTTTACTTTGTTGTATATTCACTTTGCAATTTCTATAAATTGTTGCAATATATCGATTTTGTTTTTTTTTCTTTACTTTATTAACTTATATTTTGTATTTATGTATATTTTTTTTATATTGACGATGTATCAAATTTCAGAAAATTGTATTTGTTATTGTTATTGTTAGATATTATTTATTTATTTTTTCTGACTTTAATTAAGCTTTGTCCATAAAATTTGTATTTTCAGTGACAATAAAGCATATTTCTATTCTATTCTATTCTATTCTATAGAGGACGAATATCATCCTGATCAAGTTCCATTACAGAAAATGGTACGCAAGCCTCAAAAAAGTGCGTAGGTAACATGATGTTGAAAGAATGGGGAGATTGGAAAAGAAGAAGTAAATTGAGAGTGAGTAAATCCAATAAACACATTTATCTTATGCTTTTTCAAGTGGATATAACAACTAAAAAATAAATAATGAAGAATGTTGACAAATTTGTATAGAAATGACAAGTTTTTGAGTGATTTGAACAATTTTAAAAACAGTCTTCTCCTCTCCAGTATAACAGATTTAATATTTTGATTTTTTGTTAAAAACTATTCTCAGCTGAGTACTGTGCGGTGGTAATAGACTGTCTCCTTCTATGCAATAAACCATCAGCTCATGTGATGCTCCAGCTACAATTTGCTTATTCCATATTTTATAACTTTTTCTCAGCTTTTCGCTTTCATGTATCACATTGTTGTTAGAATTAATGGTTCTGATTTAAGTCGAGTTGTAATGCCACTTTTTTTGAATAGCGTAGTTAACCATATATCTGTTATGTTTAAAGTATCCAAAAATGTTTCTTACGAACTTGGTGTTAGTGTTCTGCTGACTGCAAATTATATTCATATTTACCAGTTTCACGTGGACTCATTTAACTTTTCTCTATTGTTTGAGAACATATAGGCCGTCCGCTATAACTTTTCCCGTGCGGTACGATTCATTTTCAATCAAATTAATTTAAAACAGAAAGTGAAACGTACGCCGAAGTGTGTAGTATGTAGTATAGTATACAGTATACAAAATGTATATACACATCGACGTTCGTTTCAATTTATGTTTTGACTTAATTTGATTGAAAATGAATCATACTGCATGGGAAAAGTTATAGCGGACGGACTATATCTGCATAGGTATGCTCTACATAAATGAAAGTATGCACTCTGTTTAAAATTATCAGCTATTGCTCAAAAATTATTAAGTGAATTGAGTCATTCTTTTTTAGATAATTTCAATTTACATTTAATGTTACATTTATCGTTACATCGAGGCCCCATTTACGTTAACTTTACAGTTTTTCTAGTGTATTCTTGGTCAGAGTTCCTCAGTTTCTTCAAAATATTAATTTTGGAAACACTTGGATCTCTTTGTCTCTTCTTTCCAAGATTTTTCTTCTTTGGAAATTTTTTCTTAGCAGACGTATCTAATAATAAACTAATGCCTTTGATGCATGAAGGGGTTTCCGCTGTTGATGCTTCTTGAACATGTAATCCACTGTGAACATCAGGTACCTTATTTTTATCAGTGAAATTTAGTTCACTCGTAAATTATATAGATGTTACAATGTTTTTATAAAAATATTCATCAATTATAGAAATTAATAGTATTGGTAGCATTGGTTACAAAGTTTTTTCCACAGAGTGATTCAAAATTTGCACTTACAATGAGGTTATTTTATTAAAATACTTTATATTATTTATAGGTCTGGATCCTGCGTATGAAAAAAAAGTTGATTAATAGCAAGCTGAAAATTTGTTATTAGCTTAAGGGTGTCTAGTCGGACAAACATTGATATATGGGAACACTGGAACAGGGGAAGTTTTAACTGTGGAACAGGTTAAAAATTTGGAACGGTCAGACCACGAAAACGGCACATGTATTTTATCCGACAGAACAGACTTAAACTCTCCGAACAGAGATTAAACTGTCATGCAAAAATCAGACTGCTATTTATCACCAAATTGGCGTTTTAATGAGTGGAACATGTAGAATATGTCAAATGACAGGAATTATGACAGGTGATAAATAGCAGTCTGATTTTTGCATGAGACTTTAATCTCGGTTAAAGGTCCCTATACTTAAAAAAAATGAGTTTATTGCAACGATATATTTAATAACAACCACATCTAATTTGTCCTTGCCCTTCTATTTTTTCTACTCTTTCTACTCTATACATACAGTTAATTACATTAATAATGTACGATTCTTCGTGTTGGATGTCATACCTAGACTTCTCTTAAGAAACTCATTCTTAATTCTGTACTTTTTTGCCACTCTAATCATTCATTTAAATACCTATTCTTATTTCTGTCGGATTTGAATATTTCGATATTAGGGTGGTAAAAAATTTTAAAAAAACTTTTGTTTCAAACTGAACATCTTTTCGAGATTTAATCAATAACATCGTTAACTTTTTTATATTCTCATAATTTTTAGGTCACATTTTTAATGAAAAGTGAATAGACAGATCCGTTTTGGGACAAAATACCATTTAACTTTAACCATTTTAATGAATAACTGTGCCTAAAAGGTATACTTCGCATAATTGGCAATTTAAAAAAAATCGTTTTTTATTTCATCATTGAAATTAAGAAAGCAAAGGAAGCCTGGATGGAACAACGATATCGTGAAATGGAAAGACTAAAAAGAAAACACGACGAAGTTAATATAGGTACGCAAAAATCTTAAAGAAATTAATTACACTCAGAAAAAAGAAGTTCTGACTTCATAAAAGACTCAAATGGAAAAATAAGCCCAGACTTAAAAACGAGAAAAATAAATAATGGGCTAAATAGATAAATAGAGCCAAATAGATTTTTTTCCTTATTATGAGGACACCAAATATACATTTTCTGATGAAGGATAGGACGGCTACTTGATAGAAGTTCATTTTATCTAACAACAAAACACTGATAACATTTATTTTTAACACTTCTCTTAAATCTATTAGGTACAATTTATTGTTCTTTCTCAAATGATATTTCTTACTACGCGTCTACAGTTATAGTTATTGACTTCAACACACAAAGAAACATGAAA
Organism: Diabrotica virgifera virgifera; assembly: GCF_917563875.1. Lineage (NCBI taxonomy): Eukaryota > Metazoa > Arthropoda > Insecta > Coleoptera > Chrysomelidae > Diabrotica > Diabrotica virgifera. The sequence goes on from NC_065445.1 coordinate 14,524,530, forward strand.
CGTAAATTACGTTTCATGGAAATAAACCACAACTAAACAAATATATGTCCGGCCATTTATGAAACTCTCCGAAAATAAAAATGTGTCATGAGCATGAATCACACTCGTTTCATTGGTAGGCGGACTTTGAGATTTGTTTAGCAGTGTTTTCTTTTCATGAAACATGTTTTTCGTTTCATGTTTCATGTTTTTCGTTTCATGTTTCTTTGGTGTGCGGCTTGGCTAAAAGTTGAGAAGGGAAGAGCTGTTTATTTACGTTAGTATGTCAAAATTTTATCTGTATTATTTAATTTATTAATTTCCTTAAAGGTAGATAAAGGCCTTTATTTCGAATAGGGAGAATTTGAAATTGGTCATTAAAAGAATGATTATGATCTATAACGTGAAATGCGAAAATAGAATCTGTTTTTCTATTATTGAAAACTTTCTTGTGCTCTACTATACGTTTCCTAAAGGTTCTACAGGTTTGACTAATGTAAGTTTTTGGGCAGTCACTACATGTATACAAACTTATCAAACTATAGGCCTAAACGTTTACCTACTTATTACCATTTTATATAAGTATAATTAACCAATGATTGATTATTGATAAGGTGTTCACGGTCTATAAGAGCATCATGTACATTAAACTTCAAAAATTCACTTAATATATCTTTTTCGCGCTATTAATAAGTACAAAACTGAAAGTTCTGCATGTTGTAACGAGTTAAACTATCCTTATTATAATTCAGTTATAATAATGTTAACTCTGAATCCGTATATGTTGGTAGCCTGAGTTGAACTGATTACTGATTGTTGACCATCGACAGTCACTGGCCGTTGTATATAAATTACACATAAGCTGACATTGTTAAGACATTGCTGTTTACCATAAATAATAAATATATAAATATAAGTACAGATTTAGGACTAACAATCATAAATATAATATTGTTTCACTAACGTTAACGCAATATCATTGCATCATTATCGTATATTTAAGTTAGCCGTGAATCAAGATAGTCAATAGCTTGTTATTGTTTACATTTGTGTCCGGTTAATACTCTAAAGTCTAAAGTATAAACATATGTACACACAGGGCCCCCACAAGGCTGAGCGGCGCCCGCGTGCGGCATATATTTTAGCGCCCTTAAATCTACTACAATTTATAACCACTTATGAAACAAATCTAGGTATATTTTTTTATTTTTTACTTGTAATAAAACAACAGAAATTGCGAGAACTCAAATTTTATTTTTCTTGTAACTGATTTGCTGATGATGGCAAAGAAAACAAGTAAACCATTAATATATTAGTTAAGAGCGTAGGCGCAAAATTTCGGGCCAATGCTTTTTAAATGTATTCTTTTTTTTTCGAATCCTGAGAAAACTATGTACCTACGTAAGTATTTTTCAAAAATTTAAACGCAGAATGAAAGATTACATTATTATCAAGGGCCGAAATTCCCTGGAAACTTCTATAATATTTATTTTAAAAAGTTATAGGGGTGAAAAAAAGTGAAAATTTAGTCTGATTTTTAATTTTTAATATCTCATTCCAAAAAATACTTTTTGTTTATTCTAATGGACTTTCGGCCTTTGGTAATAATGTAATCTGTCATTCTGCGTTTAAATTTTTCAAAAATAGTTATTAGTTTTTCCATTGGTCCGAAATTTTGCGCCTACGCTTTTAAATCTAGAAGGTGACATCTTAAATCTAAATTGAATTAAATTTGTGTTTTTCTAGATTTGATTGCATCAAATTCTTTTATATTATCTTCAAAGTCAATTTTATTGGCGAGCTCTTGCTATATAGATAATATTGCCAAACCAGAATAATATTTCCTCTAGCACAGTAGAACTTTTTTAATAACATTAATTTTGAAAATGATCTCTCACCACCAAAAGTAACAGGAACAGACACAGTTAAAGTGAGGAGGATTCTTAATGAAAAAGTGATATTTGGTAGATATGTAAGATACTTTCCAATATATTGATTCTTAAGAGTTTTTAGTAGCAAGTAGAGTTTTTAATGGATCAGTTAACTTCCGTTGAAGAGGAAGACAGTTTTTTTTTAAATATCATCGTCACTTAATGTAATAATATTACTAAAAACCCAAACAAATGATTAGGACTTTATCAATTATTCTAATACTATCTAATTCCATTTCTATGTTAAAGGTATCATCTGCTATATTTGTAAGATTCTCACAAATTTTAATTATATGATATGGCTTTATAGCGTCTATCCTACTCGACCATCTTGTATCACTTAGGGGTTTTAGATTTAACTCAGGAACATGTAGTTTTATAATATCCCATTATAGGAAGAGGAACATACGTAAAGTTCTTGTACTGTATTAAACAAGTCTACTATTTTTATTTGACACTTTAGCAGCATCATTCATTAGATACTAAAGCTATGTGCAGTGCGTGGAACATAAAAGCTCGAGGATTATCCTACCCTTATACACGCATATTGGCACCGTTATCATACCCTTGACTTCTTTCTCATGAGTTTCATGTCTTTTATATTTAAATTTTTTAATAGTTCAACTACAAAATTAAATAACCCTTCCCCTGTAATGTCCAATATTATTCGAGAAGCTAAAAAACTCTCTTGTATTTGAACTTTTTTTAGAATTATCGTTCAATACAACATAACGCAAAATTAGGCTTATTTTCTTTGTACGACTTGAATCTGGGGTACAGTCCATAATTATTGAATAATATTTGGAACTATGCACGATACCCTAAATATTATTTTTTTACTTTAGAAAACATTAATACTGAAAAACCAATATTCGGATATTATATTGTTTTTAAGAATACAATAATTGTAGTAGGTACTTATTAATTATTAACACCAAATACAAATTAAGATTTTCATTATTTTTTCAGTAATAACACAATATTTGATTTTTGAGATTTCTCTATGAGTCCATGAAAAAATTAAAATTAAGATTGTATAAAAAAATGATCTTATTTAAAATAAATATTTCTTATTTACCAAACCTTCGGTTTGGCGCCCTTTCAGGTTGCGCTCGCGTGCGTCGCACGCGTTGCACGCCCGGTTACGGGGACTCTGCATACACAATAAATTAATGTAGTGAAATTAACGAGTTTGGGACGAGAGAGGCATAGTTTGTGATAAACGTACTTGCACAAAGATACCGTGATATATCTGTAGAGATGTACCGTTGTTTATCGACTTTCAAAAGACATTTGCTCGTATTAAGCACTTAATATTGATCGAAGTTGTGAGAGACACTGATTTGAATGGTAGAGACGTTCGCATAATTGCAAATTTGTATTGGAATCAATCAGTTTTAGTAGAAGATTTGGAATAACAGGCTATTAATATAAAAGGAAGAGTACGGCAGGGATGCCCCTTGTTGCCTCTGCTTTTCAATGTATACTCCGAAAGAATTTTCAGAAATGCTCTTTCTGAAAAATAAGGAAAAGTTATCAATAGCTTGCGATATGCAGACGATACAGTACTTCTAGCTTGTGCTCAAGAAAATCTGCAAACATGACTTGACAGTGTCGTTGAGAGCTGTAAGGAAGCAGATCTGAATGACCTATTTAGGATGACAGTGAAGAAGAAAAATAAGATAACTATGATGGCAACCAACGTTTTAAAAGGACCAAGGTACATGAAGAAGAAGTGAAATTAAATACATTTTATTATGAATTCATCTACCTAAGGAACAAAAGGCAGATCACTCTTACCAACATCATTTCGATTATGACAACGTAACATAGACTCAAATTCAAAACGTCAAAGAGTGAAAAACGAAAAGAGAAGCGGAAAAACCATAAAAAAGTGATAAACAGCACTCAAGCTTGTTCTATAAGACCTTTAACATTGTTTAATGCCGATCTTCTGTTTAACTCGAACCATATTTTATTCACGGTATTTTCGTCCGGAGAATTAGCTGTAGCTAAACACATTCCGGGTCCATGAAAGTTTAAACGGATTTCGCCAATATAAATAGGTCTAATTTGCATAAAATACGCGACGGAAACTCTAGCAGAGCTTCCAGCAAACGTAAAAAATCACCGATAAGGCCACAACCAGATCCCAAAAGCGGGAATATACGGGAATACTGGGGTGAGCTACGTTCAACCGGAAACATTTTATCTATATTAAAACCGAGTCAGTCAAAACGTTTAGTCCGGGAGACACGTCACGGAATAATGAGATCGATGATAACACGCAAATTTCAGGAAAATTGAATATCCTTTATAAACCCTTTGTACGAGAGGAGCTGAATCTGTCATGTTTAATGAAATACAAATCTGTCGACGATATACTGGGTGTATATTATAAAGTAATCAGTGAAGGACTACAGAATTTACAGGAGAAACACTAGGATTATTTAATTACAAAAAGTTTATTTGAAGACGTTTCTTGTACTAATCAATACACATCTCCAGTACATTTTACAAAATATATGCAGCTAAATAAGATGGAAGTGAAGAAATAGCTTGACTTATGAACCAAATAGATTACAAACAGAAACAGTTTTAGATTACATGTAAGAAAGAAAGAAGATTATGATATAAGGAAAAACAGAACTAAGTCAGTTTTTACATATAAAATATTGCAAAGAACAGAGTTATAAAAAATTGAAGTGTAAGAAACATAAAGCTTTCCAACATGAAGGACAAACAGGATTCCAAAAAAGCACTGATACTATTTAATAATTAACATTATTAGGTTTTTTATTTGACTTATGGTAGCATTATTCAACAAAGTGTAAATGAGAATTTTATTTTGTATTCACTTCAACGGTTTGATTAGAAAGAGGTTCTCAAGAGGTAATGTACCAGGTCCCAGTGTAATATCCAGGAAACCTACAGAGACCCAACTGTAGCGAGACCAAAAAATCTTAGGTATGAAACCGACTGCCGAGATACCAGACAGGAAGCATGGGGACGCGGTATTGTGAGAACTCAAACCATAATCTCATCTGTGGGAACAGCGAACATGAACGGTATAGAGATTAAAACCATTTATACTGGAAAATGTACAATAACCTCAGGATATAAACTAACAAATCAGTTCTTTATATTTTTACCTCGACCTAACTTCCAATCACAACCCAATGAGCTTAAGCTTGATGAATTTAACAGCCACAGTTTACTCTATAGCTATGCAGAAACGTAGACGCATTGGGGCTGAAACGAGTGATCCCACGTTAATACATAACACTAAACTTCGACCTTCTTTTCAGAACAAAGATTGTGGAACAGAGCAAAATCAGAAAACTGCGAAAAATTTGTAGAATTAATAAAAAATTTGTCTAGGAAAGTTATCCCCAAGGGATGTAGACAATAAGATATCCAGCGATTCCAAAGAGCTAATAAGAACATACGAAACCCTCTCTGATGCTGACCTTGTTAGCCAAGAAATAGTTGACTGCAGAGTAGCCCTACTCTAACAGATGAGCCAAACCAGAAAGGAAAAGTGGATCGAAACTGGAAAAATCTACATGACACATTGTACCAAATTTCGTGTAACCTTTTTGAAAAACTTAGGGGTGATCCTAAGGAAGATAAACCTCTTGCAAGGTTACATCAAACCAAGTCGGTACTTAACTTCTTGTGATTGAAAGAACTTAGAACTAACATAAAATCCCAAACACTATAAGAAGACTGAATCAGGAAACAAATCACTTAGGAACTCCATTTACACTAAAAGAAAGTTGCTGGCATGGAAGACATATGCAGTGAATAAAGCATCTAGACCAAGAAATAAAAAAATGGATCTTGCAACTCTATAACACGTGCTGTAAATCCTGGAAAAATCCAACACCATGAAGAAAATCCATCTAATATATTAGCCGTATTAAAACTACGAAAGAAGGAAGAAAATCCTAATTGCTACAGACCTATTTCCCTGATGTATCACAAACCGCAAGAGAGACATCAGTTGGCCAGAATAAAGAAATTCGATTAGCACCTCATCCCATAACAAGCATCATAACAAGGAGGACTCAGACCCGGCAAATCTTGCACCGGTCTAGTCCTCACACTAATAGAACAAATTGAAGTGGGCTGCAAAGAAAAACTGGGGCTGCTTATCTAGATCTGACAGCAGTCTATGAATAGTAAGGTACAAGACACTCTACGAATTGTACGACACTCTCAATGACCGAATAACCACCATCTAGGTATGGTCATATATTCTTCACTACAAAACAGAGATGTTGTATGTTGGGGGGCAGTGTGGGTTCAGTAGTGGGTGTAGGGAGGTAGGTTCAGTGGGCCAGCCAAGATCTTCGTTTCAAAACGTAGAGAACTATGAATACAATAAGAACGGGGGTCGCTCCATTAAAATCAAACATGGCAAAATGGAGGAAGATAGGCCAGGATGATGTGAACTGTGACTGTGGAGAAATACAAAATATGGAACATATTCTTACCTGCAGAAACTGTCTTCTTCGGTATACCATCGAAGATTTGTGGCTCGCCAAAAAAGATGAACCGACTAGCCCAACACTGACCCAAAATTTTACTGATGGCATGTCCGTACACGATAAATTTTAACACCAGAGAAGTCAAATAATGGTTCGTGGTGATGGTATGTTGAACAAATAAAGTATGATCTGGCTCACAAATTGCTCTTCTTTTCATAAGTTATTTGTTTGGAACTGCTCTCTGGTTGAGCGATAAATTATGGATAATACACCCTTTGCTCCATACTTCAAGCGCGTTTTTTACCAGTTTCGTACATTACAAATTTGGAAAGAAATTGCACCATTTTCCGGAAAATGTGGAAAGGAAATTGCTTCAAGAACGAATTGTAATTGCTCTGAATGTGATACCCCATTAACAGAAATCTTTCTGTTCTACTAAGCGATTCGTGAATTCTCGATCGGTAGCCGGCCCTCATCTATTGTCTGCACCTAAGTGCAAATTCGCGTAAAAATTTATCTTTCCAGTTTTTTCCTTAAAAAGAAGCGTGAAAGAAATTGCTCGAGGGGAAATTTTAACATAAAAGCAGGAAAACTATCACGATCTGTTTGCAATTCATTTCATATCAAAGGAATATCCGGTATGGAATTTTTAATGGAAGAGGAAGGATTATACAGTTGCAATTCGAACTGGAAAGTGCAGTTTTATTATTCCCCATCAAAAATGTGTTCGGTAGATAGGGGCTGTTCATTTTAATATGATTTAAACCTTTTTTTCGAAATTATTTTTAGAATATGATGAATGGGGAGTTTAAATACTCGGGTTTTCTCTATTTTAATCCCAGCATTCAGCACAAAAGAGTAGGGGGTGAAAGAGTAAGCTTTTTTGCAATTTTCAGATACATACTACTATTACTATACTAAGGAAGAGTAAATGTACCTAGGTCACACGATCAAGCTAGGCAAACAGAATCAAACGGCAGAGATAACTAGAAGAATCCGAATTGACTATGACCGAAAGATACCAATAAATCTAAAGAAAAGGGTATTCAACAGTTGTACTCTACCAGTTATGACCTATGGAATGGAAACTATGACACTTACAGAGGTATCAGCCAATAGATTGAGAACGACACAGAGGGCGATCGAACGAGCTACCTTAGGAGTATCTCTTCTTCTTCTTTTTGTATAGACATGACTCTGTCTGCTTTTCAATGTGCCTCTAGTAAGTTGTCGTTCCATCGTTTTCGTGGTCTTCCCACTGATCGTCTTCCTATTGGGGAACCGTCTCTCACTGTCCTGACTACCCTATTTGTTGTCATTCGACTTATGTGGTCATTCCATTCTATTCTTATGTTTCTTACCCAGTTATTAATGTTATCCACCTTGCATGTCCGTCGTATATCTGTACTTCTAGCTCTGTCCCATAGAGTCTTACCATCGATTTTTCGAAGGGTCTTCATCTCCGCTGTTTCGAGCAATCTTTTTGTACTCTCTGTGTCGGGTCGTGTTTCTGCCGCGTATGTCATTATTGGTCTGATGACTGTTTTGTAAATTCTGCCTTTCATTTCTTTTCCGATATTTTTATTTCTCCATATTGTGTCATTCAGGCAACCTGCGGCTCTGTTTGCTCTATTCAATTGATCTTCCACTTCTGTTTCGAGCCTTAGATAATGTGATGCCTAGGTATTTAAACTCCATCACTTGTTCTATTTTCTGACCTTCCAGCTCCAATTTACATCTTATTGGATCTGCTGTTATAACTATGCATTTTGTCTTTTTTGAGGAAATTAACATGTTAAATTTTCTGGCGATTATGTTGAACTGGTGCAGCATACGTTGTAAATCATCTTCACTTTGAGAGATTAGCATTGCATCGTCCGCATAGCAGATTATTTTAAGTTGTTTTTCTCCCATTTTTTTCTCCTTTTTTAGTTCTTACTTTTTTTATTATTTCGTCCATGATCAGGTTGAACAATACAGGACTCAAGGAATCCCCCTGTCTTATCCCATTGCCGGTTTCAATTGGGTCAGCTAGTTCATCTTAAACTTTTACTTTTATTGTGTTGTTCTAGTAGATGTTTTCTATCGTTTTAATTATTCCCAGAGGTACCTCTCTCGAGTATAACAAGTGGATAACGTCCTTTAATGTGACCCTGTCAAATGCTTTCTTAAGGAGGAGTATCTCTGAGGGAACATATACGAAATGAGGAAGTGCGAAGAAGGACTAAGTGGAAGATATAATTGGAAAAATTGCGCAAATGAAATGGAACTGGGTAGGACACGAGGCACTACAAAACATCAAAATGTGGACGAGAAACATTGTACATTGGAGACCACGCGAGCACAGTCGTAGTAGAGAAAGACCACAAAAATGATAGCTCGACGAGATCAAAGCAAAAATGGGACGAAACTTGCACCAAATAGCACAAAACAGAGAACATTGAAGAACTCATGGGGAGGCCTTTGTCCAGGAGTGGATGCAAACAGGCTGAAGAAGAGAGAAAAGAGATACTAAGGAAGAAAAATCAGAATGCTTGCATCTCAACTGGCAAAAATACTCCAACTCTGATGAGGCAGTAGAACAAACATTTGAAGAACCTGTTATGCAGACTAATGAGAAGATAACTTCAGTAACTCCAAAAGAAGACTTGAAGGACATAAATAATTTAAATCCTAAAAAAGCTCCTGGATTTGACTTGATAACTAGAACAATATTAATGCATCTCCCAAAAAAAGCACTAGTGAAGTGAACGTACCTACCTCATTAATGCGGTAATTAAATTAAAATATATTTCTACTAAAATAAAACTTCTAATTGTTTAAATATATTCCTTTACAATGGAAAGAAGCGGAAATTATCATGGTCCCGTAACCATATAATGTTCCGCATAATGTTTTCCCTCACAGACCAATATTTCAACTACCTGTTTTATCAAAACTATTCCAGAAATTAATCCTTATAAGACGACAAAGGATTATTGAAGATACAAAATTAGTGCTCAACCATCAGTTTGGGTGTAGATCCAAAAATTATGGTATTCAACTGTGGGGTTTATAAAAAAAAACTAATATAAAAAAATAGTTCAGACTTTCCAAAATAAAGTATTCAGGTGCATTGTTAATGCATCTTGGTACATCCGTAACCAAGATATCCACAGAGGCCTAGGGGTGGGGTATGTTTATGAAGAAATACAAAAAATCGCCTGCCATTGTGATTGGCGCACAAGAAGAATGTGCTTTAAAAATTACAAGCTAAGTAGATTAATACACCGTTTATACAGGTTTTATACACCAGGTGATTCTTAGATTAAATAGTAAATTAGGATCTATAAAAAAGTTACTACTTGGTCTTTGACTAGATTGTAGCATTAAATAAACAATATAAAAAATTGCTATTGATTCATCAAAAAATGTAATTTATCGCTGATGATGATTTTTCGATGAATATTAGGGTAGAGAAAAGTAAAAATTTAAAAATCAACAAATTTGATCTTACCTTGAGGATGGTAATCCATGTCGTTGGCATTAGCTCGATATCTTTTACCTTGTCCTGTAAATCTGTAAAAGAATTGCTTGTTTAATATCAAAACCTAAAAACATTTACAATATTCCAAGCTCTAGAATATCTTACAAAGCTGTAATACTAAAAACATGCATTTCGAAATTAAATAAACAAACTATGAGCAAATTATGGGGTGTAGGGTTACTCCTGGTGTTTTGGAATGGTGAATTGTGTTCTAAGTTTATAGGCCACGGACTGTAGTTTTGGGTTCCTGGAGTTTCGTCTGCAACTGCGACATACACTATAAAAACTGATGCTGCCCGCTATAAATCTTGTTAATCCCTGATATCAGTACTGATCTTTTTCCCTGTACTTTACCTTCCAATATGATTCGGTGCAATTGATATCTTTCACCTCTCAGCATATGGCCCCAGTACTGTATTTTCGTCTCTTTTAAAATATCTTTACCATTTCTTTTAACAGTTTCTGAATAACTTAATACCTACCTAAATCGAAAACATACTTAACTAAGCTAAAAAGGAACTGAGCAGATTGATGTATGGCACCAATAAAGCAGAAAGAGGTTTTCTGCGCTTACAATACCATTACAATATTACCCCGTTCTATCTGTAAAAAAATTATCGATTTCATGTAAAAATTGTATGCAATCTCTTCGAGGAGATGCCTTGGATGTGCTTCAGACCATTGTTGTAGAGGAGACAAATGATTTCGAACAGCTAAAGAAGAGACTATACATGCGATATGGTCACGAACACTTGAAGCATGTCTATCAGTCGCAGTTTAAAAATGGAAGACAAAAGAGAGATGAGGCTCTTCAAGAATATGAGCTAGATATTACCAGGTTAGTGCGATATGCTTATCCAACAGCTCCCGAAGACATGATGGAAAAGTTATCTGTCCAGACATTTGTTTATGATCTTCTTAATCATAAAATATTTCACTGTGATTAGCTCATCACAAGAGATTTATCGATGTCTTGTCTGCGGTTCTCGAATACAAATCAGCCAGCAGGCCTCTGCAGGGTACAGTAAAGTTCGGACTATAGAAGAGGAAGAAGATGAAAGCAAACTTAACCAACTTGTTAATATGATAAAAGACATTACATCTAAGACAATGAAGGTGCATACGAAGAAAGATAACACAAGTTGTTGTAATTGTGGTGAAATGGGACACGCATGAAATCCAAGTAATAACACATAGGGTATGCCCTAGGGTAGCAGCTACAACACAGAACTTTTTAAAAGACCCTCTCATACTACTTCTTTGAATTGTCGTGAAGCTAGTTTATGTATATTATGTAGATGGAGAAATAAATGGTAAAAGGTATAAATTTAATATTTCGATTTTTTAATGCTTCGTTTACTGGAGTAATACATGTTTTGCTGGTGATAGTTGATGGTAATTTAACGAAATTTATCCGTCTGTTTTTCCTTTGACGAAGGATGAAATATTTTATACATTATCATATTAAATTTCCACCGCACCTCCTTTATTTAAGTAACACATAAACACCTTCTCAAATATCGTATACATCACCACATAACAGCAAATCACCCCCCGTAGACATCGAAAATGACACCCTTTTGTCAAATTTTCCTTCTTTCTCCTGCCGAGCTGTAATTATCTAGCGCCTTTATTAAATGAATAATAGAGAATAAGAGCAAAAGGACGGCATGGCTGGTGGCTCCGCTGCTTAATTCTCAATTTTCCATCCCTTACGGATATTCTAGGTGGGCCCTTCCATCCCGGAATGAAGTTAAATAAATTGTTTTATTGGTGTTAAGAGAATCGGACGAAATACACAAACGAAATTTATGTACCGACTGGGAGACGTGTATAAATTCAACAGTCGGGTTAAAATTTTCATACTCGCGTACTGAAACAACACCAACAACTTTTTGCGCTAAAAAGTTTTAGCAGAAGGTGGTATGGAAGTCGTAATTTTATACTGTTCCGTCCCTCCACACATACTTTTCTTAGTTTGTTATTAAGTATTTTATTAATAATTTCCTTTTCATATTTAATTTAATTAACATATATGTATTTACGTTATGAGACTAATACAGTCCTGTAGTACAGCCCTAACAAACTTAGGGACGCTTCTATGGACCACGAATAGGCTTACATAGCCGCAAGTTAGTCATGTTATAACCTTCACACAAGTGACACACACTTTTATAAACCTCCAACCAAGTAGGTATAAGAATTCCTGCTCCTAGGTGAGGATCTAGAATCTAGACACATATAGCCTCCAAGCGTTTCTAAAAAATAATAAAGCCAAAAGTCTGAAAGGAACCGTTTGTTACCATAGGCTTATTATTTCGTGATGGGATTGGTACGGAAAAACAACAAAACAAAGAAAAATTACTACTCCAAATTTAACCCCAACCTTGAAGAGGCATAGAGGCTAAACGATGTATAAATGACACGTATACATTCATGTAAGAATTCGCAGTTCAAATGCAGAAACCAGTACACTCGAAGAAGAAAAAGCATACATTCATCATCAAAGATACCATCATCATCATCATCAACAGCGTTATAACTCTTCCTGAGTCTTTCCGCGTTTACTATTACCTTCCACGTGTATAAATTTCCCATAAATTTCTACAGTGAACAAATATTTTCAATATTTCAACATATTAGAACCTTGTACCTGTCCCTTCAAAACTAGTTTTTTACCCATATACCCGCCAACTATCTTTTCCCGCCAAACAGCGAAACTAAAAGTTGCCCAACTACCAACTACGAGTCTGTTTTCAACCATCGTCGAATGCACACCGCATTGAAGAAGCTCCAAATAATGTAGTTTTTGTCTATTTTCACCTCAAGTATAACAATATAGTTAATGTCAGTGGCCTTATCAACTAGGTAGTAAGTGATAGTGCCAAATAGTAAAACAATATCAGCTGTATCAACTGTAAGTACAAAGATAAGGCCAGGGTAATAAAACAAAAATATACCCTGTTCGTGACACTTCAGCAGCCAGGGTACTGAAGCGTTTTTTCGACAGGTAATACCTATAGAAACAAATTATAACTATTTCCTGCGTAGGATCTGGCGGCCATTTTTATTTATAAACAATTTCCCCTTTTTTTTTCAAATCAACGGAAAACAGTGAAACTTATGATTTTTTTAGTATAAATATCTTCGAGATTATGGAAAAAGCTTTAAAATCACGTATTACAAAGTTTGATATACTCATTTATTGTTAATATAATTGCGAAAAAAGGTCGGAATTGCAAAAAAAAAACTATTTTCTCAATAACTGTTGTAAAAATTAGTGTACAGCTTTGAAATTTTTATCAAATGAGGGTTCTTTGGTGCTTAATTTGTGATAAAAATTTCAAAGCCATTCATTCAATTGTTTAAATTTTATTCAAATTGTTTATCCCAGAGAGCATTTTTTTGCAATAACATAAGTCAGAAAAAAATGACCTTAGAACCATTCCACAGGTGTCAAATGAAAGAGCATCAGCTACATTTTCAACATGGTTTAAAAAAGTGAATAAAAAAGGAACTTATTAGTAATTAATAATTATGCAAAAGTATCGTCAATTTTTCTTTATAAACTTTTTGAATAACTTTTTCCAAAAAAATTAACTTTTTTACCCTGTTTTAAGTGCACAACTACCAAGTAATGTTATCTATATCATAATTGATAAGAAATTGTAATAATTATGTATAATTTCTTATATAACAAAATAAAAAGTTTATAAGGAAAGATTTACGATACTATTGCATAATTATTTATTACTAATAAATGCATCTTTTATTCACTTTTTTTAAACCAAGTTGAAAATATAGAAAACCAATACAGAAGTAAAAACTTCGAGATGTATTCTGGTATAAAATCGTTTATTTAAAACTATAAAATGTCATGGATTGCAGAACGTTTTCGTTCTAAACAGAACATCTTCAGTGCATCCTGCCGAGTATTTTGAAACTAGCACACTGTAAATAGTGTTAACATCATCGAATATGGTTTACATAATGTAATATATTAAAATGTTATGACTACAAGTCGATGTTGATAGATAAAGTGGAACACATGCTAAAAGGGTGCCATGGTTCCCTGCTCGAAGATGCTAGGTACTTGCCAATTCAATGGGCACAGACCAACAAGTTGAATTGGCAAGAACCTAGCATCTTCGAGCAGGGAACCATGGCACCCTTTTAGCATGTGTTCCACTTTATCTATCAACATCGACTTGTAGTCATAATATTTTAATATATTACATTATGTAAACCATATTCGATGATGTTAACACTATTTACAGTGTGCTAATTTCAAAATACTCGGCAGGATGCACTGAAGATGTTCTGTTTAGAACGAAAACGTTCTGCAATCCATGACATTTTATAGTTTTAAATAAACAATTTTTTTAACCAGAATACATCTCGAAGTTTTTACTTCTGTATTGGTTTTTTAAACTATGGTATACAGCCAACTATTGGGATTTTCCCATTGATTTTTTTTTTTTTGAAATATAGCTCATGCTTTTTCATTTGACACCTGTGGAATGGTTCTAACGTCATTTTCTTCTGACTTATGTTATTGCAAAAAAAATGCTCTGTGGGATAAACAATTTGAATAAAATTTGAACAATTCAATAAATCGCTTTGAAATTTTTATCACATATTTATCACCAAAGAACCCTTATTTGACAAAAATTTCAAAGCTGTACACTAATTTGTACAACAGTTATTGCGAAAATAATTTTTTGTGATATTCCGACCTTTTTTCGCAATTATATTAACAATAAATGAGTATATCAAACTTTGTGATACGTCATTTTAAAGCTTTTTCCATAATCTCGAAGATGTTTGTACTAAAAAAAACCATAAGTTTCCCTGTTTTCCATTGATTTGAAAAAAAAAGTGAAAAATTCCATTTTTTGACACTTAATTGTTTATAAATAAAAATGGCCGCCAGATCCTACGCAGGAAATAGTTACAATTTGCTCTTATAGGTATTACCTGTGGAAAAAACGCTTCAGTACCCTGGCTGTTCAAGTGTCATGGAAAAAACCTTATTACCCTGGACTATATGTACATCTTATTCATTTACCTCTCGTCAAGTTCGCGGTGTTGCCATTGCGGGAAACGGTTTGCTATTCTATCAAAAACTCTAGGCGGGATAAACTGTTTCACAAACTCATAATTTAAATTTATAATTTCAATCTCCTATCTCTCATTTACTCGTAACTTAAACATATAATATCAATCTGCTATCTATCATTTATCCTTCGATTGCCTCAACTCTTCAATATACCTATTTTTTGTTACTTTATAAACATTGTGTTTTAATTACCTATCATCCTCTCCTTATCCCTAGCAAAGATTATTCCTTGCAGGTGCTGGATTTCCAGCTGGTCCTTCGACAAAAAGAAGAAAGATAAAAAGAAGAAGAAGTTCCCAAAATCTGTGTGCGAGAATCTATCATAGAACCAGTCAAGTTTGCTACGGCGAGCTCCTTAATCGCACACCACGTTTGTCGGTCAATTCTTAATATCAAAGGTTTTAATATCAATGATTTACATACACACATAATTCAATAAATTGATAAATTTGCATTTAACTTATTTCTACATAAAATATAAAAACCAGTACCGATTAAATAAATATTATCTACGAATCAACTCTTTAGTCAATAGATTTAAAGTCTGGTCCTTCAGGTTGGATTTGAAATTATTTCAAGTAATCTGGCTGGTGGCTCCCCTGTTTAATTCTCTATTTTCCACCCCTTACGGATATTCTAGGTGGGCCCTTTCATCCCGGAATGAAGTTAAATAAATTGTTTTATTGGTGTTAAGAGAATCGAATGAAATACACAAACGAAATTTATGTACCGACTGGGAGACGTGTATAATTCAACAGTCGGGTTAAAATTTTCATATTACAGAAACAACACCAACAACTTTTTACACTAAAAAGTTTTAGCCGAAGGTTGTATGGGAGTCGTAAATTTTTACTGTTGATTTTTACTTTTTAAAGTGGAAAAATTAAGTGTTTGATGTATTTTCTATAAAATTCTGGGATAAAACTAGTTAAAAAATTGTGTATGAAATGTGTACCCAATATTGAGTTAACCTGGTTAATAAAATAGGCGAGGGGTATACACCTAAAAAGACGGAATAATTATTATACCGACTAATGTTTTTTGCATTTCTACCTCACCAAACCTTTTTAATTCGATTCTATACAGTAATATAAGCGCCAACGTTACTAGATACATGGGTAGGTATGGTTTGTTCGACAGTAAATGGTTTGAGTTCAATTAGTGCCGTCGTAAATATTATTAAATTTATCTACCTGGCCCATTGTTAAGACCCACCCGGAGCGATAAGCCACCGAGGTAGACAGAGTTGGTCTTTTGCAATTAACACTGACTAGACGGTACTCCCATAATAAAGCCTAAAATAAATTTTACCTGAAACCGGGCCTTTTATACTATTATCGGTTAATCCGGGCTGTTTATAGTGGTAACTAATTGAACTTAACCATTTACTGTTTAACATACCATAACTAATTGTTATGCTTATGGGCTAATCCGGTCCGTTCTCAGATGTGACTTACATCCCTGTCATGTTACTGTCAAGAGACTATTCAAAATATTTGTTTTTCCGTACAAAAAATACATTAATTAATAGTATTGTTCTTCTTCTTCAGGTGCCGTCTTCGCTACGGAGGTTGGCAATCATCATAGCTATTTTAATTTTTGAGGCAGTAGCTCTAAATAGTTGTTTTGAGCTGCATCCAAACCATTCTCTCAGGTTCTTCAACCATGAAATTCGTCTTCTTCCGATGCTTCTTCTGCCATCTATCTTTCCCTGCATTATGAGTCGTAGGATGCCATACTTCTCGCCCCGCATCACATGTCCGAGATACTGTAGCTTCTTTTCTTTAATTTTAAGTTCAACTTCCTTCTCTTTACCTATTCTTCTCAGTACTTCATTGTTTGTAACTCTATCTACCCAGGAAACCCTCATAATTCTTCTATAGGTCCACATTTCAAAGGCGTTAAGTCGTCTCATTGTCTCTACATTTAACGTCCATGATTCCACTCCATAGTATAGAACACTGTAGACGTAACATTTTGTTAGGCGTACTTTAAGAGCTAATCTTAAATCTTTGCTACATAGGACCTTTTTCATTTTTATAAAATTAGAACGTGCTTTTTCGATTCTGACTTTTATTTCTGCAGTGTAGTCATTATTTTCTGTTATAAGTGTTCCTAGGTAAGTGTACTTTTTTACTCTTTCGATCTGCTGGCCCTCTACTATCAAGATTTCGTTAGTATTATGGTTGTTTTTACTAATTTTCATAAACTTCGTCTTTTTGATATTGAGAGAGAGTCCGTACTCCCTACTACACCTTACTATTTTACTCATGAGTCTTTGCAGGTCTTGTAAATCGCAGGTCTTGTAAGTCTTGTCTATCGGCTATTATTACTGTATCATCTGTATATCTGATGTTGTTAACTAAGATTCCATTTACTCTTATGCCGACTCTTTCATTTTCCAGAGTTTCTCGCATTACCTCTTCAGAATAAGCGTTAAATAATAGATGTGATAGTATGCAGCCTTGCCTGACTCCTCTCTTTATTTCCATTTCTTCAGATGTTTCTTTTTCAATTCTTACTATTGCTCGCTGATTGTAATAGAGGTGTGTTATTAGTCTTAAATCTCTTTCATCTAGGTTTTTATTTTTTTTACGATTTCCATGAGTCGATCATGTTTTACTTTATCAAACGCTTTATTGTAGTCTATAAAACAGACGTAAAGAGGATGGTTAACATCCAAATATCTCTGTGTCAGCACGTTGAAGGAGAATAATGCCTCTCTGGTACCCATACCATTGCGGAACCCATATTGAGTGTCACTAATATCCAGCTCCAGTTTAGAGTGTATTCTGTCGTGGATAATTTTCAATAGAATTTTCAAGGTATGTGATATTAAGCTTATGGTTCGGTAGTCACTGCATTCTTTTGCATTCACCTTTTTTGGCAAACACACAAAGGCTGATGTCAACATTTCTCTAGGGATGATTCCTGTAGTATAGATAGCGTTGAACAGTTCTACTATTATATCCAGGTTTTTCTCGTTGACCAACTTTATCAGCTCGCTAGGCAATTCATCTGGACCAGCAGATTTTTTGGTTTTTATAGAGTTTATTGCCTGACTAACTTCTGATTTGGTTATCTCTGGGCCTACATCTCCCGTTTGGCTATCTACGGATGTACTAGCTTCTCTCTGGTAATGAAATAGTTCCTCGATATACTCTTTCCATCGTCGTAGTTTTCGTTTTGTCTCCATTATAATATTTCCATTTTTGTCGAGCAATATATTTGAGGTTCTTCTATTTCCTATTCCGGCTAGTTCTTTGACTTTTTTATGTAGGTTGTTTAAGTTGTCATATGTGTTTTGCAGTTCTTCTATTTCTTTACATTTTTCAGAGAAGTAGGTTTCTTTAGCCGCCCTAATTTTTCTTCTTATTTGGTTTTGAAGCTGTTTATAGCGGGTCTTATTAATGGTTTTGTTTTTTCTTCTTTCATTCATCAACTCTAGAATTTCCTCCGTCATCCATTCTTCTTTCTTACATTTGGT
This sequence comes from Diabrotica virgifera virgifera, assembly GCF_917563875.1. Taxonomy (NCBI): domain Eukaryota; kingdom Metazoa; phylum Arthropoda; class Insecta; order Coleoptera; family Chrysomelidae; genus Diabrotica; species Diabrotica virgifera. The sequence continues at coordinate 14,543,065 of NC_065445.1, forward strand.
TGCAGTAAGTACTTTCTTACTTGGTTCTAATATAGAGGTTTTGAAGACTTGCCACTGCTGTTCTACGTTGCAATTATTTCCTGGGTTTATGTTTAGATTTGTGTTGATTTCGTGTTTCAAATTTTCTTTTGTTTCTTCTGACTTTAGTTTCTGTATGTTAAGTTTATTGTTGTTGCGTCTTTTTTAGTTGAAGTTGAAACCTAGCAATAAGAAGACTGTGATCATAAGTATCTGATCACAACAAGAGTATCACAGAAGTATCTGATCAGTAACAATACTGTGATAGTATTGTTACTCTGCTTTAAAATAACTTTTTCAAACACCAAGAATATTACAATACATTAAAACTTTTCCAACTTTAACAGAGTGACAACTTTAAACGTCAAATACAGCTGATCTACTATTTATCAAACTTCTATGTTTTTATTCAGTTTCTATACATTTTCTGACGTTCTAAACGTCACTAGACATTAAATCAAACGTTGCAACAAGTGAAGGGTCCAGGACTGTAATAGCTCAATGTTCCTATGTATCTAGTAGGGTGGCGCTTACTGTATATACATATCGAAACATATCTCTTCTGAACTATTACTTAATGCATTTATATTTCCTTCATTACTTTTGTTTCAAAACTTTTTTAAATATTCCTTATCCTTAGACGTATCCTATTTCTTCTGCGTCGCAGAGCTCTTTCAAAAGCTTTCCCCAATTTGTCAATATCGAAACGAGTAAAAACACACATCCCCCATAATACATACAAGCATACGTTTAAATTTAAATGGAGCATAAAACCTTCTTGTTGATACACCTGCCATTAGATACAATATTCACTCTAAATATTTCATGTCCTCGTCTCTGGTCTCTGGGATCGTTGCCAAGACTACTATCAACCTAACGGCCTATATGCCGTCATTGAGGCGTAAAACGGCATTCAAAGATCACATAAAACACAATGTTCTCTTTCATTCGATGAATATTCACATGTTTGTTCAATATATTTAATCACATTTTATTCCACACTCGAGTTAGTATAATATACAGTGCGTCCAAATTTAGACGTGTCAACATGAATAGAATATATCAAACTTGTAGGTCTGGATCCCGCGTATAAAAAAAGTTGATTAATAGCAAGCTGAAAATTTGTTAATACCTTAAGGGTGTCTAGTCGGACAAACTTTGATATATGGGAACACTGGAACAGGGGAAGTTTTAATTGTGGAACAGGTTAAAAATTTGCAACGGTCATATCACGAAAGCGTCACATGTATTTTGTCCGACAGAACTTCCAATTGATTTCTTACCCTTTCATTAAACTCTAATGCAACAATCAGACTGCTATTTATCACCAAATGGGCATTTTAATGAGTGGAACACGTAGAACATGTCAAATGGCAGGAATTATGACAGGTGATAAATAGCAGTCTGATGTTTGCATGAGAGTTTAATGAAAGGGTAACAAATCAATTGGAAGTTATGTCGGACAAAATACATGTGACGTTTTCGTGGTGTGACCGTTCCAAATTTTTAACTTATTCCACAATTAAAACTGCCCCTGTTTCAGTGTTCCCATATATCAAAGTTTGTCCGACTAGACACCTTTAAGCTATTAACAAAATTTCAGCTTGCTATTAATCAACTTTTTTTTCATACGCGGGATCCAGACATATAGAGGAATCTGTTCATTATTTTGTCAATCATTTGATGCGTATTTCAATGTCTATTTTCATCACTCAATAAGTTTGTGATACTATGTGTATAATCTTCGGGCTCAGCTGGTGATCTTTCGTCTTTTAGTGAAACACCAAATGCACTTAGATGTTTTATTGATATAGAATGAATGACACTAGGGCAGCGGTTCTCAATCTTTTTGAGTCATGTACCACCAAATATTTTTTTAATATTTTTGGCACCACCTAACTGAAATACCTATCTAGCATGGTGATCTAATTAACTATAATATTGGTGCTGATTTTGGCTATTTTTGCGTTTTGTGTACCACCTCAAATAATGATATGTACCACCAGTGGTACATGTACCACAGATTGAGAACCGCTGCACTAGGGTAAACCCCGGGAGAAACGTTGCTTTACCGATATCTTTCGTATAAAAGTTAAAATGAGACTACCATGATGATGCTACATGTTAAATGTATGAGGTGACTCGAAGGAATGAAGTTGAACGCACATCTTGCCTGGTTGAGTTGACTCTAGTCAATGATTCTAATGCATGCTCTTTCTTAGCTGTAGGATAAATTGGGTCATAGCCCACACGACTCTCGAACAAAGGTTTATATTTAGTCAGCTAAATTAATGTCTATTGCCAAAATATTGTTTACGATTTGCAATAATTAAACTAATTAAATAGCTCGCACATGTTTGCAATATAATAACAAATTGGTTGATGGGATATACGGGGTGATAAATATATTATACTGTTTAACATCGGATGTGAATGATGAATATCATTACGAACAGAAACTCATCATCATCAAAGCTATTCCATCCATCGTCGGATGTAAGCCTCCCTTAGGTGTGTCCATTCATTTCCGTTCGCTGTTTTTTTTTATCCATTCGTGGCCAGCTATTCGCTTGATGTCATGTGTCCATCTGGTTTGAGGTGTGCCTCTACTTCTCTTATTTGCCCTTGGTTGCTATTTAAAAATTTGCTTCGTCCAACGATTGCCTTCCATTCTTCCTACGTGCCCTGCCCAGTTCTATTTTAACATGGCAATCTTCTGGATCTCATCTGTTACTTTTGGTCGTCTTCTTATCTCTTCATTGGATTTGCGATCACTAAGATTAATGTTGAGCATTCTCCGTTCCATCGCTCCCTGAGTCACTTGAAGTTTGTGGACTACACTGGTGTTACAAGCCCATGGCAGTACGTACCGGTCAAAGGTTTTTGCTTTTTAAGCATTTGGTAAGTTTGATTTAAATACTGTTTGCAATCAACCAAATGCCGTCCATGCTAAAGAACATCTATTTAAATCAAAAATTGACAGAAAACAATTGAATACATTCTTCTCATTACTATGATGGCACTAATGCGGTTTTGGGATTATAGCAGGGTAGTCTGCTATATCTAGGGCCTACGATATACAAGGAAGGTAACAGGGCCAGTGCTACGCTTCAACCGCCTATTATTACCCCGGATTTTTCCCAAGGTACTCCTACTACCTATTCAGGCTGAGTCGACCTGGGGCCTATAGACATTTAAAAATATCTAGATGTCCTCGCCGGCGCTGGGTTTCGAACCTCGGTCTGCCTGCGTGGAAGTCAGACATACTACCGCCTGAGCTATCCGGGCCCTCATTATCTGTATCTCTTTATTTATATTTAGATTGTATTTTTTGCTTCTAAGTTAAATTTTTCTCGATTGTACTTGAGCTTTCTCTAAATCTCGTATATACCTTGAAACCGACCGATGGCAAGCTTATTACTCTATGATTCTCACAAACATTATCTTGTCTTTTTTTGTGTGTTGCTAGCCAGCAGTTGTGTGTTTTTCTTCCAGTCTTGTGGGATTTTCTCTGCACTCCATGCTTTCTTGCATATATGTAATAGCTAGTCCTCCTCTTTCACTCTCATCTATTGTATTTCTGGACTTATTTGGTCCTCTTCTGTCGCATTTCCAATTTTAATATTCTTCATAGCCTATAATAATTATTCCTTATATTGTATTGTTTCTATACTTCTACTATTTCTGTAGTCTCTATTTTTAAATGGTTATTTTTTAATTTTTTCGTCATTTGCTTACAATTCTTTTCCGAATTCTTCCCAGCTTGTTCGCTTCTTTTACTGATGTCTTTATCATAATACGTTTCTGAATATATTCTGCTTTGTTATTTTCATCTCTTTGTCCTGTCGCCAGGGGGGGCGACAAACGGCCAACTTTATTCAGATGGATTTTTCCAAGTTTTTTATATGTATCTTGACCCGTAGAACACGAATTTTTTAAGTAACAGCTGATCCGGATGTTGATAAAATTGTTATAAACAAAGAACTTGAGGACTTACATAATAGCAATTTTTCGCAAAAACACAACATTTTTTTGTATTTTTTTGGGTCATTCAAAGCAAAAAATGTTCTTATCAAGTTTTTTCGTAGGATGCATAGTTTTTGAGATAAAAAAAAATTGCAATTTTTTAATGCAATCGTTTTAATGTTGCATGCATGCCTACTCGTTCGATTTTAAATGAGAGATGCATTGAAAACATCACTCAAGCACTATGTGTTTATAGCTTTGTTTAACAATAAAAAAATTAATTTTTAGCGATACAAATATTTAAAACCGGTATAATTTGACTTGAACTTTCAAATGCGGTAAGCAGAATTGCTATTTTATTTTTTAATCAATAGTTATTCGGGTTCAAAAATTGCAATTTTTCGATTTTTTGAAAGTTCATCCGCGTTTATCTCGAAAACTATGCATCCTACGAAAAAACTTGTAAGACCATTTTTTGCTGAGAATCACCCAAAAAATACAAAAAAATGTTTTGTTTTGCGACATTTTTTTGCTTAGAATGACCCGAAAAATACAAAAAAATGTTTTGTTTTGCGAAAAATCGCTGTTATGTAGTTCCTCCAGTTCTTTGTTTATTTTAACTATTTATAATGGGAAATTATAAATAGTTAAAATTGTAAAAATGCCACAAGAAAATAGCTTCAGAACAACATTCTTTGTTTATAATAATCTTATCGACCTCCGGATCAACTGTTCCCAAAAAATTCGTGTTTTACGGGTCAAAATACATAAAAACTTGGGTAAGTCTATTTGAACAAAGGAGGCCGTTGTACTCCACCCCCCCTGGCAACAGGACTATCTACATTGTTGATATTATTTCCAGTCTTGCTTCTTCTTCTTCTTCCATACCAATTCGTCTCTTTTTAGGTATATTCTTTGTAATTGCTCATATATATTCTGTTTATAGCCATGTTTCTCTTTATCTTTTTTTAGCTTAATATTTACCTTAGTGTATGGTTTATCGACTATATATATTCCGTTTTCTTTGTATAAAAAACCTTTTAACAACAAAAGAGACTTTAATAATGTAATTTATGTACGACAATTATTAAAATTGAATTATTTAACATCGTTTTCTTATATTTCGTAGCTTTTAGGCTAATGTTATGATAATTACTTTAATAATTAATGATGTAGATTTCATTTATCAAATAATTCTAAGTAATCCCAAGATTCCCAAGGGACAGAATCTTATGTAATCTTCGGCAATGAAGCGAACTGTTGAATAGAGAGCAAGGATTAGCATTAACCAATCAAGACGTGTTACACGAACACCAACTTTAAGAGGATTTATCAAAATTCATAACCTTGTACTAGAGAAATGGAGAATGTTGTTCGCCAGATCTGCTCTAATTCCCTAAAGGACACGAAAGCCCCGAATTAACAAACGGTGTGAGGATGAAGGACTATCGCGATTTGTAAAATAAGTCTCTTTAGTCAATTTGGGACTGCAAATTGACCTAACAAGACACGAGCGTGGCAGCAGGGTCGTTCCTGGGGGATTGGTCATTTGGGCCATACGTGTTTCGAATGTAGTCGCTAATAACCATTAAGTTGGGCAAAAAGGAAGGGATCGGCTCCTGAAATCCCACACGGCGCGCCGATTCCTTTGCTATTATAACTCTATGGCAAATATTTAACTAGGGGATTAACTTTACACATAAAATAAGCGTCGGCAAATTTAGTCCCATAAATTTCAACCAGAAGATTATTAAATATAAATAAGAATATATTGCACGACAAATTATATACAGGGTTTCAGTAACTAAGTGCGATAAACAGGAGGTGATTCTGCATGAAAAAATGATGACAGTTTGCTACATAAACGTATGTCCGCAAATATACCGGGTGGTGAATTGGAAAATGGGCCATAGAAAACTCAATGTAAAATTCTAAACTGTTGAATTCCTGCTTTCTTAATTATTTTACATCAAAAGACATTAGAAACTATTTGTAGAGGATTGAAATCTGTATTGAAAACAACTGTTAAAATTGTTCTACGAATTAAACATATTCCAAAATTTTGTAAAAATGTAATACATTTTTCAGTTTTTTCAGCCCAAAATTAGGCCACACACAGTGCAATAATGTGTCACAATGAAGATATTTTCACATTCCTGAACTGTCAATATTTTTATTTTATCATTTTTATTGTTTAAAAACAATACAGTTGATAAGATACCCTCAGTTGCGGAGAAAGTATTAATAATAAAGATTTTTTATCCTGTCAATGGTGTGAGCATTGTCAGTTAAATAGTAACGTGTGCCCCAACTTTTCACACATACCTACTGTGGCAGTAGGTATTCTAAAATTTTAAAAATTTTAGAATGCGTTTAAATCGTAGAACAATTTTAACTTTTGATTTTAATACAGATTTCAATTTTCTACAAATATTCTCTCATGACTTTTGATGTTAAATAATTAGGGAAGCAGGAATTCAACAGTTTAGAATAATTGTACATTGTGTTTCCTATGGCTCGTTTTACGATTCACCACCCGGTATGGGGAAACATGGAGAGGAGACAGAAATGGAATATGGATCGAATTCTGCAGAAGGAAAGCAATGATCTGAATATTGGAAACATCTATTGGAAAGAAGGAATACACGAAAAGTACACGTTTGTAACAGAATAAAGAAATGCTAAAAGTTTAATAGAATATTATATACAGAGGGCCAAACAAAAGAGTCCACCTCGATATTTGGCAGTAGGTATTTATTAGATTATAAGAAAATAAAAAAAATGTCAATTTTTGATATAAGGGGGACACCTTTTTACGGTACAAACATTTGTCATTTGTCAACTCCCTCATGACTCTGTCAAAACAGAGTCATGAGAACAAAAAATCATACTTTAAATGCTAAAAATACAAAAAATATAAATCATAATATAAAACAAAAATACTTTAAAAATAATAAAAATTATTGTATCAGAGAAGAGGGAATAAACTCAGATAAAATAATTAAAAATAATAAAATACACAGATATGGTGATAAAATACTAAAAATGAAAATTTATTCGATTCTAATAAACACGGAAACCAAAATGAAATTAATAAAAAAAAAAAACAAACCAAATTAATTAATGACAAACAAAACATTCAATATAAAAATAGGACAAATAAATGGTATGAGAAGTATCACAGTACTACATGAAATAAGAAAAACAGCAGAAGAAAATAGTCTTGATATGGTTTGCATTCAAGAACCATACACAAGACTAGGAAAAATTCAACACATGCCAATTAATGCACAATGTGCAAGCATAGGAGAAAATCCAATGGCGGTAACCGTATTATTCAATAAAAATATGAGACTTCTAATTCTAAAACAATTTAGTGATCGACACTGTATCTGTGTAGAATTGCTAACAAAAGCAGGTAAATTTATCATAGCTAACCTATATTGTCAGTTCTGTGAAGATATTGATGAATACGTGGAAAAGATAAGAGCTATATTTATAACGTATAGAGAGGAAAAAGTTATAGTTGTAGCAGACGTAAATGCAAAATCAATATTGTGGAATTCAACTCAAACAGATCAAAAAGGATTATTAGTAGAAGATATGATTAATGAACTAGAGTTGATAGTACACAATAAACCAGGAAACCCACCAACTTTTCAAAACAGAGCTGGTGCGGCTAGCAATATAGATATAACAATATCAAATGTTGCAGTAGCACACCTAGTTAAGGATTGGAAAGTGATGGAACATGCAACAATAAGTGATCACAACCTTATAACTTTCAATCTTAATAACCTAAATCCACGTAATACGGAAATATCTTCGGTAAGATACAATATAGGTAAAGCAAATTATGAACTATTAAAGTCTGAGTTTCGACCACCTTGTCTGGTACAAAGGGGATCTAATATAAATATTGCAACAAAAGAATTAACCAAACAAATTAAAAAAGCAATGGATATAGCAATACCAAAAATAAAAGAAAATAGTAAAGTAAAAAACTCAGCCTGGAAGGAAAACCTCACAAGAATGAGAAGCAGAGTTAGATATGCGCGAAAGCGATATCAACGATGTGGTATCTATCTTGAGAGGCAAATCCTTCTAGGTGAATATAGAAGATTAAAACAAGAATATAAACAAGAAATAAAAATAACAAAAGCTAAAAGTTGGGAAACCTTCGTATCAAGACACTTAGAATTAGATATGTGGGGAATACCATATAAAATAGTTTCTAAAAAAATTAGATGTCCGACAATGCTTTCTACTTTAAAAAAAGAAGATGGAACATTTACAGAAAGTTGGGAAGAATCGGCCGAAACATTACTTAATGTATTATTACCTCCAGATAAATTAGAAGGAGAAACAGTAGAACAAAGAAATATAAGAGAAGAAATGATACAAGAATACCAAATAGAAGAAGAAAGAGAAATAGAGGAATTCACAGAAGAAGAAGTATATGAAAGTATGAGAGAAATGAAAAGAAAGAAGGCACCTGGACCGGATAATATTCATGTTGAAATACTTCAAGCATTGTCGGAACAAATAATTCCAGTACTAACATCATTATATAATGAATGTCTTAGACAAAGAAGGTTTCCCAATAATTTTAAACAAGCAGAAGTTATAATAATACATAAAGGGGAAGATAAAGATCCTGCCTTACCGAAATCATATAGACCGGTATGTTTATTGAATACAATGGGAAAATTACAAGAAAAATTACTATGTAAAAAATTAAATCAAATAAGAACAGAAATTGGATTACATCCTGGTCAGTATGGTTTTAGGAAAGGTAGATCAACAGAAGATGCAATAAATAAAGTATTTGAAATAGTAAACGAAAGCATAAAAAAGTATGTTTTAATGATCTTTATAGACGTGTCTGGGGCTTTTGACAATCTTTGGTGGCCGTCATTCTTTGAAAGACTTCGAAGAATGAGATGTCCAAAGAATCTGTACGGAAGTCTCAGAAACTACTGTCAAGACCGATATGCAAGCCTAAGCTGTCCAACAGGAAAAAAGACAAAACATATCACAAAAGGATGTCCACAAGGATCAGTTTGTGGACCTATGTTCTGGGATGTAATGCTAGAGGAACTGCTGGAACAATTGACTATAGATCCTGAAGTGCTTGGAAGCATAGCATATGCAGATGATTTGTTGTTGATCATAGATGCAAACTCAAGAAGAGAATTAGAAAATAAATCAAATGAAGTATTAATAAGAGTAAATGATTGGATGAATAAAGTAAAATTAACAATATCAGATTCAAAAACAACATATAGTTTAATAAAAGGAAATTTAGAAAGAGATCCAATTATAAAAATTAGAGGGAAAACAATAAAAAGAAAAATGGAAACAAGATATTTAGGTATTATAATAGACGAACAAAAATTATTTACAAAACACATGAATTGTGTCTGTGAAAAGGCAACAAAGATCATGCATAGCATTGCTAGTCTAGCACAGAAGGAATATAGAATTTCGTTCCGACAGATGAGAATATACCTAAGTACAATACTTGCATCAATTGTAGGGTACGGTTCAAGTGTATGGGCACATAGATTAATAAATAAAAAAAACGCAGAAAAATTAAATAGAGCTCAGAGAGGATTTCTTGTAAGAATGACGGGAGCATTTGGAACAACTGCAACACAGGCACTCACAGTTTTAACTGGAGTAATGCCAATGCATTTAGAAACACAAAAAAGAGCATGTAATTATTGGCTAAAAAACGAAAAACATGAAAAAATAATACAAATAATAGGATTAGATATAAGAAATAAAAGAGAATTAAAAGAAATAATAAATAGAAAAAGACAAAATGAATGGGAAAATTCAACAAAATCTAGACGTTTATACAATTTTATACCAATATTAGAAAACATTCCAAATTATTTTAATCCAAAACAAGGTTTAATACACTTTTTAACAGGACATGGACCGTACCCAACATATTTGGAAAGATTTAACTTAAAAGATGATGCATATTGTGAATGTGGAGAACTAGGTACACCAGAACATATAGTGTTACATTGTGAAAATACTATAGAAAATGAAGAACACAGAGAAATGAGAAGAAGATTAGAAAGAATTGAAATAAGAGATATATTACAAAATGAAGAATATTTTGAAATATTAAACAATCTCGCACAAATAATATCTAAAAAACAACAAGAAATCTATAATAATAGAAGAAGACAACCAATAATCCAACCCTGATGAAGTTGAGTAAGATAAAGTTAAAATAAATAAAATAAAATATAAATTCAAAAATAGATATTTACAATTATAATAATAATAATTCAATATAAAATAAATAAATAAAAATAATAATTCAATACATAATTCATAAAAATAAAAAAAAAATAAAAAAAAAAAAACTACCAACTCTCTTCTGAAAATAGAGGGACTGTCTTTATAACTTAGAAGGGAGTTGATAGTACCAAAAATATTTTAAATTGTTTATTTAAATTTGTTTGTTATACGTAATTAAGAGATTATGGCAAATTGTTATTGTAAAAATAGATTTAATAGTTGAGTAAAAAATGTAAAAATATAAAAAAAAAAATATCTGTAATCCCATCAGGAAAAAACGACCTGGATTAGTCACTAGAGGCCAGGTCATATGTATAAATAATAAATAAATAAAAAATAAAAAAAAAATAAAAATAAAATGTCAACTCCCTCCCTTCCACCTTCCCCACCCAAAGGTTATTCAATTCTCTCTTCAGTAGTATCAACATTGACATAAACATTTATACAGGTGTCCAACAAAAATTATTTTGAATTAAATTAATTGACACAAAAAGAAGAATGTACTTATGTAAAATATTTAACTCAAAATACATTCCACTGCTGACAGAAAACAGAAAAAAGGTTTATAATTAACATTGTTTATTGCTTAAATTCAATATTCAACCTATCAAGAGGCAGATGGGTGGAAGCTTGAACATTGAAATTAAGCGAAAAGCAGTGTCTATTTATCAAACAACATTTTTTTCTGTTTTGTGATAGCAGTAGAATATATTTTGAATTAAATAAATTACATACATTCTTCTTTTTGTGAAAATTAATTTAATTCAAAATAATTTTTCTTGGACACCCTGTATAAATGTTTATGTCAATGTTGATATTACTGAATAGAGAATTGAATAACCTTTCAAATGAGCTATCACACGACCCCTATTCCCTATTCAAAAATAAGGGGTGGGGAAGCTGAAGGGAGGGAGTTGACAAATGACAGATGTTTGTACCGTAAAAATGTGTCCCCTTTAGATCAAAAATTGACCTGTTTTTTATTTTCTTCAAATCTAATAAATACTGCCAAATATCGAGGTGGACTCTTTTCTTTGGCCCACTCATATTATATTATAATAGTACATGTGAAATAATTAACAAAGATAATACAAAAAAAAAAGAAACATAAAGAGAAGCAGAAATTAGATTACACCATAGACTAGTCGTAGCAGAATTTATAGTAAGACATGCAGGAAAAGAAGTTAAAACTTAGTATAGAAAAACAGCAATATACAAACTAAAGAAGAGAAAAATACAAGAAAAATGTCGACACAAAACAAACGAAGAGTTCAAAAAATTCAAAAATGAAGAAATCCAAAGAAATCTCGAAAAAAGTGGAAAATATTTAAAAGAAAAATAACCCGGAATGTGGAAGAAATATGTGGAATATGAAAATTTAACAAACATTTTAAGAGGACATAATGGTGGAGTGAAGAAATCAAAACATTACTAAAGGAAAAAACTGCCCGGAAGAAGTATAATCAAACTCTCATAGAAAGTGATAAGAAAGGATATATTACAAAGAGAAACATCAAACAGAGTAGTCAAATTCGCAAGGAGAGAAAGCTGGGAAAAATTTTAAGGTAGCTTGGATATAAAATAAATAACAAACAATTCTGGACTTGCATAAAGAACAACAAAAACTCGCAACAAAAGAAAAGAAATAAGAGCAATAAAAGACAAAAACAGTCAACTAAAAACGGAGAAAATAGAAATATTAGAAACTTGGAAAAAAAAAAACAGGGAACGTGGGAGGAGGGTTGTTCCTGGGGGATTGGTCATTTGGGCCATACGTGTTTCGAATGTAGTCGCTAATAACCATTAAGTCGGGCAAAAAGGAAGGGATCGGCTCGTGAAATCCCACACGGCGCGCCGATTCCTTTGCTATTATAACTCTGTGGCAAATATTTAACTCGGGGATTAACTTTACACATAAAATAAGCGTCGGCAAATTTAGTCCCGTAAATTTCAACTAGAGAATTATTAAATATAAATAAGAATTTAATGTACGACAAATTGTCGAAAAAATATGTGTGGTTCTAAATTTGGTATAAGCGTATTTGTAAAGATCTCTGAGTCTTTCTTCTTGCGACAAATTGGAAAGAATTTAAGATTATGCAGTTTGAGCCTGCGCAGACTGCAGACTTGTTATCGGCCGATAGTTTAGTCGGCTTCTTAATCAGTACAGAGAGGTATGCAGATGCGCACATTACACCGATTCACCGATGCATACCTCTCTGTAGTTATTAAGAAGCCGACTAAACTATCGGCCGATTAAAAAGTCTGCAGTTTGCGGGGGCTCTTAACCTGATTGATCTTTAGGTGTGATAAGTGCATACTCACCTTAAATTCTTTTCAATTTAGGTCGCAAGAAGAAAGCATCATAGATCTGTACAAAGACGCTGATAGCAAAATGTAGAAGGAAGAAGAACAAGGAGGATTTCGATCAGGTCACGAAACAAACGACCATCTGCAGTGCCTTAAAACTCTAGTTGAAAAGTTTATCGAATATAATAGACCAATTGTTCTTATTTTTGTTGACTTTCACAAAACATTTGACACCTCGATGGGAAGATATTAAATCATCTCCGATATGCCTATGGCATTGCGTTCTCATAAACTCATAACAGACGACTTAGGAGAAGCTAGTGTTATGCTACAACAACTACAACACGTAACACACAGAGTTGATTTACATATAAACTATAAGAAAACAAAAATGATGACCAACCTCGTCTCCAGTGAGATAATAGTAATCGAGAATTCGCTCACAGAACTTGTGGAAAATATGTGTATTTTAGTTAGGAAATAAGGTTAACGATAAATAGTCTATCGCAATAGGGGGTTACGTGGGTACTTTTAGCTCACCGCGATTTATTTATTTATTTATTTATTTATTTATTTACGGCATCCATTTACAAGTTTTACACACAACAAGACTTTTACAAGTTACACCTCAACAATAATAAATTATTAAAATAATAAACACATCAGAATAATACAAACAAACATATTGCAAGAACAATACAGAACTACAACAAACTTATTGTAAGATACCCCTTAGTTGTTTTTTGAACAAACCAATTTTGGAGTCAAAAATATCCATTTGTCTTGGCAGGCTATTAGCACTCCGAACCAATCGTGTAGTCGGTTCATTTATACCAAAATTAGTGTGGTGAAATGGCACTGAAAAGATTTCTGATTGTCTGTTGCTTCTACTAGGAACTTTAAGACTAAAAAGTGATATCAATTGAGGACAATCTATGAAAGCATTAATAACTTTGTGTAGGAAGCATAAATCTAACAATGTCCTCCTTGACTCAAGTGTTGGTAAATTTAGACTATCTCTTACCCACTGATAGTCATATTCCTCTCTCCTGTATCCACTCTTATAAGCTGCTACCCTCAAAAATTTATTTTGGACTCTTTCAATATGTTCAATGTAACAGTTGTATGATGGGGACCATACAACTGATCCAAACTCTAGAATAGGCCTAACGAGACCACAAAGTTTTCTAAATGTGAACAAAGACAGGTCTACAGATGTGCGTTGGATAAATCCCAGTACTTTCATCGCTCTGTTTGTTACTTGATTGATGTGGCATGAGAATGACAGTTTGGTTTCTAACCAGATTCCCAAATCTGATACTTCATTTTTAGAGGCTAATGGCAAGTTATTAATATAATAAACGAATTTAATTGGATTTCTTTTCCTCGAGAACGTCATTTTATGACATTTGTTTATATTAAGTGACATTCTGTTTAAACTGCACCAATCATAAAAATATTTAAGATCTTCCTGTAGTATAACAGCATCATCCCAGGATTAAATTTTTCTAAACAGTTTTACATCGTCAGCAAACATAAGAACACTACAATTTTTAATTTTTTCTACTAAATCAACCAGAAACAAGCAAAACAAAACAGGGCCACAATGAGAGCCTTGCGGCACGCCCGATGGAACTGTTATTTCAATCGAAGTAACACCTCCTAATACCCAAAGCTCTTAGTTTTTGTAATAGGACCCCATGGTTAACCCGATCAAATGCTTTAGAAAAGTCAGTATAAATCGAGTCAACCTGGAATCCCTATTCAAAGCTGTTATATATATGATTGACATACAAAACTAGGCTGGCATCTGCTGACCTCCCTTTCATAAAGCCAAATTGTTCAGGATTAAAAATGCCTCTAAAACACCATGATTTGACGGTGGTATTATAGGTTTTTGGGTCCGTGAATCCAATGGAAGTGGTCTGGAAATGTGGTGCGTTTAATTGTTATTAACAAATTATGGTAAAATTAGGTGGGTTTCAGGAATTATTAGAAGCCCTCTAAATATATTAGTAGTGTTAAGGTCTTCCCTGGTGAATTTTTGGTTGCTGAATCGAATACGACTAGTCGCGATTGCTCAAAATGTGTTCTTATTTTGTTAATAACAAAATAATTGTTTATTCGCCGAAAAGCTCGAAATGCGTTATCTACAGTAAGTTTGACAACGACACCCGACTTGGGCGTCGAAACGTTAATAAATTCATTTTTTTGGTAAAATTGTGGCTTATTTCCCATTTAAAATTGTTCAAGACCTTAACACTATCAATTTATTTACAGGGCTTCTAATAATTCCTGAAAACCACCTAATTTTACCATAATTTGTTAATAACAATTAAACGCAACACATTTGGGCTTCCAGACCACTTCCATTGGATTCAGCGACCCAAAAAACCTATACAGTCGAATCCGCTTATTAGAATCCCTGTTATAGGAATATCCCGGTTTATGGAATATAAATTCAAGTTCCCGAAACATTTCCATTTACTCCTTAATAAATTTATCTGTTTATTGGAATAGGATCTAACTAGATAATACCGCTTATTAGCATATTTTGCAGGTCAAAGAATATTTTTTTTTACAATTTACTAAAAATTTAAATTATGTTTGGTATTATGGTTTGTCGTCAACGGCCTGTAGTGCTGGATTAGATATTATTAGGGTAATAAATATTTATTACTTTGTTACGAATACCAATTCGATCTTTAGCATGGCCGACAAATGCATGGGTCATAAAATAATTTTTATTTGTCTACACAACGGCACTGTTGCCTGTTATAAAATTGTTAGAAGCAGTTTATTTAAAATTCACTCAGAGAGTACCTACTTGTTTGCAAGATGGAATTATGGCTTTGTTAAATTCGAAAAGAAGAGAAAAGAACAAGAATGTAACAATCCATTCCTTGACGCCAATAAAACTTCTATTCAACCAATGGATTAAGGATGACCACACGGATTAACAACGAAAAAGCTATAATTACCAATAATTTCTCAAGAAAAAAAAAGTAATTTTGTTATATATGCATTTTAATAAGAAAATATTTACATATCTACATATTGCATACATTTCATATTAATTATAGAATGTATTCATTCACATACATGTAATGTAATTTGGTATTTAACACATACATAGATAAGTACTAATTACACTACTGTATTATTGACGTAAAAAGACCTAAAACCATTTACATACACTGATTATGTAGGTACATATATGATATACATATTGGCATAGTATGTAATAAAACTACATATTGGCATAGTATGTAAAACTACACATTGGCATAGTATGTAAATAATATTATTACGTATATTCGGTAACACTTATTTCGACTAGCCACCAATGATCGGTTATTAGAATATCCCGGTTATAAGAATATTTTTGCCTTGCACAAAGGCTATTCCAATAAGCGGGTTCGACTGTAATACCACCATCAAATCGCGGCGAGCTAAAAGTGCCCACGGGACCCGCTATGTTGCGACTAGACTAAACGGGTGACAACCAAACATGCGAGCTACTCAGAAGAATAAATTTGGGTTGGGCTGCATTCGAAAAAATGAGAGACGTGTTTAAAACATACATCTCAATTAATTTAAAAAAGAGAGCTTTTAACCAGTGCTTTATACCAGTCCTCACATACGGAACAGAAATCATATATACATATATCGGGTGTTGTACAGCATTCGCCGTTTCCCGCATCCTATTCGCCATGCTTTTCGGTCACGAATATCTTCCTCGTTGAGTTGTCTACTGTTCATTGCTTTCTCTACATCTTGTATCCATGTTCTCTTCGGTCTGCCTCTTTTTCTTCTCTCGGGTGGTACATACTGGATCATTTTCTTGGGCCATCTTGTTGGTCCCATTCTCTGGACATGCCCGTACCATATTAATCTTTTTTGAAATATTCTGTCTATAATATCCTTTTCTACTTTCATTCTTTCTTTTATTTCTTCGTTTGGGATATGCTGCAGTTTAGATATTCTGCAGCTTCTTCTAAGCGCGTCCATTTCTAAAGCTTGAAGTCTTTTATTTTGTCGGTCTTTTACTTCCCACACTTCCGAGTTGTACAGGACAATTCCTTCCACGATAGTTTGGTAGATTTTTTTCTTTGTCTGATTTTGCAGTCCTGTACTCCACCAAATGCCATTTAGCTGTTTTATAGCTTTTCTTCCTTGACTTATTCGATATTCTATATCTTGATCGCATGTGGAGTTTTTGTCAAAAATTGAACCTAGATATTTAAATTCATCACATCCTTTTATGTATTCCCCTTCTAATTCTAAGTCTTCAGTATCACCTCCGACTACAAGGTATTCAGTTTTCTCCATGCTCATTTCCAAACCCCATTTTTGGTACTCCTCTTTCAATTTTCTAATCATGTAACTGGCGTCATCTTTATCAGCAGCAATCACAACTTGGTCGTCAGCAAATAGCAACGTATACAAATAAGAATCTCCTACTGGTATCCCCATTGTTTGGCATTTCCTAGTCCAATATTTTAACACATGTGTAAGGTAAATTTTAAATAAAGTGGGCGACAGACAGCATCACTGCAAAAGGCCTTTCGAAGTTTCAAAGGTATTTGAAAGTTTCGTTCCAATTTTAATTGCTGTTGTTGCATTAGCATAGAGATCTTTTATTGTTTGGATGTATTTTCTATTTAAAGTGGTTTGTTGTAATACCTCAAACATTTTTTCTCTGGGAACGGTATCGTATGCTTTTTTTAAGTCTACAAATACCATGTGAGTTTCTAGATTTCTAGCAGAACGTATTTCTAGTAATTGCCTTATGCAGAAAATGTTATCTGTGCATGATCTACCTGCCCTAAATCCACTTTGTTCTTCGGAATCTTGCCACTCCTTTTCTATCCGTTTCTTTATTATTCGTCCGTACAGTCTTCCAACTGAGCTGGTCACACTAATGCCTCTGTAATTATTACAATTTTTTCTACCACCCTTTTTGTATATAGGGGTAGTTATGGAGTTTTTCCACTCAGAGGGCACGCCACTATTGCCTGAAAGGCATCCGTTGAATATTTCAACTAAAATTTCTTTTGCCTGTGTCGTGCTGTGCTTAATGAGTTCAATTGGAATACCTCCGGGACCAGGAGCTTTATTGTTTTTCATTTCTCTTAACGTTAGTTCTAGTTCTTGAATAGTTATATCTTCTAGTTGTTCCAGGTTGTTTGGGGCGATGATGGTTTGCCTTACATATTCCTGTCTATTCTCTTGCAATAGGTTTCTAAAGTATGTTTCCCACTCGTTTATACTTATAAGGGATATCTGGCATCTTTCTTGTACGTTTTGTCTTGTATTTGATATTGTTCTCCAAGCTTCTCTGCTTTTTTTTCCTCCCATAAGAGTGTCTATTTCTTCACATTTCTTCAGCCACATATTTTCTTTGGTTTTAATCACTTCTTTTTTTGTTTCCATTCTTATTCTTGCGTAGGTTTTTCGGTCTTCTGAGCAATTGGTACTGAGCCATTTTTGATATGATTCTTTTTTTTCCCTCGTCTTTTCTTTTAAAGAATCTGTAAACCAAGGGTGATTAGTGTTATTTGAGGATTTTTCCCCTAACGCTTCGAATGCAGCTTCATGTAAGCACTTTTTTAGCCGATCATATTTTTCATCTGCTGTTCATCATAAGTTTTACAAAAACATTAATTAAGAAAGACATAACGAAAAAGGAGGTATCAATGCTTGGAATAAGTTTAAAAAATATAGTAAGAAACGAAGAAGTTCGTAGAAGCACCGGAGTGAAACGTATTACAAGGCAAAAATGGAGATGGGCGTTACATGTTGCAAGAATGAAAGAACAAAAAGTTGCTTGAGTGGAGACCACGGGGAGCCTAGCGATGCCGGGAAAGAAATAGACCGACGACCTCAAAAGAATTGTGACCAATTGGAGAGCAGAGGCGCAGAACAGAAGAAGATGGAAATATCTGGAGGAGGCCTATGTTCAACAATGGACAAATCAGGACTGATTGATGATGATGCACTTACACAGATAGGACATGGTGGGGGGAACATATTTAAAATGACATATTTATAGCAATATTAATTTCCTGAAATAGCATCTTAAAAATTTAATAGTGAGAGAAATCGGAGAGTAGAAGTAGATGCTAAACATTGTTTTTATTTGACCTGTCGTCTTTTTGAGAATTTGAAAAATGTGCAAATTCGGGCAAATTAATTTAAATCCAGCTTACTGTTCTTATTGGGAATAAACCACAATTTTACTTTAAAATAAAATTTATTTTGATGTTTCGTGCATAGTAAACAGGCGTATGACTTGGAACATGTTTTCAAGAGTATAGTGCCAACTAGTGGTATATTTTCAGATGACATGTTTTTAAAATCCGCGTTGAACGTGTTAGTTTAGAAGTACACATGAATAAAGAAAAAAATTTGTCGGTCTATGAAATCTTTAATGATAAAATAATAACAATATTAGCACAGAAAGTATAAATAAAAAAATCACGTGAAAATCATTTTACAGTGAACTATGTTATCGATAAAAGATATCATATACCAACATTGACCCACAATTTAGAAAAAAGAAATAAAAACTTCAAACTTGAAATATTACCAGATATTTACATTTTGGGGATTGAAAAAACAATGTCGTAAATAAGAAGATAACTTGTGTTCAGGGCCGTCTGGAATTCGCATAAAAAGTGTATAAAATACCGTTGAATGAATTTGCTATTGAAAATGATACGTTATCTAATATAAAAAAAAATTTTGGTAATTGTTTCTTCTTATTAGGTCTGGATCCCGCATAAGAAAAAAAGTTGATTAATAGCAAGCTGAAAATTTGTTAATAGTTTAAGGGTGTCTAGTCGGACAAACTTTGATATATGGGAACACTGGAACAGGGGAAGTTTTAATGGTGGAACAGGTTAAAAATCTGGAACGTCAGACTACGAAAACGTCAGATGTATTTTGTCGGATAGAACTTCCAATTGATTTGTTGCCCTTTCATTAAATTCTTATGCAAAAATCAGACTGGTGTTTATCACCAACTGCGCATTTTAATGAGTGGAATACGAAGAACATGTCAAATGACAGGAATCATGTTGGTTAGTAATAGCAGTCTGATTTTTGCATGAGAGTTTAATGAAAGTGTAACAAATCAATTGGAAGTTCTGTCCGACAAAATATATCTGACGTTTTCGTAGTCTGACGTTTCAAATTTTTAACCTCTTCCACCAATAAAACTTCCACTGTTCCAGTGTTCCCATATATCAAAATTTGTCCGCCTAGACACCGTTAAGCTATTAACAAATTTTCAGCTTACTATTAATCAAATTTTTTTCTTATGCGGAATCGAGATCTATATCTCCAATATTCTGCACCATAAAACACAGCTTAAGTATTTTGTTGTTGGTTAATTCTGACATATCGCGTGGGTTCCAGATGTTTTAAAGGAATTGTAGGCATGTTGTGCTGTGTTACTTTTCTTCTTTCTATATCTTATCTACTACCGCCTGTTTTTTCATGATTGGTCCCAGATGTGTAAAGTTATCTACTTCCTCTATTTGTCTTCCATTTATTTTAATTTTAGTTTCTTAGGCCCATTATGGTGGAGTATTTTGCAAGCTTGTAGATGTTTTCCTAAAATTCTAAAAATTCTAAAAATATACTGGCCTAATAAAGTAACAAACGTAGAACTGTGGACAAGAACAAAACAAGAGAAAAAAATAATAGTCACGATTAAAAGGAGGAAATGAAAATGGATTGGACATATTTTAAGGAAAAACCAAAATAATATATAACCAGACAGAAGAACTGTAATAAGAGATCATGAAAGAATTGGTCTGAGATGGAGAGAGCTCAAAGAGAAAGCGAAAAATAGAGAGAAATGCAAAAGACATATATGAAATTTCGGAGAAATAAAACAGAAGGATATGTGAGAATCGCTGAATAGTGCTGTATATTGTCCTAAATTTTTCCTGGACTTGAACTTATTTCTATTTTTCCTTTAATTTTTTCTAATAAATAAAAGAAACAACATGAAGTTTTCCTTTAATATAAAAATGTGATCAATGAATTTAGTCCTCAGGGGTAAACCTACACGTCTATACTTCAAGTTGCTTTTTCCTAATATTTCCAGGAGTCCGAACTTCCAAGGAATCTTTCAGAGAAACTAATCGGAAAATGCAGTAAATGTGTAATCTAGTTAGAGTTTATAGGACTGGATCCCGCGTACCAAAAAAAGTTTATTAATAGCAAGCTGAAAATTTGTTATTAGCTTAACGGTGTCTAGTCGGACAAACTTTGATGTACGGGAACACTGGAATAGGGGAAGTTTTAATTGTGGAACAGGTTAAAAATTTGGAACGGTCAGACCACGAAAACGGCACATGTATTTTGTCCGACAGAACAGACTTAAACTCTCCGAACAGAGATTAAACTCTTATGCAAAAATCAGACTGATATTTATCACCAACATATGTAATTCCTGTTATTTAACATGTTATGCGCGTCGGACTTAAAATGCCCAACATATTTGTCGGACAAACATTTTTTAATATATTATATAAAGTCTGCTATTAAATAAACTTAAAAACAACCTGCTAATTTTCACAATCACAAACTTGTCAGGATGACAAGTTCCACAATTAAAATCTCGTTCCACAATTAAAACTTCTCCTGTTTCAGTGTTCCCATACATCAAAGTTTGTCTGACTAGACACCATTGAGCTGTTAACGAATTTTCAGCTTGGTATTAATTAACTTTTTTGGTACGCGGAATCCAGGTCTATTATATCCAACGCATTGCAATAGCAACAGAGGGAGAGAGATAGA
Organism: Diabrotica virgifera virgifera; assembly: GCF_917563875.1. Taxonomy (NCBI): domain Eukaryota; kingdom Metazoa; phylum Arthropoda; class Insecta; order Coleoptera; family Chrysomelidae; genus Diabrotica; species Diabrotica virgifera. The sequence goes on from NC_065445.1 coordinate 14,564,494, forward strand.
AAGAGAGGTTGCTTTTAATTATATTGCATTTGACACTGTGATGCGGTATGCAGTTGTTGGTTTATGGACTTGTAAAGTTTATGTAACTGATTGTTACTGGGTGATGTTAAGTGTAATTATCACGAATAATTACACCAAACTTTCGGCATGGTTTCACTGAAGCCAAATAAAACGTTTTATTTGGGTAAAGTTTATGAGATGGACACACTCATGTACACATAACATTTGAGTTCTTCTTTTAAAATGGAATATGGGTAACCAAAGACTTCCTGAAGATGCCAAAAAGTTCCGAATAGAACGTGAAAATAGATAGGATTATAGTATCTTCCAGAAATTGTTTACAGCTTTACTCGAATATAAATACAAATACAAGAATAAAAACCGCTAAACGCCGTAAAAATGAGTGGCGCATACAATATTCCAGCTACAAAAGATCTGATATGAATATTACGTGGCGCGAAAATGTATTTTCATTTTGATGCAAAACAAAATTCTAGTTTTATTTAAAAAGATTTTTTCATAATATTTGCTAAATTTGAAGTAAAACGCGCCACAAAAGAGTAACTTTGATACAGTTTGCATTTTGAAACTCTTTTGTGGCGCGTTTACTTCAAATTTAGCAAATAGTATGAAAAAATCTTTTAAAATAAAACTAGATTTTTTTTTGCATCAAAATGAAAATACATTTTTGCGCCACGTAATATTCATATCAGATCTTTTGTAGCTGGAATATTGTATGCGCCACTCATTTTTTTTTAAGGTTTTTCAAAGACTTTTTCAAAGTTATTTATAAATTAAATGTATGAAGTTGAATGAAATTTTCTCGATTACACGTTGAGCTTTATAAATGGTCGCCTTTGTCGCATTATCTCCCAAATGATCTAGTGTCCATTGAATGTACACTAGATTTTTTTTCTATTCGAAATAGATTGAAAAAAAATATTGGGATGGCCGGTAAATGAATTCGGATTGCCCGTTGCCAGATCAAATTTAGCATCGTAATCAGTATAACTACATAAACCATTTCGGGAATAATCGTTAATTGGATTATACTTTTGTAGCTTAATAACTTCTAAACGGCTTAACCGATTTTGATTACTAAACATGATAACTGAAGTTAAAGTATGATAACTGAAGCTATTACAGGAATTATTGAGCTTGAAAAACCGTTTTTTCCCATAGGAAATAGATTTGATCATACTTATGAAACCTATAACTTAAAAATTATTAAAGCCTAAAACACTCAGTTAATGGCGCAATTCGTAGGTTGAAATTTTGAGTACCTAATTGTCGAAAAACCAAAATTTTCAGAGTTTAGTTGTTCAGTTTTTCGGCTATACTGAGTCGTGTGTATGTCTGATCCTGACGGCTTACACCTGATGTAAGTATCTCTGATCCTGACACCATCTGAAAGCTTAACTCGACACTATTGATTTGGCGTATTTGTGGTTCTTATGTCTCTTCTTGAACCGAACCCCCAAAAAATTTGCCGTTTTGTACTTACCAAGTCCTATAGCTGGCTTATGGGTGGTCAAAAGTCACAAACTACACCGGTTCTGAATCGGCCCTCACCCCCTCTTCAAACACAGAAAAAAATTCAAATGGGTGTAACTTTTCCACACAAATACATTTATACGTACATACATGCATACATACATATCCACAAACTTTTTGCCCTTTTTAAATAAAAATTGAGTTATATTTCTGAGCTCGGTAACTTTTGAATGGTTTAACCGATTTTTAAAATTAGACATTTGTTGGAAAGGTAATGATCAGTACTACCAGAAGCCGCAAATTTAGGACTTAAATTTTCGAAATTTTTGGGAGTTTTGGGGACGAGAACGAAAAACAGACCCTAAATAGGAAGTTTTGGTAGATTGAACAACATTTTCAAGTCTAATATACCAGCTTGTTTAAAAATAAAGTTTTTTGACCAATGTGCTTTACTGGTTCTTGACACAAAGGTACCCTCACAAAAGCAACAATAAATAAAATTAGAGTTACACAACACGCTATGGAAAGATTAATGTTAGGTATTACCATCAGGGATAAAGTACCAAACGTAGAAATAAAGAGAACAACTAGGAGTCACAGATCCAGTTGAAAGAATAGCCGTGGCTAAATGGGTTTGGGCCAGACATGTTGCCAAATTGACGGATGACAGATGAACCAGAAAGAATCTGGAATAGCGACCAAAAACAGAGGCATATGGAAGTAGAAGGCGACTATCGACTAGATGGATGGATGATATAAATCGCATTAGTGAGATATCCACATAATACAACTATCCTTTCTAGTTCCGAGGCTGAACTGATTTACCTGCTACAACGAATTGAAGAAGTAAGCCGAACGGTGGGTCTTAAAATAAATAGGGACAAAATGAGAATTATTATAATTATAGAGCCTAGCAATAATCAAAATCATCTAATGATGATAAATAATATCGCTATTGTAGATAAATTTGTGTATGGGCAATTTCACGAATATACGACTGTCTTGGATTATCGCGACAACACATATTTTAGTGTGCAACATACGAAGTGCGAAAGTAAGTGGCTCTAATAATTGTTCCAATAAACAACAATGTATTTTGCAATTTACTTTCGTTCTTCATAATTTGCACAGTAAAATATTCGTTGTCGAGATGATCAACAACAGACGTATGTTCGTGGAATAGGGTATATCTGGGCTATTTAATAACTAACCAGAGGAGCTGTATGAAGAAATAAAGCGCCGATCAGCAATTGCAAATGCTTCTGTCAAAATTAGCAACAATTTTTAAAACCCATGAAATAACTATCGCTACAAAAATGAGAGTGGCAAAAAGTCTAGTTTTTCCAGTTTTCCCTTCTGCATCGGAATGCTATACCCTCATGAAGAAAGATAAAAGGATTATAGATGTATTATTATAGATGATTATAGATTATAGATTATAGATTATAGATGTGCAGACGCAGCAACTAACCATAATGTGCTCTGTGCTGGATTCAAACTAAAACTAAAAAGAATAAAAGCCCCCACAACGCAGAAGAAACCTAATACTCGACTCCTAAGAAATGCCGTAATATCAGATGAGTTCGGAAATAAGATAAATCGTGAGATTAAAAAACAGTTAGAAAGATCTGGACAAGAAAATATCGGTCAAAATCTAGATATCATGAATTCCGCCATGGTCACCATAGCAAACGAAATTTTGAAACCAGAAAAAGACCCAATAAAGAAAAAGGACTGGATGACCGATAAAATACTAGACCTTATTCAACAAAGAAGAAATTGGAAAAACAAAGACGAGATTCGGTATAGAGAGATATATCGACAAATAAGATACGAGGTTAAGCGAGCAAAAGAGGACTGGATGGAACAAAGATGTCGTGAAATGGAAGAACTACAAAGAAAACATGACGAGTTTAATATACATAAAAAGCTTAAAGAAATTACCTACACTCAGAGAAAAAGAACTCCTCACTTTATGAGAAACTCCAAAGGTAAAATAATTCTCGACTTGGATGAAAAAAAGGAAGAATGGACTAACTATATAAAAGAGCTCTTCCTGGATACGAGGCCACCACTTAACACCACAAAGTATGCGAATACTGGTCCTAGTATTTTAAAAGCGGAAGTAGAGAAAGCCATCAAACAGAGCAAAAATGGGAATTCTCCAGGCCCTGACCAAATACCATCAGACTGGCTCAAACTTCTGGATGACGACAATGTCTCACAACTAACAAACATTTATAACCATATATACGAGACTGGCATGATGCCACAGATATGGTTAGAGTCTACATTTATTCCACTCCCAAAAAAGCCTAATACATCATCATGTAAAGACTTTAGACTAATTAGTCTCATGAGCCACTCTCTCAAGCAACTTCTTAAGATAATTCTTAATAGAATCAAGCAGAAATGTGAAGAGACAATGGAAAACAAACAATTCGGTTTCAGAAAAGGATTGGGAACAAGGGAAGCTTTGTTCTCAATGTTAACATTACTTCAACGATCATGGGAAGTACAGAAACCAATTTACGTCTGCTTTATAGATTTTGAGAAGGCGTTTGATAGAGTTCAACATAATAGGTTGTTTGAATATCTAGAAATGATTGGAATAGACGATAAAGATCTGAGACTTTTACAACATCTATATTGGTATCAAGAAGCTTCTATTCTGGTAGACGGCAAAGAAACAGACAAAATTTGCATTCAAAGAGGTGTCAGACAGGGTTGTGTGTTATCCCCAACTTTGTTTAACGTATACTCAGAAATAATTTTTAATGAAGCCTTGGAAGGACAATGTGGAGTTCGAATCGGGGGAGAAACTATTAACAACATCAGATATGCAGACGACACCGCGATCATGGCTGAAAATATCGAAGATCTTCAATTCCTTATAGATCGAGTCACTAGGGAATGCTCCAATAACTGACTTAACATAAATGCAACAAAGACAAAGTTACTTGTGGTTAGTAAACAAGACGTCGGCCCTATGCAACTAATTGTCAATGATGAATCAATAACAAAAGTTAACCATTTTAAATACCTAGGATGTTGGATAAACGAGACACTAAATCCGGATGAAGAAATTAAAACTCGTATAGAAATTGCAAGAGGAGCATTTATGAAACTTAGATCTATTCTGAGCAACTCTCTGCTGAACTTACAACTAAGAATCAAGTTCCTAAAATGTTATGTGTATCCTGTATTACTATATGGATGTGAAACCTGGATCATGAAGGTTAACATGATGAACAAATTAGAAGCCTTTGAGATGTGGTCGTATCGTAGAATGCTCAGAATATCTTGGGTTCAACGCATTTCAAACAGAGAAGTCTTAAACAGAGTAGGTCAAGGCGAAGGTGACTTAATGAAGATGATAAAAAAGAGAAAGCTTGAATAACTGGGGCATATAATGAGAGGTAGCAGATACAGGATGCTGCAGTTAATACTCAATGGAAAGATCGACGGAAAAAGAGGAATTGGTCGAAAGAAATATTCATGGCTCCGAAACCTTCGTCAATGGACTGGCTTATCAGCAGATCAATTGTTACATGCCGCACAAGATCGAGAACGATATCGGCAAATTGTTATGGAAGCTACCCACGCCTAATAATTTGGGCACGGTACTTAAAGAAGAAGAAGATGTATTTGAGATGTACTGCTTGAGAAGAATGCTGAGAATACAATGGGTGGCCCGAAGAATAAATAAATATATACTGAACCAGCAAGATAAACAAAAAGAAAAGACTAAAAACGCAAACATCACAAAAAATAATAAACTATTCTGGAAACGTGGTTCAATGGTCTTAAAAACTTACCTATCAAGGTAAAAGTTGAAGGTAAAAGAAGTCGAGGTAAATCTCCCACTCAATACATGGACCATATTGTTGCTACATATTGGCGCTCCATTGTCAGAATGTGCTAGAATGGCAGACGATAGAGACAAATGGAGGAACATTGGAAAAATCAGCTAATAGCTTCATGATATCACGATACCTGCATCAGGTTAAAGACTAAGAAGACATAACTTGTACTAGGGATGGCGGTTTTTGACAAAACACCTGTTTTCGGTTACTACGGTGACCATATGTACTTATTTAAGTAGGACAGTACTTATTTTTAAATATTGTCCTAATGTACTTTAAAACCTTTGTTTTGCATCAAAATGAAAGGACACGCGAATATACTTATTTTTTCTAAAAAATGAATATTTTTATCTTTTACTACTTTTAAATAAATTTCTTTGTATACTGTTCCAGGTATTGGAGCTTTTGTGTCTTGATGGTTTCCAATATTTCCATTCTTTTGTTGACTCTTCTCATGACTTCGTTGTTTGTTACAGGCTCGGTCCATGCTATCTTCAGGTACCTTCACCCACAGTTCAAATGCTTCCAACTTTTTAGTAGTATATTGACCATGCTTCTATCCCGTAAAGCAGAGTCGAGAAAATATAACACCTTGCCAGCCTAACTCTCAAGTCTTAATTATTTCAGTTCTCTTGCACAAACTACCTTTCTCATTTTATTGAAGTTGGTTCTTGCCTTGTCTATTCGAACTTTAATTTGTTTGGAGTAATCGTTTGTGTGATTAATTATTGTGCCAAGATAGTTGTAGTTTTCAACTTGTTCTAAAGTCAGGCTTTTATCATTATTTTGGGTTTTTGATATCCTCATAAATTTAGTTTTCTTGATGTTTACTGATAATCCATATTGTTCTCCATAGTCAACTATCTTGTTCATTAGCTTTTGGAGGTCTTGGAGGTTGTCCGCTATTATGATAGTGTCTTCCGCATATCTAATGTTGTTAATTGGCGTTCCGTTTAGGTACCTTTATTCCTGCTGTTTCTTCCTCAAGAACTTTTTTCATAATTTCTTCAGAGTATGCATTTAATAGTAGTAGTGACAATACACACCCCTGTAATTTTGAACTCTTCTGATGTGTGTTCGTTAATGCGTATGTGTGCCTGTTGTTTATAATATAGATTTGTTATAATTCAAAGGTCATTGTATTGTAATTGTTTTGCTTTGAGGACGTCCATTAGCTCTTTGTGGCAGACTTTATCGAAAGCCTTGTTGTAATCTATGAAACAGACGTACATATCCTGGTTCACATCCAAGCATCTCTGGATTAGTAATGTAAATCCAAAGTGGGTTTCTTTAATATTCATATCAAGTGTGGTAAATGGGTTTATGAATGATCTTTAAAAACATTTTAAGTGTGTGAGACATCAGGCTTATGGTGCGGTGGTCGTACACAAAACTTCACTGCGAAACATTTTTACACAAAATGTGTAACCTATCTAGAAAACTGGAGTACAAATTTTCATGAATTTAAACTATTCAAAAGCATAGATCTAAAGTGGGCTCCACACTCTCGGCGAAGTTACTTCGCCAAAGTTGACCGAAGTCCGAAGTACCCTCTCTACACACTCGTTCTACTTCGCGAGGAAGTGCGATACCGACAAAGAGCGGTGCGATACCGACAAAGATCCCTTTGACCAGACCGACAGAAAATGGAAGTAGAACGAAGTGAGGCAAAGTTACACAAGGTGGCCGTGTACACTTTCGTACTTGTTGAACCTCGATCGACTTCGGCGAGAGTGTGGAGCTCGCATAAGAAGTGAAATAACATGGAACGATGTTTGTTATTCTCTCGAAGCTTTTAAATTTTATATCAAGGCAACCATGTTAAACGAAGATCAACTCTTTGACGAACTGGGAATTTTGAAAGACGTGGCTACAAGTGAAAAAATTGCTGAGTGGAACAGAAAAGAAAAAAATAGTCAGGATCGATGGCTTAAAGTTTTTAAGTGTGTAGATCAATTCAAACTGAAAAACTTACAAATATTATGCGCATTTATTTTTTCCCTTCCGGGTACTAGTGCGGCCATCGAGTGTTTATTTTGTGTAATAAATAATTATTATTGGACGTCGGAAAAGTCACAAATGTCCATATCCACTCTCAAGGCAGCGATGCTGGTGTACGCAAATTTTGATGAGACTTGTATGAAATGTTTCATTTACTTCAGTCGACGCCGGACCTTCTTAAATTAATTTTAAGTTCAGAAAAATATGAATGATGCAAAAAACAGGAAGAAGATGAGGCTATTCCAGGTCTCTCATCTAAAAACTCTTAATTACAGGCTTGTAACTTTTTCAAAGTGAATGTAATGTGTTATATTTAGTTTGATTGATATAATTTTTTATGTTTAGCTACATAGTTCATTTATTTTTAATGCCAAAAAGTTATATTTGTCCAATAACAAGATACGTTTTGCGTTTTTAATACATTTTTGTTTTTTGTACTTTTTTTTCTTTAAAAAGATATGGTCACCGTAGTTATACCGGTTTTTTGCTTACGATTTAACCTGGCGGTTATAACCGGCCAAAAACCGGTTTTTGCAAAAACCGGTTTTTGCAAAAACCGGTTTTCGTTTTTTTTAATCCAATAGGTTACAAAGTTTCATTTACAATACACTTTAGCTTGCGATACTCCATTCGACTCGATATCAATATGATCAAAATTAGTATTTACTATCGAAAGAACATGTATTACTTTTAACACGTTTGTATATGTGTAGAATAGGTACATTTTAACTCATTTAATACTTCCTGTATGAGTGTATCGTTTTGAAAACGTAGCGAAATTCTTGGAGATTCGTATTCGTAATCAGTAATTCGATATTCATAGTCAGAGCATTATTTTTGGTAATCAGAAAAAGTCATTCACCCACTTTCTATGTCAAGTGTTAAGTGTGAAAAATAGATGATGTTTGCGTCTAATTCAACCAGATCACTTCTTATGTAAATATTATGATTACAAATACCTTTTCAAGGAAATATTATAATAAAACTTAATCATTGTTTCTGGCTGATGAGATTACACTTTCAGTTTGCTTCTGTATTTTATGAAATAAAATAAAATTTGAATTATGGTTTTGTTTGGAATAATTACTTGATAATAATAATTATTATTGGGATCCAAAATAATACCTAACCTAATCCTAATCACCGTAAAAACCTAATAACCGGATTTTACTTTAAAAAGAAAAACCGGTTATAACCGGAACAAAAAACAACCGGTAAAACCGGTTATTGCGAAGTAAAAAAACCGGTTTTAGGTTTAAACCGGTAGGTTTTTCCCATCCCTAACTTGTACGTGAGTAATGTAGCAAAAAAATAATTACTAAAACTAGAAAGTTGAGAACGTGTTTAGTGAACAGAGTATAATAATTGAGAGTTATACAAGTGTTTTGGTTTTTTAACTAGCAATGTTTTTTTAAAGTAATTACCAGCACATCATAATTTTGATTCCAGTTTTAAAATCGTCGGAAACCATACCAAAGTTTGAATTTAATAATTTATCTCAACTCTGGGCATATTATAACTTTTCGCAACTTTAAGAAGTAGCCCGAACGTAGCTATAAATCTCAATTTTCGCAAATACGGTAACAAGCTAAATTGTTGAGTGGACGTTTATCTTAAAAGTTTTAAAAAATAACTTTTGTACGTTGTTTTCTCTGGCATATACAGAGTGATTGATTAGTAGGGTAAAGCTCAATAGCTCCGCTATAGTAATAGATAGCAATAAAAGTTAATAACAAAAATTTTAGCCACCTTTGAGCTTCATATCACAAAATTAGTTAGAATGTTACAGGGTGTTCGATCACACAGTGGCAGACCTAACTTATGTTTTTTTAAATGGAACACCCTATATTTTATTTCATATTCGAAATCCTGTTAACTTCTCCATCACAAAGATATAAAGGTTTGTAATGTTATACAGGGTATTTACAAAGTTATAACCAATTTTGTATGAAAATCGTAACAAGTTCAACTCCCTGTATAAATAAAAATAAGCACAACAGCAATGGTTTATTAATGCCATATTTTTTTATTTATTGTCAAAATTTTTAAGAATTATTGATATTGCTAATTTTCTTTATATCAAATACAGGGTGAGTCAAGTACATTATTTTCTCAGTAATGTTAAATGGAACACCCTGTATTTTATATCATTATTGAAAAGTAACATTAACGTACTTTAATTTATATATAACATTCCGTATGCCCAAATTTATTAGTTTTCGAGATATTTTCATTTTCCAGAGCAAATTATTTTAGGTGTTTAAATTTATCTAAATTTTAAGTAAGCCATGACTGAATTGACAATTGAAGATTACCGAATATCAATCCGGTAATCAATGTAACACTGTAGCAAATAAATAAATAAAAATAATTTATTAGTAATACATTTTACAAACAAAAACACAACCACTACATGCAACATTTTTGAAACAATTGAAAACTATCTTTTTAGGTAAATGCAACAAATAAACAAAGAAAATTAGTAATAAATTTTACAAAAAAACACACAAACACAAAATACAATATTTTGTGAAGACAATTTAGACAACAGTGAAGACAACACTACTTTTGTATGTAAATGTAACAATGTAACAAATAAAGAACGAAACATAATTTATCAGTAATACATTTTGCAAAAAAACATGTTTGAAAAAATTAGAAGCTACTTTTAATAAAATATTTTTAATATTTAATTACATAAGGTATTCAAAATTATCTCCTAACACATTTATGTACGCCTAAAAACGATCATTGAATGAGCTACTTACTCTACGGAGCATTTGTAAATTAACACATCGAAATACACTTTGTATTCTATCTTTCATATCATCCCTTGTTGTTGGAGGTATTTCATAAACTTCATTATTAACGTAAACCCAAAAAAAAATCAGTGCAGTTTATTAAATTCTGGTGATTTGGGTGGCCACGCTACTGGTCCATTGAAAAATGAAAATATCTCGAAAACTAATAAATTTAGACATAGGGAATGTTATCTAAAAATTAAAATACGGTAATGGTACTTTTCAATAGTGATATAAAATACAGGGTGTTCCATTTAAAATTACTGAGAAAATAATGTACTTGCGTTTTGACTCACCCTGTATTTGATATAAAGAAAATTAGCAATATCGACCATTCTTGAAAATTTTGACAATACGTTAAAAAATATGGCATTAATAAACCATTATATTTTTATTTATACAGGGAGTTGAACTTGTTACGATTTTCATATAAAATTGGTTATAACTTTGTAAATACCCTGTATAACATAACAAACCTTTATATTTTTGTGATGGAGAAGCTAACAGGATTTCGAATTTAAAATAAAATATAGGGTGTTCCATTTAAAACAAACATAAGTTTGGTCTGCCACTGTGTTATCGAACACCCTGTAACATTCTAACTAATTTTGTAATATGAAGCTCAAAGGTGGCTAAAATTTTTCTTATTAACTTTTATTGCTATCTATTACTATAGCGGAACTATTGAGCTTTACCCTACTAATCAATCACCCTGTAGGTACACTGCAACCAGTATTTTTAAAGAAAAAGAAAATGTTGGACGAAATGTTATGTTAGTCTTTCTTCTGGTAAAAACAAATGTACAGAATTACCTTACAACACTCCATTCGACGTCATTGTCAATTATCTTTTGATGTCATATATGTATTTAAATTAGTCTAGTCGAGTTAGACCTTTTTTGCTATCCCTAAAAATACAAACGCTAAAGATTGCAGTGAATACAGAACAATATTACCAATAAGTCATGTTCTCAAATTATTCTTAAAAAAATACATGGTCGTATAAATAAAAAAACCAGAAGAAGGAATTAGAAGATAGCCAGTTTGGGTTCAGAAACGGACAAGGAATCAGAGAGGCGTTATTTCCTTTTAATGTGATTGCTCAAAGATGCATGGATATAAATGTGGATGTCCATATTTGTTACGTTGATTTTGAAAAAGCATTTGACAAGGTTAGACATGAAAAAATATAGTTCAGAGAAATAAGGAAAAAAAATATCCTGTTGGTGACACAACCCCCTCCAGGCCGAAACCAAATTTTTTGAGTAGTATGGACATCTATAATAATAACCTATATGTTTCCTGCAGCCGATTTTGATGATAGGTATACATAATTATAAACAAATGAAGATCAAAAAACGGTAAATTTTCGCTTTTTTCGTCTATTACCAAAAAGTTAAGCATTTTAAACAAATTTGAGAGTAAGGAACTCATAAATCGTATAAAAAACTTCAATATGGCGTTCGCTGAATATGTCCATCCTTATTGGTTGCTTAGAAAATTTTAAAATAAATCATAAATTTTGAGTTTTTATAAATATTCATAACTAATGTAAAAATTAACTTAGAACCTTCTTATTAAACGGAATGCTGAGACTTCTGGTGCTTAAATTATACCCTAAATTTCAAAGCAATTGGTCAAATAGTTTAAAAGTTATTTAATTTGTTTATCCCAAATTAATTTTTTTTGCAACACTATAAGTCAGAAAATGATGAAGTTACAGTAATACTTTGGATAGTTTATGAAAGAAGAAGATTTACACTATTAATTTAATTAAAAAAAATGACAAAAAATAATTCTAAATATTGCAAAATTATTTTGCAAAACATGTGAATTAAAAAAGGGGGTGGCTAACTTCGTCTCTAATTGTCCTAGGACAATTGTATTTCTTTCTAAATGTGTATAAAAATTCAGTATTTCTAAATATGAATAAATAAATTTTCTACGGGTAACGGTTAAAAAGTTATTCTAATTGTTTATAAGTAAGCAAAAAATCGACATATTTTTGCAAAATAATTTTACACTGTTTAAAATTATTTCTTGTCATTTTTTTTAATTAAGTTAAAAGTAAATGTTTTTCTTTCATAAACTGTCCGTATTACTGCAACCTCATAATTTTCTGACTTATAGTGTTGCAAAAAAAATGAATTTGGATAAACAAATTAAATAACTTTTAAACTATTTGACCAAGTGCTTTGAAATCTAAAATTTAATTTAAGCACAAGAAGTCTCAGCATTCCGGGCAATAAGAAGGTTTTAACTTAATTTTTACATAAGTTATTTATAAAATCTCAAAATTTATGACTTTTTTTGCAATTTTCTAAGCAACAAACGACATATTCAACGAACGCCATGTTGAAGTTTTTTATATGATTTATGAGTTTCTTATTCTCAAATTTGTTTAGAATGCTTCACTTTTTAGTAATAAACGAAAACAGCGAAAATTTACCGTTTTTTGATCTTGATTTGTTTATAACTATGTATATCATCAAAATCGGCTGCAGGAAACATATAGGTTATTAATATAGACGTCCATACTACTCAAAAATTTTGGTTTCGGCCTGGAGGGGATATGTCACGAGAAAAATCTTATTTCTTTGGACTATTAGTCCAAATTCTAAAGACAAAAAATATAGAAAAAACACAAATTGTAATAGATAACGAACCCAGTCCAGAAATTGAAATCAGGAGAAGTGTTATCAAGCAGGGATGTATTATGTCTCCATTACTGTTTAATGTATATAGTGAAGCCATTTTTGAAGAAGCATTACTATCTCAAAGTAAAGGAATAATAATTAACGGAAGATCTATTAACAACATAAGATCTACAGATGACACCGTGATTTTGGCAAGCTCTGCTGAACAGCTCCTACAACTACTAAACAAAGCAAACAGTTTCTGTGAGGAATATGGACTGAAAATGAATATAAAAAAGACCAAATACATAATAACAACTAAGACAACAAACATACAAACAAGCATACATTTGGGAAATGTACCGATAGAAAGGTTTGATAAATACAAATACCTAGGAACCTGGATTTCAGACAATAATGATCAAACAACAGAAATAAGGGCCAGTAAAAATGAAAATAACTATCTGCAACAAAGAACTTAGATTACAACTAAGAGTAAGAGCTTTGAGTTGCTACGTGTTCGCGATACTGGAATATGGACTTGAAAGCTGGACATTGCAGCAAGAACACATAAATAAGCTACAGTCATTTGAAATGTGGTGTTACAGAAGAATGCTTAGACTCAGAAGTAACTAACCAAGTTGTAAATAACTAAGGCACCGCTTAGGTGTTTAAAAAAACTGATATTTGTATTCAAATCTACAAATAAAAATGTAAAATGTGAAACACAGTAAATATATGAAAATAGAAAATATATGTAAAAAGATAATCATTTTTTATCTACGTATATAAAATTGTACATTGTCTTTTTGGGTTTGGTGAAATATATCATACAACATGCAATATTACTTTTTAGCGGATACCATATCTCCGAAAATTGAGTAACCAAGTAGAGTCCCAGCCTAAAATAAGCTCAAAATAGACTTTCAACAGATAAAGGGGTGAATATTGCCGAACTTATGTGGGTATATTGTATGTATCTCGTGTGGTTATTTTCAGTATCTTCTTGTGCCTAACGAGGTGTCAGCGCTGTAATATTTTCCCAAAAATGGGAAAAGTTGTGTGTACTGTTGCATATTATATACTTTGACTAACAAAAAAGACACTTCTTTAAAAATATGATGGTAGTATTAAGCATAATATCAAAAGTAAAATAAAGTATATGAGGAATATAGTATAGTAGAAATGACAGTAAAAACATAGAAAATGTTAATTTGTCTCTTTTTTTATTTACAACAATCCGCTTCAACCTAATAAGGTTATTAGCGGGATAGTTAACAGTTTATTACACGTTGTTTAAATAATTACAGTATTTGAGATACAAAAGTAGTTTATTAGTGTTGTTATTGTCTAAAATGTCTTTAAGATTGTTTGCTAAATGGTATTTAATTCTATGTCTATTGAATTTTTCACACTTTTCCACTAGCACATGCTTCACTGTAAGGGGCGAACCGCACTCATCACAAATTGGAGTTTCTTCTTTTTTAAGCAAATGTTCATGAGAAAACTGGGTATGTCCAAGTCGTAAACGGGAAATAATTATTTGCTGTCGTCTGGATACCTCGGGTGGTTGCCATGGTCCAACCTTATATATAGAGCTACTCCTCCACTGGCATAGTTTTGATTGGGTCGATTATTGTAAAATCCGGTATAACCTTTCAGGTTGTGTGTTGAGTTATTTTTGAAGTGGATTTCTTGTAACGAAATAAAATCTGGTGCATATTCTGAGATAAGAAGTTGTAACATGCTTAAATGGCTGTAATACCCATTTAAATTCCATTGTAATATACTATTGAAAGTGATTTATTATTTAGTTGAAGCACATCACATGAAAGATGTAATAGTTTTTCTAGTTTTTTGCGTAGTCGTGTGATTCGATTTTTTAATTTTGAGTCAGTAAAATGAGGATGAGTGTTTGTAAGCATTTTATTAAGTGATGTTAAATCTGGTGTATAATCCTTAACAATATTATAGAAATCTTTAGCTCCGTGTGTCTCATTTAGTAAATCCCGAAATTCATCGTAATTTAAAACATATGATTTTGAATGTTTATTGATAAATCTTTTAGCAGCTTCTTCGGTTTCTATTGTTACTTTAGCTGCTGTGTGAATTTGATTTTGTGATTTCTGGTCTACTTGTATCTGCTGTTCTTGGGGTGAGTCTTGAATGGATGTTATTATGCTTTTTTCGAGTTTAGAATTGGTGTCGGCTCTTATTTTTTTGGATGTAGGATTACTTTTATTGCGTTCTGTGTTATATACATTGGATGCTAGCTCTTCTGTTGGAGATGGGGTTTCTGATAAATATCTTTTGGTTGATGTTGATGTTTCTGTTGTTGGAAGGTTATTATTTGACACCTCCATTGAATTTATTGGAAGAAGGGTACTTGGTGAATTATTTTTTGGTGATCTGTTGTGGTAGCCTGTGAAGTGATACTTTGAGGTGGATTAGAAGTTGAAGTAGTATTTGACATATCAGAATTGCTTAGGGGAGAGGTTTCTGATGAACATTGTGAGGCAAGATGGCCATGTTGTTTGCATTTGAAGCAGATCGATTGGTCGCTGGACAAAAATATTTAGTAGCTAACATTATCATGATTAACCATGATAAAATCAGGTATGGTTATATTATTTAGGGGTTCTATGTATACTTGACGCCTAAAACTGAGTATGTGGCTATATTCAGGATTTGTAGCTCCAATTCTCAAACATGTTATTGGTGACATTAATTTCAAGCCTAGGTTCTGGAGAAGATTGCTCAACATTTCCTCTGGTATTGTTGGATGAACATTAGATAAGAGAAGACGTTCTGATGGAGTAACTAATCTACGTGCTAGAAGTACTTCATTATTTATTTTTATGGATCCTGTTTTATTTAGAAAGTCATCAACTACAGCTTTGCTTGAAAGATAAATGCATACTCGGTTATTAGAGATTCTTGACGAATAAATAATATTTTTTGGTTGAACGAGTGGTCCTAGTTGCAATAGATAATCTTGCAATTTTGCGCCATTGATTGAACTGAAGATGATGGCTTCTTCTTTTAGTGGAGTTTTTGGACTAGCTTGTTGAGATGCAATAATAGAGTATATTGGATTGTTTTGAGAAGTGGTAGGAATTTCCATTGTTGATAAATTATTATTCATCATTTAATTTTACTTGAACGATTTATTTTAATTATTATCATATTCAAGTACGGCCCTGGTTTTAATTGTTGTTAATAAAAAACCAGTCCGGTGTTGTGTTGATATGAAGATTTTATTTGGTTAGATTTCCAAAATAAATTTATTACTACAATCTAATTAATGTTCTTCTACTCACATTTTTAGGTCTTCTTATAACACTCACTTTATTGAACAGATATATCACTTTTGTTAATTTACTTTGGTGAAAATACTGGTATAAAATTGCGAATATATCGGAGCTGAAATTAAACACACTTTATGTTTCGGAATCAGGTCCGGTCTCCAATATGTCTCTTTTAATTATGATTTATATTAAAATGTTTACATCAACTTTAAGATATATCACAATGAAATTATGACGAAAATTGTGGATCTGAATATCGTAGGTAAGATTATATTTTGATAACATTCTTTAGGAGGAGTATCACCGAGCGGCAAGCCCTTATCCCTTGCCATACTGCTCCCCCATAAGCCGATCAGCTCCCCCATAGGACGCTAGTATACCTTTAGTCGATGGTCTAAAAATAAACATTGTACCCTACGGCGTCTATAGGAGACGACCAGCTAAGTCGCTGGTCACTTAAATTCACCCCGTAATTTAAATTTGTTGTAGAATTTCTCTTTTTTAACTATTATCGGTTGTAAGTAAGTTTTTTTCCTTCAAAGTTTATTAAAAGTATCTAAAATGAACAATTTTCCTACGTCGTGATGCTGTACGCAGTCTACAGCGTCTATTGGAGACCACCGCCTTTTAGAACTGTGAACATCTTTGTGAAACATTTTGGCGATTCTCTCTACAAAGAAGACACAAAGAATGGCGTGTTCAATGTTCAAATAATGAGGATGATCGAAAGATAATGTATTTAGTAGAAGGTGTGAGAATGAGTGATAGAATAATGTAAGTGAAATTTGTACTTGATAAACAAGTATTGAATACACTGAGATCAATTAGGAGACATACAGAGTCATATTTGTCCCATCAGAGGAAAAAATTATAACATAGAAGGTCACTTTCATGCACGTTTTGGCCAATCCAAGATAGAATATGAAGCAATATATGGAGGACTATGCTTAGGAAGTAGAAATGAAGCTGATATGCTTGAATTAGCAACACCCTTATGGCGATTGGTAACACATTTCTCAAAAGAGAGCAACTCAACTTATTACGTACAAAAGTAGAAAAAATTACTTCCAAATAGATTATTTTTCATGGCAAGAAAAGAAGATATACTTGAATGTAAGGACTGCGAGATAATAGTTAGTGAGACAACCAACAACATAAGTTGCGAAGGAAAAAGGTAAAACTAAACTAAACTAAAATATGGGAGAGCACTACAAAGAATCAAGTGGATGTTAAAAGATGATAAAGAGGATCTATTCAAGGCAAAAATGGTGGAAAAATGTGTTGGGTACTTGAAAGGAAGTACTAATACAATTTGGAGGAAGATTTCCAGTATCATTCCATCATAAAAAAGACAGGAAAGAAGTTGGAAAATAGAGAGACCTGGTGGAGGTCAAACGAAGTTCAAGAAAAATAAAAGAACATTATACAATCAATGGTCAAACAATAAGTCGGTGCAATTTCATTATACTTAATACAGTTAATGGAAAGATACAGTAATAAAGAAACAAACACTTTGGCATTTATTGATCTTGAGAAAGCTTATGATAGAGTTCCTCGAAATATTCTGTGTTGGGCACTCAATAAGAAAGGAATCCCCGGTGAATATGTAAAGATAGTGAGAGAGATATATGAGAGAGTAATCACTAGTGTTAGGACAGGTGAGAGACTGATACTGATAACTTTTATGTGAAAGTAGGATTGCACTAATGGTCGGTGCTTAGTCAAAGGTGGGTGCTTAGAACAAAGACTGGAACCTCTCGAGGAAAAAAGTTTAAAACTTACTAGTTCGAAAACGGTACAGTCGAACCCGCTTATTGGAATAGCCTTGGTGCCAAACAAGGGTTATTTCTATAACCGGGTTATTCTAATAACCGATCATTGGTTGCTAGTAGAAATGTTTCGGGACCTCAAATTTCTATTCCTTAAACCAGGATATTTATATAACCTGTATTCTAATAAGCGGGTTCGACTTTGGAATGTTCAATTAAAGATGGAGTTATTACAAATAAATTATGTTTGGATGGTGAATAAGTATTGCAGAGTAATGGGGAAATATATGGAGATAGATGAAGTGCAATTAGGGTTGGACGGATGAAGTGGAAGGAAGCGAGCGCAGATAGAAAAATTCCAATGAAGCCGAAAGGAAAATTCTACAAAACGATTATAAGACCAGCTATGATGTATGGGACTGAATATTGGGTAGTTAAAAAGAAAGAGGGCAACGAGTGCGTATGGTGGAAATGAGAATGCTTAGATGGATGAGTTGAGTGACAAAGAAGGAAAAAATTAGGAATGACTATATTAGGGGAAGTCTAGGGGTGACAGCTGGAATTGATTCCAAAATGAGAGATCCTAGGATGGTTTGGTCATGTGTAATGTCGAGAAGTTAATCACCCAATACAAAGAATTGCTGATCTGTTGATTGCTGATATTGGTATGACTTAATATAGAAACTAATGGAGAAATGTAATCAGGGAAGTCGACTTCTCAAAGGGATAGAGAAATTGCATATTTGAATTTGACTACTAATTATTCTGATCAACTTTTGTAATAATAATGTTTGATATTTTCAAAAATAAAATTAATTTTATCTTGGGGAAAAGCTCATATATGACTAAAAGAATTTAAAAACCTTTGGTTGCATTTCGTGTTTTAAATCCATGCAGAACCTTTTAAATTGAATAATTTTTTCCAAAGTTGGCATCATATGGGAAACCTTTTTATTAATAATTTTACGGAAAAAAGTTACTCTTAATAAAAAGTTCTGCATCGTCTAAAACCGAAAACATAACCATCAGATATCAAATTTAATTAATCTTATACGAGGTATGTCAAAGATATGATTTTCGCTCAAGAGTAAAGTATCTACCTTTATATTTCACAAAATTGAAAACTGCTATTTCGAAAAGTTATTTGGAATTAAAAACTAAGGTAATATACAATAATTATACCCTTCTAACGGGAAAAACTGTTTTTCAATTTAGAGATACCGAAAATAATTTTTATTTATTACAAATATGATAACTATTCCGTTCCGATAAAAAGTAATCAGCATATTTTCACAAAACACCTTTCAATTAGTTAATGTCTGCCTTGTAACATTTTAGCGATGCTTTTAAATTAGTAGGTAATACCATTAATAATTCATGTATGAAACATTATTAGCTACTTTAAGTCACAACTACTCAACATATCCGCCTTTTCTTTCAATGCAGGTAATTGTTCTATCACACAAATTTTTCGAGTAGCTTCCAACCAAGCTGGAGTAAATCTCTGGACACATTAATTAATGACTCTTTCCAAATGAGCATCATCTGTAAATAGCCTGTGAAGATACATCTTTCCGGTAGGTAACACCACAAAAAAATCGAGTGGCGTTAAATCTGGAGACCGTGGGGGCCAAACAATTTCAGAAACCCGGTATTACCTTACATCTATATATACTTAATACTAAATGCATCTCTTCTAAAGTGTTACAAGACAGACATTAACTAATTGAAACATTAATTAGTTAACCGTTCAATGTTCATTAGATGTTTATTGCATTTTGTTTTGTGAAAATTTGCTTGACATTTTTTTTTATTGGAACGGAAGAGTTCCATATTTGTAATAAATAAAAATTGATATTCGGTACCTCTAAATTTGAGAAAGAATAGCTATTTGTATAACAAGGGAGGAAAGTGCTACTTTTCCTCCCGAGAATGAAGTTTACTGCCCGACGCGTAGCGGAGGGCAGTAATCATTCAAGGGAGGAAAAGGTACTTTACTCCCATGTTATACATATGGTTTTTCCACCTTCCTCAAATAACAAGTCATTTTTTTATTTTTACTTAATTTATTTATGTAACTAACCAACAAAATTTATTAGAACTAAAACTAACAAGTAGCTACAATATAACTGTCAACTGTCAAATATAAGTCAAATTATTAATGTAAACATTGTTAAATCAGAATAACAATTTACTGTTTTTTACCATTCTGTAAAATACAGAGTGTTTTTAAATAAACGTTAAAATGTATTGATATTTACGTAATAGAAAATAGATATTGTACAGGGCGTCAATAAGTTATATTTCATTAATGAAATACCATGACGTCACTTTTACTTTTCCTCCCTAGGGAGGAAAAGTACAACTTTGCTACCTACAATCAGGTCCGGAAAGTATACTTTCGGTAGAGGTAGGTGGATAAATATTTTTTTTTTCAATTTGAAGGATGTAATTGCATATTAAAACATACTTTTTAATTCCGAATAGCTTTTAGATCATGCAGTACTTTTTATGTAGAATAACTTTTTCGTAAAATAAACAATAAAAAAGTTCCCCATTTTTATCTTACCATAAAATGGGGTGACTTTGACGGATTTTGTACTTTAATCCTATAAAAATCATATTTTAAATTTTGCTACATTTTTCTATATGCAAATATGTTATGGGTTTAGGCGTCTACTTTCAGTAGCTCAGATTATAATGACAAGAAAATAATCATGACTTAGAAAAAAAAAATAAAAAATGCCTTTGGTCAAGTTCACCCCATCTGGGGGGAAGTTGACCGTATATGCATTTTGCCTGTAAAATTATTTTTCTTGTAAGTGGGGTTAATTTGACCGTTTTTTAAACCATTTTTTCTTAATTCGTTATATCGGTGGATTTAACAACCCTTGGAATATTAATTCTTTTTTTTTTATTAAAAATGAATTCTTAGATATTTATAAATTCGAATCGTTAAAAATAATTTTAAAAATTATACAGGGTGGCTGAAGTATATCACAATAGATATTTTTCTATGTTTTCGGTCAAATTCACCCCAGCGGTCAAAGTAACCCCATTTTACGGTACCAATTTAAATATATTATTGTTGTTCTGAAACTATTTTCTTGTGGCATTTTTGCAATTAACTAGTTTTGATGGAAAATAAGCCACAATTTTACTAAAAAAATGATTTTATTAACGTTTCGACGCCCAAATCGGGTGTCGTCAAAATACAAAAAATATTAATGAATTAAACAAAAATGTTGTTGCTAAGTATAAAAAAATTCTTCTAATAATTTATTTAATCTGACTCATTTATATCGGCAATTCAGACATATATTATACATTTTTAAGTAGAAGAATTTAAAATGATATTGCTCTTATTTATGATACGATATAAATGAGTCAGATTAAATAAATTATTAGAAGAATTTTTTTTTACTAAGCAACAACATTTTTGTTTAATTCATTAATATTTTTTGTATTTTGACAACGACACCCGATTTGGACGTCGAAACGTTAATAAAATCATTTTTTTAGAAAAATTTTGGCTTATTTACCATCAAAATTAGTTAATTGTAAATATATTATAATTAGTTAACTAGAACTATCTATACAGGGTGTAACGAAAATACAGGTCATAAATTAAATCACATATTCTGAGACCAAAAATAGTTCGAATGAACCTAATTTACCTTAGTACAAATATGCACATAAAAAAGTTACAGCCCTTTGAAGTTACAAAATGAAAATCGATTTTTTCGAATATATCGAAAATTATTAGAGATTTTTTATTGAAAATGGACGTGTGGCATTCTTATGGCAGGAACATCTTAAAAAAGAATTATAGTGAAATTTGTGCACCCCATAAACATTTTATGGGGGTTTTGTCCCCTTAAACCCCCCCAAACTTTTGTGTACGTTGCAATTAAATTATTATTGTGGTACCATTAGTTAAATTCAATATTTCTAAAACTTTTTTGCCTCTTAGTATTTTTTTGATAAGGCAGTTTTTATCGAGTTGTGGCTTCTTTTTTAATATGTTTACATAAAAATTTTATGGGGGTTTTGTTCCTTTAAACCCCCCAAATGTTTGTGTATGTTCCAATTAAAATTTTACTGCGGTACCATTAGTTAAACACAGTGTTTTTAAAACTTTTTTGCCTCTTTGTATTTTTTCGAGAAGGCACTTTTCATCGAGATATTACTTCTTTTTTAATATGGTTCAAAATATACCTAAAAATGTAAATCATAAATAAATTTTCATATTATTACCAAGTCTCCATAATCGTACTTAGTTATACAGGGTGTAACGAAAATACAGGTCATAAATTTAATCACATATTCTGGGACCAAAAATAGTTTGATTGAACCTAACTTACCTTAGTACAAATGTGCATATAAAAAAAGTTACAACCCTTTGAAGTTACAAAATGAAAATCGATTTTTTCCAATATATCGAAAACTATTAAAGATTTTTTATTGAAAATGGATATATGGCATTCTTATGATAGTAGCATCTTAAGAAAAAATTATAGTGAAATTTGGACACCCTATAAAAATTTTATGGGGTTTAGTTCCTTTAAACCCCCCCTAACTTTTGTGTACGTTCCAATTAAATTATTATTGTAGTACCATTACTTAAACACAATATTTTTAAAACTTTTTTGGCTCTTAGTACTTTTTCGAGAAGTCAGTTTTTATCGAGATATTTTGAATATTTGTCAAATCCACCACATATTTGTATATGGTTAAGTACGATTATGGAAACTTGGTAAAAATATGAAAATTTATGTATGATTTACATTTTTAGGTATATTTTGAACCGTATTAAAAAAGAAGCCATATCTCGATAAAAGTTGCCTTCTCGAAAAAATACAAAGAGGCAAAAAAGTTTTAAAAACATTTTGTTTAACTAATGTATTTTAATTAGAGCGTACACAAACATTTGGGGGGTTTAAAGGAACAAAACCCATATAAAATTTTTATGTAAACATATTGAAAAAGAAGCCGCAACTCGATAAAAACTGCCTAATCGAAAAAATACTAAGAGCCAAAAAAGTTTCCAAAATATTGAATTTAACTAATGGTACCACAATAATAATTTAATTGGAACGTACAGAAAAGTTTGGGGGGGTTTAAGGGAACAAAACCCCCATAAAATTTTTATGGGGAGCACAAATTTTACTATAATTTGTCTTTAAGATGCTCCTGCCATAAGAATGCCACATATCCATTTTCAATAAAAAATCTCTGATAGTTTTCGATATATTCGAAAAAATCGATTTTCATTTTGTAACTTCAAAGGGCTATAACTTTTTTTATGTGCATATTTGTACTAAGGTAAGTTAGGTTGATTCGAACTATTTTTGGTCCCAGAATATGTGATTTAATGTATGACCTGTATTTTTGTTACACCCTGTATACAAATATGTGGTGGATTATTCAAAATATCTCGATAAAAACTGACTTTTCGAAAAAGTACTAAGAGGCAAAAAAGTTTTTAAAATATTGTGTTTAACTAATAGTACTACAATAATAATTAAATTGGAACGGACACAAAAGTTTGGGGGGTTTAAAGGAACAAAACCCCCATAAAATTTTTATGGGGTGTCCAAATTTCACTATAATTTTTTCTTAAGATACTACTACTATTATAATGCCAGATGTCTATTTTCAATAAAATATCACTATAATTTTGTTTTAAGATGGTCCTACCATAAGAATGATACATGTCCATTTTCAGTAAAAAATCTCTAATAGTTTTCGATATATTGGAAAAAATCGATTTTCATTTTGTAACTTCAAAGGGCTGTAACTTTTTTTATGTGCACATTTGTACTAAGGTAAGTTTAGTTCAATCGAACTATTTTTGGTCCCAGAATATGTGATTAAATTTATGACCTGTATTTTTGTTACACCCTGTATAATTAGTTATCTATAGTAAAGAAAAAATCATTAAATCCTAATATGAAAAGGTAAAATGTCCAATTGTTCATTTCATATTGTCGATTATAAAATTTTAATTAATAAATGCATGCTAAATACTAATCAAAATGCATAAAAAATATGTTGTAAATTTAATAAATATTTAAAATATATAAGCAGAATCTCTACCTAAATAATGAAAGATATAATATGTCAAAGAATTCAACTGCATATATGTACTGACAAATTCGAATATCTTCAAGCCATTAAAAAGAACAAACCTTTTTACTTACTACAGTTTCAAGAAGTAGTAAAAGAAAAAACATTACATAACCATACTTTACTCACCTTAAAAAATGTTGGTGTTACAACCCTCTAGACATATATATTAACAAAGACATATATAAATGTTGCTATCTTATCCATAAATATATGCATTCACTTCGTTGGCCCCACAATCTTTTAAATATTCGTTAAAAAATTTCTCAGTGCAAAAAATATCTCAAATAATATCTCTAATAAACTATTGGCTAAATAGGCACCTATGATCTCTCTCTAAGTTAACAAAAAACTTACATGTCCATAGCAGCACAAAGTATGGTCTTTAACAAGACTCTTTCATGTCTTTGCTCTAGCCAAAAAAATTTTTATTACGTTTTTTTTATGTTTTATATATTTAATTTCGATTATTGATTTATCTACGATGTATTTATCTCAAAAAATTATTTAGTTTGGTGTATAAATGTCTTAAATGTTAGATTTAGTCTCAGTGTTTGTTTAGAAATAGGTAGTTATCTTGTTTTAAGTAAATACAAAAATTGTTAGCACCAATTTAGTCGATATAAAGTGGGAATTCGTGGATCACGATCAACTCTGAAAAAACGACTATCCAGACTCCAGAGTCTGGATGCAGCGATCCCGCGCAAGCGTTCTGGGACGAGCCCCTGCACGTTTTGCCCATACATGACCTGATTATTCGCAGTCGACAGAGGCGTGCTCGGGAGGATTGAGGCTCTAGAGGAGTTTATTTAGGCTATTGCTAACTCCAAACACATTAAATTTAATTATATAAAAAATATTACCTTTAACAATGATAAAAAACTTAAATACACTGTTACTTTTCGTTTAAATAAATTTATTAAATTTCTGAAACTGTTTTCTTGTGGCAAGTTTACAGAAAACCACTCCAACTAAATTACCACTCCAATCACAAAGTAAACATCAAGGAAGGTATAATCAAATATCTATATGATAGTCAGAAAAGGATAGTCCCTAAGGATATGAGTTCGAAACACATGCTCCAATGAAAACGCATTCCAGGAAGAGAAAAACCTGCTAACAAAGATTTTGACAAAAAAATGACTAACTGTTGTTGAAGGAATTCCACGAGATTGGAGAACATAAACACAACACCACAAGCATTCCAGAGACATCCAAAAGAAGGGATTCAAAGATGACAACACTTCCATATGTAAAGGACTTCATATGGATAAGAAAAATTAAAAAGGATAGAAAACAAGTACAACATTACAACAACATACAACAATACTCAGATCTATCCTGTCCAAAACCAAACCCAACAACACACAAGAAAGATCCAAAAACTGCATCTACAAAATATCCTATGAATTCGACAACTTCTACGTAGGAGAAACTGCAAAACCACTAAGTGTCAGGGTTAACGAGCATGAAACACTCAGCAAGATATGCAAACATGCCTGGGACAAGGAGCACAGAGTACAATGTAAAATGCATCAATAATCATGAAAGAAACATATATAAAAAGATAAAAGTCAAAGAAACAGCCCTCATCCCATACGCGCCCATACCCATGGGCAGGGGTGGGGGCGTGCCACCCCACCAGGCTTTTCGGGTGCTTTAAACTGTATATTGTTATCCATAGTGTACACAATGTAATGTGCAAAATCTTCACGTCTGCCCCCCCTGAAAATTTTTATATGGGCGCCCATGCCTCATCCTACTCAACGAAGAAAAATGTGTAGAAAATTCATCAGCAGAATGCAGCAGGCTTTGGTTACCAATACTAAAAGACCTTTGGAAAGTTACAGAGGTTCCCATTGAGCTCAGTGCGCCTTTATTTTTGCACTATATTTGGTTATTTCCTGCCAAATAGATCTTACTCCATTCTTGTATGAATTTTAAGTCAGTATCTTCTTTTACTCTTTTTAAGATTTTCCAGGGAAGTCTGATGATCTTGTTCCTGTTTAAATGTGGTTACCTTGAGACTCACTTCTGCAGTTACGTTCTCTTTTTCTTTAAGTCTTTGATAGTAGGTACTGGCATTGTCGCTCCGAACAGGGTCGCCTAGTAAGAATATCGGCATTCTTATGAAACACCCTTTTCGATGTACTACGTCGAAGTTATAGGTACTATTGGAGTCTCTCTATCCACCGAGTAGTTTGTTTTCTTGTTTTCCCCACTATTGTTCTTAGGGTATTAATTTCGGCAACCCTTAGCATCTGTTTCGTCCTGTTGGTGTCTTCGCGCACTTATGTGCCATATGTCATGATCGGTCGTATGCAAGTCTTGTAGATTCTAATTTGGCTATCTGTGCGCATGTACGGATTTGACCAGACTATCTCCCGCAGACATCCTGGCAGTGCAGATGCTTTGTTGATCTGACTCCTCAGGTTCTTTACTGGGTCGTGGGTGCTTGATATATCTATGCCCAGATATCTGAATTGCATCACCTGTTCTATATGGTTGTTCTCAACCACTAACTTACATCTGAGCGATCTTTTGCTATTGTCATACATTTAGTTTTGTTCATAGAAATGTTCATATTTAGTTGGCGGCTTATTTGAAAAAACTGAAAGTGCTGTCTCTGAAGATCATCTTCTGATTCGGCAATAACTGCTGCATCATCTGCGTAATACACCATACCAATAGTTTTGTTGCCCATTGTATATCGGAGATTAAGAGATGTTACTTCGTTTATAATTTTGCCCATGTGTAGGTTAAACAAGAAGGGGCTTAAACTGTCGCCTTGTCTGATTCCTCCCGGTGTTGGAATATTTTCAGTGAATTGGTCTCCTGCTCTAATTTTAGTTACGTTGTTGTTATTTAGGTTATGGACTATCTTTGTTGTGCTGGTCGGTGTTTTATTTTCTATTAATATATTAAGAATGTCTCCCAGGCGAACCCTGTCTTCATCAGATCAATGAAATAAATATACGCTAGCATGCCGAACTCTATAGCTTTTTCTTTTATTTGTTTTATTATAAATACTGCGTCTGTTATAGACCATCCCTTTGTCAAACCTTGTTGTTCTTCAGCATTAGTGATTTGCCTTTCCAATTTGTCCTTAAGAATACCCGTGAAAAGTTTCATCGTTGTATTTAAGAGGGTTATTCCTCTGTAGTTTTGTGGGCAAATTTTTTGTCCTTTTTTTAAATATATTGTAATGACGAAGTAGTTTTCAATCCTAATAGTAAATTATTAATATTGAAAATATTAAAAATATTACTAAAAGATTTTTAAATTGAAAACTTATTGGTACACTTTCCTGGTGACACCTCCAAGACTTCTACAATTTGCAAGTCAAATGGATGCTGCAGTGAAGACGAGAAGGAAGGAATTCTACACTATGCAATTCACATCCCCCGTCTGCAGCTGGTAAAGTTCCAACGGAAAAATGCACCTAGTTACTCTACGGAGTAATACGACTATAAAATAAAAATGTATACCATTTTTATTCAGTAGCAATGCGAAGGCAAAACAATCTTACTTTTCAATTAGAATACGGAGTGCAGTCCAGTCCCTTGAATCGCGATTTTCGGCTCTTATTGGAGCCTTCATCGGAAGGAATGTAGGCACTGTTCTCCATATTTTAACTGATTCGTATCGAGAGGTTTTCCCACCCATTGCAACTGAAGTGATGATAGTAGGTGGCTAGCGCCATCTGGCATTGAAAGACGAAGTAGTTTTCAATCCTAATAGTAAATTATTAATATTGAAAATATTAAAAATATTACTAAAATATTTTTAAATTGAAAACTTATTGGTACATGGTATACATTTTTATTTTATTATATTGTAATGCTTTTATGCCATTTCTATGGTGTTTCTGTTTTTGTTTAAGATTTTGTTAAATAGTTACGACAGTATACTTGCAAGTTCAGGGCTTCCATATTTTAAAAGTTCATGGGGTATACCATCCGTTCCAGGTGATTTTGTTTTTTAGCTTCTTGATCTTTGCTTCTACCTCTTCGTCATTGATTGTAGCACTTATATCTGTTTCGTATACGTTTATATTCACTGTTTCTTCAGCAATATACAGCTCTTTAAAATGTCTGTATAGGTACTCCCTCACGAACTCGTTAATTGGTTTTTTCCTGTTCCGAAGCATTTCCCATACTTTCTTTTGGGCACCATACAGGTCGTAGTGCATGTCGCTAGTGAATTTAGCCCAATGTTCTCTTTTGATTGATTTTATTCTTGCGTTTACTTCGTTTCTTACTTGGACATATTCCGCTAGAGCTTCTTCCGATTGTGTGCTTTTATATCTCAGGTATCATTTGCGTTTTAATTCAGAGAGTTCTTTTACCTTTTGACAAAACCACGGTTTGGTGTGGTTTGTCGCTCTCGTGTTAATTTTCCTCTTTCCAATAGCT
Source organism: Diabrotica virgifera virgifera (assembly GCF_917563875.1). NCBI lineage: Eukaryota > Metazoa > Arthropoda > Insecta > Coleoptera > Chrysomelidae > Diabrotica > Diabrotica virgifera. Next base: position 14,592,912 of record NC_065445.1, read on the forward strand.
TCTTCTGCTGGTTCGTTATATAATATGAATGATCGAAATCTAGTAGGGATTGCCGCCACCCCACCACTGTCAGGAATCTACACGATCGTAATTTTTTGGAAGAAATGTGAGAAAGTTGGTGCGCGGACAGGACATTTTCGGAGAGGGTGATACCTACACATATTTTTAGAGATTTTACGGTTATTTGCCCGTCGCGGCGTAACCCAAATTAATAAAAAAGCCAAATGAAAAAACATTCGCCGCCGTCACGACCTTTTACTTAAATAGCCAGCCGATGGGAGCTGCGAACACACATAAAATTATTATAGATCATTTATCTAACGAGGAGGGAGGAAAATTTTAAGGACGTTACATATGATACGTTTCCAGGCTACTGTTATTATGATGTTGCATAAAGATTTTATGGACGTTTTTAAAACAAAAAAATCCACAAGTTGGTCTGACAAATAGGGAGAACCTTTATAAAACAGTACCTACAAGAGTATACTCGAGCATAAAGTCATAATTCACATAATATTAGGTCAGTAAAGAAAAAAAACAGATGTAAAAATATTTGAGGATTTGGAAGGGTCTAAAAGGTATATGAAGATTAGCTGATAACAAATACTTCAAGATGTACAGCTGATTGAGCTTTGTGGTATTATTACATCAGTATTATAGCAAATTAGATCATAATTTCAATATAGATCAATTCAATATAATATCTTGGTAGAAGAAATATCAAAAGTATTGTATTTACTGTTTATAAACATTAACGCAATGTGCCACCTTGCAACGATGGTAACATTGTACATTCAGCAAATTATTCAAAGTGTCACGACCTGGCATTGAATTAAAAATACTTGTCGAGCACGCCCGGAGAAAATAGAAATAATAATATTGTCGTACTTGTTCGAAGCTAAAGGCTGACGTATGTGCGTTTGGGTTATCCCACGATTTACGTTATCTCCTGTAAAGGTAGTGACGTAAGTAATGTAGTACTATACTCCGTGGCGTTACAACCCTTCGTGGGTTTTAACCGACTCAACAATATGCTTCCACTCTTCTCTGTCTTGAGCAATCTCTATCCAATTCTCCACGCCGAAAGCTTTCAGGTCTCCTGCTATATTATCTCGCCACAGGGCGAGATAACTCGCGATAGGGCGTTTGTAACTAAGCTTATAGACAGTTGGTTGCACCAGGGCAAAGTCCCTCTGGAACAACTCTAAAGTTATTATTACACAAGAAAGGTGATAATCGAAAGTTGGAAAACTACAGGCCCATCAGTCTACTCTCACACCTGTTTAAAATACTCACCAAAGTCATAACTACCCGACTAACAAGGAAATTAGATGAATACCAACCATATGAACAGGCAGGTTTTAGAAAAGAATATTCAACTTCCGATCACCTGTTAACCACAAAAATATTAATAGACAAATGTAACGAATACAAGTTTCCAGTTTTTATAGCATTTGACTACGAAAAAGCTTTCTACACTATAGAACACACGGCCGTAATAAACGCAATGCAAAATTGTAGAATAGACAGCAGTTATATTAACTTAATAAAAGAAACTATGAAACAAGCTACAGCTACATACTACCTAAATGAAAATGAATACTCGAACCCTGTACCATTAAACAAGGGAGTCAAACAGGGAGACACTCTATCACCCAAACTGTTCACCTTAGTTTTGGAGGACGTGTTTAAAAATCTCAATTGGAAATATAATGGCCGCTACCGTAATCAATGGCCGCTACCTCATTAATCTACGATTTGCGGATGAAATAATCCTGACAGCTACTGACCTACAAGAACTGCAAACCATGCTTTAAGAACTACACACAGAATCTTCTAAAGTGAGACTGAAAATGAATTTAAACAAAACATAAGTCATGCACTCAGAAGAAACCGTGACAATAATAAACGACAAAGTTATAGAAAAAGTTGAAGAATATATATACTTAGGACAAAAAATAATACTAAACAGGGAAATTCAAACGGAAGAAATAAAAAGAAGAAGAACGTTAGCTTGGGCAGCATTCGGCAAACTGAACTATATACTCAGAAATCAGCAAATTCAACTACATCTTAGATCTAAAATTTTTGATGCATGCATTATTCCGATATTAACATATAGTGCACAAACATGGACAATCACAAAAAAGAATATGAACATACTTAGAGTCACTCAACACGCGATGGAAAGAGCAATGCTTGGCATATCACTTAAGGACAGGAAAACAAACACATGGATAAGACAGAAAACCAAAGTCACCAATGTGGTGCAAAAATCATTTTAAAGTCATCTATGCTGATGTTCTGACCGATTCTGTCTCTGCTTTGGTTATTGCGGCCCATATACATATGAACCGCATATATGTACGTTTGGTCCTTCTGGAGTTATTCAAGTGTACTAAATTTGATCTACATCGACCAAATAGTTTGGAAGTTATTCAATTTGTTTATCCCGGAGAGTGATTATTTAAACAATAATAATTGTACTTGTACCAATAGTGACTCTAAAAGTATTTATCAAATCGCAATCGATTCTTTGAGGTTTCAGTTTTAAGTTATATTAAAAAAATTTCAACATTTTATCAAAATTGTTCTTGAAAATACCGTAACATTTATAATAATTTTGACATTCTTTATGTCACAAGCTTGTAAGTAGGCTCATTGAAAAGATGGTGAAAACACACAATATTTAAAAAGAAAGCACCGTATAATATGGCCAATAGGACCCAAGATAGCATTTTTTTCTTAAAATCACATTTCCACTGTTTACTAACATTAAGAGCTGAAAATTGAAGAATTAAATATCTATATTTTATGATCCGCAGTTTATAGCTAGCAAATACCGCCATAAAGATGGAAGTGGATGGGAGATCGCTGGAAAAATTTGCAATACTTCGCTTTCTATGACACGGAGAACCTTCAGTTTTTTTTTAACTGGGGTAGCTCGAGAAAGTAATAAGAACTGGGCTTCTTTCACCTCCCGGAAAAATCGGATATTTTTCTTTTATATTGTGTTAATTTGTCTTTTTTCATTTATCTAACGAGGAGGTAGGAACATTTTAAGGACGTTACATAATATTATGATCTTCCCAATACGCTTTGACGAACACCCCTATCTTATAGTCGTTGTGATGTTGATCGACGCGCGCCACGTCGATTTCCTAAATACCAATGAACTTCTATGCTAATCCGTGACCCGCCAGTTTATATATTTCAACAAAAGAAGTAAGTATTTTCTTTGTACAGTAATAAGTAATTACTGAACTACGCCAAATTGTTTCTTTCAGTTATATATGCTGTGTGTCCTCGTTTGCTTCCTTTTCATTACCAAGATATTATTTTCAATGTCATTCTGTAACTTCTTCAGCTCTTTCTAACTTACAATCTTTATCAGGAACTTATTATATCAGGTGATTGCACATCCTCATTAAAAAAATAATAACTCTAATAAGATTAGGTACATCCCTTTCTCTGAAAATTTCAAACAACATTAAAGTACTAGGTCTATATGCTAGACCATAACGCAGAATGGCCAACTCTAAATTTTACACACAGCTTAAATAGGTAGGATATAAAAAGTTGAAATTTACGCCGCCGGCAAAACGCTGCCTGGTGCTGATGTCGTAAACAGCGACATTTTATACTGATATTCACGTGGGGAGTATTATGGAAAAACAGGCAGGTACAGTGTTCCCTAAACAAGACTAGAGCATAAACTTGGGACTGGTTAAGAAGTTTACTCACTTATTTGGTTTTATGGGCTTTCTTGAACGTGGAAACGAATACATATGTACACGACAGGGAAAAATCTAAAATGAAATGTTGTTTTTAGATGCGATGCGATATATTGTAACGTTTAAAAGTGTATTAGAGAGTAGAAAGCTTGTAAATGCCCCAGGAGTCGAAGCATTTAAAAATCAAAAAAATAGTTTCCGCTAATTTTCAACTTCTATCTTTTTAGAATTCTTGAACAAAATAAGATTCGCAGACGACATCGCTATTTATGCAGACAGTCTAGAAGCACTGCAACGATTAGTAAATAAGTGAAATGAATGTCGACTCGATTCAAGTTCTCTGTTAACCCAGATATGAAAATATCAAAAGGCACCGCTAGGAAAATATTCCAACATGCGATTCAGAGAACCTATATGAAACGAGTCTTTGTACTCTAATACAGAGTATGGCATTAGTAAAAATAAAAAATAGAGGGTTTCGTTTTGATTTAAATCTGTCTCCTGTCATCCCCCGATAGCGCTATTTCTAGGCTTCCTGTTGTCAAGGAGGCTATGCAAGAAGACAAATTTTGCATTTCACTTATTCCCCGTTAGAGGGCGTTCTAACCTTACTCCGGTATAAATAGTTTTATTTTGTACCGAGAAATACGGAAGTTTTGATGTAAATTTGTCTTCTTGCATAGCCTCCTTGACAACAGGTAGACCTAAAAATAGCGCTATCGGGGGATGACACGAGACAGATTTAAATCAAAACGAAACCGTCTATTTTCTATTTAAAAAAAAATAATTACTTAATAGTTAATAAAACCAAGAAAGAGTGAATAACTACAAATATCTGAGAACCTGGGCAAATGAAAACAATAACCAAGGTAGAGAAAGCAGGACACGCATTGAAATTGCAAAACAAGCATTTATAAAAATGAAAAAAATGTTTGTTAATCGAGACCTTCCTCTGGAGCCGAGGATAAAAGCCCAAAGATGCTACGTATTCTCGAATTTGGAGTACGGAATGGAAATGTAGATATTAAAAGTGGATAATATAAAGAAATTAGAGATATGGTACTGTAGAAGGATTTTGAAAATACTATGGATCCAACGAATTACAAATTCAGAAGAGTTAAGAAGGCTACAAAAGGATTTGGAGGTCATAAAAAAATCAAAACAAGAAATCTGGAATATTTAGGCAACATTACCAGAGGTGCGAAATATTAGATATTCAGGCTCATAATGCAAGGTAAAATTAAGGGTAAAAGATCCATAGGAAGACGAAGAATTTCCTGGCCGAGAAACCTAAGAGAGCGTTATAGTTACAGCTCAGTAGATCTTTTCATAGCAGCAGCCAGGGCCGTCTTAACCATAAACGGCGCCGGGGTGCAAGACTCATTTTTGCGCCCCCTTTTGTCAGAAGATTATATAGGTTATGATAGGTACGCTAAAATTAAAACTATGTTTGTTTCTTTATTTATACAGGGTGGGCCAAAAAAAACAGTCCACCTCGATATTTGGCAGTAGTTATTAGATTTTAAGGAAATGCCGAAACAGGTCAATTTTTTTTAAATTACAATTTTTTGATATACATTTCATACTAGTGACGTCATCCATCTGGGCGTGATGACGTAATCGACAATTTTTTTAATGGGAATAGGGGTCGTGTGTGGTAGCTGATTTGAAAGGATGTTCAATTCTCTATTCAGCAACATAAACATTACTATCTTTATTTATACAGGGTTGGACAAAAAAATAATTTTTGAATTAAATTAATTGGCAGAAAAAGAAGAATCTATGTAATTTATTTAACTTAAAATACATTCTATTGCTGTCAGAAAATAGAAAAGCATGTTTATTTGGCAAATAAACATTGATTTTAGCTTAAATTAAATGTTCAAACTGCCAAGAGGTAGGTGAGAAGTTGTTTGTGATTTCATTTAAGCGAAAAGAAATGTTTATTTTTGAAATAAACATTTTTTCTATTTTCTTAAAGCAGTACAATGTATTTTGAGTTAAATAAATTACATACATTCTTCTTTTTACGTCAATTAATTTAATTCAAAAATTATTTTTTTAGCCACCCTGTATAAATAATGATATAAATGTTTATATTACTGAATAGGGAGTTGAACACCCTTTCAAATGAGTTACGCACGACCCCTATTTCTATTTAAAAAGAATGATCGATTACGTCATCATAAAAATCGAAATGTTTCTGCATTTCCTTAAAATCTAATAACTACTGCCAAATATCGAGGTGGACTGTTTTCTTTGGCCCACCTTGTATATTAGAAAACATGGTTTCAGTATTCAAAAAAGATCAATCTTATAAACTATACCATATATTTTTTAAAGTATATCAAAGTCAACTTTTCTAGCTTTTAAGTTTGCAAAAGTTTTTATTGCTTCGGTGATATCTATTTTTACTTGCTTTTCTATAGGTACTTATTAAAGCCAATTATTTTTGATCAATTTAAGTTTAGAAAAAGACCTTTCTCCTTCAGCTATTTATCTGGAAGTGTTAAATATATCCTAAGACATGTAGAAATATTTGGGAAAACGGAGAGTAAATTATTTTAGAATATACTTAAAATATCGAGTGGAGTTGTGTCTATATTTTTAAAAAATATTGGTAACAATTCTAACTCATGGAATAGATCTTCACCATCTATATCAGATCTATTTCCAAGCGCTAGTTTTTTTTTTGTAAATTTAAACATAGTGTTGTTTTTAAAGTTTTCTTCGGAGTTTCTCCAAAACAATATACTTTCCATGAAAGAAAAATTATAATTATGTTTTGTTTACCAAGACGGTGATTCATTGTCACTCATCGACATTCAATATTGGTCAAAATAGTGTACGCGTCACCTTTTTGAAATTATTGTCGGAATAATCTAAATGGGTTTCATATTTCATTTCCATATCGTAGGTGTAGTAAGCATTAATAACCTTTGTAAAAATATCGAAAGTGCACTTGTATGTTTTTGTTATTTGTAGTTTTTTTTAAGGACAAAAAGCGCAAGTTTGAGCCTAGCAAGTTTTCAGCTTGCACCCCTTGGACTTGGGGCCCGGGTGCCTCGCATCCCTTGCACCCCCGGGTTAAGACGGCCCTGGCAGCAGCCAATGAGGTACGGATAGCTGTGATGATATCTAACCTCCGATAGGAGAAGGAACTACAAGAAGAAAAAAAAATGCACCATATGAAAGCTTATGAATAAATACATCATTTTTTAAAAAAGGAAGAACTTCTGTATCATAGAACGGAGGCGTAGCACCAAAAATTAATGTTTATTTAAAAAAATTCCTGACGCCGTGGTAGTTAACTGATTGTAAATTTTGCAAATTGCTGATGAAAGGTACAGTATTCTTCTATATGTAAAAAAAATCAACTTGCTGTCTGCTTTATTTTCAGTCCTGCAACATTTTGAAAAAATGAATTTTATTTGCGAAAGCTGGATTACAAAATTTATTTTGCAAAATCTGTTAAACCGATCTTAATAAAATTTACAGTATTGGTTTATTATTTCATAAAGTTTTTCTGGGTGAAATATAACGGTCCTAAGAGTAGCATAGATCGTTGAAAAACGTAAAATGCGAATACTTGTTTTTTATGTTTTTTTTTGCAATTATTGCTCTTTTGCAACAATGGTGACAATTTTTAAAATTTTTAACTAATCTTATATTGTAGGAAATTTAATTACACAACTTTTATGTTAGTGCAACTTTTCTCGGAAATGAATACTTTTAAAGTTATAATAAAAAAAAAATCGAAGAAATAATTGATTTTTCCTTCATTATTTGACATTTTGATTATTTAAACAATGTTCCGGACCTTTTTGAGTGGAAGGATAACTCCAATATTATTATACGAGATATTTTCAAGCAATTTCTGCAAAAAAATATGAGTTACCTCTCAACATCCAAATGTACTAATATTTTTACAGATCCGCCCTGGTCAGAAGCGTTTCAATATAATATTGTAACGTTTAAAAGTGTATAACGGAGTAGAAACCTTATAAAGGACAAAAGGCTTAAAAATACATTTTAAATAAACATACTCGCAAATTGAAATAAACGGAGTAAAATTCCATGAAATGGAAGGCACATTGTTTTTTTTTATTTTTTGTTGCTATGTTGATTAAAGCACCCCATTTATTTCTTGCTACAGTAAAATTGAGTATCGTATTTCATGCCATAAAGCAGAATTAATTCGATTTTATTAAGCCATAACCACAGAGGTTTTTTCATAAAAATGAGTATATCTGTATGTATAAAACTTTAAGTCAAAAATCAATATTATTACAAGAATTAAAATTAAAATTACTCACCGGGCTTCTGGAACCACGTCGATATTCACAAGCCGAGCGTTCGATGTCCTCTTCGGGGCTTCCAGGGTCTCCTGGGCCCCCAGACACTACACTGTTCACTGCACTACTGTTTCTGTGGACGGCTCATTTATACCGTCGATGGTGATGTGGTTCACAGGAGTGGCTTTTGGATGGAAGTTGGCGCGAAAATTTTTGACGGCTTTTTTGATCACCATGTCGAAGGTAACTGGATGCCGTCATATCTTTTATTTAGAATTTAGACAGTTTGACCGTTTTTCAATCTCTATGACTTCTCGGTATATACAAGCGTATGGGGGCTGCTATGATGGTTATGGAGTTTTCAAAATCAATTTTGTGACCTGTATGATGATCGTGTTGGCCTAGAGGTGAAATTGAAACGAAACTGTGAACAGATGGAATGTTTGTAAATCCTATTTTGGATTCTATGATTGGTTTAGTAAGATCGGGGGCTATTTGCACAAGAAATTTCAAGGTGTTGTTCATTTGATGTGTTGTCGTTAACAGATCAAAGTTTTTGTTGGGTGGTAAATATTGTATTTAGTGATTTGAGGATTTTGTCAGTATCACCTTTGATGTAAGAAAGAAAAGGATCTAGGGATAAAAATATAAATAAAAACCGCAAAAAAAACTAGGAAAAAGACTTGCCTAATTGAACAAAGTGATAAAGGAGACTAAAGAAAAATAATGGAAGGTACCTACGAAAGCAAAAATTGAAGAGTATAAAGAATAATAAGATACCAAAGCATCTCTGCCGTGGGACCAAATACGCAAACCCTGATCCCTTTATTATAACAGATTATGTATTACATCTTGAGTCTTACTCTGTTAAATGCTTCCTTCAAGTAAATCAAACTTAAGAATGCGGATCTATGGTATTCTAATGCCTTTTCGCTCATCTGTTTTATGACGAATATTGCATCTGTTCACGACCTTCCTGTATGAAAACTTTATTGCTCATTCTGCTGTTATATTAACGTAACGCAGCAATTTTGGAAACATGGCAAGAAGCATTGAATACTACGACTTCTGCAATTTGGGAAGAAAGTGTGCGGAAATGTGAAAAGTTATTAGAAGAATGTTGGATGTGTGAAAATCGCATCGAAGTAATTAATCCAATCATTATTTACAATCCAAATGAAGATACCAACGACAGTTATTATGAGTATGGATCTAATTTTTGATTATGTAAGGTAGGTAATATGTTTTGATTTTCTCCTTAAGAAAAATTTTGAGTTTGTATTGTTATTATTTCATCAGTAGGGGAGAGGGACCAACAGTGAGACAATTTGTTTCCGCTCCCCTCCTTATATCCAATTCGTCTAGCAGTTTGTCAGTGCGTGTCTACTATCGATGCAGTTCCTTCGCGCCAGTATTTACTTTACAGCGAATGGGTGCAGGTCTGTTGTCGAACTACATTTGATTTGCACATGCTAAAGTAATTTTTATAGCTATCTTGTTTTGTTCTAACACTCCAAATATAAATAAATATTTTAATAGGCGATTTACGTCAGGGTAAGTAATATTTATGTAGTTTTGAAATATATTTAAATCTTGTGGATCCAATTTGTTTTACATGATATGCATTACAAAATGGCGGTCGAGGTCGGATGTCTAACAGTGAGACATAACATTAGGTCCAACACTGAGACTGTCTCACTGTTGGACTTTGACAATAATTATGAATAGCTTTGACAATAAGTATTTTATTTGTTTCAGATCAAACATGGATCCAAAGAAAAGAAAAATAGGGAACTGTCCTGAAGAAAAAATGAAAGAAGCAGTGAATCTTGTGCTGAATGGTGGAAGTATCAGAAAAGTAGCTGCTTCAAAAGGTATTGCTTTTCAAACTTTGGCAAGATACACAAAGAAAGCTAAAGAAGTTAGTGATGTCAGTAATATTCACATGTCACCTAACTACTCCGTAAACAAGGTTTTTACAACAGAAGAGGAAGCTTCCCTAGCAAAATATATAATCGATTGCTCCCGAATGTTTTATGGGTTGTCTGTTACCGATTGTCTTAAACTTGCCTACGAAATGGCTGTCTGCAATAAAAAGAAAATACCCGAAAAATGGCACAACCAAGAGAGGGCAGGATTAAAATCGTAACCGACATAAACAACTCTCATTAAGAACGCCAGAAGGCTGTAGCTTATCTAGGGCTACCTCTTTTAATAGACATAATGTGGGGATCTTTTTTGAAAATCTAAAGTCTGTTTATTCAAGAACTTCTGCATTTGCCGACGGAAGAAGAGTAATCTAGACGAAACATCCACTATGACGGTCCAGAAACCACAAAAAGTTGTTGCTGTTAAGGGGGTTAAGCAGGTAAATAAGGTAACAAGTGGTGAGAGAGGAACCCTAGTAACAACATGTTGCATAGTCAGTGCTACAGGCCAGTATTTACCTCCAGCAATGGTGTTTCCCAGAACCCATTTTAAGGAACATATGCTACATGGAGCCCCGCCTGGTACCTTGGGCCTTGCTTCACCTAGTGGGTGGATGAACACAGATTTGTTCTGTGAAGTAATGGCGCATTTCATTAAATATTCGAACAGCTCCAAAGAAAATGCGTCCCTTTTAATTTACGATAACCACGAAAGTCATCTTAGCGTTGCTGTTCGTAACCTAGCAAAAGCTAATGGGGTAACAATCTTAACGATTCCCCCACATTCTTCGAATAAATTACAACCCCTTGATGTGGGGGTTTATAGGGCGTTTTCGACAGCATATAATGCTTCGGTGGATAGCTGGATGCTGCGACACCCAGGTAAACCACTATCCATATATGAAGTGGCAGAATGCGTTGGCATACCTCATGAAAAGGCTCTTACGCCAAGTAATATAATAAACGCATTCAAAAAGTGTGGAATATATCCGTATGACGCAAGTGTATTTAGCGATGTAGATTTCTTGCCAAGTGCTGTTACTGATCGAGAAATTCCAGAAGAAAATATTACTAGTGGGTTAAATTCAACACAACCAAGAAGTGATGATGATCTTAGAACAGCAGAGTCATCAAGTGACGAAAACCCGAATATAACACAATCGGGAATCGAAAACCAAGATACGCCTAGTAAAAAATGCGCCTTTAGGAGTCCTGAAGATTTTCGAGGATTTCCAAAAGCAGAACCACGGAAAGCCAAAAACATAAAAAGAAAGGGAAAGAGTATAATTGCTACAGACACCCCAGAGAAAGAGGCAATAGAAGAAAGGTACAGGGCAAAAACACAAAAGGGAAAGGACAGATCTAAGATAGAGAAAGTACAAAAAATTAAGAAGAAAGTATTTGCTGAAGATTCCGAAACCTCCGAAGAAGAGCCACTACTAGATTCATCATCAGGAGATGAATCTTTTTTTTAAATTGACCCAGGTGATTTTTCGAATCTGCATAGTAACCCGACTAAAGGAGATTTTGTCTTAGTGGAATTCACTGGCAAAAAAGAGAAAAGAAAGATTTATTTCGTTGGAAAAGTCTTAAGAAGCGAAATAAATAGAACAGCAGAGTCAGCAAGTGACGAAAACACGAATATAACACAATCGGGAATCGAAAACCAAGATACGCCTAGTAAAAAATGCGCCTTTAGGAGTCCTGAAGATTTTCGAGGATTTCCAAAAGCAGAACCACGGAAAGCCAAAAACATAAAAAGAAAGGGAAAGAGTATAATTGCTACAGACACCCCAGAGAAAGAGGCAATAGAAGAAAGGTACAGGGCAAAAACACAAAAGGGAAAGGACAGATCTAAGATAGAGAAAGTACAAAAAATTAAGAAGAAAGTATTTGCTGAAGATTCCGAAACCTCCGAAGAAGAGCCACTACTAGATTCATCATCAGGAGATGAAACTTTTTTTTAAATTGACCCAGGTGATTTTTCGAATCTGCATAGTAACCCGACTAAAGGAGATTTTGTCTTAGTGGAATTCACTGGCAAAAAAGAGAAAAGAAAGATTTATTTCGTTGGAAAAGTCTTAAGAAGCGAAATAAATAGAACAGCAGAGTCAGCAAGTGACGAAAACACGAATATAACACAATCGGGAATCGAAAACCAAGATACGCCTAGTAAAAAATGCGCCTTTAGGAGTCCTGAAGATTTTCGAGGATTTCCAAAAGCAGAACCACGGAAAGCCAAAAACATAAAAAGAAAGGGAAAGAGTATAATTGCTACAGACACCCCAGAGAAAGAGGCAATAGAAGAAAGGTACAGGGCAAAAACACAAAAGGGAAAGGACAGATCTAAGATAGAGAAAGTACAAAAAATTAAGAAGAAAGTATTTGCTGAAGATTCCGAAACCTCCGAAGAAGAGCCACTACTAGATTCATCATCAGATGAATCTTTTTTTTTTAAATTGACCCAGGTGATTTTTCGAATCTGCATAGTAACCCGACTAAAGGAGATTTTGTCTTAGTGGAATTCACTGGCAAAAAAGAGAAAAGAAAGATTTATTTCGTTGGAAAAGTCTTAAGAAGCGAAATAAATAAAGAATGCGAAGTTACATTTTTAAAACATCGAAAAGAGGGTTCGAACAAATTTGTATTCCCCGAAATAGCCGACGAAGCTGTTGTTTCTATGAATGATATTAAATTTGTAATGCCCCCTCCAATTCTCTGTGGACACACAAGTCGACAAAGGGCTTCGTTTATGTTTGAAATAGATTTTAGTTTATTAAATGTTCAGTAAAATGTATTGCTTTCTTCAGTGTTTTGGTTAATATTAGACTTTTTCCTGTTAAAATAGTGTTAGCTGTTACTAAATACAATAAAATATTAATTACCAAAAGTCTGCCTTTTTCGTATAAGTGAATAACAAATATATATTTGTGCAATTTTTCTTGTCTCACTGTAGGGCAACTGTGCCCAACAGTGAGACAGGAGCAGCTGTTTTAATTAATTGCCATAAAATATTCTACTTCATTAAAAACACAAAATTGGTAGCAAGAATATTGAAACAGATGTTATAGCTTCAATATGCCTAAAAAACTAGTTACTTTAAAAAAATAGTAAAATAGTTATGTCAGTTACAAAAAAAAAAAAGCGTCTCACTGTTGGTAACTCTCCCCTAAATACTTCTTCTTTGAGTTACTTTGTTCAAATTTTAGGCATAAGTAGCTTCCATGACAATTTGCCAATATCGTTCTTGATCTTGCACGGCATGTAACATTCATCTGCTGATAAGCCAGTCCATTGACGAAGATTGCGGAGGAGTAAATACTTATCACTATAATTTAGAAACAATATAATTTGTAATTCTCTTCTATTTTTGATCTAATAATTATTGTATATCTCTAAATGAATGTAAAATACATTATCAGTGAAAACCGTATTTTTGTTTGTATTCGACGGTGCTTCAAATATTAAGAGAATGTGCTATTAACTTTAATCGTCTGAGATATAAAAACATAAAGCAAATAATTAAGATATTATCTAAGAGACAAAAACAATGGTTAAATGGTAAATATTTTTTATAAAAAAAATATTTTTTATAAAAAAAAATATTTTTTATATTTTGACAACGACACCCGATTTGGGCGTCGAAACGTTAATAAAATCATTTTTTTAGTAAAATTGTGGCTTATTTCCCATTAAAAATAGTTAATTGCTAAAATGCCACAAGAAAATAGCTTCAGAACAACATTAAGAGTTGTTTTTTACAAATTTTAGCAAGCAATTAAAGTAATTACAGAATAATATTGAATTATAAAATTTGTCAAATGAAACAACAATTTGTACTTGACCAAAATCACTTTATTGTTCTAGAAACAACTACTTATAGAAATAGAGATCAAAATTCGATCCTTACAAAGCTTTAACTTTGAGTTGCTTCATCTTTGGCCCCCTCTTTTTAGCCTGTCTCTTTTCTTCTTTAATTTCCCATCGTCTCTGTCGTTCTGGATCCTCCTCGGCCATGATCTTTTCCTTTTCTAAACGCCTTTTTTCTTCTTTCCTCGCTGCGGCCGCCTCAGCTCTAGCCTGGTGAGTCGATTTCAGGAAGGCTTCTTCCACTTTTTGACGGTTCTTGTCAGCTTTGGATTTGGCTGAAATTAATTTTAAAATGAAATAAGATGAATTTTAGATGGTGAAATGATTGAGAACATTAATAATTTTGGTTATGTGGGATAGGTATTAGATGTAAGATGGAACAAATGAAAGGTTGCTTCCAAAGTAGCACCGAAAGGGTTTATTAAGTCTTTTAAGGATGCTTTAAAACTACAGAATAAAACTAAAATTAAAACCATTTGGTTTTTAAGTAAACCTTAAGGTTGCAATAAAACCGCTTTCAGCTTAAAAGGGCCCACTCTGAAAGAGGTCAATAAAACCAAAAATAAAAACCTTCTTAAAACTTTGTTTTCTTAAGCAACTGGTTTTAAAGCGGCTGTGAAGGTGCTTTTAAAACCATGTTAAAAGACACTTTAAGTGCAGACAGTGCAACTGGAAAATGCAAGAGGGACAGAACAGAATGGAGTAGAAAGCTTGAGAAGGTCGAGGCCCCTTTAAGGGCTGTAGCACCAAGATGATGATGAAGTGCAGACAGTTTTATAGCAAACTTAAAAAGGTTACTTAAATGGAGACTTTTAAAGACAATTTACCATATTAAATGATTCTTTAAACCCATATACTCTATATACGCCAACAAATTTTTACATGTGTTATGATAGGTAGATACGTATTGGTAACCATAAAATAATAAAAAGTACTTGGTTATTTCGGACTGTCAAGGTAGAAAAACACTTGCGCACCAAACTTTATTGATACTGTTAACAAAAATAGGTTTACATAACTCACGCGCCCTAAAATTTCTGACTTTTGGAGATTTAAAAATAAAAAAAAAATTAAATCCAAAAATATTAATTTGAAAGAAAAATAATTTTATCTACAATTTTAATGTTTTAATGTTAAAATAAATCGAATTTATGTCTTTAAGTCACTTATTTATTATGTAAGCCTTATATTGTGATCTATCATGGCTTTCAGCATCTCGAGAAAACAATATGGCCGAAATCCAAATATGACTATTTGGTCTATCGACAGAGAATTGTTAAGATCAAATGGTTTTATTCTATACCTTTCCAAGAGCATATATCCTACAAAAAGCAAGGTTGCCTTGGAATTAAAACCGTTTAGTTTTATTGCTGCTGTCAATAATGCCACTCGCTTTTAATCTGAATCTACTCTTATTAGATACTTTAAAACTAGTGACAGATGCTTAACAGTTTTAAAGTTCTGGCAGTATATCTACAAGGTAAGTTTAAAACCATTATCGTCTTATTTACCACAATAAAACCTTTATAAACCCTAAATAAAACTAAAAGGTTTTTATTGTGCTACTTGAGTTATTAGCCCAGATTAATGAATAATGGGAAAGAGTATGAGCAGACAGATGAAACTTAATAATAGCCTCCCACAGGGTTCTGTGCTTGCCCCTTTACTTTTCAGTCTCTATACTACTGACATGCCTACAACCGAATCTCGCAAGTTTGGACATGCTGACGATTGGGCCTTTGCAACAAGCCACAAATCCTTAGAAAACACTCTCTTGAATGATCAAGAGAGATTACAACCAAGTACCACAAAACCGAAGTATCAACTTTTCATCTCAACAACAGGCTGGTAAACAGAAAATTATGGGTGTATTTTAATAAAAAAAACTATTGAAGACACAATAAATGCCCAAAGTACCTTGGGGCTACTCTAGACAGAACGGTCACATTCAGAAAACACCTGACGAAACAACAGCAAAACTAAAAATACGCAAAAATATAATTCAGAAACTCTGCAGTACTACATCGGAGTCCACAGCATCAAACTTACGATCCTCCGCTCTTGGCTTGATATACCGATCCGAGCTAAATCTATAACACCAATTCAAAGAAATACCTCGAATTCCATAGAAATTAAGTTTTTTAATCAAAATGTTGTGATTTACACAATCAAAAGCTTTGGAATAGTCACAGAAAACAGTGGCAGTATAAAGATTATTGTTTAGTGCTTGGTAAACGTCGTGAAGTACAGAAAACATGGCATCAAATACAAAAACATGGCATGTGATAAAATATTATTATCAAAGAGAAAGGACATAAGTCGGGTTTTTATGAGCCTCTCAATAATTTTGGAGAGTACCGGTAGTAGGGCAATAGGTCTATAGTTGCAGGCATTAGATTTTTCGCCACCTTTATGAAGAGGAATAATAATGGCTGTCTTTAGGCACTCTGGAAATTTACCGTTTTCAAAGGAATCATTAATTAGTGACACGAGGAGTTCTAACACATTATCTGTGAGATTTGAGAAGATTTTTATGGATAGTCCATCAGTACTACAAGATGATTTGCTTTTGATACTATTGATCGTTTGGATCAATTCAGATTTATAGATTGGTCTTATAAAGAATGAATTCGAGAAAATTTCTGAATTAGGGAGATAGGAAATGGGATCTTGTTGAGACTGAATAGTTGATGTTATATTTTTACTCACGTTAATGAAGTATTCGTTCAGATTTTCAGGGTTTGGAAGGGCAAATGTTTGAGCTGCGTGGGTTTTATTTCGAAGATCGTTTATTATGAACCAAGTTTCTTTTGCAACACTTTTGGAGTTTCCCAGACGATTTTGATAGTAGGCTTTTTTAGCTGATTTGATGAGTTTTAGGTATGTGACTCTGTAATTGGTGATATATTGAGTGACAGAGACGCTGGTAGTAAATTTCTTGATATAAAGTAGTGAACGCATATTTTTTGCTGATATGCGGATACCTTTGGTAGTCCAGGGTTTGCGACGTTCTTTTTTAATTGTTAATTGCGCAACCACTGCGCGACACGGCGCCGGCGGCTTAAAATTCGAGTAGACGCGCATAATTAATAATTAAAAAACAATGGTCTAAATTGAAATAAGCCCCGATCACTCTATACAGAATCTTTAGACATAATGTCTATACTTTAATTTAGGCACTTGGAAACCTCAAAAGTAATAAATTACATCTGAGTTTTCAAGCCTCGAAAAATGCGTACTTATTTTCATATTTTTTAGATATTAAATCGCTTAAAACTTGAAGACTGTTAACTTCTGAGAAAAATGATAAGATATCTTTTTTATTTACAATGGCCCATAAAACCTAAAAGATATTTTCTGGATGAAAATAGGAGATTGTTGAAATAGAGTGCGCCGCACCGGCAAAAAAATCGGATGGACACGCATAATTAACAATTAAATAACAACGGTCCAAATTAAAGTTAGACCCGATTCAGAATCTTGAAAATGAATGTTTAAACTACAATTTAAGTGCTTGGCAACCTCAAAAATGCTAACTTAAATAAGAGTTTCTAAGCCTCTATAATGGGCATTATCGCATTTTTCAGATTTTATATCGCCTATAATTCGAAAACTATCAACTTTTCAGAAAAATGGTAAGAAACCTTTCTTGTTTAGACTAACCCAAAAAACATAAAAAAATATTTTCAGAAGCAAAAAAAGGTGATCTTTTGTATTTATTTAAAAAAATTGTTTAAACAATTTCTGCCCGGCACCCTTCAGACTTGTTTAAAGGGGACATTTCTCGATAGGAATCTGCAAAGAAACCGAATCAGAAATTTTTTCAGACGGGAGAGGTCTCACCACATGGACTAAATAACGCCAACTTACCTTCTTTAGACAGTCTGATACGTTTAACCTTATCTATGGTGTAGAAAACCATGTTCATCAATGGAGTTAATTTTACACACGCCTCTTCAAGAGGCATCCCTTTCACGGGTATATTGAAACCGAACATAATTACCTAAAAAATATACAATTCATGTAACCCAATAGTGATATATTAGATTTGAATAAAAAAGTGTGATAACTCTACAATAAAGGCATGTACGTACATATGCGAAATTATTAAAATAATTTCAGAGTTGTGTAAACTGTATTATAGGTTGTGGTTCAAAGGAATTGAGAGGTAATTATGTCATACAGACAATATCTAATTAAGTTTATAAAATATCTTACCAAAACCACTGTCACATATACAGGGTGCTTCATTGGGAAACGGAAATACTTTAATTGTGAATAGAGGTCACCGAGGCGGATCTAGGTACACTACATTTTTTGCCCTACCGACTTTTTCGATTTTGCCAATTTCTTTCCTAAGCCATAACTTTAGAACCACCCTGTATATTTTTTTGATATTTGGTACACATGTGTCTCATCCAAAACCCAAACGACCGACATACTAATAACAAGAAAAATCCAGGTCCGGATTAACAAAAAATTATAAAGTAATTGTGACCTTAAAATAACACCCTGTAAATTGAAATTCTGAAAATCTGTTTGTATATTTGAAAAGAGCACAACAAACTAAGTCTAATCGTTTGCTTCAATTTTTCGGCCAGACAATTTTATGACTTTAATTTTAAAATTATATTGAATTTTTTAAGAACTCTGACATTAAAAAGAAGGTATTATTAACTTTTAATTATAAATTATTAAAGCTATTGAATAAATACTTATTTTAAAATTAATCAATACTTATTTACCACATTGGAGCGACCCAATTAGTAATCACAAGAAAAATCCAGGTCCGGATTAACAAAAAAAATAAAGTAATTGTGATCTTGAAACAACACCCTGTATATTGAAATTTTCAAAATTTGTTTGCACATTTGAAAAGACCACAAAAATCTGAGTTTATCGGTTTGCTTTAATTTTTCGTGAAGGAAATTTAATGACTTTAATTTTGAAATTAAATATATTGATAATTTTAAGAACACTGAAATTACAAAGCAGATTAAAGCACTTTTAACAATAAATTATTAAAGTTATTAAATAAATATCCATTTTAAAAATAATCAATACTTATTTACGACATTCGAATGACCTACTTACAAATCACAACAAAAATTCAGGTCCGGATTAACAAAACAATATAAAGTAATTGTAACCTTGAAACAACACCCTGTATATTGAAATTTTCAAAATCCGTTTGCACATAGGTATGAAAAGAGCACAAAAAACTAAGTTTAATCGTTAGCTTCAATTTTTTGGTCAGACAATTTAATGAATTTAATTTTGAAATTATGTCGAAATTTTTAAGAACTCTGGGAACTCATAATAAAAATTTCGATATAATTTCAAAAGTAATGTCATTAAATTTGTCTGCACAAAAAATTAAAGCGGGACATAAAACTTAGTTTTTCGTGCTCTCTTCAGATGTGCAAACGTAGTTTAAAAATTTCAATATACAGGGTGTTTTTTCAAGGTCAGAATTACTTTGTATTTTGTTTTTAATACGGACCTGGATTTTTCTTGTGATTGGTAAGTAAGTCCTTCTAATGCTGTAAATAATAACTGACTATTTTTAAAATTAGTATTTATTCATTAACTTAAATGATTTATTAATAAAAGTTCTTTAAAAACCTGCTTATTAATTTCAGGGTTCTTAAAAATTTGAATATATTTAATTTCAAAATTAAAGTTAAAAATTGTTGCAAAAAAAATTAAAGTAAATCTATAAACTCGGATTTTTGTGGTCTTTTCAAATGTGCAAACAATTTTTGAAAATGTCAATATACAGGGTGTTGTTTCAAGGCCACAATTACTTTATGCTTTTTTGTTAATCCGGACCTGGATTTTTCTTGTGATTAATAATTGGGTCTTTCCAATGTGGTAAATATATATTGATTCATTTTAAAATGAGTATTTCTTCAATAAATTTAATAATTTATAATTAAAAGTTAATAATACGTGCTTTTTAATGTGGAATTCAATATAATTTCAAAATTAAAGTCAAAAAATTGTCTGGCCGAAAAATCGAAGCGAACTATTAGACTTAGTTTTTTGTGCTCTTTTCAAATATGCAAACAGACTTTCAAAATTTCAATATACAGGGTGTTGTTTTAAGGTCACATGTATTTTATAATTTTTTGTTAATACGGACCTGGATTTTTTTGTGATTAGTATGTCGGTCGTTTGGGTTTTGAATGAGAGATATGTGTACCAAATATTAAAAAAATATACAGGGTGGTTCTAAAGTTATGGCTTAGGAAAGAAATGAGCAAAATCGATAAAACACCCTGTAACTCGGATATAAAAGTCCGTAGGGCAAAAAATTTAGTATACCTAGAACCACCTTGGTGACCTCTATTTACCATTAAAGTATTTCCGTTTCCCAATGAAACACCCTGTATACTCGTGGTTAGAGATTGCAATTGCTGATCCAGCAATCTTTTTATGTGCTGAATCCAGCAAATCGTGCTGGATTCAGCAGCGCGGATCCGCAAACTTTTCAAATTCAAAATAAATTACTTCATGTCTTCATTAGTTTCTTTATCCAAAGCCGTTTGTCGGCAACAGTTTACTTAGTATGCTGGAACGTTTATACAGCTTAAAATTTTGAATCGATAAAGCGTAGACATACATTGATACTGCGATAAAATTCTCTGCTGGCGAATGCTCAATATTCAATGAGTTGAACGCTACTTTTCAACCGAAAATGATTGATTGAAATTGATCAATTGAACAATAACAAATAGACTAAGAGCCGCTATAGGTGAAATTTCTTAATCATTTTACGCACGATGGGACCCTATAACTTAAATAGTAGAACCTAAGGCACATCAAAGAAACATGAAACGTAAATTACGTTTCATGAAAATAAAACACTGCTAAACAAATACACTGTGTCCGTAAAGTATGGAACGAATTCTTTTTTAGCTAAACAGAGCATTTTAAGAAATAATCCTGAAACACGTCGATTTTTGATTTTAATTTACCGTATTTTAAAATAATATTCTAATATACAGGGTGAATTACTTTCGAGTAATGACGTCACCGTCATTTTTTTTAAATGGAACACCCCCATTTTGTCTCAATTTTCGGATTACTCTAGCTGAGCTGATTCCAAAAATGTATCACATGTTGATTCAAATTGGTACAGGGTGGACAAAAATACAATAGCTTTGTGTGTTTTCATAAAGTAACGCGTTAGTTAAATTAACAATATTATCAAAAATACTTGTTTTATTTTTGATATTTTAATTAATTTTTGATTTTAATTAATTTTTGATATTGTTTAATTTAATATTTTAATTTAATATCAAAAATTAATTAAAATTTAATAATATGAGCATACACAAAACTATTGTATTTTTGTCCACCCTGTACCAATTTGAAACAATATGTGATACATTTTTGGAATCAGCTCAGCTAGAGTAATCCGAAAATTGAGACAAAATGGGGGTGTTCCATGTAAAAAAAAATGACGGTGACGTCATTACTCGAAAGTAATTCACCCTGTATATTAGAATATTATTTTAAAATACGGTAAATTAAAATCAAAAATCGACGTGTTTCAGGATTATTTCTTAAAATGCTCTGTTTAGCTAAAAAAGAATTTGTTCCATACTTTACGGACACAGTGTATACGTCCGGCCATTTATGAAACTCTCCGAAAATAAAAATGTGTCATGAGCATGAATCACACTCGTTTCATTGGTAGGCGGACTTTGAGATTTGTTTAGCAGTGTTTTATTTTCATGAAACATGTTTCACGTTTCATGTTTCACGTTTTTCGTTTCATGTTTCTTTGGTGTGCGGCTTGCCTCAAAGAAAAGGTCTGAACACTGTGCCGTCACTTTTCAGTGGCACATGCGTCGACAGTGGCGCATCAAACTTTCCACTTATGGACGGGATAAATAAATTAAAAGTTACCCTCCCTTACTAACAGAATTCAATTTTTTTTATTTTTTTAAGTTCTATGTGATTAACACATAAGATTCGGCGTAATTTTAACCCACCACCCCCTTCGCCCTGCCCCCACCATCAAAAACTTCATTTTTCGTTTTTATTTTTTTTTGCTGGGATGCAATCAATTTTAAAATTTCAAAAAATTCACACGCATAGCTGAGGCTTTTATAAAACATGTCTATTTTTCATAGACCCGTAGGTAGAGTGTACATAACCTCAAAAAACTAAAAAAAAATTTTTTTTTCAAAAAGCGTATAACTTTTTTTGGGGAATAGCTGCAGGTCTAATTTTTTCTTAATCTTGCGTGTATTATCAAACTCTATATTTCTAATTTTTTTCAGATTTTTCCGTAAGGCTCGCCACCTTCAAGAATCCGAGAAACTGTTTTTTGGGGGGTTTTTGGGGATTTTCCCTATTTTATAGACTTCATAATATATCAAATCAATTTCGATTTTATAGGTTATATGTAACTTGAAGTAACTGAGTCCTTTAGAATATTTAAAAATGGGAGAAACACCCCCTTAAAAAACAGTTTTTTGGATTTTTTAAGGTGAACAGCGTTACAGAAAAATCTGAAAAAAATTACGATGAATCTTATGTCTTAATCACATAGAACTTAAATAAATGAAACAAATTGAATTCTGGTAGTGAGAGAGGGTATTTTTTAATTTATGTATCCCGTCCATAAGTAGAAAGTTTGATGCGCCACTGTCGACGCATGTGCCACAGAAAGGTGACGGCACAGTGTTCAAACCTTTTCTTTTAGGTTCTACTATTTAAGTTATAGGGTCTTATCGTGCCTAAAATGATTAGCAAATTTCACCTATAGCGGCTCGTTAGTCTAAAATACTTACTTTTTCAGTATCAGGCAATTTCAAAAGTCCGGTCTCTTCAGTCTGTTTCAGTCCAGAAAATTGATCGGAAATGTGGATATAATCTATGTATTCGGGATACTTATTAATTACAGTGGACACCTTGTGATCCAATATGGCAGAAGCGGCTTCCCCGATTTCGCTCATCACGTTGAAACTGGATGGCAAATTGAATTTGTCGCCCGATTTACGCTCGGGACAATACACGCTCAAATCGGCCATGTCTTTGACTAGACTCGTTGCTGTTTTTTTGGTGGCCAGGCAGAACACAAAGTTGTCCATGTCTTCTTTGTTCATACGTATGGTGAAGTGGATTTGGTCCATGGTGGGCCGCATCATGCCGGATAATGTGGCTAGCAAATCCTGTCTCTAAAACGCAAGGAAGTATATAAGTATATTATATAGAATATCTTCTTTTAAACACATTAGGAAAACAGCCATTAGATGGGGTATGGTTTGAAAATTCAACAGCTACTCCCCTTCTCTCTGGTAAATTACTCCGCGATTCAAAAACATATTCCTGTGTGCATCACATTACGATTTGACGGACGAAAAAGAAATTGAAAATAAAAGTTGTCAAAACTTTAAAAGCGTTTTTCCCAAAACTGCTTTTTTCAAGGGCGGTAGACATTGTAACGCAAAAACTACTTCGATCCACCTGAAATTTTTCATTGATTTTCTTTAGACATCTCGTGAGGAAACGCTGTCGAGATATTTTTTGTTTTATGCTTATTATTAAATAATAATGATATTCACCTTTTTTTCAAAAAAAATTCGTTATTTTGACTTCTGAGTGATCATCTGAGCAGGGTTGGCAGAAACCAAGGTTTTTTTTTCAAAAAACCAAAAAATCAGGTTTTTTGGTTTAAACCAGGTTTAGGTAGGTATTTGGTTTAAACCAGGTTTATTTGATAAAAAGTATTATAAGTCTAAATACAGTATTATAAAGTTTTACAGTATTATAAGTCTGTAGTCTGTACTTTAAAAATGAATAAATTATTTTATAACATAATATAGAGTCGAGTGACTGAAGGTTGATATGAGCTATTACCTCCGATTTCGTTCAACCTCCATCGATTTGCATGAAAATTGGTGAATGGTTAGAGGATATCTCAAGAAACAAAGGTGACATGGTGCCAACTTGCGCTTTTACCCTGGCAGTGGATGCCACCCCTTCTCGGGGTGAAAATTATTTTATTAAAAATAACCCCATAATTAGATAGGGGGACAAATTCTAAGCAAAATTTGTTATATAAAGTTATTAAAATAAATCAAAACTTTTTGAGTTATTAAAGATCAAAAATTTTAATTTTTCGTAAGAAAAATGCATGTTTTTAACCGATTTTTCATAAATAACTCAAAAACTATAAGTTTTTACAAAAAATTTATTATTACCAAAATTGAAGCTAATAAAAAATTAAATAAAATCCTTACTAAAAAAACATTTTAGTATTAACTAAAAGTGAGTTATAGGTAATTGAATGCATATTTTTTTCGGCGAGTACGCAAATCTAAGTATCCAAGCTTAAATTACGGGAAAATGATACATTTTATAACATAAACTTATTAAACATTTGTGAAATACAGTGGAACCCCGATAAGTCGGCCCCGATAACCCGGAAGTCCGGCTAACCCGGACCGATTTTCATCAGATAAACATTTTGATTTTCAATATTTTGTATTTTTCAATTTAATTGTGGCTTATTTCCAATCAAAATAGTTAATTATCAGACAAACCTTTCAACAATAAAAATGTATGTAATTATATAATATTTGAGACATAATGTGTACTTATGTGTGTAATTTGAACTATACGATATTAAAAATGACTCATAGCACACGCCGCAGAAACAACAGCCACCTGTCTGTAGTATCTATTCCTTTTTATTTCAAACTGTCAGCATTGTTTAGGAAAGACTATTTAAAAAATTGTTTTATAAACAATGGTCTTTAGTATTGTGTGTCTTGTATTGTTCGCTTCCATTTGCTTACGTTTGGGTTTGGTGTTTTTTTTAGTAATTTTAATGAGTAGGTACTGTGCATATTTATAAATATATTTCATGTTATTTCAATTCTAACGGAGTTTATCTGTAAGTGTACCGTATTTTATTAATTTTTACCATATTCTCCGGCTATCTCAGATTTTCGATAACCCGGATCGGTCGCGGTCCCGATTAATCCGAGTTATCGAGGTTCCACTGTACTTAGAAATATCGGTTATAGGTAATTGAATGCATATTTTTTTCGGCGAGTACCCAAATCTAAGTATTCGAGCTTAAATTACGGGAAAATGATACATTTGATATTTGATAACATAAACTTATTAAACAGTTCGTCGGCTTACTGCCAAAACCAACTAACTCCACTTTTTAAAGTTTTGAGGAATCAACATTTTAAACTTTAATTTGAAATGAAAAATCGTTTGAATTTAAAAATGATTTAATGACTGAAAAATATTAAAGTAAATAACATTATAAACGAAACATTTTGTTAAAACATTATTAAAATGAAGTGAAAGTTAAAAAAAAGTACAAAATACATTTTTTTCTCATCAAAATACATGTACAAAGTTAGTCAACTTCTAGGTAACTTTGAACATCACTGTACTCCATATCAGGCACTTGTCTTGTTTTGGCAGAACTAGAATATTGTAAATGATAAAATACTATTTTATTTAAACAGAGATGTGCAGACAACTGCACATATCTGTTTTTGGCTGAATAAAAGTGTCATCATTGGGATTAGTTGTTTTGAGACCCTTCTGTTTTCCACATTTAAAATCTGCTTTGAAGTGTCTGGTTTCATCAGTACATTCTTTGATAATTATTAAGTACAAAGGCGTACTTAACTCAGAATCGACAAAATGTGGAGTTAGTTGGTTTTGGCAGTAAGCCGACGATTTGTGAAATGAAATATTTATCAAACGAGATACCGAACAAGTTAATAGCATTAAAATTTATGATCCAAACATTTTTCAAACGTTATCTTTTAAAAAATTTTCCAAAAAATGTTATCGTTTTTTTTTAATAACTCCGTCACTTTTTAAGATATCAGGTTCACCTAAAAACGTTTTGAAAGGTAATTCCAAAGGCTATTAAAACGCGTTGAATTTAATCTTTCAAACTCCTTACTTTTTTAAAAATCAAAGATTAAATGGCCACCGTTACATGGTTCTCGCAGCAAAATTTAAGCTTTAAACGTTTTTATCTGGGTTATTTTTCACTCTACATAAATGGTAAAACAGGTATAATATTTGATATAGAAACAAATAAAATTTGGTTAATTACCATTTTTTACGTATATTGAGTATTTTTATAGTTACTATCAAAAGAAAATGAAAATGACGATAATTTTAAAAATTCTGTTTTTTACATTATCTTTTTTCAAAAATATGCATTCTGAACCGGTGAAAGTTGTTAAAATCATTACTTATGCTAACACAAAGAAATTTTTGTAAGGATTATTATAAATTTTAATTTTTGTGGAAATGGCATAATATGTTTTATTTTTCACTTTTTCCTAAAAAATTCGAAAGGGTTCTCTTAGTTTCATCATAACTTGCTTAATTTTGATGATATTAACTTCTTCTGGAGCTCATTTGTTAGGTATTCTGAAGTATTTTGATGAAGAGTTTAACAGGTATATTTTATAAAATGCATCCTTTTTGCGTTATTTAAGCTTGAATACTTAGATTTGAGTACTCATCGAAAAAAATATACATTCAATTACCTGTAACTCACTTTGAATTGGCATTAGTTTAGTACTTTGAGTGAATAGTGTATTCAATTTTTTATTGTCTTCAATTATGGGAAGAATAACTTTTTTGTAAAAGCTAATAGTTTTTGAGGTATACGTGAAAAACAGCTTTAAAACATGCATTTTTTTTACGAAAAAATCAAATCTTTGATCTTTAATAACTCAATAAGTATTGATTTCTGTTAATAACTTAATATAACAAATTTTGCTTAGAATTTGTCCCTCTATCGATTTATGGTATTATTTTTAATAAAATAATTTTCACCCCAGAAAAGGCGTGGCATCCACCCCCAAAGTAAAAGAGAAAGTTGGCATCATGTCACCTTTGTTCCTTGAGGTATCCTCTAACTGCTCACCAATTTTCATGAAAATCGATGGAGGTTCAACTAAATCGGAGGTGAAAACCTTCAGTGACTGCACTAATAGTAATAAACAATGAAAAAATTATTAAGACAACTTTTATTTTTATTTACACACACAAAAAATTATCTAATATAACAAAAAACATCTTTAAACGTAAATAATATTCAAATAACTAAGTTCGAAAATACAAAAATAGAATTTATTTAGATATCTTTAGTTTCTTCATTTGCGGTAGATGGATTAAAAACTTTATAAAAACACCATTTTGGTGTTTCTTAAAAAAGCCAGTTGGTTTAAACCAGTTTGGTTTCTTTCTTAAAAAAACGAGTTGGTTTAAACCTTGGTTTAAACCAAGGTTTCAAGAATGTTGGTTTAAACCTGCCAACCCTGCATCTGAGTGATAAAAAACTCAAAAATCGTTAAAACTAAAAAGCTCAACAGCGTTATCTCGAGAAACTTATAATCTACTTAATAAAATCTTTTTGAATTTTTTGTTTCACGTGATCCAATGACGAGTTCTGATGTCCGCAAAATCCATTTTTTTTTGAGGTATCTGTAAAATGTTGCCACCATGGCTTATTTTTCAATATAATATTCTTTAAATTGTACTGGATGTGTTTATTTAACACCTTGGCTGCGTTTAAAGATATTTGTAAACTTACATTGAGTGCGTTACAAGGCATATGTCCCGTATTGGGACCGTGCAAGTTCGGCAAAGCGACACCTATTTCTACGCTCTGCAACTTTATTCGCACTTTTAATTATATTGACCAATTATATTAGTCCTGGTTACTGGATAATTGTCAAGGCCATAGTCCAAAAAAATAATAAGAAGAAAAAATAAGATTCAGGTTATGTTATTAAAACGTAAACAATTGTATGTAGTAAATAAAATTAGTTATTAAAATGCAGTACTGCAAGCAAAATACAACTAATTAAATTTACCTTTAAGTATATAATAATTGCATATCATATCAATATTGTGGAGCAACATATAATTTTTCTTCTTCAATGACAGTAGATATGAAATGTACGTCAATTTGACAATTTCAATTGACTATGAATTATTTAAGAAAGTTGCAATATTTCACCGCTATTCGCGCACTATCATTTCTAAATTCCCTTCCAAGTACTTGCACACCGCGAATACCCCATTTGCCACTGTGCTTTTACGACACAGCAGATGCAGCCAGCCGCTAATTGATAACCTGCTTCTTCTTCTACGGCACTACAGCTCAAATTAAGCCTCGGCTTCCTTTATTTTTTGCCGCCACCCTTGCTTGTCTGTAGCTGTTCTTCTCCATACACGGACTCCTAAAAGGACTTGTGCGTCGCTGTTTACTGTGTCTTCCCAGCGCTTTCTTGGCTTTCCAACCGGTCTCTTTCCCTGCATTCTAGCATTCAGTGCTCTTTTCGGTAGCCTATCCTCTCCCATTCTTATCACATGTCCGGCCCATTGCAATCTTTGTATTCTAATGAAGTCTGACAGGGGTGTTTCCTTATAAAGTTGATAAAGCTCGTTGTTGTATCGACTTCTGAAGATTCCGTTTTCTCTCACAGGTATTCCCCTCAGTACTTTGCTTTCAAATGTGTCGAGTTTGTTTTGGGATGTTTCTTTCAGGACCCAGGCTTCACTGCCATAGCATGTTATTGGTCGAGTTAAGGTTTTATAGATTCTCATCTTTGTATTTCGGTGGACACTTTTAGACCGAAATATATGGAGAGGGCAAAATAAGCTCTGTTTGCCTGCGTTATTATCTTTCGTATTTCTGCTAATTGATAACCGTAAGGTGTTAGTTTAAAAATAAAATAATTCTAGCATATTTAGAAAAAATTACAAAAATGTTTTTGAAATGTTGATTTCAAACCATACCTTTCCCTTGTTAGGTTAAATCAAAAGAATTAAATAACTTACTTTAATAAGTTTTAATTCCACTAACATCCCCTCGCAGCAAGTTCTTCCACTGCACCACAAAGTAAAGATATTCTCACTCTCCTTGGTTAAACTGGTATTTTCATTCCTATCTAAAGTCCCGTCATCTCCCACCAACGAAAAGTTATCTTCGAACAATTGCCTGTGAGTATTGAACCATGTGTTGGCTATCTTACTGTTTTTGCTTTTGCCTGTGGCAAAGTTGATGAAATATACAACCAATCCGGCCATCATGAGTATTTCTAGATAGTAGCTGTCCCAGTTTTGGCGGAAGTTGAGTGGAACTTTGGCAATTGTTATTTTTGGTTCTGATTCGACATTTTCTTCTTTCAATTCGTAGCCTTCGAACTCTTCTCCATCTTGGAAATGTTCGAATTCTGAATCGTCATCATCGACTACCATATCCGGATCGTCCTCATTCTCTGGCACTTGTTCTAAAAGTCAACCAAATAAATTAGCAAGTAAATATTACTATTACCTCTTCGATGTAGATGTATAAGCTGTTAATCATATTATACAAAATCAATGAGCACAATATACAGGGTGGGTCAAAGAAAATAGTCCACCTCGATATTTGGCAGTAGTTATTAGATTTTAAGGAAATGCCAAAGCAGATCGATCTTTATTTTTATATTGCAATTTTTTGGCATATATTTCACACTAGTGACGTCATCCATCTGAGCGTGATGACGTAATCAATGATTTATGGGAATTGGAGTGATCTGGCAGCTCATTTGAAAGGGTGTTCAATTCTCTATTCAGTAATATAAACATTAATCTCATTACTTATACAGGGTGACCAAAAAAAATAATTTTTTAATCAAATTAATTGATGCAAAAAGAAGAACGTATGTAATTTATTTAACTCGAAATACATTGTACTGCTGTCAGAAAATAGAAAAAAATGTTTATTTCACAAATAAACATTTCTTTTCGATTAAATTAAATCACAAACAGCATCCCACCTACCTCTTGGCAGTTTGAACATTTAATTTAAGAGAAAAGCAATGTTTATTTGGTAAATTATCATTTTTTTTCTATTTTCTGACAGCGATAGAATGTATTTTGAGTTAAATAAATTACATACATTCTTCTTTTTGCATCAATTAATTTAATTAAAAAAATATTTTTTTGGCCACCCTGTATAAATAATGATATTAATGTTTATTATATTACTGAATAGAGAATTGAACACCCTTTCAAATGAGCTACCATATGACCCCTATTCCCATTTAAAAAATCATCGATTATGTCATCATGCCCAGATGGATGACGTTACTAGTATGAAATATATATATATATATATATATATATATATATATATATATATATATATATATATATATATATATATCAAAAAATTGCAACTTAAAAATGCTGCCAAATATCGAAGTGGACTCTTTTCTTTGGCCCACTCTGTATACATACTTTCTTAATCAGTGACAGTGTAGCATTTTTTTATTCACTCTGTATATCATATAACTTTCAAAAGGTTTCTATTTACCCTTTGAAAATTGCGTCAAAAGTTCAAAAATACAATGAACAACTGCTAATCTACTACATCTAACAAAAATTATAAATGACCTAAATTCAGTGTTATAAATCTTTCCTCAAATTTTAAAAATTGTAGCAGATGTTTAGTTTGGAATATATATTTAGATATTACGTTATTTTATCAAGTTTTGCATTTCTCATATTTAAAAGACTTTTATTATTTTTATTTCTAAAGGTTTCGATATATTTTCTTGTTGGCAAGAATTTGTTTAGAATTTCAGGCAGTTGGCAGGAATAACATTGTTTGCATTTTTAGATATTGCCTCCTTGAATGCATTTTCCTTATTTACATTTAATCACCCAAAATGGAATATAAAAAAACGTAATAGAAGGGTTATTTTCCTTTAGGAGCTAGGCATAGAACTAATAAAGGCTCTTGTCCAACAAATGGTTGAGAATCTGATGGGGTTGCATATTCTCATTGTAGTTACATTGGATCTTATGGCAAAAACTTAGGCATAAATGAAGCTAAATCTGATGGTAAGATCACACTACAAAAATCTGGTATTCCATTTGCATCAAAGAAGCTATTGGTAGAAATGAAGGTGTAAAAAAACTGTCAAAGACAACCATAGTGTGTGCCAAGTGCAATTTATATGTGTGTGGCAAACACAGGGAATAATACAGGGAAAGATCAGAGGCGGAAGGAGTATAGGAAGAAGGAGAGTGTCATGGTTAAAGAATTTAAGGGACTGGTTTAGATGCAGTTCTCTAGAACTCTTTAGAGCAGCGGTGGATAGAGTAAAGATAGTGATGATGATATCCAACCTCCGATTAGGAGACGGCACTTGAAGAAGAAGAAGGCAAACACAGTAAAAAAAAATGTCTGGTTCTGTTTCAGTTGCAGAGATGCTGCAGTTCAAGAGTGGGACTTAAATTAGCCTTCTTATTTCAGACTGTTTTGTTAATAATTCGTTAGTTTCAAGAGCTTTACATTGTTTATATTAATATTTTAGAAAATGCTGTGTTTACTAACCATAAGATTTTAAAATATAATCCATTTCTAACATTTATAACAATTCTTAATAAATATATTAGCAATTTTCTAGGTGGACATTTTTTACCCTCCCTTGGGCATACATAGAACCTACATATTGTTGGGCGTTTAAAAGGGTTAAGGTACTCTGTCTCAGTACTCGAATGTTATTTTGAAAAGCAGACGCTGTTTATAAATATAAGTGGGGAAGTTAGTAAACAGTGTTGTTAGTAATTGTAAACATATTTTTAGAGGTCAAATAGAATAATACACTAACATAATGAAAATTTCAGGTACAAACAAAACCAAATAATTGAAAAATACAACAGGTAGTGAAGTTCTGTACCTATTTTAAGACTATAAAAATAATATGAAGTAAATTCGCCTAAACGTGTATATACAGTCCCTGGCCATATTATTACGACCACCTATGAATTTCTACAAAAATCAACTATTCCACTAGGTACGTTTTGTTTAAAATATGATTTTTAAATTTAATTTTGTTATGCAATGTTAATGTTATGCATTAACTATTCGCGGTGTGCAAGTACTTGGAAAGGGAAACGAGAAACGACCGTGCGCGAGTCGCGGAGAAATATTGCATCTATCTTAAATAATTCATATTGTCAATTGAAATTGTCAAATTGACGTATATTTCATACCTTCTGTCATTGACGCAGAAAAATTATATATTGCTCCACAATATTGATATGATATGCAATTATTATATAAAGGTAAATTTAATTAATTGTATTTTGCTTGCAGTACTGCATTTTAATAACTGATTTTATTTACTACATACAATTGTTTACGTTTGCTAAACATAATCTGCATCTTATTTTTTTCTTCTTATTATTTTTTTGGACTATGGTCTTGACAATTATCCAGCAACCAGGACTAATATAATTGGCCAATATAATTAAAAGTGCGAATAAAAGTACAGAGCGTAGAAATAGAGGTCGCTTTGCCGAACTTGCACGGTCCCAATAATATATTTAATAATAAACAGCAATAAAATATTTGAAAATATTACCTATTTATATTTTTTTAATATTTCGTTCAACTTCTGACCATAATCAGATGGAAAATATTTGGGAGCTTTCAAAACGAGAAATTTCCGATGAAAAGGTCACTAACGAAATTGTTTTGATTAAAGGACTAATATATCGTTAAAACCACAATGACAAATTGAAGCAAAAAAAATTTAACTGCATTCAAAGTATGCCAAGATGGGTACTAGCGGTAATCAAAGTTAGAGGGGGCTCAGAAAAATATTGAAAAAAGAAAAATATGTGATACTTTTTAAATATTTTATTGGTGTTTATTATTAAATGTAATAGGTACATTTAATAATAAACAGCAATAAACCATTTGAAAATATCACATATTTGTATTTTTTTAATATTTTGCTGAACCCCTCTAACTTTGATTACAGCTAGTACCCGGCTTGGCATAATTTGAATGCAGATAATTTTTTTTGCTTCAATTTGTCATTGTGGTTTCAACGATATATTAGTCCTTTAATCAAAACAATTTCGTTAGTGACCTTTTCATCGGAAATTTCTCGTTTTGAAAGCTCCCAAATATTTTCCATCTGATTAAGGTCAGAAGTTGAACAAAATATTAAAAAAATATAAATATGTAATATTTTCAAATACTGTATTGCTGTTTATTATTAAATATATTATATTTAATGAATAACATTAACATTGCATAACAGAATTAAATTTAAAAATCATATTTTAAATAAAACATACTTAGTGGAATAGTTGATTTTTGTAAAAATTCATAGGTGGTCATAATAATATGGCCAGGGACTGTACATATGTATGAATTATAAATACAAAAAAGTTTTGCTTTTATTATTCAACTTTACAACATCTGAGATGTGTAAATATACACTCACTGACACAAAATTCCGCTACCCAAAACTTTTGATTAAGTTTGACACTTTATAACTTTATTATTTGTACTCCGATTTTCAAGATTTTTGCACCAGTTTGTATGTACATGTATGTTACGTTTGTTATTATTCTGGTAACAAAAAAATTTTGCTTGCATGCCATTATACGGGGTGAATGGAAGTGTTGTATTTCCTCCTAATTTAAAAAAAAAACTCTGGAAAAATGGAAGAGCTGATTTTGTTTCATAGTCCTGTCATATTATCCTGGAGGCATCACTAAAATTTTGTTTTTTGAATTATCCGAATATCTCCTTTCTTGTAAGAGCTGTACCATTTTTTTGTAAATAAAAATACTGATTGACTCATAAACATAATTATTTTAAATAGCCCAGCAATGCAGCCCAAATCTTAATCCTATTGAGAATTTATGGAATGAATTAAAGTAGCTATTCGCTGTCATCCTAGGCCTCCAGAAAATTTGGTACTATTACCCAGGCAAGGGTAACACAACTTTATTCGATGCCAAACAGCATGCAAGCAGTCATTGCTGCAAGAGGTAGACACACCCACTATTGAATTGTTTTGTTTTGTTGTTAATATTGTTTTGTTTTGTTAATTTTAGTGCATTTGATATTTTTATTTAAAAAAAACCTTTAAAGTAGTGTTTTTATTTACAGCTCTTACAAGAAAATCAAAACATTTGTGATACTTCCAGGATAGTACAAAAGGAGTATGAAACAAAATCAGCCCTCCAATTTTTCCACAGAATTTTTTAAAATTAGACGAAAATACAACGCTTTCATTCACCTCCGTATAACGCCATCTAAGCAAAAATTGTTGTTACTGGAATAATAGCAAAGACATCAATAAATGTACCTACAAACTGATTCAAGAATCTTGAAAACTGGAGTACAAATAATAAAGTTATAGATTGTCAAACTTTATCACCAATTTTTGGTGGCGGAATTTTGTGCCGGTGAGTGTATTTGCAACATGGACTGGAAATTTTAGAGCATGAAAACAGTCTTGTCTTCTTACATTTGAACCAAAACAAAGAAATTGTATGAAGGAATTATTAATAATCCTATGTAATTCCGGATTGACACTCAGTCCAGATGGACAGGCACCATGAGTGTGTAAATAGGTCACTGGCTCTGGCACTGCTCATGCTACTGCCATTACATGGCGCTCCCTAAATTGTCGGTTTTTAGGGACGGAAGTCCAAGGACAGGCAGTGTGAGTGTGCATGCGTGTTCACATTCAGCTACTCTCACTCACTTGTCATCGGCAAAGCAGCAAATGAGTAAGTGAGCAAGACGATGCTGTCGTCACCTTCCATCCTTGGGAGTCGTTCGGTAAATGAGTTGTGAGGACATTGGTGAGGACTGATGTGTTGACTCGTGTTGATATTGTATTTCAGGCTAAAATCGTTCAGGCAGGAGCATTGGCAAAGGCTGAGGATAAATCTGGCAAAGTGTTTTTGAGACATATTTTAAGAATTTATTGAAGAACTGTTCATTTGATTATAATGTAATTAGATTTAAACACAAAAGTATTTTATGATATAGCTACAGTAAAACCTCTGTTAACCAAAACATCGTTTAACCGAAATGGCTGACAGTTTCAATAATTTAGTCAATAAAAAGTGAATTTAAAAAAAGCAATGAAATTAAGGAAAATAATTAATAAAATATTCTATTTTCTTTTGTGTTATATCTCTCCCAGAGCCGTGCGGTACATCTTTTCAATGTGATGCAAGTCTTCGAAATGCTGCCACTTAAGTATTATTGAAACTTAACTTTTATTTTTATTAAATGAAACGACACAAAATGAACGAAAACATTTATTTTAAAAACAAAACATACCTTTACAATTTTGCCCTTCTGACTTTAATTTTGGCAAACTGTCAATCTGATTGGTGTAGTCTAACGTAGCCGCTAGTGAGGACTCTTGAAATGAGTGCTAAATTTTTTAGTTTTGTTTGTCTTATGGAGCTTCATAAATAGTTTTTAATAATTTTTAATTTTGAAAAACTTCTTTCCCACTTTAATATAGCTACCGAGACAGGCAGTGTTAATAAAATTCTTAGTGATACAACTATATACATTTGGGTATAAAGAAATTAGGGTATTTTGCACAAACAGTTCAAAATCTCAAAACCTTAAAAAAAAGGTTTCATGGAGTATGGTATCATTTGAGATATATCATGCAATTCTTCTAGAATATAATTTGAATCTATATCCAATTCTTATTCTTTTTCTATTGAAAGTATTGAATGAAGATTCATACAATACTTTTCTAGTGTTTTATCATCTACCTATTTCTCTCCATTTAAAAATATCACATAAAAATTTTTAGGAGCGAAAATCGGCCAACCAAAGAATTAATGGCAATGTCTAAAATATAGATGAAACCATTTATTTTAAATTTATCTTCCTCTGTTAAGAACTCATCCACAGATTTTTCGTAATCAAATTGGCGCCTTTTTCTGCAATTTCATAAGCAGTAATTTTCATTTGGTCGTAGCCAGATTGTCTGCAACTTTTCATTTTATTTTTGTAGTTTCTGACAACATTTTTACACAATCTGACAAATTTATAGTTACATGTTGCAACATCTTTATACTACACCGCTTTTCCATAACTTTTCCAAATCAACCTTCACCAGTTGAAGCACTATAGCCTCAAAAAAACCAGTAAAGAATTTCTCGATAATTTATTCTGACTAGAACTAAAAGCGACAACTCTTATCGTCAATGGGAGCTGTTTAATATGAGTTACGTCTGGGATACAATCGGCGATTATCAAAAAAATATTTAGCGATTTTTGCTATTTTGACAATTTTGTTTAAAATAACATTACCCATTAAACTTATCAATTCATATTTCCTACTGTTGTTTAATTAAATAAGTCACAAACTACTTATCGGACTCTCGTTAAACTCTCCTGATATGTTCTTCCATTACTGGATCCATAGGTGTAACCAGGGGGTCGTTTTGGGGGTTATAACCCTCCCTTTTGGATGTACTTTGAGCTCTATACGCTTAACACCATTGTTATTCCATACCCCCCAGAGATCTTCAAGTAGATGTAACCCCCCGCCCTTAGGGTCATCCTGGTTACACCTCTGACTGGATCAAACTCAGAGAGCAATTGTACTAACTTTAAAAAGTTTCCATTATTAGGTTAAAACAAATGATCAGTTGTTCCACGAAAAGCTAAACATTGTAAGGTCAAAAGTCTAATTCTTTTCACAACTTCTCCCCAATCTTGAATTATCCATTATTACATTAGATATTTTACTGATTATGCTGCCCCCCTTGTGATGCCGCCTGATGCGACTGCCTCACTGCATCATAGCACGGCACGGTCCTGATCTCCCCAATACTATGTCATTTGATATAAGAATACAAAAAACAATGTTATTTTTAACCGAAATTCTTGTTATGGGCATCCTCCAATTATTTCGGTTAACAGAGGTTTTACTTTAGTTTTAAAATTTTTATACTTAATATAATCTAATAATATACAAAAAAAAACAAAATAATGAGTTTTTTTATACATTAACAATCTATTAATATAAGCAATAAGCAAAGTCTCGAGTATCACATGATTTTTAATGTTGTTAAAAAGATAAGATTAGTTGTTATAATAAACTTTCTGTTTTGGTATATTTTAGACTTTTTCATGTTGTAAAACCTAAATAAAAACTAGCATATCAACTTGAAATCAAACCACAATTCACTGAATAAACCTGATTATCATATACAAATAGTGAGTAAAATAACCTTGGGTTACTTAATTTAATTTTAGAATACCACCAGAAAAATCTAAAATATAAATCTATACTGACTGAAATTTTGACTATAGATATATATCTAAAATATGGTTAAGATGTTATATCAAATGAACTGTCCTAATCTTTATGTTAACTAAAGATATATATTATATACTAACCTGGAGGCCCCTCTGTGTCACTTTGTACTTCTTCAGAAATGATCTGTTCATCTTCAACTTCGAAATCCTCGAATTCAGCAAACTCGTTGTCTGCCTGATCGTGAAAATCATTAGTTAAACCACTCTGAATTAGCAGAATAAAAAGAATAAAATATCGGAGCAACATCGTATCACTAATTTGGAATTTACTTGTATATTGTGATTGTGAAGTGATCGAAGTGATCCATTTATGTCAAAATTAGATAACCTTATTTTCTATTGATTAGATTCTTCGTTTCTGTTTACTAACTGTGGAACTATTACGATTACGCAGCAGAAAAACAGAATATACAGCCATCACTACAACTGTTTACTGTAATGTGAATTAAGATTTCCATCTATGAACTTAAATCACATTTATTTGACATGCGTTTCAATAATTCCAAGAAAAATATTAATGCAACTACCGAGCAAAGAATAAAATTTATTATTTCTTATTAAATAAATATACTGTAGTTTAAAATTTTAGAATACACCCTCAATACAGGCAACACTTAATACAAATTATTTCTTTTCAAAATAAGTAATTTTATTGATTGTAATTTAAGATTTCTATAATCTTTACTCAGATTTGAGTACTAGGAAGTTTCTTTCTGTCCTTTTCCTAGAAGAATGAAAATGGAATGTGATTGAAAGGAGTCCTTTTTGTTTTCTATATTCGTCGTCTGTCTGCGGTCTTAGAAATTGTAAAAGTCGCAGATTAAAGGATGTACCAGAAAGAACTTTCAACATGAAAAGTTTCAGATTTAAATAACTATTTACCATTTTAATTTTATTAAAGTGGTGGATTCTGCATCTGAGACTTTTCAATTTGTAATTATTATTTAATACAGTGGCGTAACCTGGGGAGTTTTGGGGGTTATAACCCCTAGCTATTGGGATGTACTTTGAGCTCTATACGCTTAACATCCCACTTAATTCCATACCCCTCAGAGACCCTCCAGTAGTTGTAGGTAACCCCCCCCTTAAGGCTGGATCATCCTGGTTACACCTTTGATTAAATACGACAGTAAAATAATAAAACGGTTAACTTTTTCACGTCGGCGTCCGTTATTTCATTTTCTACAAATATCATTACTAAATATAATAAATATACAACATAATTGAAAATAAACGCTTCTTTCTCTTTCTTCACTTCCTTTAACTCCCACTACTGTTATTTGACTGCCTTATTCATAATATGACTTATAGGGTAAGTGCACCAGTAATGGACATACCGCTAGTAATGGTCACCTTAAGCCAATTAACGTCATTATATTCATTTCTTATTACATTTTACCGCACATTTTTACATTACCCTGTTGATTATACTATCCATAATACAAGGACGAACTCTGCGCCATCTGACAATGGTTTTTGACTAACTGTCATGCGTAAAACTTTGGCGCGCCAAAAATCAGTTTGTTTTGATCTATCAGACAAGTTGTGTAGTCGTTGGGTTGAAATTAGTGCCGTGAACGTATTATTGAAATTTATATATTTATTTTGTGTTGTTACACAATTTAAAGGGTAAGTACTTTGTATTTTTTATTCATATTTACTAAAAACATTATTATGAAAGTTTTTGATCATGGGTGACCATTACTGAATGAAAATTCTGTTAGAAATTTAGAAATGGTCACCACGGGTGTCCATTTCTAAAATACAATGATCTATTAATGGTCACCAATATATTCGATCCATTTAGCGCTTTAAAAATTATGTGTTATTTTTTTATTGTTTGTTTGCTTAATACATCATTGTGGAGGTTTTTGATTATGGGTGGCCATGGTTAAAATACAATCATTTATTAATGGTCTCTTTATCCATTTCGAATTTAGAGCTTTAAAGAATTTAAAGTAACCTGTAATTTCTTATTATTATAGACATGGATACCCAGAGAGGAAAGAAAAGGCCTTTTTTTAAATGGACGGAAGATAAAATGAGCCTTGCTATAGACGCAGTAAAAAATGAAGGCATGTCCAAAAAATGTGCAGCTAAAGAATTTTGTGTTCCTAGAACAACCTTAAAGCGTAGACTTGAAAACAATTGTCTTAAACGAAAAATGGGTCCTAAAACTATTCTTTCAGAAGGCGAAGAGAAATTATTAGCTAATTGGATCTTGTCTATGGGCAGAAAGGGCTTTCCTGTTAATGCAACAAATCTACTCTCCACGGTGCATAAAATTATGAAAGAAACTGGGAGGTCGACTGTTTTTAAAGATGGGATGCCCGAGAAAACTTGGTTCGCTGCTTTTCTTCGAAGACATCCTGAGATAAAAAAACGAAGAGCAGAGTCTATTACAAAATCAAGAGCTGCCGTCTCTAAAGCTGATATAGAAAAATGGTTTAATGAAATTGAAAACTATTTAAAAGAAGAAGGTATGATTGACATACTAAAATACCCAAATAGGATATACAATGCAGACGAAACCGGGTTTAGCCTTGATCCTAAATCTGGTATTGTCCTTGGGCCGGCGAAATTGGAAGAAGACTTTTATGAGAGAAAATCTAATGCAGAAAAAGAGCAAATAACTGTTATGGCCTGTTTTTCAGCCGATGGTATCACAGTTCCACCAATGGTCATATATCCGTACAAAAAAATACCAAAGGATATAGTTAATTCTGCACCACCAGAATGGGCAGTGGGACGATCACACTCCGGATGGATGAACTCGGAAGTATTTTATGAGTATATCGGCAACCATTTTTTGCCCTATCTCAAAGAAAAAAATATACAACAACCTGTTTTGTTTTTCGTGGATGGACGTAGGTCCCATCTAACTAAACAAGTCAGCGAATTATGTGAAGCAAGTGGTATCATCCTGGTTGCTCTTTTCCCCAACGCCACTCATATTCTCCAACCAGCCGATGTTTCAATTTTTAAACCTTTAAAAACTGGTTGGCAGACAATAGTAAGAACATGGAAATTTGAAAACTTTCCGAAGGATGTAACAAAGTATACATTTGCAACCATTCTAAGTACGGTTTTTAAAAAATATGCAACGGAAAGTACAATACGCAACGGTTTTAGAAAATGTGGACTGTTTCCTTTTGAAAAAAGCAATGTTGATTACACCAAATGTGTTTCCACTCGGCAAGTTGTAGATCCTACAAATCTATCAGATATTAAAAACACAATTATTACAAAAGGGAATATATTATCCGAACTTGAGAAAAAAATACCACCACTTGAATTGAATCATTTCAGAACAAATTTCGGCAATAAAGATGACTGGAAGGGAGACTTACAATTTAAGAAACTTTATGAGGTTTGGGCAGAATTTAAAAATGATGCTTTATTAGTAACAAATAAACATAAACATGTCACTGGGGAGGATGACTCTAACTTAATGGAAGGAAATGAAGAAATGTCAATATCGTTTTCAGTTCCAACAGCGTCAACTTCAACTCCAAACGGTAAGCAGAGAGAAGAGAGTGTAATTCTTCCAAATGAAGAACAGTCACAGAACGGGAACAGCACTATTTTACAAGATAAAAGTACTACTTCACTAAATGTTTCAGAGTCATTTCTTTCACCGGATAAATTAGAAAACGTTGCGCTGTATAAGGACAAAGAAGACCAAGGATATGTGGTTAGCACTCCTTTCAAAAAATGTCTCATTTTTCCTAAGACTCCTGAAAAAGAACCACCCAAAAGAAAACGAAAAATATTTCCAGCAGTTGTATCCACTACACTTTACAGGGCCCATTATGATAATATAACGTCTAAAAGTGGCCCTTCAAAACAATCACAAATTAAAATAAAAAAGCCTGCAGTAAAGAGAAAAGTAATAAGCGAATCTGAATCTTCTGCCGATGATGTTCCTTACTGTGATGAAGATCTAGATACGAGTGATGTTGAAAATTATACGATCAAGAATATTCATGATGGAGATTTTGTTATTATCAAATACAATGGAAATCTTTATCCAGGTAACATTCTATAACTATAATATATTTGTTGTTTCCGTCTCCTAACAGAATTATGTTTTAATGATCAAAATTTTTCTTTGTTCTAGGAAAAGTGATAAAAGCTAACCAGGAAGGAGCAGAAGTTTCGTCAATGGAAAAAGCAGGCTATGACTGGAAATGGCCAGAAAAAGAAGATGTATTATTTTATTTTTATGAGGACATTAAAAAGATTATAAGGGAACCATTAGTTAAAGGCAAACGGGGTTATTACTCAGTACCAGAACTATCTAGTTTTCTTTAAAGTGCGTTATACAATTTTTAAGTGAAACATTTTTTTGTAGGACATCACGGGCGTAGCCAGGTTTTAGTTTCGGGAGGGGTTTAAGAAAATAAAACAACAAAAAGTACATAAAATAACCCTTATATTCATAAGAAAAATTTTATAAATCTTAATATTTAACTTTTAGGGGGGGGGGGTTGTTGAAACCCGAAACCCCCCCCCCCCCCCCCCGGCTACGCCCATGGGACATAAGTTTACATTTTGCTATGTTTTTTTTGAATGGTTGTTAAAAATTTCAGCAATGTAACGCAGTGAAAAGCTTATATAAAAATATATTTGATAAAGTGTCCATTACTAAATTATCGATAGTCCATCACTAGAGTTTTTGTGACCATTACTGGCGATTTTGGCATTTGTGTAGCAAAAAATATTTTTTTGGAAAAACAATTTTTTTTTAGTTATTTACTTGGATGTATATGAAAGTATATACCTTTCTTAGTATCCTAGCACAGTAAAAAAAATTGTAAGTCAAATACTTCATTAGAACGAATAAAAATAGTACAAAATTTTCTCTTGGGTGTCCATTACTAGTGCACTTACCCTATATTATAAAAAACGGACATGTAAAAAAAATAAAAATTTAGTTAGTAGTGGTATCTTATAGAATTTTTCCGGTTCTTTTCAACAGTGCTAATAGTTTCCTTCAAACACGGACGCAAATACGTTATTTTCAGCTTCACAGTTGAATGTTTGTTTCAAAATCGGACTCCTGCTATGAAGGTTTATTTTAAAAACGGACATCTCCCCAACAGTCCAATAAGAATACTGTATTGTGATCACATGACTGCGAAATCAACAAATCAACTAAAACTATAGGAAGTGGGATTTTCATTGTACAAAAAAAAACAATTTATCTCAATTTTTCTTTTAATATGACACATGTCCATCTTTGATATGAGGTCACTCATTTATGGATTAATTTATATTGATTGATAAACCCCACTTGGTTTATTCTTCTCCCATCCCATTCCATTCCCATTCTCCCATCTCTGTTATCTGCAAGTATTACTTGGCCATCTGCAAAGTGCAAGTTGTGTAGTTTATGATCTCCAATTGAAATACCCATAGCTTCATATTTTCTATTCGATATCCAAATTCCTTGTTTCTTGTTTTTGGGATTTTGAATATCTGGAAAATCTATCTCTATAGGAGCTAGTGTTCAAAGTGCTTTTCTCTGGTTCGCCTTATACAGAATACATTGTCTATAGAAGATCGACCAGTTTTTTCAAAATAAATAAATATTACTTTGAAATACTTACATGGTGATTCCATACAAGTTTGGGTGTGTATGTATGAAATTTAATAAAAAAAAATGTTTCATTGGGTAAACAGATATATGTGAAGGTGGACTAAGATTCGGATCCCGTACTATATTTTGTGGCTTACCATTCTTCTTCTTAATATGCCATACACCAAAGTGCGTAGGGACTACATTGGAACCTTGATAAGTCGGATTAATCGGGACCGCGGCCGATCCGGGTTATCGAAAATCCGGGTTAGCAGGAGAATATGGTAAAAATTAATAAAATACGGTATACTTAGAGATAAACTCCATTATAAATGCCGAAACATGAAATCCATATGCACAGTACATCTAAATTACGTACAGTTGTATAGAGTATAGAGTATTGTTTACTTCTTGGTAAAAAACTCAGTTGA
This sequence comes from Diabrotica virgifera virgifera, assembly GCF_917563875.1. Classification (NCBI taxonomy): domain Eukaryota; kingdom Metazoa; phylum Arthropoda; class Insecta; order Coleoptera; family Chrysomelidae; genus Diabrotica; species Diabrotica virgifera. The sequence goes on from NC_065445.1 coordinate 14,635,936, forward strand.
AGTGAAAAAAATTTTGTTTTGTCTGATGAAAATCGGTCCGGGTTAGCCGGACTTCCGGGTTATCGGGGGCCGACTTATCGGGGTTCTACTGTATCTCATTACTGAGGTTCTGTTCTTGGAGGCGCGATACAGCTCACCTGTGTTGTGTATTCCTGTCCATTTCTTAATATTCCTTAACCAGGATAGTTGTTTGCTGCCGACTACACTTCTACCTTCGATACTCCCTTCCCTTACGGTTATGTAGCAATAGATAATGTCTTGAATTACTGACGTCTAGAGGTGTATAGAAATCCTTGACTGCTACATCTCGACTACTGATATTTTCCAATCAAATTTTAGTACATATAAAATAAAACGGTTTTATTGTTTCGCTTATCACTGCAACGAATGCAATTTCCACTGACTTAATTGTATTTTGCTTGTATTAAAGTAGCAAATCGATGTTTATTCTAATGGGTGGAAAGAAGATAGATAGGACGATGGTAAAGATATTTTATCTGTTTCTCGCTGTGGTTACTGTGTTTTTGTTCAGTTGGTTTATATCTGCTATAAAGCTAGAAGAAGATGTGATTTTGTCAGGTAAGTACGTAGGTCGGTTCACGTTTATTACATATTGTGGGTGCCATTTTTATATTCAACATGGAAACAATAGAAAATTAAATTAGATGAATTTAACGAATTATCAAATATGTGGGCCCTTTCTATTGTAAATGTTTATGATGAAATCATTCTACCTCTGAAAAGTGACTTTCTAATTTTAGACTTCACCTGTATCGATAGATGAAATAGTGCATTCTGTGTGTTTTAGTGAGAAATTTTTTTAAATGTTCGTTCGATGTTTGTTTTATATACAGGGTGTTAATAAATAAGTGCGACAAACCTCAGGGGGTGATTCTACATGAAGAAATAATGATAGTTTGCTAGATATAGGTACGCATGTCCGCAAATGCTTCGTTTCTGAGATACGGGGTTTTTCTTACTAACTGACAACTTACTCTAAAACCAGTTGAGATATGAAAATGACATTTGGTGAGTTTTAAAAGGTGGTTATTGTGCTTTTTTTGATATACAATTAAGAGTTCTATATTCATCATTGGCGCGCGTACGGGTAATGGTCTGAATCTTTTTAAAAAATCCATTTTGCTGTTTTTTATATGAGGAACGTTTTTTTTAATTTTTTTTTCACTTCATTTCTTTTATCTAGTAGGTATGTATGTAAAGCGTTAACAAGCCTTTTAGGCCCATTGGTGAGTGGATAATTTCCATCGTTTTCTGTTGCTGTCAGCTTCCAAACTCTGATTCCCAACTCACTGACGCCTTCCATTACTGCGTCTCTCCGTTTTTTGGCCTCAGGTGCTCTCCAACCAATATTCTCGTCTTGTCTGTCCACCTGTTTTCTTTCTAGAATACTGAGCTATTCTACTCTGCGTTTTCTCACTATTTTTGATATCGGTGAGTTAGCATACAGTTGGGTACCTATACATCTTTATTTGTTTGGCTTTCTCTATTCTCCCTCAAATACTTTTCCGCCAAATATTTTGCGAAGTATCTTTCTTTTCCAGGCTTCCAATCTATTCTGTTAGTTTTATTCATAGTCCATGTCTCGATCCCGTATAGCATTGTGAATCTAATTATCGTTTTGTATACTCTTATTTTTGTATTACGTGATATTTCTGTAGCCTTAATTATTTTGTTCATAGCCCCAGCGCATCTATTGCTCTTGATCAGTCTTCTGTTATGTTTTTTCCTTACATGTCTGATCGATAAGTGCAACCAAATACATATATTCGTCCACCCTCTTAAATAATTCTACCCCTTATCCATCCTCCACCTCTAATTTAAAATGTCCCATGCTATTTCTTTCTTTTTCCTCGCAATTTCCATGTATGTACTTGGGTTTATTTATATTCACTTTCAGTCCAATCTTCCAAGGCTGCCTTGTAATAAGAATCAATAATAACCACATCATCAGCATATGCCAAGTGTTCCTTATAGAAAAGAGTCCCGGACTTATTTATCCCATTATCCCTCACAATTTTTTCCAGAGCTATATTGAATAACAAAGTGGACAATGGGTCTCCTTGACGAACCCTTTTTTACTTCGAATTCTTCTTCTAGTGTACCATTAAATTTCACAGCACAAATGGTTTTTCTTCAAAAGTGTCATTTTTACTAATCTTATTATTTTTGTTGGTACTTGAAATTCTATTAGCGTTTTCATTCTTGTAATCAATAAACAGTACTTGTGCTGGAATGTTGTATTCATAGCAATTGATCAGGATTTGTTTCAACATAAAAATTTGATCGGTTGTTGATCTTCCCTATCGAAATCTTCCCCTGGTATTCTCCTAGATTCTTCTCCACATATATTTCTAGTCATTTTTTGATTAATATGGCGACTACCTTGTATATTGGGTACCTCTTACTCTAACAAGGATATTCCTCTATAGTTGTAGTTTATTCTTCCCTAGTTTGCGCACAATTCTATCTCCCTTTTGGTGTGTGGGTATTATACTGGACTTGTCCAATTTTGGGGCATTTCTTTAGCGTCCCGTACTTCTATTAACTCACTAATTTGTTTTCGTAAGACCTTTGCTCCGTGTTTTAAGTTCTCTTCCACAATGCCATTCTCACCGGGGCTTTTGTGATTTTTCATATTTTTTATTATTTCTTCAATGTTTTCCTTTATGGGATTTGGGATTTCTTCTCCTCCTATATGGGGTTTGAGAACAGTAGTCACTGTCATTTAGCAGCTCCTCTTTCCATCTTTCACATATTTGAACTTCATCCACAACCAGGTTTTATTGCTTATATTTTACACTCATTGCTACTGTGAGTAGTAACTGACCGTACAGTTGCTACTCACCGAACTTATTGTAAAGATATACTGTCAAAAAAAAACAACCCACGTGCCTTGTGGATGTTATAGGATGCTAATATCCTTACGAATGTTTATCCATCACTTGGATGTCTTAATAATAATGTCATTGTAACATATTTCGTTAACATTTAAAGGGTTTTACCCATGTATTTTTGATGGTTCAGTATGTGATTTGCCTGTCCTCCTCCTTCCAAGTGTCTTCTCTATTGAGGTTGGTGATCTTCTTCTTCTTCTTCTTCTTCTTCTTCTTCTTCTTCAGCCTTCAGTAATCCAACTTTGTGCATAGGCCTCCCCCAATTCAATCAGGTGTTGTCTATTTTGCGCCACCTGTTTCCAGTTGTGTCCTCCAAACTTCTTTATGTCATCAGCCCATCTCATTTGTGGCCTTCCTCTACTTCTTCTTCCTAACCACGGTCTCCATTGCTGTATTTCGTGATTCCATCTTTTATCCTTCAGTCGGGCATTGTGCCCTGCGAAGCTCCATTTTAATTTGGCAGCATGTTCTCCTGCGTCTTTTACTTTGGTTTTGCTTTTAATCCATGTATTTGTTTTTTTTTGTCTATGAGCCTCACCCCGAGCATTGATCTTTCCATCGCTATCTGTGCCTTTACTATTTTATCCATATTGGCCTTGGTGAGCGTCCACGTCTGTGAACCATACGTAAGTATAGGGAGGATACACTGATCATAAACTCTGGTTCTCAAATATTGTTCTATTTTAGTGTTTTTCAAGATCCAACTCAGTTTTCCAAATCCTGCCCACGCTAACCTTATTCTTCTAGTAATTTCGTCAGTTTGATTTTCTTTGTTAACTTTCATTATCTGTCCCAGGTAGATGTATTCGCTTACTGTTTCTAAATCTATGTCATTCAACCTTATTTTTGTAATGTTCGGTGTATTTGTCATTACTTTTGTTTTTTCTAAGTTCATCTTAAGACATACTTTTTCAGAAGCTTGAAATAGTTGCGTTATCATGGTCTGTAATTCTTCGAAACTTGTAGCTAATATTACAATGTCGTCAGCATATCTTAAATGACTCAGTTTTCTTCCATTAACATTTATTCCTTTATCTACCCAGTTAATGTCTTTGAACACGTCTTCAAGTCTTCCCAGTGTGAACAGCTTTGGTGAAATAACGTCTCCCTGGCGAACTCCTCTGTTGATTGGTATAGCTTTGGTTTTCTCATCCATTTGTATTTTCATTGTACCTTTCTTATAAATATTATGTATGAGCATTCTGCATCGAGAATCTATCCTGCAGTTGTTCATAGCTCTCTCTATTGCCCAAAGTTCTATGGAGTCGAATGCCTTTTCATAATCAACGAAGCCAATGTATAAGTTCAAGTGATATTCATTTTCTTTCTCTATTAGCGTTCTGACTGTAAGAAAATGATCCGCTGTACTGTAAACTTTTCGGAATCCTGCCTGCTCAACCGGTTGATAGCTGTCAAGCTTCGTTGTTATTACTGTTATTCTTAGTTATTACTCTCATAAACAGTTTGTACATTTGGGACAACAGGGAAATTGGCCTATCGTTCTTCAGATCTCCCCTGTCTCCTTTTTTGAAGAGAATTATTGTCAAGCTTTCTTTCCAATCATCTGGGACTTCTCCTTTGTGAAGGCATTCGCTGAAAAGATTTTTTTTTCAAAAATCTTTTCAAAAAAAATCTTTTTAACGAGGTTGGTGATCAATATTTCTTTCTGTTCTGGGCTTGATGAATTAGGTCATTCCCTGTTGTGTGGATCCAATCTCTGACGTCTCAGCCAGGATTTTTTCTTTTATCCTATATCCCTTTTACCTTTGATTTTGCCATCTAATATTACCTAGAGCTGCTCAAATTCCCTATGGCGCATTATATGTCCTAGATATGGCGTCTTTCTAATTTTGATGGTATTGACCAGATGAGGACGTGTGTTTATTATTTCCAGTACTTCTTGATTCTTAGTTCTGCTGGCTTAGCTTATTCTTGGCATTCGGCGGTACATCCACATTTCAAATGAATTCAGTTTGTTGACGTCATACTGTTTTAATGTCTAGGTCTCACAGCTGTCTAGTAATAGAGACCACACATAACACTTTAGTGTTCTTTAATCTTATTTTGACTGATAGCTTGGGGTTACAGAGCATTTTACGCATGTTCATGAACCCAGATCTTGCTATTTAAATGCGTCTTCTAACTTTTTTTAAGTGGTCTAGCAGAATATTTAGCTCTCTGTCCAGGTATGAGGCTTTGGGAACGCTGAAGGGTGATACCATTTACGAGCCCCTTCATATTTCACTTGGCCCACCTTTGGAATACCATAAACAAGTGATAATCAACATAGTTTTATAAGTTCCCATATTAATTATTATTGCATTTTTTACTAATATTTATTGAAAACATTACCCTTATGGTTTGTTTTGTTTATTTCAAACAATAATAAAAAAATCGCTATATCGATGCTTTTGATTCAATTACATACATACATTGATTTTTTCATAATTATTATTCATAAATTATCTAAAATCACAGTAAGGCTATGGAAAATGATATCAAAACAATTGTCAATTAATGTCAAATACATTTCGTGATATTATAAAGCCTATTGTCGTTTGTCGGCATAAAGTCATCGATGGGAATGAGTGAAGGTAAAGTTATGTGTGAGAACATTGGTTCAATCATCAATAGATTTTTTAATTCTAGAAAATCAATTCGAAAATCGTGAATATGTTTCAATTGTCACAGTATAGTGTAAGAAATATAGTTAAGAGATACAAAACCTCAGGTTTTGTCATCACAAAACCTATAAATGTAGGAAAAAGTAAAATAAGCGAAGCAGATAGAAGGAGATTAAGACGCATTATAGTGAAAAACCGACGTGCAACTTATCTAGATTTAAGTAGTTTTTGGAGTAAGATCGACATGTCACTGAGATATCCACAAATTAAGATTTTCTACTTACAAAATGATTGATAAAGTTAAAAAATTAAATACCAATTCTTTGTGAAAATTTTAATTTTATCTCAGACTAACGAAAATCCAGTCTTAACATTACAACACAAGAAAAATAAGTTTAAATGGTCAAAAGAGCATTGAGGTTGGACAAATTTACTAAGGGATACAATACAGTGGAGTGAAGAATCCAGATTTGAAGTTTGTCTTGGAGTCGAGTTGGATACAGTAGGAGTCGAGTTATACGCAGGAAAAGTATAGCTTTTCAGCTTAATGTTTTAACAGAAAAGTCAAATTTCCTACATTTATCATGGTCTGGGGCAGCATGTCATCGAATAGTTTGAAGGATTTTAATAATTTCTTACCGATTGTGGAACAAAGTCGTTTCAATAAGTTTAAATTAGCGAAAAATTTTTTCCTCCAACGAGACGGCGAGGTTGCCATACCTCAAAAAGGAGTTTAAACTGGATTGGTGACCACGGTATACTACTTCTGGAATACGTTTCTAACAGTCCCGACTTGTCCCCGAGAAAAACTTTTGCGCCTCTTTTTTACGCGAAATAAAAAAAACATTGAAGAAACATCCTTCTAGATCCGTCAAAGAATTGAAGCAAAACCTGCAAAAGATATGAGATCCATTTATACCAGAGTGTTGTCAGAACTTTAAAAAACTATGCTTCGAAGAATTCTGAATCTGATTAAAAATAAAAAAGATGTCACTTAGTTGTAAACTTCCACATTTGTTTTGTTAAAATTAGATATTTTTTGCGTTTTTTTTAATTTTTTATTATTCTGTTTAATTAATCGTTCTTATTAATTTAAAACATATAGTCTAAGAGCTAGCGAACCCTCCGACTAACGGTCGTCCTGTAAGGCTAGAAATTTGTCTAGTGATAATTCATAGCACACCAAGGCTAAAAACCATGACCTGGCAGGCCTCAGCGGTGCACGTGTATCTACCAGGTGAATCGAAAAGTGCAAATTTAGGGGGTAAAATAAACTTTCTCCTGTAAGGTTTAAATTTAATTATGTGTTTGAGTAAGTCATTTAGAAGAAATGTGTACAATGACAGGCGATTCTGAAGAGCATAAGACCTTGCCAGGCGAGGGGAAATTTTAGGGGTTTTTCCTAAAATTATTTTTTTTTGCATCGAACAAATTTTTTTTAAGTTTTTTTAATCATTCCAAACAGAAAAGGTCTTTAGTGATTTTTCTCTTAAGTTATTAGTTTTTGTTATATAAGCGATTGAAAATTTTGAAAATTGCGAAATCGGCCATTTTTAACCGTAAATCGGACATTTATCTAAAAATTTCAAAGTTGCCAAGGTAGGTAGATATTCTTTAAACATTGATTGATGAAATCCCAAAGGGTTTTTTGCAATACGATATCGGAAACCCCTTTGTTTTTTAATTGCTAATCAAGCGGGCGCGACGCTGTAGTATAAGTGAGGACGTTTGAGTTGGCATAAATTCATTATCTCGAGAATGGGCAAATTTCAAGAGAAATCCTCAGACAGGTCGATTTTTATTTTTAAATTAGGACTTTCCGGCATATATATAATACTGGTGACGTCATCCATCTGAGCGTGATGACGTAATCGATGATTTTTTTAAATAAGAGTAGGGGTTGTGTGATAGCTCATTTGAAAGGCTATTTAATTCTCTATTCACTAATATAAACATTAACATAATTATTTATACAGGGTGTACAAAAAAAATTTTTATTTAATTAACTTTGATTACATTTGACAAATAGAAGAAAATTTTTTTGTACACCCTGTATAAATAATTATATTAATGTTTATATTACTGAATAGAGAATTAAATAACCTTTCAAATGAGCTATCACACAACCCCTACTCTTATTTAAAAAAAATCATCGATTACGTCATCACTCCCAGATGGATGACGTCACTAGTATTATATATATGCCAAAAAGTCCTAATTCAAAAATAAAAATCGACCTGTCTGAGAATTTCTCTTGAAATTTGTCCATTCTCGAGAGAATGAATTTATGCAAACTCAAACGTCCTCACTAATACTACAGTGTCGCGCCCGCTTGATTAGCAATTAAAAAAAAACAAAGGGGTTTTCGATATTTTATTGCAAAAACTTTTCGGGATTTCATCAATCAATGTTTAAAGAATATGCACCTACCTTGGCAACATTGAAATTTTTAGATAAATGTCCGATTTAGGGTTAATAATGGCCGATTTCGCAATTTTCAAAATTTTCAATCGCTTATATAACAAAAACTATTAACTTAAGAGAAAAATCACCAAAGACCTTTTTTGTTTGGAATGATTCAGAAAACCTAAAAAAAATTGTTCGATGCAAAAAGAATAATTTTAGGAAAAACCCCTAATCTTTCCCCTCGCCTGGCAAAGTCTAATGCTCTTCAGAATCGCCTGTCATTGTACACATTTTTTCTAAATGACTTACTCAAACACATACTTAAATTTAAACCTTACAGGAGAAAGTTTATTTTACCCCCTAAATTTGCACTTTTCGATTCACCTGGTAGATACACGTGCACCGGTGAGTGAGGATTTATCACTAGACAAATTTCTAGCCTTACAGGACGACCGTCAGTCGGAGGGTTCACTAGCTCTTAGACTAATATTTTGTATACTTCTGGAAATCCCAAAAATTATTGATGAATTAAAACTTTCAAAGGCTAGGTATGCTGGACTTTTGTTTTTGTTCTATAAAATTGGATTTCCTTTTAAATCTACATTGGGCCAACTGATATGGGAAGGGGCTCGTATTTGTATGCTGGATGTAATTTGTTCACGGAAAATTTGTTCTTGTGGAATACCTTGATTTTGGTTTTGGAAAGGTTATTGTCCAAGCCCAGACTGTGACTTTCTTCTGATAATATATGTTCATCAATATTTTTAGTTGGTCTTCTGTTTCCGCTAATACTACGGTGTCATCGGCATATCTTACATTGTTAATTGCACCTCTTGCACCTTCTAATCTCTTGCACCTTCAGGGCCATCCTCAATAGAAGCTCTGAGTGGACAGAATGCACCCTTGGAGCACTCCTCGTTCTATGTTTATGTATTGGTGTTTCCGTTTTCTATTCGAACGCATCCTGTGTGGTTCCACGGTTCCAGTATGTATTGCTTATGATAGCTATGTCTTGTCCGTCCAACCCTACTTCTTTTAGCACCTCAATCAATTTTTCGTGTCTGATGCGGTCGAAGGCCTTTCTATAATCGACAAAGCACACATACTAAACTTTTTTAAATGTGTTATTGTTTTAGACGAAGCCGACTCAGAGGAATTCGTGAACGATTCGCTGCCGATAGGCTTCGTAGAGGCAGATTTATTTTATAAACTAAAAAATGATCTGGAGAAAATTATCGGTCAAGTTCCGTTACACTCCGACATTGGGCACCTTTTAAATCAAGAGGACGTATTCAAACATCTAAAACCCTATCTGATGAAACTAAGCGAAAAACAAAGGACAACGTTCAAACAAGAAGTACAACAAATTTTAGAAAAAGCACGAGTCCTACTTTCGTAAGAAGAGAGTGCTTGTGATAGTAAATCATGTAAACTTAACCGCAAAAGTTATGCACCACCAAATATTCATCATTCAGCCTATACTTGCCCACTGCTGGACGTAGGCCTCCCGTAGTTGACCCCACAAATCCCCACCAAAAACTATACTCACTTTAAAATTAATTTTTTCGTGAATGGATTAAAGCCTTACGCTATTTTTTTATTTCAGATTTTTTTTTGTATTTTCATAGTTGCGCAAATGTTTACTCAAACTTGTTTTTGAGCTTATACCGGGCATAGTCCTGTCGCCAGTGGGGGTACAACGGCCCCCTTAATTCAGATGGACTTACCCAAGTTTTTTTTTAAGTATTTTGACCAGTAGAACACGAATTTTTTGGGTAACAGTCGATCCGGATGTCGATAAGGTTGTTATAAACAAAGAACTTGAGGAATCACATAACAGCGATTTTTCGCAAAACAAAACATTTTTTTGTATTTTTTGGGTCATTCTAAGCAAAAAATGTTTTTGTAGTCCAAGTAATGAAGCTTAAAATAGGTCAAAACCTCGCAATTTTTACAGGATTTATCGATTTGCTTGAAAATTTGAGAATAAGTAGTGGATAGTCCAAGGATCAAAATCTATATGAGGCCGAAAGGCGCTTTAACCATGGGGGTGGTTGCTACCCCATGTCGGGGGTGGAAAGTTTTTATTTTATTTTGACCGCCAAAGTTGTTAAAAACATTCATTCTAAGCAAAAAACGTTCTATACATTTTTTTGATAAAATTAATAGTTTTCGATTTATTTGCTATCGAAAGTCTTAGTTTTATAGCGAAAAAATCAATGTTTTTAATCAGTTTTCTGCTAATAACTCAAAAAGTTTTCGTTTTATCAAAAGAACTTTGCTTAACAAAAATGTACCTTTAAAAAATATAAACAAAACGGTTCTTTTTATTTTCTTTAAGAACAATAGTAATCGAGCTATACTTAATTATATGTTAGCTCTTCTTCGTCAAATGCTAAATATTGTATTTTCAAAGTCAAAAGACGAGAAAACTATGCATTTTATCGAGGATAACTTGTTTAAACTAATTTAAAGTGTTTAAAAATATCTATCTCCTGAAATAAAAAAGTAGTCTCTAGCTCAAAGATTAAGTGACTTATAATAAAAAGAATGTCAGTCCCTATTTTTTTCAGCGAAAAAGTGATCGGAGACTTCACCCTACTCACCACCCTAATTAAAATTAGTTATTGCCCTTATTTGGTCTTCTTTATTTATGTATTATTAATAGGTTCTAGAGGTTTGACCGGCTTATAATAATTAGTTTTTAAAAAAATGGAGTTAAAAGCGAATAAGGTATTTTTGTAGTTTGGCAAAAAATGCCATTTTCTTCATAATGGAAAGATTCATATCAGAGATACGAAAAAATATTTAAATATAGAATTGTAGATTATGTAATTTCCAAGAGAAAGGTGTGTAAAAAATTTTTATACGGTAAAAATTGAGTGAGCTATTGACAATTAAAACTTATAATAACATGCAAAAATCACCTTTACCAACCCTTTCAAAGTCACCTCTTTTTGCGACTGAGGATTTTAAAAAGATTTATTATTAATATCCTTATAGACCTTATAAAAACCAACAAAATTCTTTTTTAACCAACGTTCTAGAATAAAAAATAAAAAAGCTACGATTAAAAAATTAATATATTTTTTGAAAAAAAAAGGAGAATTCCAATTGGAAGCATAATAATGTAAGTTAGCGATGTTTTTAGTCACTGGCCTTATCTATTCTTCTTTATTTATGCATTATTAATAGATTCCAGAAGTTTGACTGGCTTAGAATGATAAGTTTTTAAAAAACTGGAGTTAAAAACGAATAACGAATTTTTGTAGTTTTGTAAAAAACTCCATTTCCTTCATAATAGAAAGATTAGCATCAGAGATACGAAAAAATGTTTAAATGTGAAATTGTAGGTTATTTAATTCTTGAGAATTTGGTTTAAAAACTTTTTAAAAACAAAAATTGAGTGAGTCGTAAATGAGTATATTATCGAAAAACATTGATTTCTTTAGATATAAAACTAACACTTTCGATAGCGAATAAATCGAAAACTATTAATTCTATCAAAAAAATGTATAGAACATTTTTTGCTTAAAATGAATGTTTTTATCAATTTTTGCGGTCAAAATATAATAAAAAACTTCCACCCCCTAGATGGGGTGGCAACCACCCCCATGGTAAAAGCGCCTTTTGGCATCATATAGATTTTGATCCTTGGACCATCCACTACTTATTTTCAGATTTTCAAGCAAATCGATCCATTCTGTAAAAATTGCGAGGTGAAAAGCTTCAATTCCTGGACTATTACAAGTTTTTTCGTAGGATGCATAATTTTTGACATAAACGCGGTTGAACTTTCAAAAAATCTAAAAATTGCAATTTTTGATCCCGAATAACTTTTGATTGAAAAATAAAATAGCAATTCTGCTTCCGCATTTGAAAGTTAAAGTCAAAATCTATCGGTTTTGATTACTTTCATTGCTAAAAATTAATTTTTTTATTGTTAAAGAAATATATAAACACATAGTGATTAAATGATGTTTTCAATGCATTTCTCATTTGAAATCGAACGAGTAGGCGCGTATACAGACAATTTCTACGTAGATTACCTACATTAAAACGCATGCATTGGGCACGGAAAACACTATGTGTTTATGGCTTTGTTTAACAAATAAAAACTTAATTTTTAGCAATGCAAATAATCAAAACCGATAGAATTTGACTTAAACTTTCAAAAATGCAGTAAGCAGAATTGCTATTTTATTTTTTAATCAAAAGTTATTCGGGTTCAAAAATTGCATTTTTTCGATTTTTTGAAACTTCAGCCGCGTTTATCTCGAAAACTGTGCATCCTACGAAAAAACTTGTAAGAACATGTTTTACTGAGAATCAACCAAAAAATACAAAAAAAATGTTTTGTTTTGAGAAAAATCGCTGTTATGTAATTCCTCAAGTTCTTTGTTTATAACAATCTTATCGACAGCTGGATCAACTGTTACCCACAAAATTCGTGTTCTACGGGTCAAAATACATAAAAAGATCTTGGGTAAGTCCATCTGAATTAAGGAGGCCCCCTGGCGACAGGACTAGCAGAAGAAACAAAATATTTTTTTTTTAGTTAAGTTTGAGCCACCCTGTAGGGAGAACAAGGTACTACAGAGGTGAGTTTACATCAAAATCGTGTTGTAGTCTATGTTTTGTGAATATTTTGATTTTTTAATTCCTCTGATATCTTTAAAAACAAAGAAAATATACTGTCTTATTCTTTAACATGCGTTTGAAACAATACTAAATTAATCAAAACAATTCTGATCGACGCTTATAAGAGTTATTTGTCGACCAGGTGAAAGGTATGTATACAGCGCAACATGAGAGAGACGAGATTGTTTAATGGAGGCTCTGTGATGTTTTACGGTAGAATTTCCTCGACAGCAAAAATGGATTTGATGTCGTTACAAAATATTTCTTCTTCTTCTTTTAATGGCGCTACAACCCTTTGTGAGTCTTGGATTGCTTAACAATGTACTTCCATTCTACCCTGTCGGATACTTTCCTTCGGCATTGCCTGATGTTCATGGTTTTAAGATCTCCCTCTACGTCGTCTATCCATCTTTTACGGGACCTTCCTCTTTTTCTATTTCCTTGAGGCTTCCATATCTGGATTACTTTTATAGCTCGATTATCTGGAATTATTTCTAAGTGACCAAGCCAGTTTAGTCTTTGTGACTTTACAAATCTAATAATATCTGTGCTCTGCATTAGTTCATCCAGCTCGTGGTTCATTTTAATTATCCACGAACCATCGCTGCAGTGGGTTGGTCCAAATATCTTGCTTAGTATTTTGCGCTCAAATATTTTCAGTTGATTTTTATTAGTGGTTTAGAGGGTCCACAATTCACATTCATATGAGACCACTGGTCTAATTACTGTTTTGTAGATTCTAAGCTTAGACCCACAATTCAGTAACTTACTTTTCATTAAGTGTTTGTGTACATAAAAGCACTTATTATTCTTATTACCGATTACCGCTAACAATCCTTGCTTGTATTTATTGACTGGTGATTTTGTCGTTTAGTATTGAGCCTAGGTAGGGAGAAGTGGAAGCATATTCCTGGGTATGGTTGTCTACCTTCAAATTTTTCATGTTGATTCGACTTGATGCACTCCATATAATAATTTGTTTTATTTTCATTTATATATAGACCAAATGTACTAGCTTCCCATTTCAGCTCTATAGTTTTTTTCGCTTAATACCCTCTTGTTGCGGCTTATTATGGCAATATCATCCACATATGCGCATATTTGCATAGATCTTGTATTAATACAGCCGTTCCTATCCAATTTTCTAACAGCTTTTAAAGTTAGATTAAAAGTGTTGTTGATAAGGCATCAATTACACAATATTTAAGTGAGGTAAATATTCAAATATTGAATTGGCCCCTTAATGAATCCTATTGATCACTTATGGGATAGTGTAGGTAGACAATAAGAATTCTATCAGTCTTTCTTGCTTCTCTATAAGGTATAGAAACGATGGTTATTGCTATCTGCAACTCCATAGTCCAAAATCATACGGTCTGCTTCCAGCATGCTTAGGCGATGTGAAGCTGCTATTTGAATTAGAGGGATAACACACGATATTAGTTTTGTTAACTGTCGTTATTTGTTATTGTTAATTTAGTATTGCTTCAGTTACAACACATGTTAAAGAATGAAACCGTCTATTTTCTTTGTTTTTAAAGATATCAGGGATATTCAAAAAACAAAATGTTCACAAAACATAAGACTACAAAAAAATGTTGATGTATATCCACCCTTGTACCTTGTCCCTCTTACAGGGTGTCTCAAACTTAGCGTAAGAAAAAAAAATTTTCTCCCACCCGGCGTAAGCTCGAAAAAGAAATTCGAGTAAACATTTGCCCAACGTTGTAAATATCAAAGAAAAACCCAACATTATAAGAAAAATTAGCGGAATGCGGTAATTCGTTCACGAGAAAATCAACCATGAAAATGAGCATTACTTTTGGTGGTGCAATACTTTTGTGGTTAAGTTTATCTCGATAAGTAAATAGAAAGTCCTATGTTTGAGTTAAGTGGTGAAGTAGTGTGGTAAAATAAAAAGTTATTCTTAATATTAATTATGCCTTTTCATTTTATTTTTAGAATAAGACACTAATGTGTTCATTTAGCTTGTCAAGAAGATATACGTACCATTCTTCGATGTTTCTTTGGTCCATCGAGGATAGTTAATTAACAGAATCACTGTGAAATTCTTCAAAACAATAGTGGTAACCTTTCCACCTAAGACGAGTATATACAAATATCTTTGGTGTTTTCCTTACAGAATCACACGCTTTTATAATGCAAGTCAAGATATAGTATGTTTATGCTTTTAACTTTTAAATAATTCTACAACTATAATAACTAGCTTTCAAGAATTTCAGCAAGTGCCGATTGACGCCACAAGGTCTGTACTTGGAAAAGCAAATAGGTAGGAATCTTTATTACTTATAGTCGGAATTATATCGAATAAAATAGAAAAAAGTTGAGTTAATATTAATATATATTTTGTAAGATTGATGGAAAATAAACCAAGAAACAGTCTCAGCATCATTATTCAATCTTCGTTTATCCACTGCTGGACATAGATCTCCCTGCATCTCTTGCATCCAATTCCTATGGCAACGTTTTAAATCGTCAGTCTAACCTGTTGGTGAACTACCTCTGCTTCGGTAGGCATCATCTCTTGGTCAATATTCCAGTATCTGCTTTGTCCATATGTTATCTGTCATTCACTGGTTAAAGGATTTTCTTTTAAGACAAATTGGTATGTCGGACGATTTGAAAATGTGGTTTAACTTGGCGAAGGCTGCCAAAGTCAGTCTTATACGACGGAAATCTCAACGGTTTGGTTATCTTTTTCTGTGCGAATCTCACGACCTAGGTATTTATAGGTCATTACCTCTGGTTCATAGATCTTGTTCCAACGCATATATCTTTGCTCACTACAAGATTTGTCATCACCTGCATTTTAGGTATATTTATTTTCAATGCCCCATCTAGCAAGGAAGGGTAGAGCTGATTTAAAAGTTCTTTGACCTCACCTCTCCTATCAGCTATTAGTACAATATCATCTGCAAACCTCAGGTGGCTAAGCTGTTCTTTGTTTATATTCGTGCCCTTGTCGATCAGTTTTGCTCTTTTACATATGCAAGAGAAAGTGTATAACCTTGACTTACTCTTTTACTTTGTACTTTTTAGCTTCGGTGGAAAGTGTAGTCATACAGATCTCTTTCGGCGCTATAATTTCTTTAAGAATTTTGCCGTTTACTCCACGTACACTGACTGGGTTGTTCCAGTTTCTCTAATATTTCTTCTGTCATTCACTTATTCCTGCTAGTTGTTTTATTTTGGAGAAGAAAAGTGTTGTTGACATCATTAAATACCTAATTCATTCATAAAGGTCCATGACTTTTCAAAATCATTCACAGTTTAACTATATCAGAGAACCTTTTCTTCTGTATATGCTTTTCTTGTATAGCTGTATCGTATTTTTCCATTAGCTGCCTGAATTGATGCAGAATGATGCAGATGCAGAAGATAATTAAAGCCCGAATTCAAAATTGATAGGAAGACACTGGAAAATAAACAAATCTATAAGACAATCAGATAGTAGAGCTCGGTACGGTATAGGTTATTTGCTTGAGTTGCAAATTGAACGAAAATAAGTAAACTAACTTTTGCGTCCAAAATCGAAAATATGCGTCATGTGGGGTTATATAACTTAAAACGGGGAAAGATTATTGGTCTTGTGGAGCAAGTAATGTTCTCAGAGGGCATAGCTGTAGAGCGAGACGTAAAGCAGGGCGTTCTGTCCAAAACCTATGCTAGGTAACAGGACTAGGAAAGCTCAAAAATACAGCAAGGAAAGTCGCCAAAAAGTAATAACGGCTCGCCACGATCGTTTAATTGTCCATTCAGCTGGACGACACCCAACCATTTCTCACGTGCAGCTCCAAAGGCAGCTTTTGGAAGCTACAAGTGTAACTCTTTCAGTTGAAACGATAAGAAGAAGAGTTAGTGCCAAGAAGTATACAGCAGGAGACAGTTATGGGTTCCCGAGTTATCCAGGCAGCACAAGATTGATCGCCTAAATTGGTGTCTTCACCACCAAAACTGGAACATTGTGAGTTGACAAAATGTGCTATTTTCAGAAAAAGTCAGGATTTGTGTAAAATCAGATGACCCACGAAATCGTGTACTTAGAGGTCGAGGAAGACAAGCAAGAACGAAAACTGTCAGATCTATTCACAAATATACAAGAGGAAGTGTAATGTTTTGGAGAGGAATTGTGATCCGTAAAAAAACTCCAAATTTTCATCCAATCAACTTTAACTGCTCACAAGTATGTTGATAACCTGTAGTTAGGCTCTGGAGAGGTGCAACAGGAGAAAATTTAATTTTCTTGCATGATAATGGACCTCCACATACCAGTCGAGTGACTAGAGACATCATCGAAGCAGAAGATATCCCTTGTTTGGAGTAGCCTGCTTGCTCACCCGAGCTTAACCTTATAGATAATTTGTGGGATATGCTTAAAAGAAAAATTAGAGCTCGCCAGGATAATCCACAAAACACCTCACGGCTAGCACAAGCTGCTCTTGAAGGATGGAGCAACCTACCGCAACAAAATGTTGATAATTTGATGAGGAGCGTGCCCACGCAAACTGAAGCTTGCATAAGGACTAGAGGTGATAACACTGACTACCAAAAAAAAAAACAAAAAAATAAATAAAAACAATTTAAACATTATTCATTTTACATTGAAATTTTTTATGCTATTGACTTTAAAACAGCTAATTTCAATTTGTTTGTTAAGAGGATGGGTACATATATATTTTCGGCTGCAATGCTATTCAAATGGGGATTAATTTTTTTCGAATCCTGAGAAAACTAATAAGTATTTTTGAAAAATTTAAACGCAGAATGAAAGATTACGTTATTGGCGAGGGCCGAAAGTCCACTGAGAACTTCTATAATGTTTATTTTAATAAGTTACAGGGGTAAAAAACTAAGAGAAAATTTAGTGTGATATTTAATTTAAAATATCTCATTCAAAATAAACTTTTTATTTATTCTAAGGGACTTTCGGCCCTCGGTAATAATATAGTCTTTCATTCAGCGTTTAAATTTTTCAAAAATATTTATTGGTTTTTTCAGGATTCGAAAAAAATGAACACAATGCCCATGGTAATATTTCCAAATCTATCTTTGTCATACAATGCACTCAGTCGAATAGAATATTGTCAGTATATTATTGTCTGTCAGTTAGACAGTGACAATCAGTGACAATTTTAAATATTTGACATGGCATCGGGAATATTTTGAGTTGTTGATTAAATAATATTGATATATAGTGTATTTGATAAATAATTGATTTAAGACGTGAACTTAATGAAAAGGTATTTATTGTGTATTATTTGTGGAAGATCCAAGCAGAGAATACATCAGGATAATAATATATTCTGTAATCCAAGTATTTTGTTGTTAAAGATGTTCAAAAGTGTAAGCGTTCCATAGTAACAATATATTATTAAAAAAATCACTTTAACACTTTTCCTCTTTTTTCGATTGAGTATTAGTTTTTGTTGTACATATAAATTATTACAATCACTGAATACATAGTTAATGAAAAAATTATCACATTTATTAACTGAATTAATAATTTGTCAATTATAAAAATAACAGTTATCCAAGAACATTCAAAAGCCATCTCTTTAAACTAATGATGACATTTTCAAGTAGAATGACATTGTAGTAATGTTTACATATCCATACCAGTGTGAATTTTACTACACGTAATTTGCCGTGTAAAGACAGAAAAAGTAGGGATACCCGTAAAATATTTGCGAATTATGTACCGATGGCCTTAAATACTTTATCGTTTTATTTAATTGTTATACAGCGTGTCCAATTAATTAAGTCGGCATCATATGGGAAACTTTTTTATTCTTAGTTTTATGAAAAAAAGTTATTCTTTATAAAAAGTTGTGCATGGTCTAAAACTAAAATACAACCATCAGTTATCAATTTTTTTAAGCCGTATACGAGGTATGTCAAAAAATATGAATTTTACTCAAGAGCAAAGTATCTTTATTTTTCCCAATATTGAAAATTGTTATGAAAAGTTGTTTGGAATTAAGAACTATATTTTAATATGCAATTTCATCCGTCTAATTAAAAAAAATGAATTTTTTTTAAATGGATAAGCAACATTATTTTCAGTTATTTCAATTATGATAACTCTTTTATTATTAATTTTACGAAAAATAGTTATTCTGTATAAAATGTTCTGCATGGTCTAAAAAATAAAATACAACCATCTTATATCAAATTTTTTCAATTTTATACGAGGTTGTTCTGAAGCTATTATAATATTAAAATACTTATTTATACGAGGTATATAAAAAAATATGAATTCGCTTAATAGTACTTAAATAAAATACCGGTATTTTTCACAATATTGAAAATTGTGATTATGTAAAGTTGTATACCTAGAATTAAAAAGCATGTTTCAATATGTAATTACATCATTCTTATTGAAATATTCTGAACTATAAAGGTAGTTTATTCTTGATCGATATTCATCTTTTCTGACATACCTCGTATAAAATTGATGAAATTTGATATTAGATGGTTGTATTTAAGGCTTTTGACCATGCAGAACTTTTTACAATGTATACATTTTTTTCGTAAAATTAATAGTAAAATAGTACAATATTATCAAATTATCATAATTGAAATAACTGAAAATAATGTTGGTTATCCATAAAAAAATTCAAATTTTTTTCAGTTAGAAGGATAAAATTGCATATTAAAATATAGTTCTTAATTCCAAACTTTTCATTATAACAATTTTCAATATTGTGAAAAATAAAGCTATTTTACTCTTGAGTAAAATTCATATTTTTTGATATACCTCGTATACGGCTTAAAAAAATTGATAACTGATGGTTGTATTTTAAGTTTTAGACCATGCACAACTTTTTATAAAGAATAACTTTTTTCATAAAACTAAGAATAAAAAAGTTTCCCATATGATGCCGACTTAATTGGACACGCTGTATATTTGTTATTAAATTGCTTTAAAATAAAAATATTTTTTGACTTCGTGTGTTCGTTTTTTTTTTAATTCGCACGAAATAATAAGAAGTATCAGGTGATTCCATATAAGTTTGGGTGTGTAGACGTATAGTCGGTATATTCGGTAATTTTGCTCCAATAAATCTGAAATTTTCAGAGAGTATCCTTGAAGTTATGTAATTTCATTTAAAATAATAAAAAAATCGAAAATTTTAAAAGTTCCAAACCATACCCCCTTTAAATAAAAAAAACTTTATCTTATCTTAAATATCTTATTTGATGGATACCACTTTTGGCATATCAAACTTGATATCTTATTTTCTGTCGGTTTCTTTGATATACTTTGATCATGATCATCGTATGAAGTTTTTTCCGTTAATTTCTTACCCTATCCCTACCGTTCAAGCACGAATTTCAAAGTCATCTTCAATTGTTAGTCGAAGCATTCCACCAAATATTAACGATTATTTATTTTTATTTTAGCTTAACTCTGATGTTCTAAATTTAGTTAGTAGTTTATAGGTATTTCCTATTTTGAATTTTATTTTATCCTTTATATTATTTTTATGAGATGAATCGTTTGGTTGGAAAAAACTCTTCACCTTAAATTTCATTGCTTTCCTCCTCCGTGGATTTTCCGTCAAAGTCTACTTCTTCAGTAGCTAGATCGTCCAAAATCATATCTTATCCTTCAACTTTCAGAAGGAGCTTTCAGAAAACTCCTACTCGTTTTCATCGTAGTCTGCTTTTTCTCCGTCAAACTCGGCAAACCTTTCTTCCATCGTATTCGAGAGATAAGCTTGCCCTTTTTCATAAAACATCTTGAAGAATAAATGCTGATTTGTAATCAACAGGAAAATAATGCTTCTACGTTCGTAACGCTTTCACCTTTGTTGACACCAATATATCTGAATTATGCCTAAATATTTAAATTGTAATTTTATTGTGAGCAGGGGTCTAATGGAACTCGACGTACTAAAGAGGGGGGTTAATCTTCTATTTTTAGATTGAACTCTTAGTCCAGAGAAATAAGATTTTTCTCGTGACACATCCCCTTTCAGGCCGAAACCAAATTTTTTGAGTAGTATGGACATCTATATTATTAACCTATATGTTTCCTGCAGCCGATTTTGATGATATACTAGTTATAAACAAATGAAGATCAAAAAAACGGTAAATTTTCGCTTTTTTCGTCTATTACTAAAAAGTTAGGCATTTTAAACAAATTTGAGAATAAGAAACTCATAAACCATATAAAAATCTTCAATATGGCGTTTTCTGAATAGGTCTAATATCCTTATGTGTTGCTTAGAAAATTGCAAAATAAGTCAAAAATTTTGAGATTTTATAAATGTTCATACCTTATGTAAAAATTAAGTTAGACCCTTCCTATTACACATAATGCTGAGACTTCTTGTGATTAAATTATATTTTAGATTTCAAAGCAATTGGTCAAACAGTTTAAAAGTTATTTAATTTGATTATGCCAAATTCATTTTTTTGCAACACTGTATGTAAGTCAGAAAATTATGAGGTTACAGTAATACTTCGGACAGCTTATGAAATAAGAAATTTATACTATTAACTTAATTAAAAAAAATGACAAAAAGTAATTTTAAACAGTGTGAAATTATTTTGCAAAAACATGTCGATTTTTTGCTTACTTATAAACAATTAGAATAACTTTTTAATCGTTACCCGTAGACAAATTATTTTTTCATATTTAGAAAGACTGAATTTTTATACACATTTAGAAAGAAAAACAATAATTGTCCTAGGACAATTAGGGACGAAGCTAGCCCCCCTCCCTTTATTAATTCACATGTCCTTGTAAAATAATTTTGCAATATTTAGAATTATGTTTTGTCATTTTTTTTTTAATTAGAATAATAGTGAAAATCTTCTTCTTTCATAAACTATCCAAAGTATTACTGTAACTTCATCATTTTCTGACTTATAGTGTTGCAAAAAAAATTAATTTGGGATAAACAAATTAAATAACTTTTAAACTATTTGACCAATTGCTTTGAAATTTAGGGTATGATTTAATTAGTTTATAGTCTCAGCATTCTGTGTAATAAGAAGGTTCTAAGTTAATTTTTACATAAGTTATGAATATTTATAAAAACTCAAAATTGATGATTTATTTTGCCATTTTCTAAGCAACCAATAAGGATAGACACATTCAGCGAACGCCATAGTTTTTTAGTTTTGTATAGGGCAGAGGCACCACTTATGGCCACTTTAAGAACTTTCTTTATTATATTTCTCTTGAGAAACATGAAGGATTCGAATAAAATCTTTCCGCTCAATGTTATTTTTACTTTCGAATTAGCTCTACTAAGAAATCAAATGATCATAAGGATTCAATTTAGAATGAAAATATTATATTGTTTTATATTTTGAACAACAAAAATCGCCACTTTTGGCCATGTGTTTCTACATTTGGCCATACAGTTTCCCCACTTTTGGCCACCCAAAAAATAGGTAAAAATAAAGATACAAGTTGATATTTATGTTTAAATATTTATTGAACTACAAAAATAGGTAAAACAAAATAAATTTCTGGTAATACAAACAAATAGGTAAAAAGTATTGAAAACTGTTGTACGTAGTGTTTATGATTTTATATTTGTTCATAAATGTCTAATTTTCCTGGAAAAATAGTCTTAAATTTTCTTCCTTGTTCCTAGATAATGGGATCGGGTAGTTTTCCTAAAATATCGTTTTTATCTATACTGCAAACATCATTTTCAATAGGACAAAACACAGTTTTCTCCTCATTAGCACTTTTGAAACATTGTATCCCATACTCTTCTGATGAAAGGACATCTATAATTTTGGCAACATATTTATATGTTGTCGTCGATCTTTACCCAGTTGCTTAAATCTTGCAAGTACAAAGTCTCCCAATTTGAGATCATCGGTATCGAACATTTCAATATTTTCTTGTTCTGGTTCCACGAAGTCAACATCGTCTTCACTGCTACCAGTTTCCTCCCAGTCTTCATGTTCTTCCGAAGAAGAGTCTGAATATAGATCTTGCTTTTTAGGTTTCGTCGTTTTTAGTTTTGTTGTCTTTTGTTCCATTTTTTCGACTTTTTTGTTCCTTCATCTGTTTGTTATGCTCTCGAGCCTGCTTCCTTTCTTGCTTTTGTTTTTCTTTATCATTTTTAAGTTTCTCACATTCTTCATGATACTCCACCCAGTTATCAGATGTGACAACACTTGGTGTGTATTTTTTGTTCTTTGAGTGCGGTTCCTTTTGTTGAGGGTAAGGGAGAACATTGTAAAATACTGTAGAAGAAATCGGTTTTTGTGCAAAAAAATATTACGTTTGACTTCTTCTACCTTATTTGAACGAAAACTGCTATCCATCGCAATACTGTTAGCAGTCGATGTGGTTGGAACTTGATCGCCTAAATAATCAGAAGTTTCCGAAAACACAGCATTGATCATATCATCATTTACAGTAGATACCAGTGGCCATATATTTGGAGGAGCATTATTATCAGGTTCTGGATCTTCTCTCGCCAGAACCGGATCTCTACTTTCGGTTGATTGAATTTCTACTTTATTTGTAATTTGTAACCAAACACTGTATAGCGATTTATATTCAATATTAAATATTTTACCTTCCCATTAATTTTTTTTTGTTGTCTTAAATTGGTCCAGAATACCCACATCAATTTTTGATTCTAAATATTTAAGAAAAACTGTGGCTTCAGTGTTAATATCTTTAGTTTGAAACACATCGGGTGTTCTCAATACAATTTTACTGTAGTCCACATTATTTTCCGAAAAAGGATACAGACCTGTGGTTTTAAATCCCGATGTTATGTTTGAGGTCATTTTTGGATCATAAATCAACTGAGCAAGTGCCATTTCCTTATCTGACGAAGTTTGTTCATCGTAGATGTGTTTTTCTCGCGGTCCAATTACAGTATCTACCACTTTTTGGGGCTAAACAGAAATGGGGCTGTTTCATCCATATTATAAATCCTTTTTGGATAATCTAATATACTGGTAGCACTCATATCACTTAAATTCATATTCATACGAACCTCGTCGAACCATTTACGTATTTTCTCTTCAGTTACTGCACCTCTACCACCGTGAATGTATTCTGCTTTTTTCTGGGAAAGTTGCTTGTGCCTGTTAAGGAAGCTGTAATACCATTTTTTTTTCTGGTTGATCATTGACAAAAGAAGTTTTAATATTTGCCTATCGAACAAGTTTTTGTACTGAACTCAGTAGGTCTTCAGTCTCTTTTCCCAAGTGAGAGTCGAATCCACAGGGCACTGAATTTCTTGGAGACTTTCCGGCTATTTTATTACGCAAAGTAGTTCTCGGAACTTTAAATTGACGACTGGCTGTGGCCACAGGCATTCCTTCGGATATGTCATTTAATGCTAAATTTACTTTTGGAGGTGAGTACTGGAATTTAGGTATTTTTACCTTTTCTACTCTGCTCTTATTATTCTTTAGTGCGTTTGGCATTTTTACTAAAAGAAATAAAGTAGGTATAACTATGTAAACATGCTACATTAGTAGAAAAGTAAACTGGCCTTAAGTGGATTTCGTTTACCTACTTGTGGCCAGCAGGTTGGCCATAAGTAGGTAAATAGTGATTTTTCGGTTTCCACTTATGGCCTCCGTCATTTTTTCAAATTTCGTACTATTAATTATAATGAAAAATAAATAATATCAAATAAAAAGTGTCTATTTACCTTATCTAGCACTTCTAGTGCAGAAAAAATATCATATAGTATTGTATTGAAAAGGATGATTTCAGATATGTGTCTTATGAAAATTCGTTAGCTAGCTTGGCACGTGCAACACACTACCACTCAAACATCAACAATAAAATAAACTGATCAGTTAGGTAGGTTTTTGTCACTGTTCCCACTTCCTATAGAATTATTTGACGTTTTAGCAGCTTCAAGGTTATTGGTTGATGGACGTCATGCTTATTATCTTACAAATCACAGCGAAATGGCCATATGCGGGGTAGTGGCCATAAGTGGTGCCTCTGCCCTACTATCTATGAGTTTCTTCTCATAAAAGCGAAAATTTATCGTTTTTTGATCTTTATTTGTTTATAACTATGTATATCATCAAAATCGGCTGTAGGAAACATAAAGGTTATTATTATAGATGTTCATACTGCTCAAAAAATTTCATTTCGGCGTGGAGGGGTTGCGTCACCAACAGGATATTTTTTTCCTTATTTCTCTGAACTATCTATGTATTTTACCGTGTGCTTTTATACAATTTTCGTGTCAGACATTTCTTGGTGGAACTAATCGGAAACATATTTGAGAATTAAATGGTCAGTGAGCAAGCAATTGTATTATAATACCACATACGATGAAAAAGATAGCCATAAGAAGAGTTGCTTGCGTGACACGTGTTTAGTTATAGGAGAGGGGAAATATTAGTATATATTATAATCTATATTTAATTATAGTATCTATTTTGCTCAGGATGGGCCTAGTCTGGAGTTTTATGGAAATTCGACACAGAATTAGCGCAAACACGTTACTTGGGGATGTTTGAGATGGCTGAACACGAATATCATGTAGACAATGGTCTCTGAGGCATCTGGTGCCCAGAACGAAATGATTTTGTATCGAATTTCTATAGAAATCCTGCAGAAGAGTCCCCTCCTAGACATCCAGACAGCTCAGAGTTCATAACGGACATAATATTCGTGTTCATCGACATCAAAAACCCAAAAGTAACCACGTTACACTGATTTTGTATCGATTTTCATAAAACTCTAGGAGACGAAGATCGTCCTGGGCACTAGGTGCCTCGGAGACCATCGCCGACATGATATTCGTATTCAGCGTTCCCCAAAAATCATCAAATAAGAGGTCGTACCTATTCTGTATCAAATTTCGACAAAACTCAAGAAGACGAGACCCGTCTTTTGGCATTATGTGTCCAAAAACCCCCAAAGTAATTAGTTTGCAATGCATTGGCATCGAATTTCCATAAAACTCCAGACGAGGCACATCCTAGTCATCAGGTTCCTCGGAGGATATCTTCGTCATGATATTTGTCGAAATACACTATGGAAAATGCATTTTCCTTATCCAATAATGCAATTTTAATTTCGACACCATCACTTTAGTTCACAAAATTTCCTAACGCTCTTACGAATCAAATGCCACAAATTTCAATGAGATTCATCCAACTGCAAAAAGTTGATCGTATCCTCGCCTATCGTATCAAATTTTTATTCCAATGTTGATGCAGAATACCCTGAATATCTGCTTATCCATATAATAGAATATTTCGAAAATGGCGTTAATGTACTTCAAATCGTACTTCTAAAACCTATGTAACTAAACCTTGTATCTTTTAATAATGTTCAAATTAATGTAAAAATATCCACTCTCTCTCTATAATAAATCATTTCAGTAATCAGTATACAATCTTTTTGATTGAAGCAGATTGCGATAAGAAAAACATATCCACCCTGTATAACTCGAGGGAGGAGTCATTTGGCCCACTTTGGTTTACTTTTTCTTCTTCGACACATCGTTGTTAGCTGCAGAAAGCAGAAAACCAGAGAAACCTCATTTAACGACGACCAACACCACAAACAATGTATCACCTATAGCTGACCACACACGTTATTATTTTGTTTTGTATTGGCAGACGTCCAACAGCAGATGGAAAGGAACATAATATGCTGCGTTTTCGTTAATAAAACAGCTTGAAAAATGTTTCTGGCAAGTTCTTGATGTTCTTTACAGTTCGCAATAAGAAGGTAACAAACAATGATAAATTCTGGATTGTTAAAACTCAAGAAAAATAAAACAATATACAGTGTGTCAATTTGAACCACCCTCATTGAACATTTGGGTACCGGTACCACCCTCTATAACTTGGTCCCTATAGGAAATCTAAAAATATGTAAAAACACGTGAAATTTATTTGTGAAGAGGAAATTTTGTAGACCAGTTTCCAGATTTATTTATTGCTCTAAAACCGGTCCAAATATGCAAATGAAATTTGGTGGGTTTTAAGAGGTAGTTATTTTGTACTTTTGACATACAATTAAGAGAAATGAATTTCGACTCAATTCAAGCTTTCTGCTTAACCCAGGTATAACATACCAAAAGGCACCGCCAGGAAAACATTCCACTTTGCGGTTCAGAGAGCCCATATGAAACGAGTCTTTGTACTCTATGCAGAGTATGGCATTAACAAAATAAGAAAATCTACGGTTTCGTCTTCCTCCATCCCCCGATAGCACTATTTCTAGGTCTACCTGTTGTCAAGGAGGCTCTAAGGAAGACAGATTTTTACCATTCCGACCGTAGATTGTCGATATAAATTAAAATAATTTATATCGCAGTATGGATAGAACGCCCTCTAACGGGGAATAAGCGAAATGAATTTCGACTCAATTCAAGCTTTCTGCTTAACCCAGGTATAACATACCAAAAGGCACCGCCAGGAAAACATTCCACTTTAATCAAAACGAAACCGTAGATTTTCTTATTTTGTTAATGCCATACTCTGCATAGAGTACAAAAACTCGTTTCATATGGGCTCTCTAAACCGCAAAGTGGAATGTTTTCCTGGCGGTGCCTTTTGGTCTGTTATACCTGGGTTAAGCAGAAAGCTTGAATTGAGTCGAAATTCATTTCGCTTATTCTCCGTTAGAGGGCGTTCTATCCATACTGCGATATAAATTATTTTAATTTATATCGACAATCTACGGTCGGAATGGTAAAAATCTGTCTTCCTTAGAGCCTCCTTGACAACAGGTAGACCTAGAAATAGTGCTATCGGGGGATGGAGGAAGACAGATTTTAATCAAAACGAAGCCGTAGATTTTCTTATACAATTAAGAATTTTATGTTCACCATTGGCGCACAAAAGTATTGCACATAAGCACATTACCCGTATGCGCGCCAAAGGTGAATATTAAATTCCTAATTATTGTAGATATATCAAAAAATGCGTAAAAAATTAGGGCAATAAATAAATTGTCAGTTTGTAAGAAAAATTTCAACACCCCATTCTGGGAAACGAAGCATTTGCAGATAAATATATACATATAAATATATAATATAATATAATACATATAAATATATCCATATAAACATACGTTTATAAAGCAAACTGTCATTATTTTTTCATGCACAAAATTACCCCTTAAAGTTTGCCACACTTATTTAAAAACACTCTGTATTGACTAAAAACAAGGCTAGTTGTTAGATCTCACTTTTTTTATTATCTAACACAAGCAAATGAATAAAAAAAAAATGTTAAGAAAACATGAGGCTGTAGTTGGGTTTTAATTTCAGTATTTTATACATGCTAGAATATTCCACAGGATCACGCGAACTTAAAAAAAAACACAGTTTGATTGGTACATCCGGTATACAATGACAATTTACCTGTTTAGCAATAATATTATTACAGCGATATTGTTAAAGAATAAGGCTATAACATATCAAAAAAATCATCTAAATCGGACAAGTTTATTGTGCATAATCGGAATAAATCGGACAAGTTTAGGAAATTCGAGACATCGAAAATGACCCATTTTTAAGGTGATGCGTTAATTTATGAAGGAAGAAGTGCATATTATTTTTAACTTCATGATATATCCACGCCCCAACTAATTTCGGCAGCTTTTATAATTTTTTTTCTATGATTTTCTTTCTATATTTCGAATTTTTTCAATTATGTCTTTTTTATCTCTTTTTTAATCATAGTGTGACGTTGTATTTTTTATTTCTTGAAATTCGTTACAAAGTAGTTAATTTTACTGAGATTGTTTAATTTCAACATATTAACGAGGTAACAACATTACAAAAAAATGATAAGCAAATTTAATGATCCATTGTTGGGAACAGGTATTGTTGAGATTTTTATGAATTGACAATAATTTTGGGTTTATTAGCAGTGTAATACCTAAATCAATAATATCATTGTAAATACAGTGTGGAATTT
The DNA here is from genome assembly GCF_917563875.1 of Diabrotica virgifera virgifera. Taxonomy (NCBI): domain Eukaryota; kingdom Metazoa; phylum Arthropoda; class Insecta; order Coleoptera; family Chrysomelidae; genus Diabrotica; species Diabrotica virgifera. The sequence goes on from NC_065445.1 coordinate 14,664,446, forward strand.
GAAATGTACAGGGTGATTCACACAACTCTAGAATAGTGCATAATCTTTATCTTTAATAAAACACCCTGTATGTCTTTATATTATTAAAAGCTATTAAAGACCTATATCATGTAGGGTTTATTAAAATAGAGGGTGGAATTTTGGAATTATACAGTGAAGAAACCACTTATGGAATAAAATTGTTTGTGTCCTTATTTTAGAATAAAAAAAAACGCTGGGACCCGTCAACTTTTAAATTCAAATGTCCGCTTTTTAACTATAAATTTAAACGTACAGAGTGCTTCACGCAAATCTATATAGTAATAATATATAAAATATTATTTGGATGTCGACCTACAGAAGATGTAGCTGGTGAAGATTATGCGAATGAATCGCAAAGAAGAATGGACGATATACATGAGTTGGTCCGTTCCCATCTTCAGGTCCCTAGCGACCGAATGAAGAAACGGTACGATACCCAAGCCGAAAGGAAAGGTATGTTTTAAGAAGAACGCAAACTCTGGCTCTATAATCCAAAGTTGCGAAAGGGTTGTTCTCCAAAGTTGCAGCAGTTATTGGGAAAATCCGAACCTTGTTATGGAAAAAATTTACAACGTTATCTACTGAATAAGCAAATTCCGAGGGGAAAGCCGATGATAGTACACCATAACCGACTGTCGCCATTCGAAGGAGACCACGAGGTAGATGAAGAAATGGAACCGAGTTCAAGAAGTACCTGACCTCACGTTTGAGGAATTGCCTATGGAGGTACGGGTAGAGGAGTGTTTCCACTGAAGAAGAGCAAGATCTACTCGCACTTCCATGACTACTCACTCCCCATGTTAACGCGGCCAGTATTAAAAACGCACGAGGGTTGGCATCCGCCTTTCTAAGGAAGTTTGGTCGAGTTTCAGAACTTCAATGCTCACTGACAGCTCCCAGCAAAGCTTTGAAACTCCAAGATGCATCACGTTACCTTTTCTATCTGGTAAAAAAAGACATTATTCATGACCAGCCTACCTACCAATATGTATGGGGTGCATTAATTCAATTGAGAGAGCACGTGTCGGAGTCCGACGTACAAAAGTTAGCCATGCCAACGTTAGATTGCCGCCAATTAGATTGGAAGGTTGTCCGAAATATGGTGGAAGAAATCCTTAAGACACCGAGGTCCAGGTACTAGCCTGTTGCGATCCGCATAGTTACTGGTGTGGAACGAAAACTGTCCCTTGTCACTTTTATACAAGTGGGAGTTGTAAAAGAGGGTTCAGTTGCCGATACCAGCATCCAGTTCGAATCCCGATAAGATTCCAGGAGGAACCATCTCTTAAGGAGGGGTCAATATTATGACCCAGTTGCCATAAAATAATACCCGAGACCGAGTGTACGAGATTATTCTATTTACGTGCTCGATTCATTAGAGAATGTTCGATTATAGGCCAAAAGAAATTTTGGGAAAATTCACCAAACGAATAATCTACAAAAGGAAGTTTTTCGATGACATACTGCAGTGATATATACGAGACCATTATTTGAATGAATGATTTTAGTTCTAATGTACGCGCGTGGCAAATTGTAATTTTATAGAGATAAATAATTATATGTGTTAGTTTTGTTATTTATATGTTTTAGAGTATTGTAAAAAATTGTAAATATTAAATGAATTAAATAATAATTATGTGTAATTAAAGCGTATAATCAAGATGTTTTTATTTAATTTAATTTTATTTTTATTTAAAATAAAGTGTGAAAAAGATAATAAAAATATAAATTAGTAATTTCTTAACAATATCCTTACCCAACAATGGATCATTAAAGGCGCTTATCATTTTCTTGTAATGTGTTACCCCGTTAATATGTTGAAATTAAACATTGTCAGTCAAATAAGCTATTACTTTGGAACGAATTCCAAGAGATAAAAAATGCAACGTCAAACTGTGATAAAAAAAAGAGATTAAATAATTGAAAAAAATCGAAAAACAGAAGGTAAATTATATAAAAAAAACTGCAAAAGCTATAGAAATTAGTTCGCGTGTAGATATATGTGATGAAATAGAAAATAATCTGTAATATAGATGAATCAACAGATCAAAGAATAGATACAGTGGTACAATCGTGGTTTCTTCCTCTACTGCAGTATCTTCAATCCCCATTACTGATTCTTAGCACAAAAAGTTATTCCGGGGGTCGTGGTCAAAAATGGGACAATAAGTATTACTAAAGTAAGGGACAAGTCTGTCTGTGTGGTAGAATGAGAGTGCGGATGGAGAAGAGTGTTAAGAATTGATGTTGAAATAAAGCAAACTATGTTGGAGAAGAAGTTAAAGGGTTGAAGAAGGGCAACTAAAGAGGGAGAACTTAAAGTTAGCAGTTCGAAAACGGAATGTACATGCTTAGGGAAAACTAGGATGAGTAGGAGAAATTAAATATCTTGGCTTCTAAAAAACGGAAAATGGGACAATAAATTAAGAAATTGCCCACAGGAAAGATATATATGAGTGTGACGATGCCTGTGATGATGTCCAATGGGGAAATGTGGCCTGTAAAGAAGAATCAGGAAAAGAGAATGGATGTAGCTGAACGATGGTCAGAAATGAGTGTCGAAGAAGAGTAAAGAACAGCGACCTCTGAAACGAGGAAAGCTGAAGAGGAGGATCAAGAATAGTATACAATAAATGTGAACTATAAAAATTGGGACAAATTAAAAATTGAAAATCCCAATAAATCCAAGAAATCTACGAATATGTGGTGAATGTGGACGCGGCGCTCTAGGGTTTTTTCAAGAATCGAGAAGTGAACAAAGTATGCCTAGTTCTTAGTCTGCGGGTGTTTATTTTTGTTGGCAGATTTCGGTTAATTGGTATATATGTACATATGTTTCAAAAGGATGTCGCCGCAATTTTTAAAAGAGGGAGATTATCTGAACCGGGGCTTTGCTTTTCTTTCAGTTTTAAAATGGCTTCTCTAATTTTCTCTTTGGTGGGGAGTTACTGCCGATCATTTTCATTCATTTGGATCATGTGAGACTCCATCGCATAAGATTGTCATTAAGCAGTTATTCGAAATGATTCGTCCATCTCTTCCATTTCCTTTCATATCAGATTTTTTTTCATTTCTTCAGGGGTTTATGGAACTTCCCGGCAATAAAATCTCCATGTCTCTGCTATATCTTCTGCGCTGGTTCTCAGGGATCTTGTTTGGTCTCCAAATGCTCAAGTTCTGATTTTAAAATCTCTTGTTATAAAGCGTATATTTTCTAAATAGATCTCTCGGATGATTTTTTATCGTGGCTCTCAATTCCTCTAAATATATTGTTCTATAAATATATTGTCCTCTAAATATGTTATTGTTGTTTATCAGCCTGGTATCGTCATTTTATTTCTTTGTTGATGTTTCTCAAACTAGCTTTTTCCGTTTCACTATGTACACCACTTTGACAAAGATTTCTTCTATTCTCAATTATATTAAGGATTTCATCTCTTATTTAGTGTTTCTGTTTCACATGATTATTTATAATGACAGTATATTTATGGAATTATTATGTAACTTATGCCTGGTTGCACCAACAAATCTTAAGGTCCAGCTTAGCTAAGTTCAGCTTATAGATCCATAATTTTCGATTTTTATCTAATCACGTTTTAAGTGAGAAAAAGTTTAAGATGCAATCCACGTGGCACGAAGCAGGGAAGCAGGATGCAAGCCACGAAGCAGGGATCTTGTTTGGTCTCCAAATGCCCAAGTTCTGATTTTAAAATCTCTTGTTATAAAGCGTATATTTTCTAAATAGATCTCTCGGCTGATTTTTTATCGTGGCTCTCAATTCCTCTAAATATATTGTTCTATAAATATATTGTCCTCTAAATATGTTATTGTTGTTTATCAGCCTGGTATCGTCATTTTATTTCTTTGTTGATGTTTCTCAAACTAGCTTTTTCCGTTTCACTATGTACACCACTTTGACAAAGATTTCTTCTATTCTCAATTATATTAAGGATTTCATATCTTATTTAGTGTTTCTGTTTCACATGATTATTTATAATGACAGTATATTTATGGAATTATTATGTAACTTATGCCTGGTTGCACCAACAAATCTTAAGGTCCAGCTTAGCTAAGTTCAGCTTATAGATTCATAATTTTCGAGTTTTATCTAAGCACGTTTTAAGTGAGAAAAAGTTTAAGATGCAATCCACGTGGCAATTCATTTTGGTAAACTGAAAATTGATCCAAGACTCAATGGTGCGACTCATATGTTTAGTAAGCTGAAGTTAAGGTACGTCTTAAGCTTAAGATATGTTGGTGCAACCAGACATAAGATGCATTCCACGTGGCAATCCATTGTCACAAGCTGAAAATTGATTTAAGACTCAATGGTGCAATGAGTATGTTTAGTAAGCTGCCCAAGTAGTAAAATAAAAACATTTTAGTTTTATTTAAGGTTTACAAAGGTTTTATTGTGGTAAATAAGAAGATAATGGTTTTAAAGCTACCTTGTAGATATACCGCCAGAACTTTAAAACTGTTAAGCATTTGTCACTAGTTTTAAAGTATCTAATAATAGTATCAAATAAGACCAATTAATCTTAATAGATAATTTGTTTTTTTGTAGTTTTAATGGTTTATTCTCAGTTTACTTTAAAACTAATCAGTTTTATGAAGAACTTCCGGAATGTTTGGTTTTATTTTTACTTTTAGTTTTAGTGCAGTTTTAAAAATTCTCCTAATATGACTAATAAAACCTATTATTAAATCTACTTGATCTCAAGACTATTATGTGTTCATGTCACTAAAACATATGCCTTAAAACTACTTTTTTATTTGTCTTTAAAGCTGCTTTCTTAAAAGCAATTAGTAGGCTATATTAAAACCAAACGCTCTTAACTGAATAAATTTGGTTATCGTAAAGACTAAACTCTGCTCCTTGTTAGAAACAATAAAACTAAACTCATCCCCTTTTCTTTCATGTCCAAAAGGGTCGGCCAAAACATTTCGCTCTAAATGTTTTAGAGCGAAACAGTGTTTTGTAAAAAATGGAAGTACCTACAGTTAGTATGGAAGAAATAAGTCGCAAGTACTTAAAATATAAACGAACTGGTCATTTTAAAAGAAAAATACAACACACACAGCAATACGACACCTCGATTTTAGGTTAGATTCACATTAAAACCGAGTGGCATTATTGACAGCAGCATTAAAACTAAACGGTTTTAATTCCAAGGCAACCTTGCTTTTATGTAGGATATATGCTCTTGGATAAGTTTTGATCTTAACAATTCTTTGTCGATAGACCAAATAGTTTTATTTGGATTTCGGCCATAGTGCTTTCTGGAGATGCTGAAAGCCATGATAGATTACAATATAAGGCTTACAAAAAAATTATAAATAAGAGTCTTAAAGACAAATTCGATTTATTTTAACATTAAAACATTAAAATTGCAGATAAAATTATTGTTCTTTCAAATTAATATTTTTCGGATTTAAATTTTTTTATTATTTTTATTTTTTAATCGCCAAAAGTCAGAAATTTTAGGGCGCGTGAGTTATTTAGACCTATTTTTGTTAACAGTATCAATACAGTTGGGTGCGCAAGTGTTTTTCTACCTTGGCAGTCCGAAATAACCAAGTACTTTTTATTATTTTATGGTTACAAATACGTATCTACCTATTAACACATGTAAAAATTTGTTGGCCTATATGGAGTTTATGGGCTTTAAGAATCATTTAGTATGGTAAATATCTCCATTTAAGAAACCTTTTTAAGTTTGCTATAAAACTGCCTGTACTTAATGTGTTAATGTGTCTTTTAACACGGTTTTAAAAGCACCTTCACAGCAGCTTTAAAACCAGTTGCTTAAGAAAATAAAGTTTTAAGGTTTTTATTTTTGGTTTTATTGTCTTCTTTCAGAGTGGGCCCTTTTAAGCTGAAAGCGGTTTTATTGCAACCTTAAGGTTTACTTAAAAATTGCAACCTTAAGGTTTACAAATGGTTTTAATTCTAGTTTTATTCTACAGTTTTAAAGCATCCTTAAAAGACTTAATAAACCCGTTCTGTGCTACTTGGGTAAGCTTAAGGCTCGTCTTAAGCTTAAGATATGCTTAAAGCCGTAAACTAAGCTTACGAAATAAGCGTGTTGCCCCACTGAGTCTTAGAATCAATTTTCAGCTTGCCACAATAGATTGCCAAGTGGATTGCATCTTAAACGTCGTCTAAGTTAAAACGTGCTTAGATAACAATCGAAAATTATGGTGCAACGTAAGGGAGACTTAAGGCGGCCCTATCTATAAGCTGAGCTGGAGCTTAAGATTTGTTGGTGCAACCAGACATTAACTAACAGGATATATTGAATAGAAGAATTGATTTATAGTTGTAATATAACAATATAACAATATAATAAGAATTTAATAAATTCATCTTTAATTCAAAAGGAAATCGGACCAAAAGGATACCCATATTTGGATGACATAAATGAAGACCTACAAGATCTTGGAGAGATCCTGAAGGTTGCAGAATGGAACGATAGAGATAAAGGAAAAAGGTTGAGCGAAGAAAGGTAACGAAAACTAATATTTTTGATTATATTATGTAACTTAATTGACAGGGTGTATAGAATAGAAGAATTGATTTATTGTTGTAACAATATAATAAGATTTTAATAAATTCATCGTTAATTCAAAAGGAAATTGGACCAAATGAAACAGGTTCAATTATCCTCTCCTACGCGCTCTTAACTGTACCCTGTCCACTTCCCAGACAGAGACCGATCGCTTAATCGCTCGTGTGTGTGGTCCCTCGATCGTACAACCATTCACCAAGTCTTCCAACTAACTCTTCAGTCTTTGAAGACTTCCAGTGTACGCCGACATCGACAATTTTACAATTTAGTTCTTCATTGGCACTGGTGACTGACTGGCCTCCAACGAGTGTGTGAACCAGTGTGAACGCTGCTAGTAGGTCGCGCTTTCAACTTTTTTCTTCTTCGCTGTCGGTCTTCGATTTTTTGTGGTGTGCCTCCTTGGATCTTTACCGACTCGAAAATGAAGAGATTTAGGGGGAAATTGTGGATGGGACGTGCGTGAGATGCAAGATGATATTTTGTTGTTTTGTTCTGCTAGTAAGTATTTTTTATATATGGGTCAAAATTGACGAACCTTTATTTGTGTAAAACAATAATTACTATTTCGCTAAAATCCATTGATGAAGCTACGTTTATATTAAGTTTTTAATGTTCTTTTATTATAATGAAATAGTAGTACCTTTCTTAAGAAGTTTATAAAATATTGCCTTTTTTATAAACACAGTAATTAGTACAAGAGGGTTTAAAGAAAGTACTTTCCTCAAAGTACTTTTCTCTGTAATTGTTCTAGCGAGATCTTCTTGACTTCTTCTGATCCGTTTTTCGGTGGATCACTTCGCGTTTTCTGCGTTTTTCATTGTTCCGTTGTCTTTCTTCGCAGGTTGTTTTGTGATTTCGCCCGATTGGTGGTTCTCCAGTTAGGTACCTTGATTCTGTTGATATCTTCTCTGGCCTGATCTTCCCATCTGCTCTTTGGTCTACCTCCAAGTCTTGTATTTGTAGGTCTCCACTTTAATATTTTCTTTATTAATGTATCTTCTTCTCTTCTTAGTACATGCCTTAACCATTTCAATCTTAGAGCCTTTATGTGTATAACTATATCTTCTTCATTTATCTGGTTATTTATCTCATTAAATAATGGTCTAAACTTTCCGTCTTGGATTGTTTTGGACCAAGAATTATTCTAAGTTATAACTTCTTCTTCGTCTCTACTACTCAAACACTTTGTCTCTGCCCGTAGGTTATGACAGGTCTGATTGCTGATTTATATATTTTCGTTTTGGTGTTTTTGCTGATATGTCGGTCTTTTAGTAGTTTTTGGTATTTCCAAAATACTCTATTGCCTGCTTTTATTCTTCTAGTTATCTCTGCGCTCCTATGGTTTGAGCTGCCTATTTCAACGCCTAGATACTTAAATCTCTCTTTAAAGAATGTGCATTGTTTAATTTTTATGTTGTCTATGTTAGAATTTTTCCTTAAGATTAGCAATATACTTCGTATTTTCTTCATTTTCTTCTTCATTAGCATATACTTCAGAGTCCTCAGTGAATATTCTAAACTTTTTTATTTACCTCTCGTGGCTATTACCATGTTGTTGGCGTATCCTATAATTTGTTTAGAGCTTTGTATGATCATCTTGTTGATTCCAGTTTTTTTAATCACTCCATGCAGTGTTACGTTAAAAAGTGTTGTAGAGAGGCTTGTCGAACCTTGTCGAACTCCTACTTATATATTGATAGTTTCTGTATTTCCCTCATCTGTTATTGTTTCTGGTATAGAGTTGTCCTTGTCCACTGCCATTTTCGCTAATTTAATCAATTTTACTGGTATAATTGAAGATTATTAAGCTATTTTCGTCAATGTTTATCCCTTTCATACACCGGATACATGCTTATTTTAGAATTTTTAGGAAGGACGGATAGTCTACATTATTAGTCTACAATTCAAACTCTTTGCTTGATCACTTTTCATGCAGCTGCATATTTACCGTGTATTTTTGGTATACTTGTTGTATATTTCTCTTCTTCTGCTTTTTATGTAGCCATGACTCTATCTGTTGTTCAATGTGCCTCCAGTAAATTGTCGTTGAATCTTTTTCGTGGTGTCTCCAGTGCTCGTCTTCTTATTGCAGGGAACTGTTTCTTGTCGTCTTTACTCCTCTGTTCGTTGTCAATCTGCTTATGTAATCGTTCCATTCTATTCTTCTCTTTCTTACTCAGTCCTTGATGGTCACAACTTTGCATCTCCGTCGTGGGTATGTATCGTGAGTATGACATCTTGATTAAAAAACTAAATTTCTATGGAATTCGAGGTATTTCTTTGAATTGGTTCCAATTTTCCAATCCTACTTGAATAATAGGAAACAACTAGTTAGAGCAAATGATACTGACTCTAGTCTCAAAAACATTGTATGTGGAGTACCACAAGGTTCAGTATTGGGTCCTATTATGTTCCTTATCTTTATAAATGACATCACTAATTTAAAAATCGATGGGAAATTATTTCTTTTTGCTGATGATACCAGTATCACTTGGAGCAACTCAACTATTGAAACTATAACTTCTGATCTACTGTTGATAAAGACCTGGTCTGACTCTAATTTACTCTCTTTTAACGTAGATAAAACAGTAGCCTTATCCTATAAGAAAGCTATTCACCTTTGCCTCTTAATAACAACCAGATCAGTACCGTTGATTCTGTAAAATTTCTTGGTATTTTTTAGACAGCAACCTCAAATGGTCCCTTCATATCGATTCGTTAAGTAAGAAACTCGCCTCAGCTTGCTATGCAATAAGATCTGTCTCAAGGGAACTCAATTTAGCATCTTCTAAAATAACATATTTTTCGTTGTTCGAGTCTCATCTTCGACATGGTTTTCCATTTTGTGGTTCTAGTACAGCTGCCCAATTTGATGTTATTTTCAAATTGCAAAAAAGAGCAATAAGATATCTATTTGGCCTCAGAAGATCTACACATTGCAGAAGTTACTTCACGGAAGATCACGGAATTTTAACACTTCCATCTTTATATATTCTAGAAACGGTTTGTTTAATTCGTAAACACCTTCATGTCTTTCCAGCAAGGCCCAATCATCTTTACTCCACCAGAAATTCAATCTTTGATATTTATTTACCGATCCCATCCACTGAGTTAGTAAAGAAATCTATACTATATTCCGCAAAAAAAACTTTACAACCATCTCCCTTTACAACTTAAATCTGTAACATATTTCCCAAAGTTCCGTAAAATGACAAAAGCCTATCAATCTAAAAGACCATACTATTCAATAGAAGAATTTCTTAATGAATAACTAAGAAAATTGGGTTTCATACACAGTAGCTTAAACTTGTCAGTTCCTAATGTTGTATTTTATTTATTTATTTATTTATTTATTTATTTATTTGTTGTAAGTATATTCAAATTGGAATTTATATAAATTTTGCAATAAATTGTTTTTGCCTTTGCTTTTATATCTTATATACTGTATATTGACGATTTATCTAATTTTAGGAAATTGTAGTTGTTATTTGTTATTGATATTATTTTTCTTTTGACTGTATGTAAGCTTTGTCCATAAAGTTGTAAAAATTTTCAGTGACAATGAAGCATATTTCTATTCTATTCTATTCTATATCTGTACTTCTCGCTCTGATCCATAAAGCCTTACCATCAATTTTACTAAGAGTTTTTATTTCGCAGTTTCTAGCATTCTTTTTGTCCTCTCTATATCGGGTCGTGTTCTGCCGCATATATCATCATTGGTCTGACGATCGTTATGTAAATTTTGCCTTTCATTTTTTGATCGATATTTTTATTCTTCCATATTGTTTCATTCAACCTCTGTTTGCTCTATTCACTTAATATTCTATTTCCGTTTTGAGCTTTTCGTAGCCAGATCTATGTGTGGCATAGATATTTAAAATTCATCACTTGTTATATTATCTGATTCATCTTCAATTTATATCATGGTAGATTTGCTGTATAACCATGCATTTTGTCTTTTTTGGTGGGTGAAATTAAACAGACGTTGTAAATCATCTTCAATTTAAAAAATTATCTAGTATTTCATTGTCTGCATAGCAGATTATTTTAAGTTGTTTTCTTCTCATTTGGTACTTATCCATTTTTCGTTATTTTTTTTATTATTTCATCCATGTTCAGGTTAGATATAGGGCTCAGAGAATCTCCCTGCCTTATCCCACTGCCAAACCGTCTCTCAATTGGGCCCTTTAATTTGACCCTGTCAAATGACCTCTTCAGGTCCACGAAACATATTATATGCCCGTTTGTTGTATTCTAATGACTGCTCTTGCACTTGCTTGATTACAAATATAGCGTCGGTGTATGATATTTCCGATCAAAAACCTTGTTGTGCTTCTACATATTGGTATTATAATTTCATTCAGTTTATTTGTTATCACTTTGGTTGTTAGTTTTAGCTTTAGCGTTGCGTTTAATAGATTGATTCGTCTGTAGTTCTCCGGGTCTAATTTATCTTCCTTATTGAAGGTAGGTATTAGGATACTTAATGTCCATTATTGTGGTATTCTATTTTGTTCTATTATTTTGTGGATTAGTTTTGATAGTTGTTTGATCTTCCTCTAGTCCTCCGTACTTTAGGAATTCGTTCGGCATTCTGTCCTCTCTTGATGATCTTCTATTTTTTAATTTCCTCAATACAACCTTCACCACTCATTCATCAATATTTAGTTCTTATTTCTGAAGTTTGTCCGTTTTTCATTGTCACTAGGACTTTCTTTACTCCAGTTGGTGTTATTGAGATTTCTTCTATAAAAAAAATCGGACTGAAAAGTCTGATTATTACCTTCAGTGAGAAATTTTAGACGATCTGCAGTCAATAGATGTTGATAATAATCTTCTCAATCTGTTAGCGGTATTAGGCTGATAATATAAACTTTTTCCTTTCTATCCGTTCTTAGGGATTTCATTGTTCTACATGCTTCGCATGCTCTGCTAACACCTCGGCTCTGGTCTATTTGTTCACACTTATTACCCCATGTGTCATTTCTTGACTTTAGCACTTCTTTTTTGACTCCTTTACTGCATCTTGTTTAGTTCTTCCGACCTTCAGTGTCTTTTGTCATTAACCATAGTTATGTGCCCGTTTATTCTCTATATCTTTACTCTAATATCTTCATTCCGTTATTTATTTGCATTCCTTTGAATTTATTCTCCTAACACAACACTTCTACGAGTATAGCCCCTTCATCTATTATATCCATCATTCTATTATATTTCGACACTACATTAGTAGCCCAATAAATGACCGTTTTGGAGTGTAATTTTCAGGGGCAACTCCGAATTGCATGAAAATTTGGATTTAGGTTCTACTTACACTCCACTTCAAAGTTGAATTTGTGCCGTTGGGTGCTTTTACTTGGGGGGTGACAGTCACCCCTTCTCGGGGGCTGAAAAACGCGTGTTTAATATAAGCCCCGAAATGGATAAATTGACAGATTATAAGCAACTTTCGTTATATAAAGTTTTTTACGTAAGTCAATACTTTTTGAGTTATTCGCGATTGAAAATATTGATTTTTCAACAAAAAAACTATGTTTTCAGATCGTTTTTCGCCAATAACTCAAAAAGTAAATATTTTATCGAAAAAAATATTCTTAACAAAAGTGTAGCTTATAAAAAAAACGAAAAAAATTGTATATCAGTAAAGTTTATAAATTAAATAAAAGCAAAGTTGTAGCTCATGAAAAATACGTTCTTATTCGTCTAATTCCAAATCGAATAATTCAACGCGAAATGACCGAAAAATTAAGCACTTTCCGGGAAAAGCTTATTTACATTTTTAAAGTATCTTAAAAAAGCTTTATAATTGTTTTTTACAAAAATTTCTAGCATCAAAAATAACAAAAATAAACGAGTTACACTAAAAAAAAAGTTGCACCCCTTTTTTTGGTAAAAAAAATCGTGAAGACCTCCTTCTATTTAGCACCCTAAATAAAATTAATCGTTACCGCTTTACCATTTATTTAACTATATGTGTATTGTTTATATGATCTGTAATTTTGATTGGTTTAAAGTGCTTATTTTTGAAAAAATTTGGTTTTATAATAAAAAAAATTTCTAAAATTTTTTTAAAAATTTCCTTTTGTCAAAATAACTTAAAAAGTATGAGTGATAAGAAAAATCTTAAAGAGTAAAAAAATATAGGTTTTGCTATTATAAATATGCTAGTTTTATTTTGTTTTTCTGTGAGAAAAAAATTGGTTAAGATATGGCTGTTCAAAATTTGCATACACTCGTGGATAGTGACCCGTTCAAGCTTTTTCAAGTATAACCCTTTCAAAAATAAGCACTTTAAACCGGCGAGACTGACAGACCATATAAAAGATAAATAAGAAAGTAAATTGTTTGTAAAACGGTAGCGATTAATTTCATTTTGGGAGCTAAACACAAGGAGATTTTCATGACTTTCTTTACAAAAAAAAGAGGGCCAACTTTATTTTGAGTGTAACTCGCTTATTTTAATGTAAGAAACTTCTATGAACAATTAAAATAAAGCTTCTTTCTTTCAAAAAGTTTAAATGGTTTTTCCCGAAAAGTGCTTAATTTTTCGGTGATTTCATCTTGAAATATTCGATTTGGAATTAGAATAATAAGAACGTATTTTTCATGAGCTACAACTTTGTTTTTGCTCGATTGATAGACTTTACTGATACACCATTTTTTTTTTTGGTTTTTTATAAGCAACACTTTTGCTAAGGATATTTTTTCGATAAAATATTTACTTTTCGAGTTATTTGCGAAAAACCGTCTGAAAAAGTAGTTTTTTTGTCGAAAAATAAACATTTTCAATCGCAAATAACTCGAAAAGTATTGATTAACATAAAAAACTCTATAGAACAAAAAATGCTTAAAACCAGTCAATTTCTCCATTTCCGGTCTTATCTTGAACGTATGTTTTTTCACCCCCGAGAAGGGGTGACTGTCACCCCCCAAGTAAAAGCAACCAACGGCACAATTCCAACTTTGAAGTGGAGTGTAAGTTGAACCTAAATCCAAATTTTCATGCAATTAGGAGTTGCCCCTGAAAATTACACGGTATCGCCGTATTTCCCGTTCATTTACTGGGCTATAGTTCTAATTTTTTTTGAAAGATCGGAATGGATTAAAGATCGGAAAGCCCCGATATGAAATTTTACGTTACTCAGATAGACCAGGGCGCATCTATTACTACATTTGGATGTTGAGAGGTGACTTATATGTATGTTTTTGCAGAAATTGCTTGAAAATAACTCATATAATAATATTTGAGTTATCCTCCCACTGAAAAAAGTCCGGACCATTGTTTAAATAATCAAAATGTCAAAAAATGAAGGAAAGTTGCGATTTTTTTCTTCGTTTTTTGATTATAACTTTAAAAGTATTCATTTCCGAGAAAAGTTGCATTGACATAAAAGTTGCGTAATTAAATTTCCTACAATATAGGATTAGTTAAAAATTTTAAAATTGTCACCCTTGTTGCAAAATAGCAATAACCCGTCGTCCTAGGTGAACGACAAACGCGACAACGCGACGCGACGCGAAAATATCAAGTAATGGTTGTATTTGTGTATGGTCTACGTTTTCGGGTTAATCAGTGTACGACAAGACGCGACGAAGTGCGAACTTGATTTGTTCGCGACGAAACACGACACAGTGTGACGCCCCATTGCTTTTTTCAATTCAAATTATGCTACGCAATAGTTTATTAAATATATAAAACTAATAATAACTATATAGTACCAGTGTTTTTTTATTAACATACCTTAAAGTCAGTAACAACCTCTCCTCAAGAGAATTTGGTTTTTGAAAATTACTTATTGATAGTTATTGAGAGCTCAATATTATTAATACTGAGTTTAACAGCTGCAATGATATAATCGAAAATGAATAAGCCTCAATACTCTTTAAACCAACGTGGATTAGTTCATTAATTTCGGATATAAATGATTAAACTCTCCAAATTTACTCGTTCTAAATATATGACATTTGTTGTCTTTTTTTTCGTTTATGGAATTTTTGAGCTAAGTATTTAAAATATGAATTTTCTAGTAACACTGCCGTATACTTCCCCACACTTAAGAATAGGAATGAATAATTGACATCGTCACGTTTGTCCTGGTTTGAGTGATGGAAAGCGACGCGATGCGACGCTACATAAGCCACACGTCGCGTGAATTACTGGTCGCATCGCATCGCATCGCAACGCATCGCATCGCGTCGCGTCGTTTTCCGTCGCTCACCTAGGACAACGGGTAATTGCTAATACACCATAAAAAACAAGTATTCGCATTTTACGTTTTTCAACCATTTATGCTAACTTAGGACCTTCATATCTTATCCAGAAAAACTTTGTAATATAGTAAAACAATACTGTAAATTTCATTAAGATCGGTTTTATAGATTTTGCAAAATAACTTTTGCAAACCAGCTTTCGCAAAAGAAATTTCATTTTTTCAAAATGTTGCAGGACTGGAAATAAAGCAGACATCAAGTTGATTTTTTTTTACATATAGAAGAGTACAGTACCTTTCATTTGCAGTTTGCAAAATTGAAATCGGTTAACTACCACGGCGTCAGGATTTTTTTTAAATAAACATTAATTTTTGCTGCTACGCGCAGGACAGCGGATACTTTTGACTGCTTGGGCATTTTAATGACCTTTGATAATGATTAATAAATTTTAATTTTTGGTAGAATTTCGATATAAATAAATAAATTTGTTTATTGCAAAATAAAAACACATACTCTGTCCTTTGAAGTTACACTTTTTTTAGCAAAAACATTCTTTGTTCATATATCTTAACTTATAATAATAAAAACAGAAAATAAAAGTTTATTATTTTTAAACATATGCAATTTTTTAAACAATATTTCACAATTAATAATCAAATTAGTTTGATTTTTGTTGAATTAAATTTTTAAAATACAACAAAATAGAAGATTTGAAGAAATTTTGATGGAAATCTACTTGTGTGAATCGAACACCGCTGTCCTGCGCGTAGCACCAAAAATTAATGCATATTTAAGAAAATTTCTGACGCCTTGGTAGTTAACCGATTTTAAATTTGCAAATTTCAAATGAAAGGTATAGTATTCTTCTATATGCAAAAAAATTTCAACTTGTTATCTGCTTTATCTTCATTCCTGCAACATTTTCAAAAAATGAATTTTTTTGCGAAGGTTGGATTGCAAAATTTATTCTGCAAAATTTGTTGAACCGATCTTAATAAAATTTATGCTATTGTTTTACTATATTATAAAGTTTTTCTGGGTAACATAAGAAGGTCCTAAGTGTAGCATAAATGGTTGAAAAACGTAAAATGCAAATACTTGTTTTTTTATGGTTTTTTTCGCAATTATTGCTATTTTGCAACAAGGGTGACAATTTGTAAAATTTTCAACTAATCTTGTATTGTAGGAAATTTAATTACGCAACTTTTAGTTTAGTGCAACTTTTCTCGGAAGTGAATACTTTTAAAGTTATAATCAAAAAACGAAGAACAAAATCGATTTTTTCCTTCATTTTTTGACATTTTGATTATTTAATAGTATATTACTTTATGAGGCGGAGAAGCATGACTTTTCTTGACGCTGACGCGCCCGATATTACGCGCCGAACGAAGTGAGGCGCGTAATAGAGGGCAAGTCAAGAAAAGTCGCTTCTTTGCCGAATAAAGTATACTATTTTTTCTTCAAACGTAGCAATTTTCAACCATAAATAGTACAATTCATAATAAGTATGCATCACTGCGGCCTGAAAATTTCACAGAAAAATGATTTTTTATCAAGTACCAAAATGGAAAGTGTTACCGAAGCGTCATGGGAATACATTCGATCAGCGCAGTAACCCAAAAAGTAGCTAGTTATTTAAATTTAAACGATGCAAGTGCATACACGGGTCTTTCGTCTTTACGACGAACTTCAGCAACACTTTTAATTGATGGAGGCGGAAATCTAGAATGCCTCAAACGACATGGGGGCTGGAAATCAAGCACGGTTGCCGAAGGATATATAGAGGATTCAATAAGAAATAAGAACGATAATGCTCAAAAAATTTTAAACCCTCATGATTCGCCAACATCGGGAATGATTGCTGAAAGTTGTGCTCGAC
Source organism: Diabrotica virgifera virgifera (assembly GCF_917563875.1). Taxonomy (NCBI): domain Eukaryota; kingdom Metazoa; phylum Arthropoda; class Insecta; order Coleoptera; family Chrysomelidae; genus Diabrotica; species Diabrotica virgifera. The sequence goes on from NC_065445.1 coordinate 14,681,132, forward strand.
CATCAGTATCATCAACAATTACCAATGCGTATCAAGAGTCGGGAACATTTTTGCACGGTTTCAATTTTGAAAATGCCTCATTAACTAATTGTACTTTTAATATTACTATAAATAAAAATGATGTTTAATTGTTGTTAATGACATTTGTATTGTTGCTTTGTGACATGTTTCATATTGTTGCCATGACAACATTTTTCCCTCCGCCGTAAAGAAATGGGAAAAAAAACTGCTGCCGGCGGAGGCATCAAACTTTGACAGGATCAAGTTAGATAAGTAATGTCATCATTATTTGACGTTTGAAGAAAAACAATGTTCCGGACCTTTTTGAGAGGGAGGATAACTCAAATATTATTTGAATTATTTTCAAGCAATTTCTGCAAAAAAATATGAGTCACCTCTCAACGTCCATCACAAAACAGATGTGCCCTGAACTAAGAGTACAACTGAAATTTGTGTTGGTACCTAACGACAAGCGAAAAACCCTCTTAAATGTAGAATTAGTAATTAAATGTAGAAATTTCTTAAATGTATTCCGTATAATACGCGTATAATAAAATTTAAGAATTAGAGTTCCATTTCGTAGATTGATTAACGATGATAATTCTGTACCTGTTACTCATCAGAGTCGAAAATATTATTCCTTCGTATCAACAAGATAATGTACTTATGCCCGCATCGGACATCGCATGTGTGTTAATAAGCGCCATTAACAGAAATGTAAATCAATTAAATATTTTAATTTGCTTCCATTCGGCACAAACTATACCGTAACGTCAAAATATAGGCCAACGGTAATCGTTTAAATACGATTTAATACAGGGTACGGTTCTTCTTTATTCAAGTGATTTTGGTGAAATACATGTTTTACCTTATCCATTGACATGACGAATAGTCCATTGTTTATGTCTATCAAGTTAGCCCCCGAAAATTAAAAAACATTGTTTTGCTTATGTTTTTAAATTGTGCTAATGTTGTGCTAATTTGTGCAGATATTATTTTAATTTGTGCTGATACGAAAACTCAATTACACTATGATTAACATTCGGGGGCCAACTTGACTCTCAGCCCCCGGGTTTTTTTAAGAATATAAATTTATTTTAATGGTACGCAATTGTGCTCGATGTATCTTGAATTGTGCCGTTGGAATTTTTGAAAATGCTTCAACGTTACGCATTTTATTTAACATTTAAAGCTCGGGGGCCAACTTGACCCTCAGCCCCCGGGTTTTTTTAAGAATATAAATTTATTTTAATGGTACGCAATTGTGCTCGATGTATCTTGAATTGTGCCGTTGGAATTTTTGAAAATGCTTCAACGTTACGCATTTTATTTAACATTTAAATCTCGGGGGCCAACTTGACTCTCAGCCCCCGGTTTTTTTTTTAAATGTGAACTTATTTTTGTGTTACCCCATTGTGCTCGATGTATGTTAAATTGTGCCATTGGAATTTTTGAAAATGCTTCAACGTTACGCATTTTATTTAACATTTAAAGCTCGGGGGCCAACTTGACCCTCAGCCCCCGGGTTTTTTTAAGAATATAAATTTATTTTAATGGTACGCAATTTTGCTCGATGTATCTTGAATTGTGCCGTTGGAATTTTTGAAAATGCTTTAACGTTACGCATTTTATTTAACATTTAAAGCTCGGGGGACAACTTGACTCTCAGCCCCCGGGTTTTTTTAAATGTGAATTTATTTTTGTGTTACCCAATTGTGCTCGATGTATGTTAAATTGTGCCATTGGAATTTTTGAAAATGCTTCAACGTTACGCATTTTATTTAACATTTAAAACTCGGGGGCCAACTTGACCCTCAGCCTCTGGGTTTTTTTTTAAGAATATGAATTTATTTTCATGTTACGCAATTGTGCTCGATGTATCTTGAATTATGCCGTTGGAATTTTGAATTGTAGCTGTTACGGCAATTTTTATTGTAAAATAAATTGCGTAACGTTGAAGCATTTTCAAAACCTCCAACGGCACAATTCAACATACATCGAGCACAATTGTGTAACACAAAAGTGGATTCACATTCTTAAAAAAACCCGGGGGCTGAGAGTCAAGTTACCCCCGAGCTTTAAATGTTAAATAAAATACGTAACATTGAAGCATTTTCAAAAATTTCAATGGCACAATTTAACATACATCGAGCACAATTGTGTAACATGAAAATAAATTGATATTTAAAAAAAAAACCCGGGGGCTGAGAGTCAAGTTGGCCCCCGAGCTTTAAATGTTAAATAAAATGCGTAACGTTGAAGCATTTTCAAAACTTCCCACGGCACAATTCAACATACATCGAGCACAATTGTGTAACACAAAAGTGGATTCACATTCTTAAAAAAACCCGGGGGCTGAGAGTCAAGTTAGCCCCCGAGCTTTAAATGTTAAATAAAATACGTAACATTGAAGCGTTTTCAAAAATTCCAATGGCACAATTTAACATACATCGAGCACAATTGCGTAACATGAAAATAAATTCATATTAAAAAAAAACCGAGGGCTGAGTGAGAGTCAAGTTGGCCCCCGAGCTTTAAATGTTAAATAAAATGCTTAACGTTGAAGCATTTTCAAAAATTCCAACGGCACAATTTAAGATACGTCGAGCACAATTGCGTATCATGAAAATAAATTCATATTCTTAAAAAAACCCGGGGGCTGAGAGTCAAGTTGGCCCCCGAGCTTTAAATGTTAAATAAAATGCGTAACATTGAAGCATTTTCAAAAATTCCAACGGCACAATTTAAGATACATCGAGCACAATTGCGTAACATGAAAATAAATTCATATTCTTAAAAAAAAACCGGGGGCTGAGAGTCAAGTTGGCCCCCGAATTTTAATCATAGTGTAACTGAGTTTTCGTATCAGCACAAATTAAAATAATATCGGCACAAATTAGCACAACATTAGCACAATTTAAAAACATAAGCAAAACAATGTTTTTTAATTTTCGGGGGCTAACTTGATAGACATCCATTGTTTTCTTGGACAATATGGTTTATATCAAGTTTTTCTTTCTTCTTCTATTTTCTGCATGATCTGACGACAAAAAGTTTATTTAAGATCAGTATTATGTAATGAAATGAGGGATAATGAGAGAGATCTGAAATTTCAGAAAGCTATACAAATAATGCCAATACAGACACACATAAACTCTGCTTGGAAAAATATAAAATTAACTTTGACAAGCGTAGCAGATGAAATACTGGGACACAAAAAGAAAACAATAAAAAGTATTTGGATGACGATTGACAAGAATAGAGACAAGAAAACTAATAAAAAGGAAAAAGGAGTACCAGGAACAAAAAATTAGAGATATAGGAAAAAATCGGTAGAACTACCAAGTAAGACAATTATTTAAAGGAGTTTCGAAGGTCGAGGCAACAGGAACAGAAATCTTAAAAAAATCCTAAAATCCTGGAAGGAATACTTATCAACTGTTAAACGACAAATCTAGCAGAAGTTCATCAAAAATAAAAGTGCATACAGCTGAAATAGAAGATTAATATCTGACATACGAAAAAGTCTTCTTCTTCTTCTTCGTCTAGCCATTCACGTCCACATCTGAACATAAGCCTCTTCAAGTCCTCCTTTCCATTGTTTTTTGTTGTACGCTACTTGTAGCCAATTTTTCCCGGCAGTCCGTTTCAGATCATTTGTCCATCTCATAGGAGGTCTGCCTCTGGGTCTTTTGTGTTGGTGTGGTCTCCAGGTTAGAATGGTTCTGTGCCATTTGTTTAGATCGCTCCTAGCTACATGTCCAGCCTATTCCCATTTCAATTTTAATGATTTTTGTACCACATGGGTGACTTTGGTTTTCTGTCTTATCCATGTGTTTGTTTTCCTGTCCTTAAGTGATACGCCAAGCACTGCTCTTTCCATCGCATGTTGAGTGACTCTGAGTATGTTCATATTTTTTTTTGTGATTGTCCATGTTTGTGCCCCATATGTTAATATCGGAATAATGCATGCATCAAAATCTTTAGATCTAAAACGTAGTTGAATTTGCTGATTTCTGAGTATATAGTTTAGTTTGCCGAATGCTGCCCATGCTAACTTTCTTCGTCTTTTTATTTCTTCCGTTTGAATTTCCCTATTTAGTATTATTTTTTATCCTAAGTATATATATTCTTCAACTTTTTCTATAACTTTGTCGTTTTTATTATTGTCACGGTTTCTTCGGAGTGCATAACTTTTGTTATGTTTAAATTCATTTTCAGTCCTATTTTAGAAGATTCGGTGTGTAGTTCTGAAAGCATGGTTTGCAGTTCTTCTAGGTCAGTGGCTAGCAGGATTATGTCATCCGCAAATCGTCGATTACTGAGGTAGCGGCCATTAATGTTCATTCCCTTATATTTCCAATTTAGGTTCTGAAAAACGTCCTCTAAAACTAAGGTGAACAGTTTGGGTGATAGAGTGTCTCCCTGTTTGACTTCCCTCTTTAATGGTACAGGGTTAGTATATTCATTTTCATTTAGGTAGTATGTAGCTGAAGCTTGGTTCATAGTTTCTTTTATTTAGTTAATATATCTGCTGTCTATTCTACAATTTTGCATTGCGTTTGTTACGACCGTGTGTTCTATAGTGTCAAAAGCTTTTTCGTAGTCTACAAATGCTATAAAAACTGGAAACTTGTATTCGTTACATTTTTCTATTAATATTTTTGTGGTTAACAGGTGATCGGAAGTTCAATAGTCTTTCCTAAAACCTGCCTGTTCATATGGTTGGTATTCATCTAATTTCCTTGTTAGTCGGGTAGTTATGACTGTGGTGAGTATTTTAAACAGGTGTGATAGTAGACTGATGGGCCTATAGTTTTCCAACTTCCGATTATCACCTTTCTTGTGTAATAAGATTACTTTAGAGTTGTTCCAGCTCTTAGGGACTTTGCCCTGGTGTAAACAACTGTCTATAAGCTTAGATACAATTGCAATTAGTTCCTTACCTCCTTCTAATATCATATATGTGGTAATCCTATCTTCTCCTGCAGCTTTATTTCTCTTTATGTTTTCCAATGCGATATTATATCCGATACAACATATTAATATCCGTGCTGGTCTCATTTCATCGTCTTGTTGATGTGTTCTGTAGAGTTACGTGTAAAATTCTTCTATTCGTTTCAGTATGCTTTCTCTAGTTGTGATTTCATTTTCGTCTTTTCCCATTAATGATATTATCTGACGTCGTCCTAGTGTCGGTCTGAGGCATTTCATACTCTTATTTTTTTCAATATATTTTGTTATTAATTTTTCTTCTACGAAGAAGTAATCCAGGCAATTAAAAAACTTTAAAAAATAATAAGGCACCAAGCAGCGATGGTATACGCGCATGTAAGCGATGCTTAAATCACGGAGGGGAAGGCATTCATTCATCGAGGGAGATGAAACAATGCCAGATGAATGGAAAGAAGGGGTTATTATACTAATCCACAAAAAAGGAAACAAAAGAAAATGTGTTAAATCATCATCATTCTCTTTGCCTTATCCCTATGCGGGGTCGGCTTCCCTAATTGCATTTCTCCACACAATTCTATCTTGGGCCATATCAATGTTAATCCCCTTTACCAACATGTCCTGCCTTATCGTCTCCCCCCAGCTCTTCTTTGGTCTTCCTCTCCTACTCCTTCCAGGAATCTGCACTTCAGCTATTCTTCGTATTGGGTGGTTAACGTCTCGACGTTGAACATGACCAAACCATCTTAACCTATGCTCTCTCATTTTGGCATCAATTGGTGCCACACCTAGACTTCCCCTAATATACTCATTTCTAATTTTATCCTTCTTTGTCACTCCACTCATCCATCTAAGCATTCTCATTTCCGCCACATGCATTCGCTGTTCCTCTTTCTTTTTCACTGCCCAACATTCAGTTCCGTACATCATAGCTGGTCTTATGGCTGTTTTATAGAATTTTCCCTTCAGCTTCATTGGAATTTTTCTGTCACACAACACACCACTCGCTTCTTTCCACTTCATCCATCCAGCCCTAATTCTACTGCATGCATCTCCATCTATTTCTCCATTACTCTGTAATACCGATCCTAGGTACTTAAAACTATTGCTTTTTACAATCATTTCACCATCCAAAGATACCATTTTATTTGTAGTAGCTCCATCTTTAAATGAACATTCCAAATACTCTGTTTTTGTCCTACTAAGTTTTAAACCTTTTTCCTCCAGAGCTTGTCTCCACTGTTCCAGTTTTTGTTCTAAGTCTCTTTCACTATTTCCTACTAACACGACATCATCAGCATACATTAAGCACCATGGAATGTTCCCCTGTATTTTCGCTGTTATCTGGTCCAAAACTAATGAGAATAAATACGGACTAAGCACAGAACCTTGATGCAATCCTACTTTCACATGAAATTTATCAGTCTCTCCCACACCTGTCCTAACACTAGTCGTTACTCCCTCATACATATCCCTCACAATCTTTACATATTCACCAGGGACTCCTTTCTTATTGAGTGCCCACCACAGAATCTCTCGAGGAACTCTATCATATGCTTTCTCAAGATCAATGAATACCATATGAGCGTTTGTTTCTTTACTCCTGTATTTTTCCATCAACTGCCTTATAATGAAAATTGCATCTGTTGTTGATCTACCCTGCATAAAGCCAAATTGATTCTCGGATATTTCGGTTTCTTCACGTATCCGTCTATCAATTACTCTTTCCCATATTTTCATGGTGTGGCTAAGCAGTTTTATAGCCCTGTAGTTTGTACATTGTTGTATATCTCCCTTGTTTTTGTAAACAGGTACCAGTATACTGCTTCTCCATTCGTCTGGCATTTGTCCAACTTCCATAATTCTATTAAATAGACCTGCTAGCCACCTTGTTCCTGTCTCTCCCAATGCTATCCATACTTCCCCAGGAATATCATCTGGTCCTACCGCTTTTCCTTTCTTTATTTTTTGAAGCGCTTGAGCCACTTCCTCGTTGGTTATTTTGGTGACCATTGCTGCTACTGTATCCGTTGACTCTACAGGCTGTCTGTCAAATTCTTCATTTAATAAGCTGTCAAAGTACTTTCTCCATCTCTTTTTGACATCCCTTTCGTGAACTAGTATTTTATTATTTTCATCTCGGATACATCTAATCTGATTAAAATCTTTTGCTTTCTTTGCTCTCTGTTTGGCTATTTTATATATCTTCGTTTCGCCTTCCCTGGTATCAAGTTGATCGTATAGGTTTGAATACGCTTCTGCTTTAGCTTTTGCTACTGCTACTTTCGCTTCCTTTTTGGCGACCATATAGTTTTGAAGATCTATGTCCGATCTGGTTTCTTGCCACTTTTTATATAATTTTCTCTTCTCTTTTATGTTTCCTTGTACTTCATTTGACCACCACCAAGTCTCTTTATCTTCAAACTTCTTTCCTGACGTTTTCCCAAGTATTTCAATAGCCGTCTCTCTAATAATATTGGCCATTTTTCTCCAAATTGTGTTAGGGCTTCCTTTCATGTTCCAACATATTTTTTCTACTATTCTTTCCCTGAATAGACCTTCCTTCTCATCTTTTAGCATCCACCACTTGATTTTTTGTGGTCCTCTCCGATATTTTTGTTTAGTTTCGCTTTTTACTTCGATGTCCAGAACAAGCAGCTTATGTTGTTGGCTTACTGTCTCACTAACTATTACCTTGCAGTCCTTGCATTCACGTATGTCTTCTTTCCTTATCATGAAGTAGTCTATTTGGGATTGATGTTGTCCACTTTTGTAGGTAATAAGTTGAGTTTCTCTCTTTTTAAAGAATGTGTTAACAATCGCCATATCCAATGCTGTTGCTAATTCTAGCATGTCATCTCCAGCTTCATTTCTAGTTCCAAAGCCTAATCCCCCATGTATTGTTTCATATCCTGTCTTGGCTTGGCCCACATGTGCATTGAAATCACCTCCTATTATAACTTTCTCCTCCGCTGGAATATCACTCAGTATGTCTCCCAATTGATCATAGAAAGCTCTTCTTTCATTCTCACCCAGACCTGTTTGAGGAGCATACACACACACAACATTCAATACCTCTTTATCAATTACAAATTTCACTGACATCATTCTATCACTCGTTCTTACAACATCTACTACGTTATCTTTCATTTCACTATCAGCAATTATACCAACTCCATTTCTAGTGTTACTACTCCCTACATACCACAATTTATATCCATCACCTAGTTCTTTCGCCCTTTGTCCTTTCCACCTAGTTTCTTGAATACAAGCAATTTGAACTCTTCTTCGTTTGAGCGCATCCACTAACTCCAGACTCTTACCTGTAAGACTACCAAGATTCTTACCGTGTTAAATACCGGGGATTAATGCTCCTTAATACCACCTACAAAGTCCTTGTAAACATCCTGCGAGAAAGGATCAAAATATACACGGAAAAAATCGTTGGGGATTATCAATGCGGATCGCTGCTATTGATCCGATACCAGGGGCGGTTTCTCCATTGGTTCATTTGTGCAGTGAACACCCAATCAAATTTCATTAAAATACATATTTTTAAAAATATTATAAATATCATTAAAATATTTTTTCTTAAATCTCATAAATATCATAGTATCATTAAAATATTTTATCACATAATTTGTATTTATTAATCACATAATTTGTTTGCACAACACCGCTACGCTAGATGCTCGTGGTAAGTGCAGAATTCAAATTGAACCCAGCCACTATACAGTAACCCTATAGAAGACCGAGAGCTCTTAAATCCGTGAACCAGGGATTCTCCTATCTTAAAACTTTGACCATTTGTGCACTGCACACAGAGACCGGGGCGAAGCGTTTCGATTCACAGTTTGGCATTTTCTGTTGTGGGATTTTATTAAATACAATATTGGTAGGTAGTTTTTTTTAGCAAGGTGGAGCCTTATTCAGTAAAGTTTATAAAAGAAAATGCAAATAGTTTTGAAAATCGACTTCTTATAAAAAGAATGGACTAACTTGGCCGGAGATAAACTTGGTACAAGAATGTGCAATAAGAAACAAAAAGTTTAAAAATTGTTTTAAAGTTGAACAATATGGAAAAACTTAGTGATTATGTGGGTGTGATAAACTACATTCTTTATTTTGTTTTCCATGTTTAGTATTTTCAAAGAATAAAACTATAATTTCATTCTCGGTCTTTGGATGCGGTTAAAATAAACGGATTTTTAAACAGTTTTGACAAAGCCATTTCATTATTCGTAACTTCTGCCTCCACCTTCACCACCGAAGAAGCGCCATCATTCAGTAGGTATCATATTCTGCACAAAACAAAAAAAGTGTGTGACATCCTGACAAATCAGGTCAAAGATAAGTTTCATTTTGCAGAACATCTTTTGGCGAGGCCCCAAAAATTTTTCACCTGCGGCGCGTATTCACCGTTCGTATAATTACATTCTTTAATTGAACACCCTCCTTAAATTACCACGAGCCGCCATTGTCCGATACCCAATAACTGTTATAAACAACTAACAAGACATACAAAAATACAACTATATAAAACAATCATACGACCCGTAGTGATATGTGATAGCAAAACAAAGCAAACAAAGAGCAACTAGCTTTTTGGGAAAGAAAAGAAGATATTTGGGCCCTCGCTCGATGGACTAGCAGGCAATTTACACTCAAAAAAATTTAGTTCGTAACATAGATTAACAGTGATTATTGAATAGTATTTCGTTGTAACAATTTAATTTGCTGTTTCAACGAACTTTTAGACATTGACGAATGTATTTGGTTATTGTCACAATGATTGAATAATAATTGTGAAAATAACTAGAGTACATTAATCAATAACACTCAATTTATTCAGCCAATAACTTAGTTTCGTATATTTAATAAATAATGTTAATTGTGACAGCAACCCACTTTCTTGATTTCGTACATGACAAGCAATTACCTTGGTTTATCGTGACAACGTACAGATTTCATTAAACAATGTACAAATGTTGTTAATAAGTATAGAGTAATATATGATTATTGTATGGATGTACACTGATTGTTGTGACAACAAATGCATTAATCAATCTACTACTGCGTTTAACACCCACAATCAATGCGTACATTGTGACAATAATCGTAGTTGTTGAGACAATAAATGTTTTCTTTACCATTTGAAATGTAACGGCTTTTCCATATCGTGATAGCCCTAGCTTCTCTGTGTTTAAAAAGTTTGATTCTTTGTTAAACAATGCTGTTACCTCTACCGAAGTGCCGAATAATAATTTCATTTCGTTTCCAAGTGTAGTCCTTAGTAGAAGGAAGTTTTCGTGTGTCTCTTATCGCGAAATATTTTGAAAATTTAAACGCAGAATAAAATATTACAGTATTATCGAGGGTCTGAAGTCCTTGAGAACTTCTATAATGATTATTTTAATAAGTGACAGGGGTGAAAAGGAGAAAGAGAAAGAGAAAGAACGTTAATATAGACTATCTTGTACAAAACAATGAGAATACACAAAACTGTAAAAGAAAAGTTAGAAGAAACTATTCCCCGTAGAAAAAATATTTCCAATCGAAAGAGTTGTCTGCATAGTTTTTATGAATGAATGAACATAATCTTCGCTAATGTAAATAGAAACCAGATGCGTAAATAACATTCCTGTCTTGTCCAATCGTTGTACTAGACACTAGACACAATAGGAATAGAAACGCAATTTCAACACAGCTCTGGCTATTAATAATTTGATTCGTCATCGCCACTGTTCACTTTCATTTCTAATACACCCAATATTAAAGTTGTTAATCATTTTCACGACAATGACCAGACAGAAACTTCCTCAAACCGTAGAAGTTATATTATACCAAACGGCATAGCCGCTCCGGTATTCCATTCCAAGGACCATTAAACGAGATGACTTCCGCCATTTTCTTAATCATTTGATACGTTTATGTTAATAATTATGAATTATAACGTTTCTTTTTTGAGAGGGAAATCAAAATTGAGTGTCTTGATGCTGCTCAGGTGAAAGCAATAGTGTGTTTCTTGAATAAATAAAAACATAAAAGTAACCCAGTAACCCACATCGCGTGGTTAATTCTGCCTGAGTACCGCGGTACCGCCGATGGACAGATATATCGGCGAGTCGGCGATTTGTTGGTGTTGGTTCGGTGCAGTAACGGACTGGTTTTCCACACCTTGGATACCATAAAATGAAGAAATTGAAGATAAAAATACAACAACTGTTATTATAAGGAAAAAATCATTACCAGAACACTCCTTCAAGTACATAGTTGTTAGCCATCTTTATTGGTACATTGTTTGTATAATAATCATTTATTTATCGTATAGCTACATAACACAGTTGAGTTTTTGTGTATACGTAAAGAGGAAAATACTTAATTTTTACAAACAAAAATTTCTTTTACTTCTTCTTCCTTTCTATAAGCAATTCTGCTTGTTCATTGGCGGATTGATACCTCTATGGAAGGTTGTCACTCCATCTATTACGCGGTCGGCCGATACTTCTTTTACCGATTGATGATTTATCTCTTGCTATTTTGACCACACGTGTCTCCCCCATTCTGGTTATGTTGTTATTCCATTATTTTTTCTATTTAGTGTCCATTCGTTTATACACTGTACGTTACATTGTCTTAATGTCTTCACTCCTCTTTCGATCTCTCAACGCAATTCCTGCCATTCTTCTCAGCACACTCATCTCTGCTCATAGACGTAACCAGGATATCCTAAGGGGGGGCGGGTTACAACTACTGGAAGGTCTCCGAGGGGTATGGTGTTAAGCGTATAGAGCTCAAAGTACATCCCAATGGGGGGGTATAACCCCAAACCCCCCCTGGTTACGCCTATGTCTCTGCTCATTCCAGTATAGACCGGGCAGTATCGTCGCCCCCGCTAGCGCAATTATTCCGATTCGATTTTTTTGCACAAACTTACTCAAAAAGAGGTCCTTATAACGTATCCACAGGGTGCCGGGCGGTGCCGTGGTCGAAAATTTTTTTAAATAATTTTTTTAAACAAATTCACAAAAATAATTTTTTTATTTCCAACAATTTCTTTTAGATAATTTGGGTCATTCTAAGCAAAAAAGGTCTCCTGTCATTTTTCTCTAAAATTCACTGTTGTCGAGTTATACGCGATTAAAAATTTGAAAAATGCGAAAATGGCCATTTTCAAGGCTTCATAACTCGATCAAAAATGATTATTATGAAATTCAAAAAGTGACAAAATCAAGATTCAAATACCTTCTTCAACGTCTTGAAGAGATTTTTGGCATTATTTCATTACAAAGCTGTTACTTTTAGTTATTAACAATTAGCGCTGTAGTCTAACTGTATCGTCGCCCCCGGTAGCGGAACAATTTCGATCAGATTTTTTTGCACAAACTTACTCAAAAATGGGTCCTCATAACATATCCACAGGGTGCCTTGCGGTGCCGTGGTCGAAAAATTTTTTAAACAATTGTTTTTAAACAAATTCACAAAAATAATTTTTTCATTTCCAACAATTTTATTAGATAACTTGGGTCATTCTGAGCAAAAAAGGTCTCTTGAAATTTTTCTCTAAAATTGATTGTTGTCGAGTTATATGCGAGTAAAAATTTGAAAAATGCGAAAATGGCCATTTCAAGTCTTCATAACTCGATTAAAAATTATTATTATGAAATTCAAAAAGTGACAAAATCAAGATTGAAATACCTTCTTCAGCGTCCTGAAGAGATTTTTGTCATTATTTTATTACAAAGCTGTTATTTTTAGTTATTAACAATTAGCGGTATAGTCCAACTGTATCGTCGCCCCCGTTAGCGGAACTATTTCGATTAGATTTTTTTGCACAAACTTACTCAAAAATAGGTCCTTATAACATATCTACAGAGTGCCGGCCGGTGGCCGAAAAATTGTTTAAACAATTTTTAGACCACGGCACCGGCCGGCACTCTGTGAATATGTTATAAGGACCTATTTTTGAGTAAGTTTGTGCAAAAAAAAATCTAATCGAAATAGTTCCGCTTACGGGGGTGACGATACAGTTGGACTATAGCGCTAATTGTTAATAACTAAAAGTAACAGCTTTGTAATAAAATAATGCCAAAAATCTCTTCAAGACGTTGAAGAAGATATTTGAATCTTGATTTTGTCGCTTTTTGAATTTCATAATAATAATTTTTAATCGAGTTATGAAGACTTAAAAAACGCCATTTTCGCATTTTTCAAAATTTTAAATCGCGTATAACTCGACAATAATCAATTTTAGAGAAAAATTACAAGAGACCTTTTTTGCTCAGAATGATCTAAGTTATCTAAAAAAAATTGTCGGAAATGAAAAAATTATTTTTGTGAATTTGTTTAAAAAAATTGTTTAAAACATTTTTCGACCACGGCACCGCCCGGTACCCTGTGGATATGTTATAAAGACTTCTTTTTGAGTAAGTTTGTGCAAAAAAATCTAATCGAAATAGTTCAGCTAACGGGGGCGACGATACAGTTGGACTACACCGCTAATTGTTAATAACTAAAAATAACAGCTTTGTAATAAAATAATGACGAAAATCTCTTCAGGACGCTGAAGAAGGCATTTGAATCTTGATTTTGTCACTTTTTGAATTTCATAATAATCATTTTTAATCGAGTTATGAAGCCTTGAAAATGGCCATTTTCGCATTTTTCAAATTTTTAATCGCGTATAACTCGACAACAGTCAATTTTAGAGAAAAATGACAAGAGACCTTTTTTGCTCAGAATGACCCAAATTATCTAAAAAAAATTGTTGGAAATAAAAAAATTATTTTTGTGAATTTGTTTAAAAAAAATTGTTTAAAAAATTTTTCGACCACGGCACCGCCCGGCACCATGTGGAATGTGGATATGTTATAAGGACCTCTTTTTGAGTAAGTTTGTGCAAAAAAATCGAATCGGAATAATTGCGCTAGCGGGGGCGACGATACTGCCCGGTCTAGTACCAGGTTAATCTCTTTGCGATGCCCTCCAGTACTTAATAGTTGCTTTTGCTGATGTTATTGTTGCTCCCGTCAATCAAGCCATTTATTGAAAATAACTTTAGGTATACATTCGTTGATCTTGTAGATTATTTATTTGGGTCATAAATGCGCTGGTAAAATACACCGTTTTCACAGCAATAAATAAACATCCCAAATATTCGCAACTTTTTTTAACTGTATTTTTGTATGTTACACGATACTGTTATGGCCCACCAATAAGTAACACCCACAAATTCATACTCGTGATTATAAAAACCACATAAACTTTATGACATTTTATTAATTTGCAATAAAAACGACAATAAACGATAAAATAAGTGGAACATAGTGTTGTTGCCTTTTTGTTCGTAATAAACTCGAAAAGTGAAAAGTGAAATTGATTCTAGCCATTATCTTCAAAAGAAAATTTAAGTACTCGCTAAGTGTGTGACGTTGTAGAATGTTCATTAATGTTTTACAGAGTCGGACTAGAAGCTACTGAACGGTATTTTGTTTACTGTACAATTTCCTGTTTTTCTGAAGCTATTTCCTTGTGGCATTTTTATAATAAACTATTTTTAATGGGAAATAAGCCACAATTTTACAAAAAAAATGATTTTATTAACGTTTCGAAGCCCAAATAGGGTTTCGTTGTCAAAATACAAAATACTACTAAAATAAACAAAAATGTTGTTGCTAAGTAAAAAAATTCTTCTAATAATTTATTTAATCTGACTCATTTATATTGGCAATTCAGACGTATATTATACATTTTAAGGTAGAAGACTCTAAAATGATATCGCCAATATTTATGGGTTGCGTTCCTGGGACGACTTTACTAAAAGATAGTTCATTCGATTACATGAAATCAATCCCAACTCAAGAATATCCGTCACAAAAAAAATCATAGCATGTGATCTGTCTTTAAAAAGACAACCAAATGCAACGATGACAGTAAAATTCTCGCGTTAGAGATTCCATAGTAAATCACGAGGGAAAACCAGGAAAAAACCTCGTGATACTATCCCGACATCGTAAGTATTTGGTCTTACATTTAATTTACTTTCAAAAAACTAATAAAAAATTCTGACTTTAAAATGTTTAAATTATAAATAATATTAATAATACGTAGATATACAATAAGTAATACTAAAATATAAAATTTGTACTAACTCGATATGTTATTGACTTACTAATCGTGGTATTTTCTTTCTATTGACTTCCTCTTTCAGTATGGGTAACCACATCCTACTGCATTCTACCGAGAAATTTGCGACACAATTGGTTTCATTTAGCATAATTAGAGCCGCTTCTTTGATTTTTCTCTTTTTACTATCTGATTCTTTCAGGACTATACTTGAATCTCTCCACTTAACTTTATGTTCGTTATCCTATGCGTGTTGACATATTTGAGATCTATCAAATTCTCTATTTTTAATATAAGACTGATGTTCACTTCTTCTAACGTTTAATGGTCTTGATGTTTCACCTAAATAAAATTGTTCGCATTCACAAGGTATTTTATAAATGCAATTCTTTGTTCTTTCTTGTTCATTGTTAGGTTTAGTTTTAGATAGAATAGATCTCAATGTGTTTGTTGTTTTGAATGTTGTTGCAATGTTGAATGTATTTCCTATTGTTTTAAGTTTCTCGGATAATCCTCTTATATATGGTATTGATATTTTCCTCGTATTATTTCTTGTGAATGTTGTAGGACCCGTTCTAAGTTGTTCTGTTCCATTCGATCCAATCTTGGTAATTCCTTATTTATAAACGATAAAGGATAATCATTTTTTAATAAAACAGATGTTACCAATTGTTTTTCTTCTAAAAATGAATTTTCGTTAGAACAAGTAATTTTGGCTCTATCGTATAAGGGTTTAATGATTCCCTTTTTAACGTTGATGTTGTGATTTGATTTGTAATTGAGATATCTGTTGGTGTGTGTTGGTTTTCTGTACACTTGAGTCTCATATCCAGTATCCTTCTTTGAGACTAAAACATCGAGGAAAGGCAAAGTGTTATTGTATTCCTTTTCCATTGTAAATTTTATTGTCTCTTCTTGATCGTTTATAATATTCAGGAATGTATCCAACAATTCTGATCTATGAGGCCATATTGAAAACACATCATCTACATATCTCCACATACTTCTACCTTAAAATGTATAATATACGTCTGAATTGCCAATATAAATGAGTCAGATTAAATAAATTATTAGAAGAATTTTTTTACTTAGCAACATTTTTGTTTATTTTAGTAGTATTTTGTATTTTGACAACGAAACCCGATTTGGGCTTCGAAACGTTAATAAAATCATTTTTTTGGTAAAATTGTGGCTTATTTCCCATTAAAAATAGTTTAATTTCCTGTTTGTAAAGAGCTCGTCATTCATTCACTTGGCGATAGAATAATAGTATTAGGGCAGTCAATGAGGGTATCTCATCCTCTTTCATCCTCACATTTCAATAGCTTCAAGCCGATTCATAGATGCAACAGTTAGTGTCCACGCTTCCATTTCGTAGAGCAGAACTGTGAATATGTAGCATTTCAACAGGCGGTATTTTGTTTTTAATGATATGTCTCGACTGTTGAAAATTGGTCTCATTCTAACGTATGCTGCTTTCGCTTTTATTATTCGCTGTTTAATTTCTGTCTAGTGGTCCCATTACCTATTTAAATTCGTGCCCAGATATGTATATTGCTCAACTCTTTCGATATTCTGTTGGTTGATTGTAAGTTGAGCGTTTAGTATTGGTTTTTTACTAATTGTCATAAATTTGGTCTTCTTTATGTTTAGAGCTAGTCCGTATCTGTTGCTGACTTCTATTATACGATTTGTTAATATCTGTAAATCATTCAGATTATCGGCAAAAACTATGTTGTCATCTGCATATCTAATGTTATTCAACCATTCACCATTTATTAATACTCCCTTCGCACAACCGTCTAAAGCTTCCTTAAATACCCATTCAGAGTAAATATTGAATAGTAGTGGAGATAAAATACAGCCCTGTCGTACTCCTCGTTCTATTGCAATTTCATCAGTCAACTGGTCTTCTATTTTGATTTTGGCCGTTTGATTGTAATAAATGTTTCTGATAATTCTCATATCTTTGTTGTCAATTCCAATTTCTTGCATTAGAGTTATTAATTTGTCATGTTTTACTCGGTCAAATGCTTTCTGGTAATCTATAAAGCATACGTACCTATATATCACAATTTACATCCCTGCATCTCTGAAATAGCACTTGTACAGCAACAAGGGCTTCCCGTGTTCCCAGAGCATCACAAAATCCGAATTGTCTTCTTGTTAGTTGTTCCTCGCACTTTGTATATTATATTCTTTTGTGATTTCATCCTACTTCATCGATATACTTGATATTTTCACGGTAAGTAGGGAATAGCTCAACAAACAAAGTCTACCCTATATACCATGGCGCTTTTATCTTGGGAGCGGTTCCCACCCCATTAAGGGGGTGGAAAATTTTTTGCTCAAAATAACCACGAAAGTGGCTAGAGAACTAAGTTCTAAGCAAAAACTAGTCTATAATTTTTTTTTGAAAACTCAATACTTTTTGAGTTATTCATGGTTGAAAATTGGCCATTTTCATTGAAAAATGACATCTTTTCAGACGGCTTTTTGCAAATACCTTAAAAACTATGCATCTAACTAAAAAAACTATAAAAAAGATGTTTGTAGCTTACAAAAAAAAAACAAAGAGTGCCGTTCCTTCATAAATCTTCTAGTTATAATACAAAAAGAGATATGGTAGATGAAAAGAATTTGAAGTGATTTTGGCACGTTTAGGGGATAAGAATCTAGCTATCAACACCAAAGAAATACGGATACTTACACAGATGTTCTAATTAAAACTTATTAGAAAAGGTCCTGGCTAAATTTTTTGGGGCGCCTTACCATGAGTTTCTTCTCTGACAATTACAGAACACTAAGTGTTCTGTATTTTATTGCTGGACATGCTGGAATCATATTTTAAGATTTCATAGATTAGTAATATAGCTATGCAAAGTCCTCATAAAGTGTGCTATTTGGTTTATAAACAAATTAGCGCTCCGAAATCTTTTTTTCAATTATTGCTCTGTAACTCAGAAGATTTTAACGTTAAACCAAAAACACTCACATAAAAATTCACTGTAATTTAATTCTGCACATAGATATTTTTTTCCGATTTCCTTCGGCGGAAATTTTCCTCGAAAAAATCGGGTTTTCCAAACAAAATCTTTAATTTTCAACTAAAATTTTAAGGAAGTAATTATTTATTAATAATTAAATAACTTGGTGACATAAATCTTTTTTGTTATGAGTGTCTTGAAGATATGAAAATTTGTATGTACAAAGAGGACCGGAATAAAAAGGTAATGGTTCAAAGATTGAAATCCTGTTGTTTATAACTCTGTCGCAAATACCGGTCAAATTTGATCGCTTATACCTGGAACCACTACTCGCAATTCAATTTTTTTCCTTCGAAAAGGGCACAGAAGCCTTGCCCTTTTCAACAGCGTTAACTTAATTTAATTTAATCTAATATTTTCTAAGGGGTTCTATTTGTTTATAAGCCAAAAAATTGTTTCTTTATAACATTCCTGAGACCGCTCAAATAGTCCAATTTCAATTCTGTAAAGTACGTTGAATAGGTATAGTGCTTTTTTATACGAAAATAATAATTATTCTGGTGTATCATAATCTTTCTGGTTATTATTTCGACCGAAATTTTTTAATTAACATTTTAATTATTGCTAAACTATTAGTTATATTGTCGCCTGTCTCCTGGTATATAATCTACTATAAAAAAGCTTTCATGTCATCAATTTATTTAATTATTGATAAATAATTACTTCCCTAAAATTTTAATTGAGAATTGCAGATTTTTTTGGGAAAACTCGGATTTTCCGAGTAAAGTTTTTGTTGAAGGAAATCGGAAAAAAAATTACTTTGTGCAGAACTAAATTCCGGTGAATTTTTATTTGAGTGTTTTTGGTTTAAAGGAAAAATCTTAGGAGTAACAGAGCACTAATTAAAAAAAAAGAAGATTTAGGAGTGCTAATTTGTTTATAAATAAAATAACACACCCTCTGCGGCCTTGTCATACCCCATATTACTAATATATGCAATCTTAAGATTTGATTTTAGCAATGAAATAGCTGGTAAATAACTTTTCCCAAAAATGGCATTTTTTCGATAATTTTCCCAGACAATCAACAAATGTTGCGGTGGTTTCGTAGCCAATAAATCCAATAAACCGGAGCGCCAACCCAAATTTTGAGCAGTGTCAAAATGATAACGTTAATATCCCCAGTTGTAACTAATATCGAAATGAATAAGAATCGTTATAAATTGCGACCATCATGGCGGCGTCGAAATTAAATTGCGACCTCGAAATAAATTATAATCAGGCCCCTGGACAGAACGTGGGACCTACATGTCAATTCTTGAAGAGCTTAGTATAAAATCCAGATCATACCTAAATTAGTTCAGCCATACAGCCAGAAGAACAAATACTGAGGAACCATTGGTAGTAGAAGGAAAGCTGGAAAGCCGAATAACAAGAGGAAAAGACTCTGGTGAAAAAAATCTATACATGAAGCAGTTCATCTGCACAGGATCGCAGTAATATATAAAGCAAACTAATGCCCAGACATGGTATGGTGGCTCCTGGCTTCTGAGCCACCTTAGATAATTAGGGGTTGGTTACCCCTACCATAAGGGTTGATGAAATAACTCTTTTCACAGTAGATGCATTTATTTTATAAGTTAGAGTACTAACGGTAAATAGCTGGTGGTACGTTAGTTCTCAGTAGCTGTGATGTTTTCCCTTTGGGATCTCAAATATTAATTAAATTACTGTTTGCGATGGAATTAGAACTAAACCTCGATATTCTCTTGTTATTGTTTTGATATATAATGAAAGTAAGATTATTTTGATTAAAAGCGCTGAGTCTACTAATATATAAAAATAATGAATACTATTGTTATTTTAAACCGACCTTGGTCAAACCTAAACTGTTACACCGATATTTGCTAATGTAGGTCGAATGTATTCACTATAAACAAACGTAGTTTGTTTTGCTAAAGACATTTTTAATTATTAAAAGGATTTGTTTTGATAAGAAGATTACTAAGAGATGCCGTGTATCCCAACACAATGAGTTAGAGAATGAGGAGGAGAAGGAGGGCATGTTCAGTGCTGAGATTGTATGTTCTGGCAAGTGTAATTGTGTTAATAGGTGATGATCACCATTACGATTTATTGTGTCATCGTTAAATCGCTGTTTTTATATTGTCTTTGCTATTATTAATAACTATTATTTTTTCATTTCTCTGCAGATTACTTAGACTCTTTGAAAACTTTTTTCAACTTGCAGATTATTTAGTCCTGTCGCCAGGGGGGGTACAACGGCCTTCTTAATTCAGATGGACTTACCCAAGTTTTTTTATGTATTTTGGCCCGTAGAACACGAATTTTTTGGGTAACAGTTGATCCGGATGTCGATAAGATTGTTATAAACAAAGAAGTTGAGGAATTACATAACAGCGATTTCTCGCAAAACAAAACAATTTTTTGTATTTTTTGGGTCATTCTAACCAAAAAATGTTCCTACAAGTTTTTTCGTAGGATGCATAGTTTTCGAGATAAACGCGGTTGAACTTTCAAAAAATCGAAAAATTGCAATTTTTGAACCCGAATAACCTTTGAATAAAAAATTAAATAGCAATTCTGCTTACCGCCTTTAAAAGTTTAAGTCAAATTTTATCTGTTTTGAATATTTGCATTGCTAAAAATTTATTTTTTGATTGTTAAAAAAAGCTATAAACACATAGTGTTTCCCGTGCCTAATACATGCGTTTTAATGCATGCTACGTAGAAATAGCTCCGCTTGCACTTTTACCTCCACTACCTGCTCATTCGATTTTAAATGAGAAATCATTGAAAACATCACTCAAGCACAAGGTGTTTATAGCTTTGTTTTAACAATAAAATAATAAATTTTTAGCAATACAAATAATTAAATCCGATAAAATTTGACTTGAACTTTCAAATGCGGTAAGCAGAATTGCTATTTTATTTTTTAATCAAAAGTTATTCGGGTTCAAAAATTGCAATTTTTCCATTTTTTTAAAGTTCAACCGCGTTTATCTCGAAAACTATGCATCCTACGAAAACATTTGTAGGAACATTTTTTGGTTAGAATGGCCCAAAAAATACAAAAAAATGTTTTCTTTTGCAAGAAATCTCTGCTATGTGATTCCTCAACTTCTTGGTTTATAACAATCTTATCGACATCCGGATCAACTGTTACCCAAAAATTCGTGTTCTACAGGTCAAAATACATAAAAAAAACTTGGGTAAGTCCATCTGAATACAGGTGGCCCAGGTTGTACCCCCCCTGGCGACAGGACTAATTACACAACCTTCCATTTAACTTTACGGTTTTTTATGTCTGAAGCATAAACTAATATAATATTGAATTTAATCTTTCCTACAGTCAAGACCGTTTTCAGGATTCTACAGCCCTCTCCACGCTTGCATAATTTCCTTTGTAGGTACTATTTGCTGTAAATAAATAGTAAATTTTGTTATCTTAAGAGCATACAGTAGCGCGTCATCAATATAACTTCGGGAGATAGTATCAAGTATCATACCTTTTTTCGTAAGGTCTGCGAAATTTTGGCAACAGTGGTAATCTTTGACATTATCTAAGATCAATATTTTGACAATTACATAGGCGCGCTAAATGGAAGTAATAGAAAACAATTTTGTTATTAGTAAATAAATATTTATAAAAATAAACCAAAATGGGTGAAACTTTTATGTTAACATAGGTACTTGCACGAAATAATAATAATAATAAATAATCATTTCGTTGTGAAGCGAAACAAGAGCCGTATTATTGTATTTAGTTCATAGAGCGCCAAAGGCATAACTTTATACAGGGTGTTTCATTGGGAAAGTAACATACGTTAACTGTAGAAAGAGGACACTTAGGAGATCTCAAAAATACCATACGTAATGGATCTTACTCCATTAATAACAAAGATACTGGGTGTTTTATCTATTTTGCCATTTCTATAATTGGTTCATAACTTTTTAACCACAATGTATATTTATTTTATATTTGGCACGCAAATATCATTTAAGGTGTACAATAAATTAATTTATTCACAATTGTAAAAAATCCAGAACCGGATTAAAAAATATTGGAAAAATATTCCACCCCAAAACAACACCCTGTACATTAAATTTTTTTAAAATTGATTTTTCAGTTGAAAAGAGGATGAAAACTAAATTCAGTGGTATAATTTGAATTTTCGGCAAAATGATTTTTCTGGTGAAATTTTGAATTTGAATTCGGAAATTAAGTGAATTGAGAGAGCTCTAAGTAGAAAAAAATTGAAATACAGCTTACAACTTGTCAACCTCACTGTATATTGATTTTATATTTAACACGCGAATATTATTTTAGGTGTCCAATTAATTAATTTATTTACAATTATAAAAAATCCAGGTCTGGTTTAAAAAATGTTGTGTAAATATTCCGACCCAAAAAACACCTTGTATATTAATTTTCTTTAAAATGGATTTCGCATTTCAAAAGAGGATGAAATACAAAATTAGTGGTATACTTTGAATTTTCGACAAAACGATTTTTCTGGTAAAATTTTGAATTTGAATTCTGAAATTATGTCAATTGCGAGAGCTCTTGTAGAAAAAATTAAAATGCGACTTAATTTTAATTAATACCATTATTTAATCTAAATTGGTAAAATGTTAATATTTTAGTGTTTTTTTTTTTATTATGTGTGAAAACTAGTTTTGGCGAATATTCATCTTTAAATAATGAATAAATAATAAAGGGTCAATAAAAATACATCACTTTAATCAACAAAATAGCTAAAAATTATAACAAAACAGCGAAAATTTGCAGCGTAATCACTATTCAAAACTAAAGTACTTATTCAAAATTACCACCATCAAAAAATTTTTTTTTATACGTAGGTACGGTAAATTTTTGTTGTTAGGTACCTAGCGTCATGTGTACTGTGTGTGCTGAGTAAGTGTTTTGTTACATTGCAAAGTCGACGTCATTGTATTTGCAAAGAGCCGCTAATTGTATCCGAACTTCTGCGGTCCCTCCGGTGAGTACCGATCCCACAAGGACAGAAACTATTTTCATTTATTAATTTATAATAAACGAAAAATTTCTGACCCTGGTGAGATTCGAACTCACGACCATTCGGACCTTTCGATCCAAAGGTAGGCGCTCTTACCACTGAGCCACAGAGGGGGTCATCAAAAATTATTGTTATGTGTGCAAATGTTAATATTTTACCAATTTAGATTAAATATTGGCATTAATTAAAATTAAGTCATATTTTAATTATTTTACTTTGAGCTTCGCAATTCATATAATTTCTGAATTCAAATTCAAATTTTTACCAAAAAAATCATCTTGCCGAAAATCCAAAGTATACCACTAATTTTGTTATTCATGCTCTTTTCAAATGCAAAATCCATTTTAAAAAAATTTAATATACAAGGTGTTTTTTTGGGTTGGAACATTTATACAATATTTTTTAATCCGGACCTGGATTTTTTATAATTGTAATTAAATTAATTGACTGGACACCTAAAAGAATATTCGCGGGTTAAATATAAAATCAATATACAGTGTGGTTGACAAGTTGTAAGTTGTATTTCAATTTTTTTCTACTTAGAGCTCTCGCAATTCACAGAATTTCCAGAATTCAAATTCCAAATTTCCCCAGAAAAATCATTTTGCCGAAAATTCAAAGTATACCACTGAATTTAGTTTTTTATCCTCTTTTTAACTGAAAAATTCATTTTAAAAAAATTTAATGTACAGGGTGTTGTTTTGGGGTCGGAATATTTTTCCAATATTTTTTAAGCCGGACCTGGATTTTTTACAATTGTAAATAATTAATTTATTGTACGCCTTAAATGATATTTGAATGCCAAATATAAAATAAATATACAGTGTGGTCAAAAAGTTATGAACCAATTAAGAAAATGGCAAAATAGATAAAACACCCAGTATCTTTGTTATTAATGGAGTAAGACCCATTAAGTATGGTATTTTTGAGACCGCCTAAGTATCCTATTTCTACAGTTAACGCATGTTACTTTACCAATGAAACACCCTGTATACTCACATTAGAATTCGAAATATTTTTACGTAATGGTAGGGGAGCAAAGTATGCTAAATGTGCAGTCACTCCAGCGCTTTGGGGACCTATTGGGTTGTAAAGAGTATGTCCTAAAACCAAAAAAAGTTAAGTAAAGTTTTCCATTTCAGTGGGCGCTTGACATTTTTTAATTTAATTTTCCATTTCCAACAATCGTTTTTTCCGATTACAACGCCATCTATCCATAATTCGAAAAAATGTTTCGAATAAAAGTTACTTATGGGCCATTCCACGAACATACGCCTGTTTTGGATTACTTCGACAACGAATATTTTACTGTGCAACATAAGAAGTACGAAAGTAAATGGCGCTAATAATTATTCCAATAAACAACAATGTAATTTGCAATTTACTTTCGTTCTTCTTATTTTGCACAGTAAAATATTCGTTGTCGAAGTAATCCAAAACAGGCGTATGTTCGTGGAATAGGGTATATTTTTACGTGAGAAATCGAAAACTGCAATAAAAAATGGGGGCTCCTATTTAAGATTTTAAAGTAACCCCCCACCACACCTCCGTGGGGTGTCGTGTTGGGTGCCATTCGATAGATTTTTCAAAAATATTGAATAAGTGTATTTTACAGTTTTTCGATCTGATGTTCATTTCGCGAAATATTGCGGGATTCGTATTTAAAATATTAAATTTACTTCTTGGGAAGTCGTGTTTGGTATCATTCGATAGATTTTAAAAAAATATTGAGCACATATTTTTTAGTTTTTCGATCTGTCATTCATTTTGCGAAATATTCGCTTTTTTCTTGTGAAACTTTGGGACTCACCCATTTCCTTACGTCCGGCTCAAATCGTCAAATTTTTGAAATATACACTCGTTTGCATGTACCTAACTTACCTTATCTTAATCTGACAATTTCGAGTTTTTTTAAGGATAGATTTTTTTTTTCGGGCCCCCCTTAACGAACTCCCCTGTGTTTAGAGCCAATATATAGTAGAGGTACATCTACAGGATACCAGGTTTCTCCCCATATGATAATCTGACGCGCTCGAGTAACTGCAGAAATCCCCGCTTGGACTCCCCTACCATAAAATATACTTACCTAAAAGTTTAATCTAAAATCTGATGCAGGTTTGTCAAAATGACAGTGACAATTTCTCTATGTTGCCTAATTAGTTATTAGTTATAATATGTTCGATTTCTTGTTTTCTAGGCATGGGATAAAAAAGTTTATTTAAAGAAAGTGTATTTTTTTGTTCGTCTTAATGGCGGTACAGGCTCGTTTTTTTAATATTGTATTTAATTACAGAGTAATTTCCACATTCTAATATTTTTCTCAAATTGGGCTCTGTAACGCCATTCTTTATTATATTACGAATATGTGTGCCAAATATCTCGACAAAATATTCAAAATTACAGCCGCAATCTTGGACCGCGTTTGTTGCTACCTGTTGATCGCTCCTGTAACCTCTTAATGTTTCTTTTTCAAAAAATATAAAATAAATATGTAACTTATGAGTAATTTTTTTCTTTTCTATAAAATTTTGTTTTGAGTATTCACTTCTCTTTTGCTTTTGCTTTTCGGTAAATTTTTATTATTTTTTTATATTGATACTGTTTTTAGTTTGGTAAAACTGAAATTTCCATAAAGAATCTAACTAATTATGTTTTTATCCAATTTCTTGGTAAATCCTGGTACGATTTCGATTTTTATTGATTCTTGTTAAATAATTTCTTGGTAATCATTTCGCTTTCACTTCCTGTATGTCACTGATTTTATTGTCACTTCATTTACCAGATTTGTGAAGTTAAACGACAGTTTTGCATCTAATTATTTCTTTGGACAAGTTATTACAGAAGCTTTCTATTTTATCAACAAGTCATTGGCTCTGTGTCACTTCTCACTGATTTTATGCCAAAATGGATACTACTGCCTACATCCATTTCTCGATGCGCCATCAATAATCGATGCGGCAATCTTAGAATCTTTAATACTGAGAAAAAAAGTTATATTGAGCGAAACTTGGAGAATAGAGTTGAATCAACCGACAGAACAAGAATAACGAAAAGCTGTAACTCGGAAAAAGCGGGAAAACCATCGAAAATTATGGAACGACAACTTAGGCCGGCTACTCACTACCAGATATGCCTGAACAGTTAGACCTATCAGGTGTACTTGATAGTGTGTGGCAGGAATAGCCCCTCAGAAGACCTGAAAGCGACCTGACACCTAATGAAAATTCGATCAGTTCTATCTGACGGACGAGTAGACTTGATGCGTGTGTGGCGGGTTCATCAGGTGTACCTGAACAGGTCCCGGTTTTTAACAATCCTTTGTTCTGGACAGTTTTTGTTTGTAGTTTAAAGCTTTGGATTGTTTGACTCACCTTCACATGACCCACTTTATCATGTAAATCACCTGTTACGAGATTTATGTGATGTATTTGTCGCTACTTATGTCACCATCATTTTGTTCTAATTGCCCATTTATTCCCCATATGACTAGGTTTTAATAACAACTATAAATTCAGATTTACGAACCTGTCATGACATAATAAACGACATACATTCCACGGTTTATAGGTATATTTGTTTTATATACACTTTTAATATGTGTAAAAAGTACGAACAAGTAGGGCTGTCAGGATTGTTTTCCAACGATAAATCAAAGTTATTACTTAAAAAAGAGATAAAAGCTTTTATGACTATTTAACACCTAATATACATGTTTTACTTATTTTTATAACCTATTGAAGAGGATCACATTCTGAAATTCTTACTTTTTAAGGTTTCTAAATAGAAATGCAGATAGGAACGTGGAATATTAGAGGGTCGTAGTGAGGAACAAAAGCTAAATAGACCAGGGCGCATCTGTAAAAATATTAGTACATTTGGACGTTGAGAGGTGACTCAAATTTTTTTGCAGAAATTGCTTGAAAATAATTCAAATAATAATATTTGAGTTATCCTTCCTCTCAAAAAGGTCCGGAACATTGTTTAAATAATCAAAATGTCAAAAAATGAAGGAAAAATTCGTTTTTTGATTATAACTTTAAAAGTATTCATTTCCGAGAAAAGTTGTACTGACATAAAAGTTGCATAATTAAATTTCCTACAATATAGAATTAGTTAAAAATTTAAATAATAGTCACCCTTGTTGCAAAATAGCAATAATTGCAAAAAAAACATACAAAAACCAGTATTCGCATTTTACGTTTTTCAACCATTTAAGCTACACTTAGGACCTTCATATTTCACTCAGAAAAACTTTATGATACAGTAAAACAATACTGTAAATTTCATTAAGATCAGTTCAATAGATTTTGCAAAATAAATTTTGCAATCCAGCTTTAGCAAAAAAATTCATTTTTTCAAAATGTTACAGGACTGAAAATAAAACAGATAGCAAGTTGAAATTTTTTTGCGTATAGAAGTGTACCTTTCATTAACAATTTTCAAAATTAAAATAGATTAAGTACCACGGCGTCAGGAATTTTTTTAAATAAACATTAATTATTGGTGCTACGCGCAGGACAGCGGATAGTTTGCTCTGATTGGGCATTCCAATGACCGTTGATAATGATTGCTACATTTTAATTTTTATTACATTTCGATATAAATAAATAAATTTGTTAATTTCAAAATAAAAACACATACTCTATCCTTTGAAATAACACTTTTTTAGCAAAAACTTTCTTTGTTCATATATTTTAACTTAGAGAATAAATGTTTATTATTTTTAAACATATGCAAGTGTTTAAACAACATTTCACAAACAATAATAAAATTAGTTTGATTTTTGTGGAATTCAAATATTAAAATACCTACAACAAAATATAGAGTAAGAAAATATTAGATAAATATTGGAAGAAATTTGTGGAATTAAAATATTAAAATACAACAAAATATAGAGTAAGAAAATAATATATTAGATAAAGATTGGAAGAAATTTTGGTGAAAATCAACTTGTGTGAATCTAACACCGCTGTCTTGCGCGTAGCACCAAAAATTAATGTTTGTTTAAAAAATTTCCTAACGCCGTTAGTTAATCGATTTTAATTTTGCAAATTGCAGATAAAAGGTTAAGTACACTTCTATAAGCAAAAAAAAACTCAACTTACTATCTGCTTTATTTTCAGTCCTGCAACATTAAAAAAAAATTTTTTTTTGCGAAAGCTGGATTGCAAAATTTATTTTGCAAAATCTATTAAACCGATCTTAATGAAATTTACAGTGTTGTTTTACTATATCATAAGGTTTTTCTGGGTAAAATATGAAGGTCCTAAATGTAGCATAAATGGTTGAAAAACGTAAAATGCGAATACTACTTGTTTTTGTATGGTTTTTTCGCAATTATTGCTATTTTGCAACAAGGGTGACTATTTTTTAAATTTCTAACCAATTCTATATTCTAGGAAATTTAATTACGCAACTTTTATGTTAGTACAACTTTATATTTCGTGATATTTATAGTCCAGGCTGTATCGTCGCCCCCGTTAGGTAAATTATTCCAGTTCGATTCTTTTGCATAAACTTACTCAAAAAGAGGTCCTTATAACGAATCTACAGGGTGTCAGGTGGTACCGTAATCGAAAAATTTTTAAACAAATTCACAAAAAAATTCACTCTGGACATTTTTTTTACATCATTTGGGTCATTCGGAGCAAAAGAGGTCTTTTGTGATTTTTCTGTAAAATTTATTGTTCTTGAGTTATACGCGATTTAAAATTTGAAAAATGCGAAAATGACCATTTTCAAGGCTTAATAACTCAGTTAAAAATTATTATTATGAAAGTCAGAAAGTCACCAAATCAAATTTTAACGACCCCCCTACAAGGTACTGAAGAAATATTTGTCATTATTGTATTACTAAGCTATTATTTTTAATTATTAACAATGAGCGCTAGGAGCGTATTGAGGCGGCTGTCAATGTGAGTGCGACCGAGATGCACCATTGGATGGTCGGATTGGAGGATCTTACTCTCACTCACATTGACGGCCGCCTGAATACGCTTTTAGCGCTCATTGTTGATAATTAAAAATAACAGCTTAGTAATAAAATAATGACAAAAATTTCTTCAGAATCTTGTAGGGGGGCTTTTAACTTTGATTAGGTGACTTTCTGACTTTCACAATAATAGTTTTTAATCGAGTTATTAAACCTTAAAAATGGGCATTTCGCATTTTTCAAATTTTAAATCGCGTATAACTCGAAAACTATCAATTTTAGAGAAAAATCACGAGAGACCTTTTTTGCTCCGAATGACCAAAATAATCTAAAAAAATTTGTCCGGAGTGAAATACTTAGTTATTTATAAAACAGTTCGTGAAGTATGCTTTTTGCACACGCAAGCGATGTTTAGAGCACGAGCGGGCCGAATGGCAATGGCGATGTATAGCACATCGCCTAAGTGCGCAAAAACTACTTCACTCACAGTTTCATACAATATTTTATCTACCAAAAACAAATAAAAAAACTGCAACTCTTCGTCACTGGAATACATTCCTATTTTACAATATTTTTTAGAACTTTGACATTTAAAAATTCAAACTTCTGTCAAACCACAAAACTGTCAAAACTTTTTTTGTAGTTTGCTCACATGTCATCACTATGACAAGGCGAAAGTTAAGCTTACCTAACAGGGGCGACGTTACAGCCTGGACTAATAAGTAATTGAAACGGTCAAAACAAAGAGGCGCACACTCATCAAAAATTCACGTGAGATTATACTCGTATAAATTGTATAATCTACTTTTACTCACAAGGGTTAGGAAGAGTAAACTTCAACTAATAACCAGTGGCGTGCTGGAACTTTTCAAAAATACAAAAATATAAATTATTTTTAATCAAACATTAAACTTTAAATTCAATGAAATTGTTTAAAATTTGCTGTTTTATTATTTAAGAATAAGCAATCTTACAAATAATAAATATTATCACATGTATGTTGTTTGCAGTAAGGCAGAAACCATAATTTCCTGAATAAATATATTAGTCCATGTGGTGAGACCGCTCCCGTCCGAAAAAATTTCTGATTCGGTTTCTTTGTGGATTCCTATTCAAAAATGTCTCCTTTAAACAAATCTGAAGGGTGCCGGGCGGAATTTTTGGGCAGAAATTGTTTAAACAATTTTTTTAAACAAATACAAAAGATCACGTTTTTTTTATTTAGGACATTTATTTTTAGGTTTTCTGGGTCATTCTAAAAAAGAAAGATGTTTTTCATTTTTTCCTAAAAATTGATAGTTTTCGAGTTATAGGCGATTTAAAATCTGAAAAATGCGAAAATACGCATTAAAAACTCATATTTAAATTAGTATTTTTGAGGTTGCCAGATATTTAAATTGAAGATTAAACCTTGATCTTCAAGATTCTGAAGAGTGATCGCGTCTAACCTTAATTTATACCGTTGGTTTTTAATTGTTAAATATGCGTGTTTATCCGATTTTTTTGCCGGTGCGGCGAGCTGTATCTCAAAAATCTCCTATTTACCTCCGAAAAATATTTTTTCTATATTCTTTGGGATATTCTAAATAAAATAAGTTTCTTGGCATTTTTCTCAAAAGTTAATAGTTTTAAAGTTATAAGCGATTTAAAATTCGAAAATTGCCAAAACAACGCATTTTTGGATTTTAAATCGCTTATAACTTTAAAAACTGTTAACTTTTGAGAAAAATGTCAAGAAACATAGTTTATTTAGAATGTCCCAAAGAATCTAGAAAAAATATTTTTCGGAGGAAAATAGGAGATTTTTGAAATACAGCTCGCCGCACCGGCAAAAAATCGGATAAACACGCATATTTAACAATTAAAAAACAACGGTTTAAATTAAGGTTAGACGCAATCACTCTTCAGAATTTTGAAGCTGAATGTTAAAACTTCAATTTAAGTATATGGGAACCTCAAAAATACTAATTTAAATATGAGTTTTTAGGCCTCGAAAATGCGTATTTTCGCATTTTTCATATTTTAAATCGCCTATAACTCGAAAACTATCAATTTTTGAGAAAATTTACAAGATTCTTATTTAGAATGACCTACAAAACTTAAAAATATATGCTTGGGAGCAAAAAAACGTGATCTCTTGTATTTGTTTAAAAAAATTGTTTAAACAATTTCTGCCAAAAATTTCGCCCGACACCCTTCACATTTGTTTAAGGGTGACATTTTTGAATAGGAATCCACAAAGAAACCGAATCAGAAATTTTTCCAGACGGGAGCGGTCTCACCACATGGACTACGCAATATATACATTTAATGTGATTAAAAGATGAAAATAAAATAAAATTTTGAGAATTTTTCAATTATGTATTAAGTTGAATTTTAGTAAATCAATAATAATTATACAAGAGAGTACAAATACAAGTACAGTACAAATACTTTAATTTAACAATATTTAAATGTTAATACAACGCATTAATCTAAACATTATTTTGCAATACCGTAAAAAAAGTTTCTTTTGAATGAGATATTTGAAATTAAAAATCACACTAAATTTTCTCTTTTTTTTACCCCTGTAACTTATTAAAATAAACATTATAGTACCTTGCAGGGACTTTCGGCCCTCTGTAATAATGCAATCTTTCAATCTGCGTTTAATTTTTCAAAAATACTTATTAATTTTCTCAGGATTCGAAAAAAAAATAAATGCATTTAAAACACATTGCTGCGAAAATTTTGCGCCTACGCCCTTAAAGAAGATTTTTGAGCAAATTCGTCGATTATTTCATTATTTTTAAGCTCATACAAAGTGTCTTTTTCTATAGCCATTAGCACAAATGTTTCTAAGTGATCTTGTGTTAAATTACTTCTTAACCTATTTTTTATGTATTTCAACGTTGAAAAGCTTCTTTCACAAGATACTTGTGTCACTGAGAGAGTTAATAAATGCTTATTTATCTGTAGCAATCATGTATGTACATATAGTCTTATTAATTTACTTAAACTGTATTTTACAATCAAAATAGATTTAAATTTTTGTGAAATGTTTTGTTAACATCATTCGATTCGAAATTTAAAAAAAATTGTTGTTACATCAGATCTAGAAATTTTTGTGAAAAAAAACTTATTTGGCCGGCCTCAAGAGGCCGCAGCCTCTCGGTGATTGCACCGTTTCATTTATATGGCCAGCACGCCACTGCTAATAACAGTTGATTTAAATTTTTCAAATCAACTTTTACTGCTCGTTTCAGTTGGAGTTGACTCGAACTAGGAAAAGTCAACTCTAACTGAGAATCAACTTGAACTGTAACGTATATAAATATTATACTATATGTATAACATTTTTTGGTGAAATTGTAAGAAATGTTTCTGACAAAATATTCAGTTGGTACTTAGTTTATTTTTATTTGGCTCTAACACAGCCCACTTGGAGATATTCAGAGAAAGAAGGTCGTTTGTAAGGATGATCTTGGTGTTGATTGTTGTCACAAGGAGTATTTACATATAATTTAGAGTCATCACCAAATATTACTTTTACTAAAACGGAATCTGGTCCAAAACTGATCACTGCAGCACACCACTAAACGACTCTAACACAAACACAACATTTTCGGTTAATCGGAAATCTTTAATACAGCTTCATGGGTTCTCTCTTCCTCATGCTCAAATTGGACCAATAAACGCTCGTGAAGAACCCGATCTGAAGCTGCCGAAATGTTCAAATATAGACTCACTGATTCTTGTCCAACTCCAAAGATTGTTTATTGTGTTATTTCTTACCATTTTCTTCTCAAAACTCCTTATAATATCCATAACCTTTCTACCCAAACACAGGCGTTCGATACATTATATCATTACTATTAATATGTTTTTAAAACATGAAATTCTCTACCCTTATGTTGTCTATTATTGAAATATAATTGGTATTTTTTAAGTCTCTTACCATAATAAGATAATAAATCGTATATTAATTACTTATTTAATTTTAATAGCGTTTTTAATTGTTAATTGTTATTCTTTTATAATTAAATGTTTATTACTAAACGTTTATTAGGTACTACTACTTTTGACCTATATTGGAGAATTTATAATATAACTTAAATAACTTTATTTAGCAAGGGAATATAATTTCTAGAGAGTGGTCCATTTTACGTATCTGGGGATTAAGTATTATAGAAGAGAAATGTCAAGAAGAATGGGAACTGAATGCCAAATTGACAAAACAGAAATAACAAGCTGAAAATGCGAGCATTATCATAACGAAAACTTTGTTTATATACGTATTTAAATTCATAATATATAGAAAATTGCTATTACGAAAAGCTGTTTAGAATTAAAAATTATGTTTTAATGTGCAAGTATATCATTCTAATTTAAATGTTGTGAACTATAAAGATACTTTACTCGAAATTCATATTTTTTTACATACCTCGTACAAAATTAATAAAATTTGATTCATGATGGTTGCATCATAAATCTTAGACCAAGAAGAGATTTTTATGAAAAATAACTTTTCTTCGTCAAATTAAAAATACAAGAGTTATAAATGAAAATGATGTTGGTATCCATAATTTGAGAAAATTCGTCAAATATTTTTTTCCATTAGAAGGATGTAATTTCATATATCAGAACATACTTTTTTATTCCAAACCACATTTTAAATAACAATTTTCCAATATTGTAAAATAAATAATACATAGATGATAAAGATACTTTTTACTGATGAACTTTACTTGGAGCTACAGACCGAGCGAGTCTCGTAAATTCCACGGCTTTGCGCCACGCTTCACGCAACCGTATTTGCGTACTTGTGTTTCGAGTTGTGTGGTCGTGGGCTGGTTGAGTTGAGTTATAATTTACCAAATTTAAATATAATAGACTAAGGGCCGGTTGTTCGAACGCTAATCAAAACTGATCATTATCAAATATTTAATTACAATTATATTAGATTAAGCGTACTTCTGACAGATGTCGCATTTTGAGGTTATGTTGACTGATTTATTTTATTATTTTGGTTTTAATTTAAAATAGAACATAATTAAACTCTTTCTGATGTTAATTTCTTGTTTTTACTTACAAATCAATAATAATAATAAGCAATTTTTAATAATTTAAGAGCTGCGGCTATATTTTAATTACTTTTACCTACAATCAATAACTGATTAGTGTTTTACATGTATTTTTCATGTCGCGATTTGATTCCCATCAAGAAAATTGATTACAATAAATGATTGATTATAATCAACTTCTTGATTAGCGTTCGAACAACCGGCCCTAAGGGCCTGTTGTTCGAACGCCAATCAACAATGATCACTATCAAATATTTAATTACTGTCACCAACTGTCAATGTCAACTTTGATTGGGTTGCTGAAAACATAATTGATTATATTTATGAGATTAGTTAATCAATTAATATAACAATTATTAACATAATTGATTAACTAATTTCATAATTGTAGTCCATAATTATGTTTTCAGCAACTCAAACAAATTTGACATTGACAGTTGGTGACAGTAATTAAATATTTGATAATGATCATTTTTGATTAGCGTTCGAACAACCGGCCCTAAGAGCCGCTATAGGTGAAATTTCTTAATCATTACACGACGATTTCTTAATCATTGCACGACGGGACCCTATAACTTAAATAGTAGAACCTAAAAGAAAACGTTTGAGCACTGTGCCGTCACTTTTCAGTGGCACATGCGTCTACAGTGGCGCATCAAACTTTCCACTTATGGACGGGATACATAAATTAAAAAATACCCTCCCTCATTACCAGAATTTAATTTTTTTCATTTTTTAAGTTCTATGTGATTAAGACATAAGATTCATTGTAGTTTTAACTCAGCACCCCCTTCTCCCTGCCCCCACCACCAAAAACTTTATTTTGTGATTTTTTTTTTTTGGTGGGATGCAATCAATTTTAAAATTTCAAAAAATTCACACCCATAGTTAAGGCTTTTATAAAACACGTCTATTTTTTATAGACCTGTAGGCTGAGTGTACATAACCTCAAAAAATAAAAAAAAATTTTTTTTTTTTTTTTTTGGAAAAAAGTATATAACTTTTTTTGGGAATAGCTGCAGATCTAATTTTTTCTTAATCTTTTGTATTTTATCAAACACTATATTTCTAATTTTTTTCAGATTTTTCTGTAACGCTGGTCACCTTCAAAAATCCAAAAAACTGCTTTTTAAGGGGGTTTTGGGGGTTTGAACGTGTTTTTCTGATTTTTAAATTTTCTAAAGGACTCAGTTATTTCAAGTTACATATAACCTATAAAAACAAAATTAATTTGATATATTATGAAGTCTCTAAAATAGGAAAAATCCCCCAAAACCCCCCAAAAAACAGTTTTTCGGATTTTTGAAGGTGGGGAGCCTTACAAAAAAATCTGAAAAAAATTAAAAATATAATGTTTGATAAAACACACAAGATTAAGAAA
The DNA here is from genome assembly GCF_917563875.1 of Diabrotica virgifera virgifera. Lineage (NCBI taxonomy): Eukaryota > Metazoa > Arthropoda > Insecta > Coleoptera > Chrysomelidae > Diabrotica > Diabrotica virgifera. Next base: position 14,716,632 of record NC_065445.1, read on the forward strand.
AAATTAGACCTGCAGCTCTTCCTTAAAAAAAGTTATACGCTTTTTTGAAAAAAAAATTTCTTTTAATTTTTTGAGGTTATGTACACTCTACCTATGGGTCTATAAAAAATAGGCATGTTTTATAAAATCCTCAGTGGTGCGTGTGAATTTTTTGAAATTTTAAAATTGATTACATCCCATAAAAAAAATAAAAACGAAAAATGAAGTTTTTGATGGTGGGGGCAGGGGGAAGGGGGTGGTGGGTTAAAATCACGCTGAATCCTATGTGTTAATCACATAGAACTTAAAAATAAAAAAAAATTAATTCTGTTAGTAAGGGAGGGTAACTTTTAATTTATTTATCCCGTCCATAAGTGGAAAGTTTGATGCGCCACTGTCGACGCATGTGCCACTGAAAAGTGACGGCATAGTGTTCAAACGTTTTCTTTTAGGTTCTACTATTTAAGTTATAAGGTCCCATCGTGCCTAAAATGATTAAGAAATTTCACCTATAGCGGCTCTTAGTCTATAATCGTTTCTACTGATTCATTATTAATATAGTATAATATGTATTATTATTGCTTTCAAAATATACTCAAATTGTATTTTTATACATTTATTACACATATTATTCTATATAATAATTAAATTCACTATAAAATGTCATTTATATTTTATTAATAGCTAAATATTTTAAAATTTAGTTTGACATTCACGAAGTGTCAAACTCAAATGTAAATAATAACATTTGCTTTGCTTAACAAATTCAGATTAAAAAAGTAGCCTACTTCCTAATCAAAGATTTCAGCTGACGTTTAGTGCGTGGTAGGAAATAACCGGATTGTGACGTCACATTTTAGATTTTGAGGTCGATTATCTCGAAGACGGTTAGAGATATCGAAATGCCGTTTTCAGATTTGTATTCAGAAGACAAAATTACATAAGAATCCATCGATACATCTGCTCTAAGTATTGCAGGAGCGGCAACGCAATAACACACAGACTTTTGCAAATTTATAAACGAAAAATGTTCGTTGAAAAGATGGGAAGCCTAAAACCACTGATAAAATTCAAATATGTATCGAGAAAATCAAAATTAAGGAATAAAACGGTAATAAGGCCCACAGTGACGTATGCTAGAAAAGTATAGACAACGAAAAAAGCAAATACGGAGAAATTGGAAAGATCGGAAAGATTCATCAGAGCTATACATGGAGGCAAAAATACGGTGGAAGGTGTGGTGCGACGAACAAACAGGGAGCTAGAGGAACTTATAACTAACCAAGTAGTTCATTCTTTCACGGTTTTTGCTCTAAATTTTAAAGAACCGCTGGATTGACATGAAATTTGGCATACATATAGCTTACATGTCAAAGAAAAAAAGTGATATTGTGCCGATCTGTGCTTTTGCCTTGGGGGTGACTTTCACCCCCACAAAAAATATATGTCCAAACTAAGTCCGGAAATGGGTAAACTGACTAATTTTAAGTAACTTTTGTTCTATAGAGCTTTTTCGCCAAGTCAACACTTTTCGAGTTATTTGCAAGTGAATATGTTCATTTTTCAACAAAATAACCACATTTTTAGACGGTTTTTCGCAAATAACTCAAAATGTAAGTACTTTGTCGAAAAAACCGTTTCTAGCAAAAATATAGCCTATAAAAAAGTAAAAAAATGGTGTACGCGCTAGGTCTCTGGATCTCGTAGAACCAGAGTTATAGCCAATGAAAAATAGATTCATATTCACCAAATTTCAAATAGAATATTTCGACGTGAAATATCCAAAAAATTAAGCACTTTTTGGGGAAAACCTATTATAACTTTTTTAAAGTATTTAAAAAAAGCTTTATTTCTGTTTTTACAAAAAGTTTCTAGCATTAAAGTTAAGCAAGTTACGCTCAAAATAAAGTTGGTCCCTTTTGTTTTTGCAAAAAAGAAATCGGGAAGACCACCCCCTAATTAGCAACTTAAATTAAATTAATCGTTACCGCTCCACAAATTATTTAACTTATGTTGTGTTTATATGATCTGTAAGTTTGGCCGATTCAAAGTGCTTATTTTTGAAAAAATATGGTTTCAAATTAAAATTTTTAAAAATTTAAATTTTGAAAAATATGCTTTTTTCAAAATAACTTAAAAATTGTTAGAGATACCAAAAATCTCGATAAACAAAAAAAGTCAGATTTAATTTTCTGAATATCATGTATTTTTTTGTTTTTCTGTCAGACAAAAATTGATTAAGATTTGGTGTTTCTAAATTTGCATACATTCGTGATCAGTGACTCGTTCAACCCCTTTTAACTACAGCCCTTTCAATAATAAGAACTTTGAACCGATGAAACTTACAGATCATATAAACAATATATACACGAGTTAAGAAACTTGTGAAGTCGTAACGATTAAGTTCATTTAAGATTCTAATTAGGGGGTGACTTTCTCGATTTTTTTACCAAAACCAAAAGGGAGTAACTTTATTTTGAGCGTAACTTGTTTAATTTTGATGCTAGAAATTTTTTTATAAAACAAAAATGAAGCTTTTTTTAAACACTTTAAATAAGTTGTAATGAGTTTTCCCCGAAATGTGCTTCATTTTTGGTTATTTCACGTTAAAGTATTCCATTTGGAATTTGACGAATATGGACCTATTTTTCATTAGCTATAACTCTGCTTCTACTATGTGTAGAGACGTGATATATACATACGGTGACCATATGTACTTATTTAAGTAGGACAGTACTTATTTTTAAATATTGTCCTAATGTACTTTAAAACTTTTCTAAGAACACGCGAATGTACTTATTTTTTCTAAAAAATGAATATTTTTATCTTTTACTGCTTTTAAACAAATTTATTTGTATACTGTTCCAGGTATTGATCACCTCTTTGTAAGATCAACTCTTTGACGAACTGGGAATTTTGAAAGACGTGGCTACAAGTGAAAAAATTGCTGAGTGGAACAGAGAAGAAACAATAGTCAGGATTGATGGCTTAAAGTTTTTAAGTGTGTAAATCAATTCAAACTGAAAAACTTACAAATATTATGCGAATTTATTTTTTGCCTTCCGGGTACTAGTGCGGCTATCGAGCGTTTATTTTCTGTAATAAATAATTATTATTGGACGTCGGAAAAGTCACAAATGTCCATATCCACTCTCAAAGCAGCGATGCTGGTGTACGCAAGTTCTGATAAGACTTGTATGAAATGTTTCGTTTACTTCAGTCGAAGCACCTTCTTAAATTAATTTTAAATTCAGGAAAATATGAATGATGCAAAAAACCGGAAGAAGTTGAGGCTATTCCAGGTCCATCATCTAAAAACTCTTAATTACAGGCTTGTAACTTTTTCAGAGTTAAAGTAATGTGTTATGTTTAGTTTAATTGATATAATTT